>NC_068429.1:28491543-29107793 GCF_023373465.1 Oncorhynchus keta
AATAAAGACAAACTAATGAACATAAACAGGTGCTACCACTAAACATACAAGGAGGGGGAGGAAAAACAATCAGTGGCAGCTAATTGGCCGGTGACGACGACCGCCGAGCTCCACCCGCCCGGGAAGGGGAAACACCCTCGGTCGAACTCGTGACAAATAGCCCTATTGGAGACTAAATAGCTTCATCAACTTATAGTTGTGTAATTTGTAATCATACTCATTTGCTGTCAATTAGTATGATTTGTTAAGAGTAAAATGTAAGCTTTTATCTTATGCAGGTGATAACATGTTAGGATGAATGTGTTAATCTCACTGATTGAAAATGGTGTCCAAGATTACAGTTGGTCTTCTGGTGTAGGCTATGTTTTCACTTCCCCTCTCTCCTTCTACTCTTTTCATCCATGAAGAGAGGGTTCCATTCCTTGACCCATTCTCCACATGCTAGTAGAAAAGTAAAATAAACAATCCCCCTTCACTTCCCCCTCTCTCTTCTGCCATGCTTTATTTCCCTCTCCCTTGTTCCCTGTCTCTCTTCTGCCATGCTTCATTTCCCTCTCCCTTGTTCCCTGTCTCTCTTCTGCCATGCTTCATTTCCCTCTCCCTTGTTCCCTGTCTCTCTTCTGCCATGCTTTATTTCCCTCTCCCTTGTTCCCTGTCTCTTCTGCCATGCTTCATTTCCCTCTCCCTTGTTCCCTGTCTCTCTTCTGCCATGCTTCATTTCCCTCTCCCTTGTTCCCTGTCTCTTCTGCCATGCTTCATTTCCCTCTCCCTTGTTCCCTGTCTCTCTTCTGCCATGCTTCATTTCCCTCTCCCTTGTTCCCTGTCTCTCTTCTGCCATGCTTCATTTCCCTCTCCCTTGTTCCCTGTCTCTCTTCTGCCATGCTTCATTTCCCTCTCCCTTGTTCCCTGTCTCTCTTCTGCCATGCTTCATTTCCCTCTCCCTTGTTCCCTGTCTCTCTTCTGCCATGCTTCATTTCCCTCTCCCTTGTTCCCTGTCTCTCTTCTGCCATGCTTCATTTCCCTCTCCCTTGTTCCCTGTCTGTCCGCAGGATGACACGGAGCCCTACTTTATTGGAATATTCTGTTTCGAGGCTGGCATTAAGATTATCGCCTTGGGCTTTGCATTTCACAAAGGCTCGTACCTCCGCAACGGCTGGAACGTAATGGATTTTGTGGTCGTCCTCACTGGGTGAGTCCTTGGCCTGCCATGTGTGTGTGTGTGTGTGTGTGTGTGTGTGTGTGTAGATTTGTTCATGTCCATGCTTATTTGTATGCGTTTTATGAATGTGTATGGGGCACATTCCTTAGCAGGGCATTTGCCTGGAATTTGCCTTTTCCACTATTGCGCTATACTTAATGATTAACACTGTCCAACAAAGAATATTAATGCAAAGCAACCGAAAGTGACGTTTAAATAAAAAAATACATTCTGTTATACCAATTTATTGTCTAATATTGCTCATGAAATTTGCTCATGAGTCTTTGTTTTGACTCTCCCTTTATGATGCAAGGGCTCAGTGGAAGCTTGAGGTAATAGGCTAACTCAGCCAAAGGTAAAAATGAGTAGAACTTCAGTGAGACAGCACAGTTTTGGATGGATGCTCTGTGTTCCATAAGTTCAAAGTCTGGTCTCGGCTCTTAGTCCGGCTGTGCTGAGAGAGTGTCTGGCTGGCAAGGTGACACTAGCTAGTCAGAGGACTTTGGAGAACAGTAATGGCTCGGCCTCTGATTGACTCCAGATGGGTGAGAGGGTAGAGCTACTGTAACTATGTGGAGCAGTGATGCGGTACAAACACAGTATAATCACCTCTGAGAAGTGGACCAGCCAGGTCATCAGCTTGAATCACCTCCTCTCAGGGTGTATCATACTCCACTGCTATAGGGAGCCAGGCACGGGCCTACAAATGCAACACAGTCACTCTGTTACTGCTTCTATTTCTCTGTTGCTCTTGCCGGTGGTAAACGTTGCCTTGCTTTGTTCAATTTATGAGTAGCAAGGTATTGTGCCAGCTTGTTATAAGTAGTTTGGATAAGATTTATGGTCTAAATAATGGCCATTCCGGAAAGTCGATAAACAAATAAATCAAGCTGGATACTGAAGCTGGTAAGTAATGAAGAGTGAGAGAGTGGGGAAGGGAGTGGGAGAAACATTTTGGCTGTTGATGTAGTCTTCGTCTTGCCCCCCTCCCCTACACACACACCTCTCATAAGTCATCAGTAGCGTTATTTTATTTTAGAGCGCATGTACAATGTGAAATATCTTATCTTAGGCAGCCCAGCTGTCTTTATAGCAAAAACAAACAAGTAATGGCATTGAACTACAATAAATAAAAACAACATGTACAGTTTTGGTCCCATGTTTCACGAGCTGAAATACAAGATCCCAGACATTTTCCATGTGCACAAAAAGTATTTTTTTTCTAAAATGTTGTGCTGCTTGTGCTGGGGACAATAAAAGGACACTCTAAAAATTTCAGGAATGTCAACAAGAGATGTTCCCCGAGAATTGACCATTTCTCTACCATAAGCTGCCTCTAACATAATTTTAGAAAATATGGCAGTACGTCCAACTGGCCTCACAACTGCACACCACGTGTATGTACATTGTAGGCGAGCGGTTTGCTGATGTCAACAGAGTGTCCCATGGTGACGGTAGGGTTACGGTATGGGCAGCCATAAGCTACAGACAACGAACACAATTGCATTTTATCGATGGTAATTTGAATGTGACGCTCTGGATCGGTGTGTATGACGGCGTGTTCCAGATTTTTAATTTTTTTATTTAACGAGGCAAATCAGTTAAGAACAAATTCTTATTTTCAATGACGGCCTAAGAACTGTTCAGGGGCAGAACGACAGATTTGTACCTTGTCAGCTCGGGGATTTGAACTTGCAACCTTTCGATTACTAGTCCAACACTCTTACCACTAGGCTACCCTGCCACTGGACTGTGACAAGATCCTGATTCCCATTGTCATTCATCCGCTGCCATCATCTCATGTTTCAGCATGATAATGCACCGCTCCATGTCACAAGGATCTGGACACAATTCCTGGAAGCTGAAAATTTCCCAGTTCTTCTATGGCCTGCATACTCACCAGACATGTCACCCATTGTTTGTGACGCTCTGGATCGGTGTGTATGACAGCGTGTTCCAGTTCCCCTCCAATATCCAGCAACTTCGCACAGCCATTAAAGAGGAGTGGGAAAACATTCCATAGCCCACAATCAACAGCGTGATCAACTCTATGCGAAGGAGATGTGTTGCGCTGCATGGGGCAAATGGTGGTCTCACCAGATACTGGCTGGTTTTCTGATCCACACCCCTAGTTTTTTTTTTAAAGGTATTTGTGACCAACATATGCATATTTATATTCCCAGTCATGTGAAATCCACAGATTAGGGCCTAAATAATTTGTTTCAATTTACTGATTTCCTTATGAACTGTGACTCAGTAAAATGGTACATTTTTTGCATGTTGTGTTTCATTTTTGTTCAGTATACAGCTCTGTAAAAAAAATGAAGAGACCACTGCAAAATTATCTGTTTCTCTGGTTTTACTTTTTATAGGTATGTGTTTGGGTAAGAATAAAACACATTTTCATTTATGTACTACTGACAACATTTTTCCCAAATTCCGAATAGAAATATTGTCATTGTACGTGGCTTGATTCATGCGTCCTTCACAAAGACAAATCTGCCCGATTCCAGCCTTGCTGAAGCACCCCCAGATCATCACCGATCCTCCACCAAATTTCACAGTGGGTGCGAAACGCTGTGACTTGTAGGCCTCTCTCATGGGATAAACAAACGTGCTCAATAACACAATAGAAAAATCAGTGTGTGCAAATTAAGTGAGGATGAAGAAAATAAACGTTAACTATTTGGTTGTAATATCATCACCTCTTGAAGAGCATAGTCAGACCTACGAATTTCAGAATATTCCATGCAAGGCAATTGCGCACATTTAGCTCTGTCAGTTATACCAGTAAACATCAATTGATCATGTCATTTCAGATACGTAGGGTAGCCTCACAACATCTCTCAATATTGGCCACCATTTATTGGATATTTGAGTGATATAAAAGTGAACAATACCTGAGTGGTTTATGTTAATTTCCCATCTTTTGAGGGTTCTGCCTGTCAAGCAATAGAAGAGCGCATTTGCCATGATACTGTTAGCCGATAATGTTTACTTTGCAAGCTACCAGTAACATGTTGTACAGACCTAAATGTACTTTTTTCCCCTCCAACCAATGTAGGCCTACCTAGCAAAGTTAGCTAACATGATCCCCTTTTCAACATTGTTTGTACATTTTTATTATGATTGCTGCTGACAGACATATAGGCTACATTGAATGATTGAAGGACCACTTCAAATTGGATAGCTAGCTAATAACAGATCACGTAAATATGGCTAGGTAAAAAGCAAACTTTCAGGGGATAAACTAGATGACTATATCCAAATATTGTTTGATTTGCTTGCTATCTACGTAGAGTGGTGATGATAGTAGTCCGACTGACAACTTTACCAGGATGTCAAGCTCTTTCCAAAAGCCTAATCTCTGAAGCAAGCTAAATGATGTTTGCTTAGCTAGCTACATTCCAAATGGATAAGGTACCGTCACATATCTGAAATTACATGATCATTGATGCTTACTGATCATAAAAAGCATGCAATTACTTGCTGTGTAACTCTAAAAATGTGCACAATTGTCTTGCATGGAATAATTGGAAATTTGTAGGTCTGACTATGCTCTTCAAGAGGTGACTGGGCTGCCAACTTTTGAAGAAAGCTTGGAGAGAGATTTGCTAAGAATGAGAATTGTTCCACTGATAAGAATAAATGCAATGTAACAGATAATAAAATATCCTGAAGACAAGATTACATAAATCTTCCCCTACACCCTAACCAAATGTTTTTATTTATTGCCCCCCACAGAGTAAATCGTACAAACTGTTTGCCAAAATTATTTTCATAGTTACAAATCAGGTCACCCTACCAAAATTCCCTGCTAAAACATACTGTAGATGTGTCTGCTGCCTTGTCGTTGTCACAGCCTAAATACCAAACGAGGCGCCTAATGCAAGTGTGGATTAAATCGACTTTAGTACATGCTGTCAAAAGGCTGCATTCTGCGATAGGGATGGGAGTAAGCACAATCTAATTTTGTTGACAAAACAGTGCTACTCAGTCGCGGCCGGCTGCGACAGGGCCTCGAACCAGGATCTCTGGTGGCCCATCAAGTTAACATGCTGACTATACAATGGACAAATTAGAAAATTTAAATCAGTACTTTTCAATTCACGAGATATGAGGTCAAATGTGTGTTTCATGCCAATGCATGAGAGTCGGCAGTTCTGATAACAATATACTGAACAAAAATATAAACACAACATGTAAAGTGTTGGTCCTATGTTTCAAATAACATTTTATTTGTCACATGCGCCGAATACAACCTTAGTGAAATGCTTACTTACAAGCACTTAACCAACAATGCTGTTGTAAGAAAAATAAGTGTTAAGTATAAATTAAGTAAAATTCTTAAATAAATAAAAAAATACAAAAGTAACATAATTAAAGCACAGCAGTAAAATAACAATGGTGAGGCCAAATACAGGGGGTACAGGTTCTGTACCTAGACTTGGCGCTCCGGTACTGCTTGCCATGCGGTAGCAGAGAGAACAGTCTATGACTAGGGCGGCTGAATTTTTAGGGCCTTCCTCTGGTACTGCTTGGTATGAAGGTCCTGGATGGCAGGAAGCTTGGCCCCAGTGATGTACTGGGCCGTACACACTACCCTCTGTAGTTCCTTGCGGTGGGAGGTTGAGCAGTTGCCATACCAGGCAGTGATGCAACCAGTCAGGATGCTCTCGATGGTGCAGCTGTAGATATTTTTGAGGATCTGAGGGCCCATGCCAAATCTTTTCAGTCTCCTGAGGGGAAATCAGCTTTGTCGTGCCCTCTTCATGACTGTCTTGGTGTGTTTGGACCATGTTAGTTTGTTGTTGATGTGGACACCAAGGAACTTGAAGCTCTCAACCTGCTCCACTACAGCCCTTGCGATGAGAATGGGGGAGTGCTCGGTCCTCCTTTTCCTCTAGTCCACAATCATCTTCTTTGTCTTGATCACGCTGAGGGAGAGTTGGTATCCTGGCACCACACAGCCAGGTCTCTGACCTTCTCCCTATAGGCTGTCTCATCGCTGTCGGTGATCAGACTGTTGTCAACGGCAAACTGAATGACGGCGTTGGAGTCATGCCTGGCGATGCAGTCATGAGTGAATAGGGAGTACAGGAGGGGCATTAGCTAAAATAAAAGATTCCAGAAATGTTCCATATACACACACACACAGCTTATTTGTCTTATATTGTGCAAAAAAAAAACGTTTAAATCCCTGTTAGTGAAGGTTTTCTCCTTTGCCAAGATTGTGGGTAAAAACTATTTCTGTTTGGCTGGCCCTGGCTCCCGAGTAGATGGGTCTATGCCCTCCCATGCCTGTGTCCCTGCCCAGTTATGTGAAATCCATAAATTAGGGCCTAATATATTTATTTAAATTGACTGCTTTCCTTCTATGAACTGTAATTCAGTAAAATCATAGAAATTGTTGCGTTTATTTTTATGTTCAATATTGTTCACATTTAACAATCCCTTTTAACATTAACGCAGTTGTGATTGGAGCAGAGCTGGAGCGTGGAGTGGAGCTTGCTCAATTTGACTGGAGAGTAAAGCGAGTTTCCCAAAGGGTGGAGCGCCGTCCTCCCCAATTTCGCATCCAGTAGCGCTCACTTCACGAGCTCAGGGCATGCCTGGGCCAGCATGCATTTGTAGTCTAGTTGTGTGCCGCTATGACACCTTACTTTAGCTACTGTCATCTAGTATGCTCAATATTTTCATGAAGAATCTGATTAAACACACAGATGAAAAATCAAGGTAACTCGCAAAGATGAGGTGGAGCAAGAGACGCAGTGCGGTGATGTGTCCACAACTAAAGAGTCATTGTGGAATCTGAAAAGACGGGTATCCCGAAAGAACTTGCACATGCTAACAAAAAGGAACGAAATGGGTAGCTAGCTAAGTGTGTCATTGTAGCAAAGTATTTATAAACAAATCAGATCTCTTAAGTGTCGTTCATTTTCGTTCTGTAATCTGTACAATAGGCCATCAGTGATTTTGGCCCAATAGTGGTGGCATATTGCCTCTTTTTCAAGGAGCTTTCCTTTTTTGGTAGGGTTATTTTGCCTAAACTCTTTAGGCCTACCTACAGAAAAATGTAAAATGAATAACTACGCATCCCTGCCCAGGTATTCTCCACTGTTCTCCATGAGCCTGAAGCAAGAGACTCTGGCCAAACTCATGTTTCCAAAAATGTATTCAAAGGCACTGTAATGAAGCCTAAGGCATTTTTTCGTTTAATTTGTAATGAATTCTAAGTAAGTTATAACCTAAATCTGCAATTTATAGACTATAATGATTTAATACAACAAAATGTTGTTTGAATGCTGAGCTCTTAATGTCCCTGCCAGCCTAGTGTCACTCGCAAATGCTAAACTATTTATTTATTTGCATGCTTTTGCCTAAATAATGATTTTATTTAGGCTACCTGTCTGGCTCCTGACCTATTTAGTGTTCATATGCTGTTTAACACGACATGTAGCCTATTTGAAATGAGAGCTACTTAGTCACCTTCTCCTGTTGTTTATTAAAATACTTTTAATTCAAATAGTTTGCTTTCAATACTTCAAAAACAAATGGTAGGTCCAGGTAGTCACAAAAATAGATGAGTGTCGGTTAAATGGTGAATTTAACTTCTTGGCGCACCCATCCCGTTAGCTGGATAATTTATCAACATCCGCTGAATTTCCGAGCGCCAAATTCAAATTAAATTACTAAAAATATTCAATTTTCATGAAATCACAAGCGCAATATTGCAAAACAAAGCTTAGCTTGTTGTTAATCCACCTGGCGTGTCGGATTTAAAAAAAAGCTCTGCAGAAAAAGCTATCCATGTGTTTATGTTAGGACATCTCTCTCAGCAGACAAAACATTACAAACTGCTAGCAGCAAAGTAGATTGGTCACGAAAGTCAGAAAAGCAATACAATTAATTGCTTACCTTTGATGATCTTCAGATGTTTGCACTCACGAGACTCCCAGTTAAACAATAAATGTTCCTTTTGTTCCATAAAGAGTATTTTTATATCCAAAATACCTCCATTTGGTTGGCGCGTTTTTTTCAGAAATCCACAGGCTCGAACGGTCACGACTAGGCAGACAAAAATTCCAAATAGTATCCGTAAAGTTCGTAGAAACATGTCAAACGTTTTTTATAATCAATCCTCGGGTGGTTTTTACAATAAATAATCGATAATATTTCAACCGGACTATAGCTTTTTCAATAGGAGAGAGAGAAAATGTCTGCTCCAAGCTGTTGCGCATGTAAAACTCTGCTAGCACCCAGCCATCCACTGACACGATGTGATCCTTCTCGCTCATTTTTCAGAATAAAAGCCTGAAACTATGTCTAAAGACTGTTCACACCATGTGGAAGCCATAGGAAAATCTGGTTGATATCCCTTTTAAATTGAGGGAAGGCATGCAATGGAACAGGGAGATTTGTTTCTCTTAGGCACTTGCTTGTTGGATTTTCCTTAGGTTTTCGCCTGCTATATCAGTTCTGTTATACTCACAGACAATATTTTGACCGTTTTGGAAGCTTTAGAGTGTTTTCTATCCTTATCTGACAATTATATGCATATTCTAGATTCTGGGCCTGAGAAATAGGGCAGTTTCATTTGGGTACGTCTTTCATCCGAACATCGAAATACTGCCCCCTACACTCAACAGGTTAATGAATGCACCGCTCCATGAGCGGGATTTCCGCCTTCACAGCTTTGCTCACATACTCTGTCCACCAGCAGGCAAATCAAATGCTCTACACCTTATTGTGACGATTTATTGAAAACGATCTTTCAAATACTGTTATTCATTATAACACAGACTGGGAGGGGTTATCCATTTCTATCTAGTGATTTTAGAATCACCCAAGTTTGGTAGCCTATGCCGTTGGATGCAACACTTTCTGGCCATGGTTGTTTATCTGGTGGTTGCAATGTATCTATCACTGTCATCAAACATTCACCTGAACATTCTCATAAAAAGGTCTGCGGGAGAAGCGTTTGGTATAAGGTCAGACAACATTTTTACATTAAAATCTGATTGGATACAGTGATTGAATAATGAAATATCTGACTCAATTAACTCCAGAGTTGCTTTTTTCTTCTGACAAAACAAAAACCGGGGACTGTCCCCAGGAGACTGGGGACATATGGTTGCCCAACCTTAAAATATACATGCTAATGATTGTGATCTTTGGGACAGTGACAGACTTTAAAAAAATCTTTCCTGTTCAGCCATCAGCAGATGCTAATAAGATAATGCATCTGCCCTGGGTGCCACAGGCCTAATCAATAGAGAGAGAGAGAGCCAAGAACACTGACAACTGAAAGAACTCAGGTACTCCTGCTCATGTATATTTTCCTTTGAAGCCAGAAGGAGGCTAGTATCAGCTACATTTATGCCTTTACTAGACTGGGGATATTTTATATATGAATGCTTCCGCTCAGTGTTTGAGATCAATTGACACTCTTTACCATGGCACTTTGAGATTTATTTTAAACTGCAAAACCCTTACACACCACTGCACTTTGTATACCAGTGTTGGCTGGCCTCCTCTAGTCACTCGTAGGCTCAGTCACTGGTATACTTTTATTTACAAAGCCATTTTGGGTTTACTACCTTTTTATTTGTGCATTTTTATTGTTCAGAAATGTGGTTGGTACTCTCTTCGTTCGCTGGACTTTATCCTGCTAACTGTTCCAAATATCTGAACTGAATTTGGTAAACGGGCTTTTATGTACTCTGCGCCATCATCTTGGAACACCTTACAAAATACTTTTAAACTAGAAGAACTTGTCCCGATTTGGTGTTTTTAAATCACTGATGAAGGATTTTGAGGCTGATTCCCTGACCTGTCAATGTTTTTAATTTGCTGTTTTATACTCTTGTGAATTCAATGGTTTTTACTAGATGACTTGGTGCTGCTTATCTTGGCCAGGGCGCTCTTGAAAAATAGATTTTAATCTCAATGAGCCCTTCCTGGTTAAATAAAGGTAAAATAAAAATAAAAATAACTGACCTGGAGCCAAAACAGCCAACCACAACTCTGGACCTGAGAGTATCCATGACATGTTGAAGAACAGGTATTTTCTTGCACTACACTACAGTTCTCTGCTGCCAATGACTGGAACAAACTGCAAAAATCACTGAAGCTGGAGACTCTTACTCCCTCACTAGCTTTAAGCACCAGTTGTCAGAGCAGCTCACAGATCACTGCACCTGTACATAGCTCATCTGTAAATCGCCCATCCAATCTACCTCATCCCCATACTGTATTTATTTATTTATTTATCTTGCTCCTTTGCACCCCAGTATCTACTTGCGCATTCATCTTCTGCACATTCTTCCATTCCAGTGTTTTCTATTGCTATATTATAATTACTTCGCCGCCATGGCCTATTTATTGCCTTACCTCTTTTATTTGCACATGCTGTATATATATTATTTCCACTGTATTATTGATTGTATGTTTGTTTATTCCATGTGTAACTCTGTGTTGTTGTATGTGTCGAACTGCTTTGCTTTATCTTGGCCAGGTAGCAGTTGCAAATGAGAACTCAACCAACCTACCTGGTTATATAAAGGGGAAATATATATTTGTCATTTAACAGACGCTCTTAACCAGAGTGACTCACAGGAGCAATTAGGGTGAAGTGTCTTACTCAAGGGCACGTCAACAGATTTTTCACCTAGTCTGCTCAGGGATTCAAACCATCAAACTTTCGGTAACTGGCCCAATGCTGTTGACCGATAGGCTACCTGCCGCCCAGTGTGTTACCGCCCGTCAATTTCACGGGTTCCATCCAATTTTAGCTCAGTAACCACATTTTCAGAGGGGAGTACAAATCTTCTTGCGCTGCAATACTGGATGTTGTATTCATTGTATTATTATTAATTTAACTAGCTACACAGGAACATCTGATAACTTAATTTAGAAACCTGGTTCACCGTTTTGATTGAAAAGGCCCCTTGGTCTATTGAATTTATAACAGAGTAATTAATCAGTTACAGTATGTGCTGAAGCACGGTGAAAAGGAGGAGAGCTGCTTCCCGTTTTCTTAGCCCATGCATTTGATTGATGGCCAGCTTTTAATTCACAGGAGAGTTATGTGAGATGTGTATGTGTTGACTGAGAGATCTATAATCGGCTGTGTTTTGTTTCCTTCCGAGAGCTTGCCAGGTCTGTGCTCCACCGTGCTCCTGTGGTTAGAGCGCCAGCTCCTCTCATTGTTCATGCTTGTAGACATCCAGGCATCACTTTTATTGATCAAGGCCTCAGTTGGCCTTGTAAAGCCCTTAGCAACAGCATGGCAACCACAATCAAATGTTCTCGCGGTGAGGTCAAAGACTTCACTCTCTGCTAACTGTAAACTACATGCAGACAAAACATTGGCAGTAGTGTTGTTTGTCATCTGCGTTTGGACTTGATGATCAAGTCGGACCTCTAAGTGTTATGGATATGAGATGGCCGTTGCTGACTTCAAAGTACTGCTTTCAATCCTTCACCCTTTCATGTGCCTTTTTCATGTAATATGGTCGGACCAACAATCGTGGGCTTCAAAGTGGCAGTAGAGAAAAGCGTGCTTGGGTCAGTCCTGTCTGTTTCAGTCCCTTTGAACCTCTGCCAAACTGTTACTGTATGTCTGGTACTTGCGTAACTGTTTTGCTCTCACAAAGCTCTACAGGTGATGTGTGCTTGAGATTATATGTGTGTGTGTGGTTTGATTTGACTATCCTTGTGGATACCAGAAGTCGTCACAAGGATAGTAAAACAAGGAGAATTCAGACAAGTGGAGACATTTCGCCGGTCCCCACAAGGAAAAAAAACTATTTTTAGGCTTAGGGGTTATGTTTACTTTTAGTGTTAGGGGTTAGAGAAAATATGATTTTTGAATGGGAATACATTTTTGGGTCGCCGCAAGGATAGTAAAACAAATGTGTGTGTGTGTGTGTCATCTGTATGTTGCCAGACCTTGGGGCTCTGCTGAATAAGACATGACAGTATGAATGAACCATATGGTGTCGTTTGGAATGGGCGTGCTGCGCTGTCACTGCCTGATGCAAAGTGACACTAAAACGACAGTCTCCGTGTCACCCCTCCTGGTCAGGGCATCAAAATCCCATTTGAAATGTACAGATAGGAGCCTTATTTACACACCCTGGCTTTGAGGCGTGGCTTTGGAGAGTTGTGCACATGAGAGGTGTGTGTGTGTTTCTCTGTCAGTTTAGGCTTACCGGTAGTCATATTACCCCTGGGTGTGCGGCAATCTCTTTCTTACTTTAAATCATGTCTCTTTATGTCTGCTTCCATCCTCTATGTACAGTATTCACATCTCTATCACTACACCTCCCTTCCTGTTTCCTCTTTCTATCTTGATCTTGTCTTTTTTCATCCTTAAGAGAGGTGGAATTCTTTCACTTTGTTTATTAATTGTGTAGTACTTACTCCATCAGTACTGACAAGGTGTCTATCTGATATGTTTTTCTACCAGGTTCTCTATAGTGTAGTATGTCAAAAACCTTCCGGAGTTTTTTCACCACTTGGGAAAATATTGTAATACTAGCCTCTAATATTATGTAGCTGACGCTGCTGATTTGAAGTCACTTGGAGGTGATTCAGTATGCTATTTATAGAATGCTAATAGGGGTCTCAGTGATGCAAATGCTAAATGATAGCTAGGAAAACAAACCCATGTCTCGATTCCCTGATTCTGTTAGTCCATTAGGGTTAGTCCATAAGATTAATATTGATTATGGGATATGTTTCGTATTGCATCAAACAACAACATTGACGAATACGCTGATTCGGTGAGCGAGTTCATTAGAACGTGCGTTGAAGGTGTCGTTCCCATAGCAACGATTAAAACATTCCCAAACCAGAAACCGTGGATTGATGGCAGCATTGGCGTGAAACTGAAAGCGCGAACCACTGCTTTTAATCAGGGCAAGGTGACCGGAAACATGACCGAATACAAACAGTGTAGCTATTCCCTCCGCAAGGCAATCAAACAAGCTAAGCGTCAGTACAGAGACAAAGTAGAATCTCAATTCAACGGCTCAGACACAAGAGGTATGTGGCAGGGTCTACAGTCAATCACGGATTACAAAATGAAAACCAGCCCAGTCACGGACCAGGATGTCTTGCTCCCAGGCAGACTAAATAACTTTTTTGTCCGCTTTGAGGACAATACAGTGCCACTGACACGGCCCGCAACCAAAACATGCGGACTCTCCTTCACTGCAGCCGACGTGAGGAAAACATTTAAACGTGTCAACCCTCGCAAGGCTGCAGGCCCAGACGGCATCCCCAGCCGCGCCCTCAGAGCATGCGCAGACCAGCTGGCTGGTGTGTTTACGGACATATTCAATCAATCCCTATCCCAGTCTGTTGTTCCCACATGCTTCAAGAGGGCCACCATTGTTCCTGTTCCCAAGAAAGCTAAGGTAACTGAGCTAAACGACTACCGCCCCGTAGCACTCACTTCCGTCATCATGAAGTGCTTTGAGAGACTAGTCAAGGACCATATTACCTCCACCCCACCTGACACCCTAGACCCACTCTAATTTGCTTCCCGCCCAAATAGGTCCACAGACGATGCAATCTCAACCACACTGCACACTGCCCTAACCCATCTGGACAAGAGGAATACCTATGTGCGAATGCTGTTCGTCGACTACAGCTCGGCATTTAACACCATAGTGCCCTCCAAGCTCGTCATCAAGCTCGAGACCCTGGGTCTCGACCCCTCCCTGTGCAACTGGGTACTGGACTTCCTGACGGGCCGCCCCCAGGTGGTGAGAGTAGGCAACAACATCTCCACCCCGCTGATCCTCAACACTGGGGCCCCACAAGGGTGCGTTCTGAGCCCTCTCCTGTACTCCCTGTTCACCCACGACTGCGTGGCCACGCACGCCTCCAACTCAATCATCAAGTTTGCGGACGACAACAGTGGTAGGCTTGATTACCAACAACGGCGAGGAGGTGAGGGCCCTCGGTGTGTGGTGTCAGGCAGATAACCTCACACTCAACGTCAACAAAACCAAGGAGATGATTGTGGACTTCAGGAAACAGTAGAGGGAACACCCCCGTATCCACATCGATGGAACAGTAGTGGAGAGGGTAGTAAGTTCCTCGACGTACACATCACAGACCAACTGAATTGGTCCACCCACACAGACAGCATCGTGAAGAAGGTGCAGCAGCGCCTCTTCAACCTCAGGAGGCTGAAGAAATTTGGCTTGTCACCAAAAGCACTCACAAACTTCTACAGATGCACAATCGAGAGCATCCTGTCGGGCTGTATCACCGCCTGGTACGGCAACTGCTCCGCCCACAACCGTAAGGCTCTCCAGAGGGTAGTGAGGTCTGCACAACGCATCACCGGGAGCAAACTACCTGCCCTCCAGGACACTTACACCACCCGATGTCACAGGAAGGCCATAAAGATCATCAAGGACAACAACCACCCGAGCCACTGCCTGTTCACCCCGCTATCATCCAGAAGGTCGAGGTCAGTACAGGTGCATCAAAGCAGGGACCGAGAGACTGAAAAACAGCTTCTATCTCAAGGCCATCAGACTGTTAAACAGCCACCACTAACATTGAGTGGCTGCTGCCAACACACTGACTAAACTCCAGCCACTTTTATAATGGGAATTGATGGGAAATGATGTAAATATATCACTAGCCACTTTAAACAATGCTACCTAATATAATGTTTACATACCCTACATTATTAATCTCATATGTATACGTATATACTGTACTCTATCATCTACTGCATCTTTATGTAATACATGTTTCACTAGCCACTTTAACTATGCCACTTTGTTTACATACTCATCTCATATGTATATACTGTACTCAATACCATCTACTGTATCTTGCCTATGCCGCTATGTACCATCACTCATTCATATATCTTTATGTACATATTCTTTATCCCCTTACACTTGTGTCTATAAGGTAGTAGTTTTGGAATTGTTAGCTAGATTACTTGTTGGTTATTACTGCATTGTTCGAACTAGAAGCACAAGCATTTCGCTACACTCGCATTAACATCTGCTAACCATGTGTATGTGACAAATAAAATTAGATTTGATTAGGACTTGGTTGCCCTATATTTGACTGCAGGAATTCACCTTTCAAACATGCCGGAAAGCATGATCAAATTTGATGCGAGTTGAATATTGAAACACTGACCAAGGTTGTTCCCGAAACGCGTCTGTTTGACCTCAGCTGCCTCATAAGAACAGTCAGGAAGTCCTTTTCCAGTTAAATATTTCCCACATCCACAAATAGTAGGATCTCTGTGATAAGAACTATGTTCCTTATGGTTTGGCTTTTTCTCACATTGATGTGATTTCCCTCTACCTGCTGACTGCTGTATGCCAAGGGCTGTTGCGATGACCAGTCACCGTGACTGTGGCGGTGACTGGTCACGAGTCATGATGGCAGACAAATTCCATGCGACCGTTTAGTCACTGTAATTAGGCTTCTCCAAGCTCTGATGCTGCTGATGGTCATGAGTAGCCTATCAAACTTGCTAATTGCCTGGTAGTCAGCACTCCATTGTCCCTCTAATCACTCTGACATCAATGCAAATGTATTTGAAAATCTATCTCAAATACTTCACGAGGGCAACATTTCTACAGCCTATGCAATTTTGGGAGAAAACAGTGATGGCTGCTAATAAAAAGACGAGGATGGCATCAGCTTTTTGTAGGCTAGGCCTACTATTTATTTCTCAACTTTCCTAATATTAAGCACAATGCTTATATTTACAAAAGGAGAATAATCTACCTGGCTGGCATGTAAATGAACCACGGGGAAAAGCGTCCTCCATTCCCCATTTTAAGTGCATAGATAACATATTTTTCGACACAGGTGCATTCTAAATGTCCATTCTAAATCAAAACAAATGTCACACATATATTATTTTGTATATGTAAAGACAAGATTGAATGAAGAATAGTCTGGGTGATAATATTAGCCTATCAATTATATATTATAACTTGTGATTGATGACCAGCATAAGAAACAATGCCTTTTTTGACGACTTTTTCTAATCATAGTCGTGCACCTCTTGTAGCCTAACCTATATTTTTTAATAAGGTTTGTAATCATAACTAAAGTGGCAAAATGAACTTCTTAAAATGAAGTACATTAATCTACTTTAGATTTGGTGTAGTGCCTAACTGGCATAAGCAGCAAGTGAGTTTCAAGTTTGGGGAAGATGATTTTCACCATAAAAATGCACCTTTTATAATAAAAGCATGACATGCATAATTGCATTTGTGGTCACTTTTGATAATGGCGTTTTCCCTTTAATGGAACATTCTGCTTATAGCCTACTACCATGTGCGCATTGCTGCGTTTATGTGAAGAAATGGCCTCATAGTTTATCAACATTTTAAGCTAAACGTTCTGTTACGTCAGCAACACAGAATACGATAGGTTGACTTTGGTACTATGGGGTATAGTAGATTGACATAGGCTAGTGCTTTTGCCTACTCATCTTGTTGGCTGGCGAAAAGTAAATGTGGAACGTTCTTTCAATATCTTCAATATGCACCTTGGAATTGGATAAGGATGCAGTTGTTTCCCGGATGTGTCCGTCTTCGCTTGTATGGAGCCTGTGAGAAAGACCCGATCACATGACCGAGTCATGTGAGTGAGCGACGCTTCGGCACTCCGGGCTGCAAAAAGCATGGATTTTTTTAGGGTGCATTATGGCCATGAAGGGGATGCCCCTGTGAAATTCGAGGCATTATCAAGTGCTTGTCAAATTGTAAATGAGAGACTATTGGAATGTGTGCAACCTGTGCAAACAACTAAGCGGAGCTCATGCCTTTCAAGCAACTTCTTTCAAATCATCATTAGTCTCATCATGCACCCTTACAATGTATTAAACATCAAAACATATAGCCCAACTAAAGTGGCATTAACTCTAAATGATGCCTATAAGAGTACCTGTTTCTTTGTTAACCGCTCAACACAGAATATCCGCATGTGCGCACTCCCTCAAATCATTTGGAGAAAATATTTGTTTTATTCTGCTTTGTTCAATTATATTCTTCATACTATAAAATAATGCCACGGAATGATAAGCAAATCTTGTCTCTTAAATGAACCAGTGTAGCCCATTACCATTTGGCCAAGACACATCAGGATCTAGCATAAGGACAACTCAAGAGTATGCTATTATTATAGACTACATTTTCTTAATATCTTGCTTCTTTAGAACTGTCTAAAATAAATGATGGATTTGTGAAGGTGTAGCCTATATTACATGGATTTATTATTAGGCATACATAGGGCTGTGTCGGTCAACTACCGTTAGACCGACAGTTATTAATCACCGGCTGATGAAATGTTGTGATCGCCACAGCCTTATGTATGCTTAGACATGGGCAGGGGACTGAGCTGGGTTGATTAGCTGTTGACTGTGGGACTCTCATGCCTGTCTGCCTGGTACAGCCAGTCTTCAGAAGGCTTAGTGTTTTTTGCAGAAGTGGTTTGTAAATGCTGGTGCGGAACGCCGTTCCCCACATTGTAACAGACTGATACCAGCTCCTCTCCCTGTCAGCTGGCCAATGTGCTCCAGGGGGATCTACACATCTTTCTCTTTTGTTTTTCTCTCATCTCCCTATTTTTTTCTGTCTTCCACACACACACACGTGTGGACACTTACACACATTCTCATTCTGTTTCTGCTCAGTCGTCTTTCCGCTCTTTATTTCACCTCCCTCATATCAATTTTAATTAATTAAATGACATCTTTGTCACCTGAAGGATACATTTCTATGACTGTTGCTTCCAGAGTAGTGCCGTCAGAGTTACAGGAGAAGAGCACCGCTAAACGGTGACACTGAAATTTCCCCGTGCTCTCAGCACCTCATCAAATCTCAGGCATCCTATAAAAAGCACAGGCTTGTAAATAGGGCTGTACAATTAAATGTGTTTTACGTCGTCAGCATTTTAAACAGGACAGATTTAGGTCATTGATATGGAAATAAAGGTTGTGTTGGTTATGGCATAATAAATGAACCCAAATATTACCATATTTTACACTGCATTTTATATCCAGTGTCTCACCTAGGGCTGTGGTGGTCATGACATTTTGTCAGCCGGTGATTGTCAAGCGAATAACTGCCGGTCTCACGGTAGTTGACCGTTAATTAACAGAAAGCATTTAGTATCTCCTGGCTTCTACGCACAGCCTGAAGGCCACTGATGCAGAGCTTTGGAACATCTACATTTTAAAAAGTCTAATAAATCCATTTAATATAGTCTACACCATCACAATAAATCCATTTAATATAGCCTACACCATCACAATAAATCATTTTAATATAGTCTACACCATCAAAATAAATCCATTTAATATAGCCTACACCATCACAATAAATCCATTTAATATAGCCTACACCATCACAATAAATCCATTTAATATAGCCTACACCATCACAATAAATCCATTTAATATAGCCTACACCATCACAATAAATCCATTTAATATAGCCTACACCATCACAATAAATCCATTTAATATAGCCTACACCATCACAATAAATTCATTTAATATAGCCTACACCATCACAATAAATTCATTTAATATAGCCTACACCATCACAATAAATCCATTTAATATAGCCTACACATCACAATAAATCCATTTAATATAGCCTACACCATCACAATAAATCCATTTAATATAGCCTACACCATCACAATAAATCCATTTAATATAGCCTACACCATCACAATAAATACATTTAATATAGCCTACACCATCACAATAAATACATTTAATATAGTCTACACCATCACAATAAATCCATTTAATATAGCCTACACCATCACAATAAATCCATTTAATATAGCCTACACCATCACAATAAATCCATTTAATATAGCCTACACCATCACAATAAATCCATTTAATATAGCCTACACCATCACAATAAATCCATTTAATATAGCCTACACCATCACAATAAATCCATTTAATATAGCCTACACCTTCACAATAAATCAATTTAATATAGCCTACACCTTCACAATAAATCCATTTAATATAGCCTACACCATCCAGTTATTTTAGGCAGGTCTAAAGAAATGCGATGTGAAGACAATGTAGTCTATTTGTGCATACTCTGAGTTGTCCTTATGTTAGGTCCTGATCTGGCTAAGCCAAATGGCTGTGGGCTACACTAGTTCATTAAGCAGACAAGATTTCCTTAGAATTCCGTGGCATTATTTTAGAACATTTCATAGTATGAAGAATACAACTGAACATAGCTGAATAAAATATATTTTCTCAATGATTTGAGGGAGTGTGCACATACAGCTGTTCTGTGTTGAGCAGTTAACAAACATTTACATTTACATTTAAGTCATTTAGCAGACGCTCTTATCCAGAGCGACTTACAAATTGGTGCATTCACCTTATGGCATCCAGTGGAACAGTCACTTTACAATAGTGCATCTAAATCTTAAAGGGGGGTGAGAAGGATTACTTATCCTATCCTAGGTATTCCTTAAAGAGGTGGGGTTTCAGGTGTCTCCGGAAGGTGGTGATTGACTCCGCTGTCCTGGCGTCGTGAGGGAGTTTGTTCCACCATTGGGGGCCAGAGCAGCGAACAGTTTTGACTGGGCTGAGCGGGAACTGTACTTCCTCAGTGGTAGGGAGGCGAGCAGGCCAGAGGTGGATGAACGCAGTGCCCTTGTTTGGGTGTAGGGCCTGATCAGAGCCTGGAGGTACTGAGGTGCCGTTCCCCTCACAGCTCCGTAGGCAAGCACCATGGTCTTGTAGCGGATGCGAGCTTCAACTGGAAGCCAGTGGAGAGAGTGGAGGAGCGGGGTGACGTGAGAGAACTTGGGAAGGTTGAACACCAGACGGGCTGCGGCGTTCTGGATGAGTTGTAGGGGTTTAATGGCACAGGCAGGGAGCCCAGCCAACAGCGAGTTGCAGTAATCCAGACGGGAGATGACAAGTGCCTGGATTAGGACCTGCGCCGCTTCCTGTGTGAGGCAGGGTCGTACTCTGCGGATGTTGTAGAGCATGAACCTACAGGAACGGGCCACCGCCTTGATGTTATTTGAGAACGACAGGGTGTTGTCCAGGATCACGCCAAGGTTCTTAGCGCTCTGGGAGGAGGACACAATGGAGTTGTCAACCGTGATGGCGAGATCATGGAACGGGCAGTCCTTCCCCGGGAGGAAGAGCAGCTCCGTCTTGCCGAGGTTCAGCTTGAGGTGGTGATCCGTCATCCACACTGATATGTCTGCCAGAGAAACAGGTCCTGCTATATGCTTAATTTAGTGTTATTTATGCAACTTTAATTGCAATCAAAATTTTGGGCTATATTTTTTGATTTTTAATACATTCTAAGGCTGCATTAAGCGACTCAAATTATGATTTGAAAAAAAGTCACATGAAAGGCATAAGCTCTGCTTTATTTTTTGCACATTCTGGACACCATCAGTCTCTCATTCACAATTTGACAAGCACTTGATAATGCCTCAAATTTCACAGCGGCATCCCCTTTTTGTGGATGTAATGCCCCCTTAAATGTAATGCCCCCCACTGCCTTTAGCGGCCAGTGTTGTGCCCTTGGGCTGAATATAATAATTATATTTCCCTTCTCCTGGCTGCGTGCTCCAAAGCACTTCTCACTCACATGGCTCTCTCAGATATCTCAATTCTTATTATCCAATGTCCGTCACGTGATCGGGTCCTTCTCAGTCTACAAGTGAAGACCGATAAATCGGGGACGCAAATGAGTCCTTATAGAATTCAAAGGTGCATATTGAAGATGTTGGAAGAACTGTCCACATTTAATTTTTGTCAGCCAACAAGATGAATTGGCCTAACAAACAGCAAAAGCACTAGCCTATGTCAGTCTACTATCCCCCATAGTGCAAACGTTTACCTATTCTATTGGTCAACTTGTCCTTCTGTGTGATTTAAATAAATATTCCAAACATAGTCTGGGACAGTTGTGGGATGAGAGAGATTCCAAATGAATACAGCAACTAGTATCAAAAATACTTTTAAAAGCAATGAGGCTGATGCAGCAGATCAGAACGCTTAGCTTAAAATGTTGATAAACTATTAGGTTATTTATTCACATTATAAACGCAGCAATGTGCAAATGTTCCAAAATGTAATAAATTAGCGGGAAAACACCATTCGCAAAAGTGACCGCAAATGCGATTTATGCATGTAATGCTTTATTATAAAGGTGCATTTTTATTGTAAAAATGACCTGTCCTAAACTTAACTCATGCGCTGCCTATGTATGCCACTTAGGCTCAACACCAGTTGTAAAGCAGATTAATGTGCTGAATTTTAAGAAGTTATTTGGCCACTTTAGTTGTGATACAAACCTTATTAAAACATATAGGCCTATGGGTTAGTCTGCATGATGCAGTTTGTTTTCATTTACAATTGACCAGTATCATGCACCTGTCTTGAAACCGGGACACTTTTCCCATGGTTAATTGGCCAGGTAGGCTCGGTAGGCTATACTCCTGTTGTAAAGAGAAGCAATGTGCTTAATATTAGGGATGTTGAGAAATAAATATAATAGGCCTAGCCTATAGAAGAAAGCTGATGGTATCCTATATAAGAGGCCATCAAAATTCTGTTTTCTCACGCAGTTGCATAGCCTATAGAAATGTCGCACCACACGAGCTCATGGGCTCTCATGAAGTGTTTGATTCGATTTTTGATTACATTTGCATTGACGTCAGAGTGATTAGAGGGACAATGGAGTGCTGAGTACCAGGCATTTAGCAAGTTTGGTAGGCTACTAATGATCATCAGCAGCATCAGCTCTTGGAGAAGCCTAGTTACCGTGACTAAACGGTTACGTGGAATTTGACTGCAGTTATGACTCATGACTGCCTGTGTGGAGGGAATACAGTCACCGTAACAGCCCTAGACTCACCTACATTTTTGGTAATAATGATCACATTATAGCAGCTAGGAACTGAACTCCTGAAATAATAAATTGTTATGTTTTACGCTAGTGCTGTACTTATTTTGGCAAGGCCTCTGACGATATCCACTGCGAGAGCTTGTTTTACTCTCCATCATCTGGCTATATGGGGAGTTTCCTCCACTTCTACCATGTTGTTTTTAGTCAAGGGACTTGCATCAAAGTGGACAGGTTGTATTAGTTAAGACTGTCTCCCTGTTCTATTTGCACCTCCCCAGGTGTGTGTGTGTGTGTCCTACTGTCTGACAGCAGTGATTCATCTGGGGCCCTCCAGCTTGTGGCTGGGGTTTATTTGTTCACAATATCATCCAAAGCAGCGCACACATGCCCAGACTCACGTGGCACAGTCCCAAAAATTCGATCTGAGCATGGAAAAAGGTCCTTTCATCACTTGGAATTTCCTCCAAGCCAACCAAAACTCCACGACCTGGTGTCCCTGCAGGACAAGTTTACAGGTTGTTGAGACATGTCCGACTGGGCACATGTCAATGCAACGTCTATTCCCTCTGGTTTTAATGTAATTTTATTGAAATTATGTGAAGACAATGTTGATTCAACCTGTGTGTGCCCAGGTGGGTTGTTTCTAGTTGTCACCCAATGTTTTGAGTTTGCGTTGCCTTATGTAAGGAAGCATGTTGTTTTACCTCACACACACCACACACACATACATCCATCATTGGTTTTCTGTTGTATTTGTGCTGTTGCCTGTGTCTTCTGTCTGTTTTTGTCTTATTTTTTTAAATGTATTTTTAAGCCCCAGTACCCTTTGCCTCTTGCCTGTCTGTCATTGTAAATAAGAATGTGTACTTAATTGACTTGCCTGGTTAAATAAGTACACACTCAATCTTAATGAATGACTGAACACATAATGTGGCTGTGTCTGAAATGGCACCCTATTCCCTATTTAGTGCACTACATTTGACATAGGGTGTCATTTCAGACGCAGCCCACGTCTGTCGGTTACTGTGTAACCTAAAAGAAGAGGCCATTTTATCTGATGAACTGGTTACCGTTCAGCTGCACAGCAACAATATCTGATGGCATACCAATCAACACCAGCTGCAGGTGGGTCTTTGTTCCTGCCCACATCTCTCCCTCCTCACTGTGAGTTCCTCCAACTACTGAGCTCATTTAGTTTAGCTGAGTCAAATGACACGTTCTTGGTTTCAAGTACATCATCATTTTGAATGTCATCGTGTTTGTCTTGATTTTCCATTGGTTAGATCCTGGGATTTATCTCAATTTTTTTGTTTTATTTTATTTGTTTTTACCTTTTATTTAACGAGGCAAATCAGAACAAATTCTTTACGATGACGGCCAAACCCGGATGACGCTGGGCCAATTGTACGCCGCCCAGGGTGACTGTAGTGATACCTCTAGCACTGAAATGCAGTGCCTTAGATCAAATCGAATGTATTTATATAGCCCTTCTTAGATAAGCTGATATCTCAAAGTGTTGTACAGAAACCCAGCCTAAAACCCCAAACTGCAAGCAATGCAGGTGTAGAAGCACGGTGGCTAGGAAAAACTCCCTAGAAAGGCCAAAACCCAGGAATAAACCTAGAGAGGAACCAGGCTATGATGGGTGGCCAGTCCTCTTCTGGCTGTGCCGGGTGGAGATTATAACAGAACATGGCCAAGATGTTCAAATGTTCATAAATGACCAGCATGGTCAAATAATAATAATTGTAGTAGTTGTCGAGGGTGCAACAGGTCAGCACCTCTACCGCTCCTGCTGTCTCTAGAGAGTTAGAGGTCTGGGACAGGTAGCACGTCCGGTGAACAGGTCAGGATTCCATAGCCGCAGGCAGAACAGTTGAAACTGGAGCAGCAGCACCGCCAGGTGGACTGGGGACAGCAAGGAGTCACCATGCCAGGTAGTCCTGAGGCATGGTCCTAGGGCTCAGGTCCTCCGATAGAGAGAGAGAAAGAAAGAGAGAATTAGAGAGAGCATACTTAAATTCACACAGGACACCGGATAAGACAGGAGATTTAATACTCCAGATATAACAGACTGAGCCTAGGCCCCCGACACAAACTACTGCAGCATAAATACTGGAGGCCGAGACAGGAGGGGTCCAGAGACACTGTGGCCCAGTCCGACAATACCCCAGGACAGGGCCAAACAGGCAGGCAGGATATAACCCCACCCACTTTGCCAAAGCACAGCCCCCACACCACTAGAGGGATATCATCAACCACCAACTTACAATCCTGAGACAAGGCCGAGTATAGCCCACAAAGATCTCCTCCACGGCACAACCCAAGGCGGGGTGCCAACCCCGACAGGAAGATCACGCCAGTGACTCAACCCACTCAAGTGACGCAGCCCTCCTAGGGATGGCATGGAAGAGCACCAGTAAGCTAGTGACTCAGCCCCTATAATAGGGTTAGAGGCAGAGAATCCCAATGGAAAGAGGGGAACCGGCCAGGCAGAGACAGCTATGGCGGTTCGTTGCTCCAGAGCCTTTCCGTTCAACTTCACACTCCTGGGCCAGACTACACTCAGTCATATGACCCACGAAAGAGATGAGTCTTCAGTAAAAACTTAAAGGTTGGTTCTACGTCTCTCACATGGGTAGGCAGACCATTCCATAAAAATCGAGCTCTATAGGTGAAAGCCCTGCCTCCAGCTGTTTGCTTAGAAATTATAGGGACAATTAGGAGGCCTGTGTCTTGTGACCGTAGTGTACGTGTAGGTATGTATGGCAGGACCAAATCGGAAAGATGGGTAGGAGCAAGCCCATGTAATGTTTTGTAGGTTATCAGTAAATCCTCAAAATCAGCCCTTGCCTTAACAGGAAGCCAGTGTAGGGAGGCTTGCACTGGAGTAATATGATCAAATTATTTGGTTCTTGTCAGGATTCTAGCAGCCGTATTTAGCACCAACTGAAGTTTATTTCGTGCTTTATCTGGGTAGCCGGAAAGTAGAGCATTGCAGGAGTCTAACCTTGAAGTAACAAAAGCATGGATACATTTTTCTGCATCATTTTTGGACCTAAAATGTCAGATTTTTGCAGTGTTGCGTAGGTGGAAAAAAATTGTCCTTGAAAAAGTCTTGATATGTTCGTCAAAATAGAGATCAGGGTCCAGAGTATGTTCTACATAGGAGGGCCAAGCACAGGAAGCAGCTCTCTCAGTAGTTTAGTTAGAATAGAGTCAGCTCAAAGGTTTAGAGGCCATGATTTTGTTCATCATTGTGTCAAGAGATATATTATTAAACACTTGATCCTAGATCCTGGCATAGTTGTGCAGACTGAGGACAACTGAGCTTTGGAGGAATACTCCGATTTGCTTTCTAATGATAGATCTTTTCCTCAAAGAAGTTCAGGGATTTATTACTGCTGAAGAGAAAGCCATCCTCTCTTGGAGAATGCTGCTTTTTAGTTAGCTTTGCGACAGTATCTTATTTTCTGAAATTTTGTTGGAAAAATAGGATGATCGAGCAGCAGTGAGAGCTCTTTGATACTGCACGGTACTGTCTTTCCAAGCTAGTCGGAAAACTTCCAGTTTGGTGTTGCCATTTCCTTTCCAATTTTCTGTATACCAGGGAGCTAGTTTCTTATGACAATTTTTTTTTAGTTTTTAGGGGTGCAACTGCATCTAGTGTATTGCGCAAGGTTAAATTGAGTTCCTCAGTTAGGTGGTTAACTGAGTTTTGTCCTCTGACGTCCTTGGGTAGGCAGAGCGAGTCTGGAAGGGCATCAAGGAATCTTTGGGTTGTCTGAGAATTTATAGCATGACTTTTGATGCTCCTTGGTTGGGGTCTGAGCAGATTATTTGTTGCGATTACAAATGTAATAAAATGGTGGTCCGATAGTCCAGGATTATGAGGAAAAACATTAAGATCCACAATATTTATTCCATGGGACAAAACTAGGTTCAGAGTATGACTGTGGCAGTGAGTAGGTCCAGAGACATGTTGGACAAAACCCACTGAGTCAATGATGGCTCCGAAAGCCTTTTGGAGTGGGTCTGTGGACTTTTCCATGTGAATATTAAAGTCAGCAAAAATGTTAATGTTATCTGCTATGACTACAAGATCCGATAGGAATTCAGGGAACTCAGTGAGGAACGCTGTATATGGCCCAGGAGGCCTGTAAACAGTAGCTATAAAAAGTGATTGAGTAGGCTGCATCGATTTCATGACTAGAAGCTCAAAAGAGGAAAACGTCTTTTTTTTTTTGTAAATTGAAATTTGCTATCGTAAATGTCAGCAACACCTCCGCCTTTGCGGGATGCACGGGGGATATGGTCACTAGTGTAATCAGGAGGTGAAGCCTCATTTAACACAGTACATTTATCAGGCTGAAACCATGTTTCAGTCAGACCAATCACATCAAGATTATGATCAGTGATTCGTTCATTGATTATAACTGCCTTGGAAGTGGGGGATCTAACATTAAGTAGCCCTATTTTGAGATGTATCACAATCTCTTTCAATAATGGCAGGAATGGAGGAGGTCTTTATTCTAGTGATATTGCTAAGGCGAACACCGCCATGTTTATCATTTGCCCAACCTAGGTTGAGGCACAGACGCGGTCTCAATGGGGATAGCTGAGCTGCTAGTGGCAGACTCCACTAAGCTGGCAGGCTGGCTAACAGCCTTTTGCCTGGCCTGCACCCTATTTCATTATTGAGCTAGGGGAGTTAGAGCCCTGTCTATGTTCATAGATACGATGAGAGCACCTCTCCAGCTAGGATGGAGTCCGTCACTCCTCAGCAGGCTAGGCTTGGTCCTGTTTGTGGGTGAGTCCCAGAAAGAGGGCCAATTATCTACAAATTCTATCATTTGGGAGGGGTAGAAAACAGTTTTCAACCAGTGATTGAGTTGTGAGACTCTGCTGTAGAGCTCATCACTCCCCCTAACTGGGAGGGGGCCAGAGACAATTACTCGATGCCGACACATCTTTCTTGCTGATTTACACGCTGAAGCTATGTTGCGCTTGGTGACCTCTGACTGTTTCATCCTAACATCGTTGGTGCCGACATGGATAACAATATCCCTATACTCTCTACACTCACCAGTTTTAGCTTTAGCCAGAACCATCTTCAGATTAGCCTTAATGTAGGTAGCCCTGCCCCTGGTAAACAGTGTATGATCGCTGAATGATTTGTTTTAAGTCTAATACTGCGGTTAATGGAGTCGCCAATGACTAGGGTTTTCAATTTGTCAGAGCTAATGGTGGGAGGCTTCGGCGTCTCAGACCCCGTAATGAGAGGAGTAGAGACCAGAGAAGGCTCGGCCTTTGACTCCGACTTGCTGCTTAATGGGGAGAACCGGTTGAAAGTTTGTCGGTTGATTGAGCTACACTGGTTGAGCATTCCTACAGCATTTCCCTGCACCACTCAGGAACCAAAACACATGACAGGTCAGCTGACCCTGTTGTACCAGAAAGTGTAGCTGGTTCAGGGAAATGCAAGTTGTACCAGTTCTGGTCTTTTCCTTTGGTTTTTCCTGCTCGTTCAATGACTGTTGCTGTGTGTTTCTCTGTCCATGTATTTAAGTTTGTCCAGTTTTCAGATTGGAACAACCGTGTTTTGTTAAAACTTGTCTGTTGTTGAACGTTTTCCTCAGTTGAACGCTCAACAGTATTACATGTGTCATGGTTGAAGGTCTCTGCTCCATTTCCTATTTCAGTGTCTATATCATTGGATGCGACATCTGGTATATTTGTCTGTTAATGTGTCATTTTTGTCATTTTCATTAGGAGGTTGATTCTCAGCAACAGCCCCTCCATCTTGTTGATAATTTACTTTCCACAATCTTAAGTGATGCACCTTGACAATGGTGCCTCCGTGCCTCAAATATCACCACACCATCTTGGCCAATGACTACTGCCAGTCCTTTTCCACTCTTGACAGTCAAATCTTTTGTAGTACACTTTGTTTCCAGTCTCGTATTTCTCATCGGTGGGTCGAAGCTGGTTACGCAGAGCCCTGCAAATTCTCTTTGAACACTCTGCTTCAGTGAATGCTTTTCTCGCTGCATAAAGTGCTGAAAGGTGCTGTCCCACCCATTCAATCACACTGGTCCCTTCTAGTGCTGGTGGTTTGTCAACCAGTACAGAGGGAAGATTAGGGTTCTGCCCGAACACTAGTTGGTATGGGCTGTAGCCATGAACATGATGCATTTTTTTTGTTGCCAACAATTCCCAATTTAGGGCTGTTTTCCAGTCACATCGATTGTCTTTCTTCACTTTCAGCATCTCCTGTGAGTGTTTGATTATGTCTCTCCAGAAGTCCATTCCTCCATGGACTGTATGCAGAAGTTGTCTTTACTTCCATGTTGAATTTCTCTGCCATTTCTCTCTTTTCATTATTATTGAATTCTCCTCCATTGTCACTACAAAGTCTGGGGCGGGACATGCACACTTATCCAGGAATGAATGAAGTGCTTGATGATTTCACTGGGTTTCTTTGTATTCACAATGCTTCCAGCACTAAAGTGTGTGAAGTGGTTGACTATGTGAAGGTACCACACACTTGGTCCTAGCTCATGTAGATCTACAGCCAATGTTTCATTGTACTTGGAAGCCAGTGGCAAACCAACAGCTGGTCTGGGATTAAGTTTGCTGTATTTCTGACATGTCTCACAACTGTTAACTATCTGCTGTAGAATGGAAATACTCTCATCATCATTATTCCCAGAACTGCTGAGTCATTTCTGAAGTCTGTCAACTGTAGCATGTCCAAACTGTTTTTCCTTTGTGTTCATGTTCTCTGTGACTGTCAGAATCTCCATGTGCTCTGTGTGCATCAGAATTATTACATGGACTCTGTGTGATGTCTTTGTCTAAAATGTTTACACAATAGTGGCCTGAGGTAGTAAGTTCAAACGTCAATGTTTTTTTAAATATCACTGCCTTGTCATTTTTTTTATGTCTAATACAGCCCCTGCCTTCTTGAGGGAAGCTTTGCTTAATAGTACGGGGATACCTGCAGGGACCACTTCTGTTTCAATGTAACACTTAATCTGACACATTTTTGCTGGTATCTTAATTCTCTTGGGAGAATTGTCCATTCTACCGTCTCCAAATTTGAAAGCTCAGTTGCTTGGTGTGTCAATCATATTTTGTATTTCTTTCATATTTAGTTAACTGACATAGCTATCAAGCCATTTTGCACCACACACACTGTGTACATGCCATATCAATCACAGCAGATCCTAAGGATTCAACTATAAAGATCTCAATATCAGAAACAGATTTGTTTGAAAACAGTGTAAAGTTACACTGCTCTCTCTGTGTTTTACATTTTCCTCTCTTAGTTTAACTTGTTCATTTTTATGAGGACAGTCTTTAACCCAACGGTAAGTCCTTTGACGAATAGCACATTTTGATCTCCTTCCCATACCTGTCCAGTGGATTTGTGCAGTGCAATGGAGCCCTCGTCTGGTTGTCTTGAGAATGTGACTAGTTGGTGTCTTTTCTCTGTTGTTCAGTATAATATGCTGCGTCACTCACTTGCATTCCATCACGACAGACGTCTTTTCACCCAAAAATATTTTCAGTGCTGACTTCATTGACGGAAAAGTGAGCACAGTACAAGCAGTCAAAGCCAACTGCTTCTCCCTGCCATCCAGACAGGTATCTAGCAACTTAAAATCAATTTGTATTGGTCACATACAAATGGTTAGCATATGTTAATGCGAGTGTAGCAAAATGCTTGTGCTTCTAGTTCCAACAGTGCAGTACTATCTAATTCCCCAACAACTACCTAATACACATTTAAAGGGACGGAATAAGAATATTTACATAAACTCAAGTTTTACATACATATTTACATAAACTAAGTTCCTTTTTCAGGACCCTGTCTTTCAAAGATAATTTGTAAAAATCCAAACAACTTCACAGATCTTCATTGTAAAGGGTTGAAACACTGTTTCCCATGCTTGTTCCATAAACAATTTATGACCGTTCCACAGTTATGAAAACCTAGGACACTAAAGAGACCTTTCTACTGACTCTGAAAAACACAAAAGAAAGATGCCCAGGATCCTTGCTCATCTGTGTGAACGTGCCTTAGGCATGCTGCAAGGAGGCATGAGGACTGCCGATGTGGCCAGGGCAATGATTTGCAATGTCTGTACGCCTAAGACAGCTTTCCAGGGAGACAGGACGGACAGCTGATCGTCCTCACAGTGGCAGACAACATGTAACAACACCTGGACAGGATCGGTACATCCGAACATCACACCTGCGGGACAGGTACAGGATGGCAACAACAACTGCCCAAGTTACACCAGGAACGCACAATCCCTCAATCAGTGCCCAGACTGTCCCCAATAGGCTGAGAGAGGCTGAAATGAGGGCTTGTAGGCCTGCTGTCTGATGAGGAGGACCTGCCTTATATCACTGGCAACAACGTTTCCTATGGGCACAAACCCACCATCGCTGGACCAGATTCACGTTTATCGTTGAAGGAATGAGCGTTACACAGAGGCCTGTACTCTGGAGCGGGATCAATTTGGAGGTGGAGGGTCAGTCATGGTCTGGGGCGGTGTGTCACAGCATCATCGGACTGAGCTTGTTGTCATTGCAGGCAATCTCAACGCTGTGCGTAACAGGGAAGACATCCTCCTCCCTCATGTGGTACCCTGTTCTGCCATGGCCAGCGAAGAGCCTGAATCTCAATCCCATTGAGCACGTCTGGGACCTGTTGGATCATAGGGTGAGGGTTAGGGCCATTCCCCCCAGAAATGTCCAGGAACTTGCAGGTGCCTTGGTGGAGGAGTGGGGTACTATCTCTGATATCTCTCTGGAAGGAAACCCTTACTCTAATTTCGTCTACCTTGTTGTCAAGAAACTGGACATTGGCGAGTAGTATACTCGGAAGCGGTGGGCGGTGTGCACGCCTACGGAGCCTGACCAGGAGGCTGCGCCGTCTGCCACTTCTGCGGCGACGTTGTTTTGGGTTGGCTTCAAGAATTAGATCCACTGTCCTGGCTGGTGGTCCAAACGAAGGATCCAGTTTGGGAAAGTAGTATTCCTGGTCATAAAGTTGGTAAATTGACATTTATCCAATAGTTCTCTTTTATTCAATAGTTTGCCCCGGTTGTATTTTAATAACACTTAAAATTTTCTGGGGTAACAATGTAAGAAATAATACATAAAGGTTTCCTAAGGACTCGAAGCGAGGCGACCATCTCTGTCGGCGCCATCCTGCAACTTAAACGCTAACACTGCATTCAGGAGAACCATGTCGTACTTGTGCATCCTGTTTTACCTCTGTCCGAAATCAATTATGTAGTCCGTCATCGCAACCAAAATGTCTCTAGTAACACTGTCAAAGTTTGAATATGCCTCGTAGGCACGGTCTCTCTCTTCTTTAAGACACACAGAATCAAATGCTCTGATTTAAGTTCCCATACCATCATCCTTGTTCAAATTCTCCAGGGATATTTCCTGTGCTGTATCTCTCGCTCTTCCCTCGAGTGATAATACCACCACCAGTGCATGCTTTATCTCATCCAGATTAGTAACCCGTGTCTCAAGTAATAATACCACCACAAGTGCATGCTTTATCTCATCCAGATTAGTAACCCGTGTCTCAAGTAATAATACCACCACAAGTGCATGCTTTATCTCATCCAGATTAGTAACCCGTGTCTCGAGTGATAATACCACCACAAGTGCATGCTTTATCTCATCCAGATTAGTAACCCGTGTCTCGAGTGATAATACCACCACAAGTGCATGCTTTATCTCATCCAGATTAGTAACCCGTGTCTCAAGTAATAATACCACCACAAGTGCATGCTTTATCTCATCCAGATTAGTAACCCGTGTCTCGAGTGATAATACCACCACAAGTGCATGCTTTATCTCATCCAGATTAGTAACCCGTGTCTCGAGTGATAATACCACCACAAGTGCATGCTTTATCTCATCCAGATTAGTAACCCGTGTCTCGAGTGATAATACCACCACAAGTGCATGCTTTATCTCATCCAGATTAGTAACCCGTGTCTCGAGTGATAATACCACCACAAGTGCATGCTTTATCTCATCCAGATTAGTAACCCGTGTCTCGAGTGATAATACCACCACAAGTGCATGCTTTATCTCATCCAGATTAGTAACCCGTGTCTCGAGTGATAATACCACCACAAGTGCATGCTTTATCTCATCCAGATTAGTAACCCGTGTCTCGAGTGATAATACCACCACAAGTGCATGCTTTATCTCATCCAGATTAGTAACCCGTGTCTCGAGTGATAATACCACCACAAGTGCATGCTTTATCTCATCCAGATTAGTAACCCGTGTCTCGAGTGATAATACCACCACAAGTGCATGCTTTATCTCATCCAGATTAGTAACCAGTGTCTCGAGTGATAATACCACCACAAGTGCATGCTTTATCTCATCCAGATTAGTAACCAGTGTCTCGAGTGATAATACCACCACAAGTGCATGCTTTATCTCATCCAGATTAGTAACCCGTGTCTCGAGTGATAATACCACCACAAGTGCATGCTTTATCTCATCCAGATTAGTAACCCGTGTCTCGAGTGATAATACCACCACAAGTGCATGCTTTATCTCATCCAGATTAGTAACCCGTGTCTCGAGTGATAATACCACCACAAGTGCATGCTTTATCTCATCCAGATTAGTAACCCGTGTCTCGAGTAATAATACCACCACAAGTGCATGCTTTATCTCATCCAGATTAGTAACCCGTGTCTCGAGTGATAATACCACCACAAGTGCATGCTTTATCTCATCCAGATTAGTAACCCGTGTCTCAAGTAATAATACCACCACAAGTGCATGCTTTATCTCATCCAGATTAGTAACCCGTGTCCAGATTCCAAGTTATTTTTTCCTATTTTCATACGAACTCTTGTCGTCGAACCGAGGTGGCACATTGGTAGGAGAGAATGGCTAATAACTACAATGTTAACTTAAAATGACACAACGACTAGGTTCCAGTTTAACAACTAAACCCTATTTCCACAATACATGATTGCCATTGCTCTCAGGCCAGGTCCATCAACAGTGAGACTAACGCGCAGGCGTACTAATAAGAGTGATAGCACCTTTAATAATATGGGGATACTTAAAACATGAATTTAACACACACTTCTTTGGCACCTGTGTGAGAGCAGGTGTAGCACTGGGGAAACAAAGGAAGAGGTGGACCATGAGGTGCCACGTATGAGGTACCACCTCCCACCACCCATCACTCATCCCTGGCCAGCTGTCGTGCCAACTGAACACTTTTTTTCACTCATATCACATTTTATTTGTCACGTGCCAAACTCAACTGGTGTAGATTTGACTTTGAAATGCTTATGAGCCATTCTCAACGATGCAGTTGAAATAAAATACACTAGAATGGAACTATGTACCAGATCAGTGAGCAGAGGTACTTAGTATTTGAGGTAGATACTATATGTCCATAAAGGCAGGGTAAAGTCACTCGGCGTTTAGGATAGATAATAACAACAGTAAAACAAAGAACGGAGTAGCAGCAGCAAATTACGAGTTAAAATGTGTTTGTGTGCACACACACAGTTGAAGTTGTACGTTTACATAAACTTCGGTTGGAGTCATTAACTACTTTTTCAACCACTCCACAAATTTCTTGTTAACAAACTATAGTTTGTTAACAAGAAATTTGTGGAAAGTCGGTTAGGACATTTACTTTGTGCATGACAAGTAATTTTTCCAACAATTGTTTAGACAGATTATTTCACTTTATAATTCTCTGTATCACAATTCCAGTGGGTCAGAAGTTTACATACACTAAGTTGACTGTGCCTTTAAACAGCTTGGAAAATTCCAGAAAAGAATTTCATGGCTTTAGAAGCTTCTGATAGGCTAATTTACATCATTTGAGTCAATTGGAGGTGTACCTGTGGATGTATTTCAAGGCCTACTTTCAAACTCGGTGCCTCTTTGCTTGACATCACGGGAAAATCAAAAGAAATCAGCCAAGACCTCAGAAAATAAATTGTAGACCTCCACAAATCTGGTTCATCATTGGGAGCAATTTCCAAATGCCTGAAGGTACCATGTTCATCTGTACAATCAATAGTACACAAGTATAAACACCATGGGACCATGCAGCTGTCATACCGCTCAGGAAGGAGTTCTGTCTCCTAGAGATGAAAGTATTTTGGTGCGAAAAGTGCAAATCAATCCCAGAACAACAGCAAAGGACCTTGTGAAGATGCTGTAGAAAAGAAGTACAAAAGTATCTATATCCACAGTAAAATGTGTCCTGTATCAACATAACCTGAAAGGCTGCTCATCAAGGAAGAAGCCACTGCTCCAAAACCGCCATAAAAAAGCCAGACTACGGTTTGCAACTGCACATGGGGACAAAGATCGTACTGTCATGACGTGGCCCCTTTTGTGTATTGCTAGTGGCTTCCCCCTCATTTTGAGCCTGTAATAGACCCCACAAATGCTGACGCTGCAGATTCTCAGCTAGTCTAAAGAAGGCCAGTTTTATTGCATCTTTAATCAGAACAACAGTTTTCAGCTGTGCTAACATAATTGCAAAAGGATTTTCTAATGATCAGTTAGCTTTTTTTAAATGATGAACTTGGATTAGCTAACACAACGTGACATTGGAACACATGAGTGATGGTTGCTGATAATGGGCCTATGTAGATATTCCATTAAAAATCAGCCGTTTCCAGCTACAATCGTCAATTACAACATTAATGTCTACACTGTATTTCTGATCAAGTTTATGTTATTTTAATCAATGAAAAATGTGCTTTTATTTTCAAAAACAAGAATATTTCTAAGTGATCCCAAACGTTTGAATGGTTGTGTGTGGGTGTGTCTAGTGAGTAAAGGGTCAGTGCAAGAAAGAGTCAGGGCAGATAGTTAGGGTACCATTAATTGATTATTTAGCAGTCTGTATCTTTAGCAGTCTTATGGCTTGGGGGTAGAAGCTGTCTCGAGCATGTTGGTCCGAGAGCCGATGCCCCTGTTCCGTTTGCCGGACGGTAGCAGAGTGAACAGTCTATGGCGTGGGTGGTTGGAGTCTTTGACAATTTTTTGGGCCTTCCTCTGACACCTCCTGATATAGAAGTCTTGGATGGCAGGGAGCTCGGCACCGATGATGTACTGGGCTGTCCGTACCACACTCTGTACCGCTTTGTGGTCAAAGGTGGTGCATAAATTTGCCATACCAAGCAGTGATGCATCCAGTCAAGATGCTATCGATGGTGGAGCGGTTGAACTTTGAGGATCCGAGGACCCATGCAAAATCTTTGCAGCCTCCAGAGGGGGAAGAGGCTCGGTCGTGCCCTCTTCACGACTGTGCGGGTGTGTGTGGACCATGTTAGGTGCCTTCATGCCTATGCACAGGTCTCTATGGTGTGGAACCTATTGAGATTAAGAGACTATTGGTTCCTTTTATGTGAACCCTTAACAACAGAAACAATGTCTTGTTCAGAACTTTAGCTACTCGAGTGGCATCAAGTAGAAATCAATGGTCTGGATGGTTTAGACCAGGGGTGTCAAACATACGGCCCGCGGGCCGGAACCGGCCCCCAAGGAGGTTCGATCAGGCCCGCAGGATAATTTGAAAGTGGAAAAAATGCATAAAAGACATGGAATTAATATTTTTAATTCGCTGCAATTCATGGATTATCCGCTAAGGGGCGCACTCTTTCCATCAGAGTAGAAGACAAGCCGCATCACTGAGACAGACTGAAAACAGCAGACGGTATCAATGCGCCATCTGCTGCTTGTTACGACGTTGTTAATACCTTGGTCTCTACCTCTCCGCTACACCCTCATTAGCCAAAATGTCGTTATCCAAACGGAGAAAAGTAGATAAGGAGTGTAGAATTTTCAAAGAAAAATGGACCACGTCCTATTTATTTACAGAGATGCACGGAAAACCTTTGTGCTTGGTGTGTTTGCAACAAGTTTCGGTATTGAAGGAATATAATATTCGACGCCACTACGAGACTCATCACAGCGAAAAATATGACGGCTTGCAAGGACAACTGAGAAGAGATAAGATTAACGAATTGCTGGCGGGTCTGAGGAAACAGCAGTCAACTTTCATCCAGAGCCGAGAAGTCAGTGAAGCAGCGGTAAAGCCAGCTACCTAATTGCTAGCGAAATAGCATTAGCATCGAAGCCGTATTCCGACGGTGACTTTGTTAAACGATGCATGATGAAGGCGGCTGAACTTGTATGTCCCGAGAAGCGACAAGCTTTTGCCAATATTAGCCTGACGAGGAATACTATAGCAGAGAGGATTTCGGAACTATCGGCAGATTTAGACAGTCAATTGAAACAGAGAGTCAAGTCATTTATTGCATTTTCCGTGGCAATTGACGAGAGCACTGACATCACAGACGTGGCCCAACTGGCCATATTTATTCGAGGAGTTGATGAGACATTGACTGTTACTGAAGAGTTTCTTGAGTTGGTGCCAATGATGGACACCACAACAGCCGAGGACATTTTCGGCTCTGTCCTTGCTGCATTGGACAGAGTTGGAGTGGACTGGTCCCGCGCTGTCAGCCTGGCTACAGACGGCGCGCCATCCATGGTCGGAAAGAAAGCAGGTGTCGCGACAAAGTTCAAAGACAAAGTACAAGCCCTTAATGGAGGAGATCGTTTCTGGACATTTCACTGTATTTTGCACCAGGAGGCATTGTGTTGCAAGTCGCTGAAAATGGACCACGTCATGGAGGTGGTTGTTCGCACTGTAAATTTCATCCGGTCCAGAGGTCTGAACCATCGTCAGTTTGACAAACTTCTCAGCGACAGCAACATTACCCACAGCCTGCCATACAACACTGAAGTGAGATGGTTAAGCCGAGGCGCTGTGCTGAGGCATTTCTTTGATCTACGAGAGGAAATCGGACAGTTCATGGAGAAAAAAGGAAAACCGGTGTTGGAATTACAATCTCAGGAATGGCTACGGGACCTTGCATTCTTGGTTGATATTACTGAACACTTGAACAATCTGAACAAAATGTTGCAAGGCCGCAAAAAGTTGTCACACAGTTTTCTGACAACATACATGCATTTAAGTTGAAGCTGACTTTGTGGGAGATGCAACTGGCAAATGGCAACCCTGCTCATTTCCCCTGTCTGAGAGATGTGTGTGTGACCAGACCTGATGCGGACATGAAACGGTACAAAGACAAAATTGCAGGACTACTGCGGGAGTTTGAGAAACGTTTTCAGGTATTTGGTGAACTTGAGACAGAATTTTCAGTTTTTCGCTCACCTTTCACAGTTAAAGCTTCTGATCTGCCGGTCGAAATTCAGCTAGAGATAATTGATTTGCAGTGTGATGCAGATTTGAAGGGCAAATTTGCCTCTGTAGGTCTGGACAGATTTTATCAGTATCTACTACCAGGGTACCCCAAATTAACAGCCCTGGCTGCTAAAATTTTGTGCATGTTTGGGACAACCTACCTTTGTGAACAAATTTTCTCAGTGATGAATATCAATAAAACAAAAATGCGTTCAAGGCTCACAAACAAGCACTTAAATGACATTCTGAAAGTGACAGCTAGTCAGGACATGACACCTGGTGTTGATGCACTTGTACAGGCCAAAATATGCCAAGTTTCAGGTACAAATACAAGTCCAGACTAGACTAACACCTTTAAAATGCTGCCTTAGATACTGTTTGCATTGAAAGAATACAGCTCTGTGAAGATGAATCCTTACTGTGGTGATTTAAAAAAAGTGCACTTTAATGTTAGTCAGCAGCTTCAAAACAAAAGTTGTGTGATGGAATTCTACTGTTCATACAACTCCATAAATTTTCAGTATGTATTGTATGTGTATGTATGTTTCATGTATGAAGTTTACAGATTTACAGGACAGGCGAACACTTTCTTCATTACACATTTAAAATCACTCTCCTTAGTTTGTAAGGTGTACAGAGGGATTACATTTAGATTTTATATGCGTATGTGTAAGTGGTTTAAAAATTCCTTTCTTTAAAAGTCTCATTTAATCTTAAAGTGCATTACTATATTTTTCAGTACCAATTAAAATTTTGTGCCTTTGTACAATCAGTTGCAATGCATATTTGTGAATGATAAAAGTAAATTGCACATTTGTCTAAGGAAATATGAGGTGTTTCATGAAATGTTTTGTAAAAGGATAGTTCATTAAATTTCAATATTTTCCTAATGTTCTTGTGCTTCTTTACACCAAAACAAAGGAAAGACATGATATTTTGGTTATTTATAGCAGAGTATGGTATAATTTTAATGGTCCGGCCCACTTCACATCTCCCTAGGCCGTATGTGGCCCACGATGCGAAATGAGTTTGACACCCCTGGTTTAGACTGACTCACTGCGTGAGAGTGGGGAGTGTATTGGTTTCGAGGGATTCTTCCATCCCCTGACAATCATGATGACATACAGTATATGTATATGTCACTTTCCTGTTGGAGGGGTCAAGAGTTACGCCACATGCTGTAGCATTGGCACCAACCCCAGGCAGATGTTAGTAGCTTGTGAATCAGTGCACTTCTTCAGTTCAGAGCATTCTGCACACACCACACACACACCCCATATCTGTGTGGTTTTGCTGGCAGTAGTGCATTCATGCATTGTTGAGTGGTGGTTGTTAATTTTCCTGTGAGCAGATTAACTAGAGAAAGCCACAGCTGACGTCTCTTCACACAACTTTTTTAATTTTTTTACAGCAGCGATTACCGGGTCGCCTAATGACCACATTTCCTAAAATGTAATTGAATTCTGCCACCCATCACAGTTGAGCAAATTAAAATGTGACCTTTGATGTAATGATTAGTGATTGTAAGGATGCGTCTCATCATTATTGATATATCTGAACCTGAGATCTGCTTTGTCATCTGATGGTTATGTCACTTTTGGTGGAGGCCGAGGTTTGTGCTGAGAGAGAGGAGACAGTAAGAGAGAGGGAATAAAGCAAGAAGTGGTGACATTAGCGTCATCTCTCTATTATGTAGTAGCCTGCGGGTTGGCCATCTCCCTTGGATAGGTTCAGCTTTTGGCTGGGCCACTCCCTTCACATGGTAATGACTTTCTCTGTGTCTCTGTAGTGGTAAAACGACTCCTCTGAAGTGGGATTGGGTTGAATTTGTGCACATCTGTGTGTGTTGGAAATTGAGATTCAGAAGGTCCTACCTGTATGCCAACAAGCTTGATGGATAGATCATTGGCTATTATGATTCGACGAAAAGCTGTCAATCAGTCTGCCCAAGGAGCCTGGAGCCAAGATGGAGTCCTCTGTCCTCCTGCCCTTCCCCTGATGGCAGCCTTGTGCAGCCAATCCCAGACTGACAGCAGTGTATGTACGGAGGAAGTGTTTGAAAAGGTCCTCTCTGAGCAAGGAAGTCTCATCACTGCATCAGAACTCTTAACAGATTGTATTGGCCAGGGAACTGTGATGATTCATCAGGCTTTTGACAGAGATCTGAATGTGGAAATGCTGCTTATCATTCATGGCTGCCCACTGCTAACGTCTCTTCACCCATCATAACATCTTGGCTCCAAGCTGCAAACAAATACAATACATAAGAAGGCCTGTCAAGGAAGGTTTGCCAAATGATCGGCCAAATGATCAGGTTGGCTTTACGGTCAAGGCACATAAGGCCCTGGCTACTTGCTCATCTCAGTCTGCTCTCAAGATCGAGATATAGTATATTTGTGTTGTTTCTGTGTACCCAAAATGTCTGCAATAAAATGTCTCCCTCAAACCCCACCCCCTGTTTCTGTTGTCCAAATACATCTGAACATAGATGGTACCATAGCACTCTCATAACGTGTCCCTCAAGACTTACGAATGTGGAGGAAGTGAAACCACCGACCGTGTGAATAATGAATGATGCAACCAACTCCTATTGGTGTACACCAGCCAGCCTCCTCTTCATTCTCTCTGAGTGCTCCTCCAAGGGTGTAGGTCAACAAAATATAAACCACATCACATGGCTGTGTTATTATTATTATTGTAATGGGCTGTTGACTAGCAGTATTGGTTCTCTACAGCTCCATGGAAAGCCTGTAAAAGGGAGAAAGATGGCTTTTTGCGACTTGTCCGTTCCCCCAAACAGCAGTGTAATGGAGAGGATGGTTGTAGAGAAAGCTTTGTGTCTGCCTCCCTTCAGTTCCATAGAACAGAGGGTGAGTGAGGGGAGAGTTTGCTTCGTGCGTTTAGAGAATATCCTTCCTTCCTCCAGTTTCCCTTTTGTCTCATTACATCTACCAGGAGGCTGGCTCGCTCAGTGCTGAAGAGCTCGCCTCCTATCGTCTCGTCTCGCTTTAGTGTAGAAACGCTCTGTTTGTTCACTCAGCGCCGCTCTGTATTTGCCCTTTTTCTGTGGCATATCTGACAGAGTTAGCGAGAGGGAGCATAACTTGTATACAGAGAGGAGGGGTAGAGTAAGATGGGGAGGTAAACGTGTCACAGAGCGCAAGAGAAGGAGGGAGAAATTGAGAGACTGTGGATGAGGCAATTAAGCTCAAGGTAAGTATGAGCAAGACAAAGAGGGGCTGTGTGGGCGAGGGGAGGATCCAGCCATCCAACCCTGTGGACAGTGCATGCATCTGTCTGTGTTTGCTTGATATGCTCATGAGATATTGATCCCTAGCACTGGAGACTATTGATACGGTCAGCCCCTTCCATACGGTCAGTGTGGTGTTTTTCAGCTATTAAATGGATCATCATCCAAGTCTTAAACATGATCTAAAAAACACAAATGAAACTAAATACAGTCTCTGAACCAAACACCTCGATTGAAATAACGTGTTGCTATCTGACATTTAACCAATCCACTATAAGTCAATATTGACTAGTGTCTTTAGCGGGAGGGGAATGAATTGCAGAGATTGTCTGCCTTGGAATCAGCCAAGCGTTATCTCCTTGTTAGTGACACACCATCCCACTAAATGGCCAGTCCACAATCTAGGCCAGCCAAACAAGGCTGTTATCATTCTGAGATGTGCCGCTCTGATCGATCACTGGACCCTTGTTTGTCCTCCAACTCACTGCCCTGTCTGGATTGCTCTTCTGGAAAACTCTCCCCTCACTGCAGGAATGACACATGAGCACGCATGCATAAATTTTACACATGAATGCTCATATTCCTGTACAGGCAATCCACTTATGAGTAGAGTATCTAGAGAAATATACACACACACACACACACGTGCCAGTTATTGTCTGAAACTGAACCCCAGGCAGTCAGTGTCTAGAGCAGGGACAGAGGATGCTCTTTGGGACACAGACAGAGAGCAAGAAGATGGAGACGGCCTTTAGATTAACTGTCTGGCGCTCCCGCACCGGAGGGCATCTCAGGAGAGCCAGTCTAATCCATGGGTGTGAATGGAAACAGGAGCAGAGCGGCTGACCCGTTTGAGACCCTGCCTCCACTGCCTGCCCTTCGCCACTAGGCGCTGCCTGCCATTCACCACACTGTGTGTCTGTGTGCACGTACGTGATGATGATTAAGGAGTGTTTAGTTATGTTGGTGTGCTTTCTTCAAGAAAACATGAATTTGTGATAATATACACTCTTCTTATTCATGTCTTGCTTTTCAACCTTGTTGAAAGCCAAATAAATTATTACGTATGAGCACCCATCTATACTGAACAAAAATATAAACACAACAATTAACGTTTTTACTGAGTGACAGTTCATATAAGGAAATAAATCAAATGAAATAAATTAATTAGTCCCTGCGTATGGAGCATTTCTGGGATTTATTTATTTTCAGCTCATGAAACATGGGACCAACACTTTACATGTTGCTTTTATATTTTTGTGCAGTGAGTATTTCATTGCCCCTTGTGGTGGTGATATTTGGTTATGTTCAACCATGTTTTACCCTTGCTTCCCTCCCTGTCTTTCCCTTCCTCTTGCCCTCTTTCTGAGATTGCAGAATTTTGGGGGATTAGCACCCGAAACACTGAGAAGCCTTTTAGTCGCCATGGCAATTGATTTACTACTGTATATCCGTTCTGCATAAAAAAAAGTGAGGGACAGGGAAAAATACCAGGACTGAATCAAATGTACCGGTAACTGCCAAAATAAAGGAAACATTTGAGTAAGTGAGAGATGCAAAGTATATCGAAACCAGGTGGTTCCTGAGTAACTCCGAAGCAATTGACATCCCATCATGCTTAGGGTCATGTAACAAAATGCTGGACAGGGCCAGTTGCTCGTTGTTTTGGCTACCATGGCTATGCCCCCATAAGATGCCAATGCCCCCATCCACAGGTCACTGAATGGTTTGACGAGAATGAAAACGATGTAAACCATATGCCATGGAAGTTTGTTACCAGATCTCAACCCAATTGAACAATTATGGGAGATTCTGGAGTGGCCCCTGAGATGCCGTTTTCCATCACATCAAATTTTATTGGTCACAGATGCATGTTTAGCAGATGTTATTGCGGGTGTAGTGAAATGCTTGTGTTTACATCTCCACAGTGCAACAATTTCACAACAATACACACATCTAAAGGAATAGAATTAATAATATATACAGTGGGGCAAAAAAGTATTTTGTCAGCCACCAATTGTGCAAAAGTTCTCCCACTTAAAAAGATGAGGCCTGTAATTTTCATCATAGGTACACTGCAACTATGACAGATACAATTTGGAAAAAAATCCAGAAAATCACATTGTAGGATTTTTTATGAATTTATTTGCAAATTATGGTGGAAAATAAGTATTTGGTCACCTACAAACAAGCAAGATTTCTGGCTCTCACAGACCTGTAATTTCTTCTTTAAGAGGCTCCTCTGTCCTCCACTCGCTACCTGTATTAATGGCACCTGTTCAAACAGTCACACTCCAAACTCCACTATGGCCAAGACCAAAGAGCTGTCAAAGAACGCCAGAAACAAAATTGTAGACCTGCACCAGGCTGGGAAGACTGAATCTGCAATAGGTAAGCAGCTTGGTTTGAAGAAATCAACTGTGGGAGCAATTATTAGGAAATGGAAGACATACAAGACCACTGATAATCTCCCTCGATCTGGGGCTCCACGCAAGATCTCACCCGTGGGGTCAAAAGGATGACAAGAACGGTGAGCAAAAATCCCAGAACCACACGGGGGGACCTAGTGAATGATCTTCACAGAGCTGGGACCAAAGTAACAAAGCCTACCATCAGTAACACACTACGCCGCCAGGGACTCAAATCCTGCAGTGCCAGACGTGTCCCCCTGCTTAAGCCAGTACATGTCCAGGCCCGTCTGAAGTTTGCTAGAGAGAATTTGGATGATCCAGAAGAAGATTGGGAGAATGTCATATGGTCAGATGAAACCAAAATATAACTTTTTGGTAAAAACTCAACTCGTCGTGTTTGGAGGACAAAAAATGCTGAGTTGCATCCAAAAAACACCATACCTACTGTGAAGCATGGGGGTGGAAACATCATGCTTTGGGGCTGTTTTTCTGCAAAGGGACCAGGACGACTGATCCGTGTAAAGGAAAAAATGAATGGGGCTATGTATCGTGAGATTTTGAGTGAAAACCTCCTTCCATCATCAAGGGCATTGAAGATGAAACGTGGCTGGGTCTTTCAGCATGACAATGATCCCAAACACACCGCCCGGGCAACGAAGGAGTGGCTTCGTAAGAAGCATTTCAAGGTCCTGGAGTGGCCTAGCCAGTCTCCAGATCTCAACCCCATAGAAAAACTTTGGAGGGAGTTGAAAGTCCGTGTTGCCCAGCAACAGCCCAAAAACATCACTGCTCTAGAGGAGATCTGCATGGAGGAATGGGCCAAAATACCAGCAACAGTGTGTGAAAACCTTGTGAAGACAGAAAACGTTTGACCTCTGTCATTGCCAACAAAGAGTATATAACAAAGTATTGAGAAACTTTTGTTATTGACCAAATACTTGTTTTCCACCATAATTTGCAAATAAATTCATTAAATATCCTACAATGTGATTTTATTGATTTCTTTTTCTTCTCATTTTGTCTGTCATAGTTGAAGTGTACCTATGATGAAAATTACAGGCCTCTCTCATCTTTTTAAGTGGGAGAACTTGCACAATTGGTGGCTGACTAAATACTTTTTTGCCCCACTGTACATATTTGGTTGAGCAATAACGGAGCGGCATAAACTAAAATGCAGTAGAATAGAATACAGTATATACATATGAGATGAGTCATGCAAAATATGTAAACATTTATTAAAATGGCCAGTGATTTCAAGTGTATGTATATAGGGCAGCAGACTCTCAGGTGCTAGTGATGGCTATTTAAGTCTGATGGTCTTGAGGTAGAAGCTGTTTTGCAGTCTCTTGGTCCCAGCTTTGATGCACCTGTTCTGACCTCACCTTCTGGATGACAGTGGAGTGAACAGGCAGTGGCTCGGGTGGTTGTTGTCCTTGATGATCTTTTTGGCCTTCCTGTAACATCTGGTGCTGTACGTGGTCCTGGAGGGCAGGTAGTTTTCCCACCGGTGATGTGTTGGGCAGACCGCACCACCCTCTGGAGAGCCCTGCGGTTGAGGGCGGTGCAGTTGCCATACCAGGCGATGATACAGCCCAACAGGATGCTCTCAATTGTGCATCTCAAAGGTTTGTAAGGATTTTAGGTGCAAAGACAAATTTCATCAGCCTCCTGAGGTTGAAGAGGTGCTTTTGTGCCTAATTCACCACATTGTCTGTGTGGGTGGTCCATTTCAGTTTGTCTGTGATGTGTACGCAGAGGAACTTGAAGCTTTCTACCTTCTCCACTGCAGTCCCGACGATGTGGATTTTTTATTTATTTTTTATTTCACCTTTATTTAACCAGGTAGGCTAGTTGAGAACAAGTTCTCATTTGCAACTGCGACCTGGCCAAGATAAAGCATAGCAGTGTGAACAGACAACACAGAGTTACACACGGAGTAAACAATTAACAAGTCAATAACACAGTTGAAAAAAAGGGGAGTCTATATACAATGTGTGCAAAAGGCATGAGGAGGTAGGCGAATAATTACAATATTGCAGATTAACACTGGAGTGATAAATTATCAGATGATCATGTACAGGTAGAGATATTGGTGTGCAAAAGAGCAGAAAAGTAAATAAATAAAAACTGTGGGGATGAGGTAGGTGAAAATGGGTGGGCTATTTACCAATAGACTATGTACAGCTGCAGCGATCAGTTAGCTGCTCAGATAGCTGATGTTTGAAGTTGGTGAGGGAGATAAAAGTCTCCAACTTCAGCGATTTTTGCAATTCGTTCCAGTCACAGGCAGCAGAGTACTGGAACGAAAGGCGGCCGAATGAGGTGTTGGCTTTAGGGATGATCAGTGAGATACACCTGCTGGAGCGCGTGCTACGGTTGGGTGTTGCCATCGTGACCAGTGAACTGAGATAAGGCGGAGCTTTAACTAGCATGACCTTGTAGATGACCTGGAGCGAGTGGGTCTGGCGACGAATATGTAGCGAGGGCCAGCCGACTAGAGCATACAAGTCGCAGTGGTGGGTAGTATAAGGTGCTTTAGTGACAAAACGGATGGCACTGTGATAAACTGCATCCAGTTTGCTGAGTAGAGTGTTGGAAGCAATTTTGTAGATGACATCGCCGAAGTCGAGGATCGGTAGGATAGTCAGTTTTACTAGGGTAAGCTTGGCAGCGTGAGTGAAGGAGGCTTTGTTGCAGAATAGAAAGCCGACTCTTGATTTGATTTTCGATTGGAGATGTTTGTTATGGGTCTGGAAGGAGAGTTTGCAGTCTAGCCAGACACCTAGGTACTTATAGGTGTCCACATATTCAAGGTCTGAACCATCCAGGGTGGTGATGCTAGTCGGGCATGCGGGTGCAGGCAGCAATCGGTTGAAAAGCATGCATTTGGTTTTACTAGCGTTTAAGAGCAGTTGGAGGCCACGGAAGGAGTGTTGTATGGCATTGAAGCTCGTTTGGAGGTTAGATAGCACAGTGTCCAATGACGGGCCGAAAGTATATAGAATGGTGTCGTCTGCGTAGAGGTGGATCAGGCAAGAGCAACATCATTGATATATACAGAGAAAAGAGTCGGCCCGAGAATTGAACCCTGTGGCACCCCCATAGAGACTGCCAGAGGACCGGACAGCATGCCCTCCGATTTGACACACTGAACTCTGTCTGCAAAGTAATTGGTGAACCAGGCAAGGCAGTCATCCGAAAAACCGAGGCTAGTGAGTCTGCCGATAAGAATATGATGATTCACAGAGTCGAAAGCCTTGGCAAGGTCGATGAAGACGGCTGCACAGTACTGTCTTTTATCGATGGCGGTTATGATATCGTTTAGTACCTTGAGTGTGGCTGAGGTGCACCCGTGACCGGCTCGGAAACCAGATTGCATAGCGGAGAAGGTACGGTGGGATAGGGGGGTGCTCCTTCTGCTGTTTCCTGAAGTCCACAATCTGCTCCTTTGTTTTGCTGACGTTGGGTGAGGTTATTTTCCTGGCACCACACTCCCATGGCCCTCACCTCCTCCCTGTAGACTGTCTCGTCATTGTTGGTAATCAGGGCAAATACTGTTGTGTCGTCTACAAACTTAATGAGTTGAAGGCGTGCATGTCCACGCAGTCATGGGTGAACAGGGAGTACAGGAGGGTGCTGAACACGCTCCCTTGTGGGGACGTGGAGGTGTTGTTTCCTACCTTCACAACCTGGGGGACAGCCTGTCAAAGTCCAGGAACCAGTTACGCATGGCGTGATTCAGACCCACGTTCCCGATCTTAATGATGAGCTTGGAGGATGCTGTTGAATGCTGAGCTATAATCAATGAACAGCATTCTTACATAGGTATTCCTCTTGTCCAGATGGGTTAGGGCAGTGTGATGGCGATTGTGTTATCTCTGGATCTATTGGGGCAGTAAGCAAATTGAAGTAGGTCTCAGGTAAGATAGAGGTGATGTGATCCTTGACTAGTCTTTCAAAGCACTTCATTATGACAGAACTGAGTGCTACAGGGTGATAGTCATTTAGTTCAGTTACCTTTGCTTTCTTAAGTACAGGAACAATGGTGGACTTATTGATGCAAGTGGGGACAGCAGACTGGGATAGGGAGAGATTGAATATGTCCGTAAACACTCCAGCCAGCGTGTCTGCGCATGCTCTGAAGATGTGGCTTAGGATGCCGTCTGGGCCAGCAGCCTTGCGAGGGTTAACACACTTAAATGTCTTTCTCACGTCGGCCATGGAGAAGGAGAGCCCACAGTCCTTGGTAGCTGGCCGCGTCTGCGACACTGTTATCCTCAAAGCAAGAAAGGTGTTTTAGCTTATCCGGAAGCGAGACGTCGGTAGAGTTCCAGACACTATGTAGACCTAATGACGAGGCATATTGAAGCCGTTCTGACTCATGGTAGCCCAACGCGCTATTAAGTCATTATGTTGGTGTAATCTTTACTTTGGCAGTTACCTGTAGTTATGCTAATGATTTCAACACCCATGAGAGAGGAGGGAAAGTTAGCTTCTAGTGTGGGAGAAGTGCTTCTGCTGGATTGCCAGCAGGGATATATTCAATGCCCTTTTTAGTGGGAGTTTCTGTCTTACAGTATAGCTTCTAGTAATTATACCCTATAGTCTGTTCATTTGCTCAAGGTAGTTCAGATTTATCCAAATAGTAAGTTCAATATGAGTACAGTGCATTCGGAGCCCTTGAATATTACCACATTTTGTTACATTACAGCCTTATTCTAAATATATTAAATTGTTTTTTCCCCCTCATCAATCTACACAATACACCATAATGACAAAGCAAAAACAGGTTTTTATAATCAAACATCTCTGGAGAGACCTGCAAATAGCTGTGCAGCAATGCTCCACATCCAACCTGACAAAGTTTGAGAGGATCTGCAGAGAGGAATGGGAGAAACTCCCCAAATACAGGTATGCCAAGGTGTACAGGTGTAGCATCATACCCATGTATGGGTGGCCCCCAGTAGGCTGCACATGGCTTTTCAGCACAAGGCTTAAACTTGCTAGATTGGGTTAATCGCACTCGCAAGCTTACATCACAGTGCACCTTGTCAGAATGGGTCCTTCGGGAAAGATTTCCCACAATCATCTCTCTGTTTGATTAAAAATACTGTCCTCCATGTTGCTCTTAGGCTGGATTAATGCACATAGAGCTTCAGCTACCTCCCTAATTCTCTGTCTCTGCTACCCCTGTTATCTCTCCCTCTCTTTTTTCTCTCTTCTTTCTGCCTTTCTCGATTCACCCATGCGCCCTGCACTGCCAACAAGTCTCTCCATCCCTCCACTTGACATTTAAATGTTAACACAGCCTTAGATCTCAGTAAACCCCCCATGATGCACCGTGTCAATTCCCACTGTCCCCTCATGCCCCCTGTGTTTGTCTTTGTCCCTGCGTGGATGTTTTTAGTGTATTTTCTATTGTTGTTGCCCTCAACCTGAAGACCTGTAATCTTGTTATGTCTTTATCTACTTCTGGCTCTTTGTTCTGGCTCTTTGTGTTTATCCTTGTCCTTATGTCCCCTGCGTATCTGTCCCTGACTCTGATAACCCTATGTGTTCGTGATCAGCTCTGTATGTGATAATGCCAGCCTTGTTTTGTTGTTAGCTCTGTCTGTATGTTGCAGACAGCCATCCCTTCATTTACTCTCTCTTTTCCTCCCCTCTCTCTCCTTTCCTCTTTTTCTCTCTGTGCCTCGCCCTCTCTCTGCCCACGACCTGAAGGAAGGCTGTGCTCCTCTCAGCACAGAATCATATTTTTTCTTTCCATTGCTATCTACGAATGCATGGCTTTTACTTATCAAAGTGTGTGTGTGCATGTGTTTTGCGTGCACTCTGGCGTCACACCTACTAATCATAGTAGGTATATGAATCTTTATGGAGGATATTTTAGTTGTCATGGAGGAATTCAGTCTCAATTAATATTGACATTAGTCTTGTCCATATTCCTGCGTGTGCCCCTTTGCAGTGTGACGTTAGGAAAAACTCTCTCGCTCCATCTAATGCTGTGCTACTCTCACAAACCCAATGGAGCTGTTGTCATCTCACCTTCCTGTTTCTATGGTGACAGGGTGCGATCTATGGTCAGTGTGGCTCAGTCTCAGTATTCTCACAAACACATGAACACTAACGCTTATGCACATCATGCAGGCACACACACACTCATTGACCCTTTCAATCATGACCTTTCACATGCCATCTAACATTCATGAATATACACACACACACACACACACACACACACACACACACACACACACACACACACACACACACACACACACACACACACACACACACACACAGAACTATGTAATCCTTACAGTCTATCTCTTTAGCTTGAGTTATCATCCACACACACCTTCTTCACACACGCTCCCACTGATGGGAAACCAATATGAAACGATGCATCTCACCAGCTGGTACTGAACCACAGGCAAAGACCAACCCATATGATTGGCATCAACCTCACATACAGTATGTATTGATGTCATATTATTGTAATGAAAAGCATGAGCTGGCAAATACCCCATCATTTTAGTGGAGGTGCTGACTAAAGGTGAGTGAACTGTAGACTATAAAAATAGAGAGTCGCACACTCTATATGTAAGCTGTATATGTAAGTAATATGTTGGGTAAACACAAGTTTTGTCATCACTGTGCTTCTCCAGCCTGAAGAAGCAAGGCAGAGTGGCTGAAACCTTTATATATATATATATTTGTCCCAACAAATTACTGGAAGCTTACATATAGTGTGTGCGACTCTTTATTTTTGTCATAATTATATTATACCCCATATAATAAGACAGTGACAGCATGTGTGGGAGGATGACACTTTGCATGACAATGAGAGAGTTGACAGGTATAGCTGCCAGTGTGCTGTAGTGTACTCTATATTTCTCTTTTTCTAATCCATTTTTATTTGATTCCTTTCTTTATTTCTCTCTCCCTCCGTCCTACCCTCTGCTGTGAACGTAAAGAAAATGGTTGCATGTCAAGGGGGTTGAAGTGTGTGTGTGTGTGTGTGTGTGTGTGTGTGTGTGTGTGTGTGTGTGTGTGTGTGTGTGTGTGTGTGTGTGTGTGTGTGTGTGTGTGTGTGTGTGTGTGTGGGGGTTTGCTCCTCTCCCTGGCCCCTGGGTGGAGACAGCTGTCCAGGCTGAGGGGTGTACTGTATGAGCTGGCAAAGGTGTGAATCTCTGAACCCTTCCAGCAAAATCTGCTAATTTACCACTGGCCTCATCCAAGGGTTTGTTGTGCCCGCTCGAGCACTGTGATTGTGTGTGTGTGAAGACCTTTATATACATGATTTATTATAGTACATTGTTCAAAGAGCAAGCAAGAAATACATTTCACTGTACTAGTGCACCTGACAATAACTTGAAACGTGGACCTTCGGGCTATGTATCAGAGCTACAGTATCGACCACAGAAATATAATCACTATAATTGCATTCCCTAATATTTACTGTAGGATTTGGAAGTGGAAAAAGTGCATAGTTAAAGTTATGTAGTCTCAATTAGCCGAGCTCGAGTAACTAGCTTCTCTTCTTTTGATGCAGTCAATACTAGGGATTTCCTTACAAAAAAGATTGCCGTTTTGAAACTGCAGTAAAAGTGCAGTAACTGCAGTCGACTGTGGTATTTTGGACACAGTGATTGCAGAATAACTATAGTGTACTGCGGTTTTACTTCACTGTAACTGCAGTTACACTGCAAAATTACTGCAGTCAATAAAAATGTGTTATTTTGGACTCTTTTGGAATCTTTTTTCATAAGGGTTAATATTTTCCCGAAAATATATTTTATATATTATATATTTTCCCGAAGTTTCAGTACCGGGAATATCAGAATATCACCATATTTGCCAAAGTCAAGTTGATAATTATAGAGATACCAGATCAGCTCATAAATAACGGGGACATGAAGAGAGGAAATGGTTTAAATATCAAGATATCTTAACAGGGGCCAACTCTCATACTGTTTGTTGATCACACATTCTCTACTGAAACTCTCATATGGGCAGCAATATGAGACAGCGCAGAGAAGCGGGCAAATGTTATAGCGGTATTTTGACATGCATAGGCATTGCATTGATAATGCAACTAATGGATTATAGAATAAAGTTAGGAATTTTCATTCAAGACAAGAAAAGGATTTTGCGTTTCAGTGGGATTGGGACGATAGGAATATAGCCTAGGCTCCATTGACGTGAGTCAATAAATAACTAATACACTTGATTTAGGCTACGTTATTGCATGCTAAATGTTTCTGCAGTGATAGATGAGCAAACGAATAAATGAGTTACCACTTCCACTTGTCCAGCCAGAGCTCAATCAACCAAATATACAGACAGTAAACTGTATTCTGGTCAAGTCAGTCCTTTTCAACTGTTGCTGTACATGTACTACTCTATCCACTTATTATTCAGATATATATACAGAGAGTGAGAGAGAGAGAGTCAAAAGTTTGGACACACCTACTCAAATATATTTGAAATTCTTCTAAGTAGCAACCCTTTGCCTTGATGACATCTTTGCACACTCTTGGAATTCTCTCAACTAGCTTCACCTGTAATGCTTTTCTTACAGTCTTGAAGGAGTTCACACAGATGCTGAGCACTTGTTGGCTGCTTTTCCTTCACTCTGCGGTCCAACTCATACGCAATTGGGTTGAGGTCAGGTGATTATGGAGGCCAGGTCATCTGATGCAGCACTCAATCACTCTCCTTCTTGGTCAAATAACCCTTACAGAGCCTGGAGGTGTGTTGGGTCATTGTCCTGTTGAAAACAAAATGATAGTCGCACATACCAGATGGGATGGGGTAAAAGAAAACTAAATTATCATCATGATTTCTTTAATGAATGTGTCTGCCTGTCCCTGTACCTGTTTCGCTGGGGCCTACGACTGTGTCGAGCAAGCCAATCTTTCTCTACTTTCCGGGGAGGGGAAACATGCTCCAATGTATAACATTTTAAAATCCAAAACACAGCCATCCTGTTGTCACAGTTAAGGAGGTTCTTAGATTTCTGGTATTCTTATTTCTCAGCTCTACATTTTTAACTCAATAGCGACTATTTTACAACCGAGATAATTGATATGGCATTGAGATACTGAGTGAGCAAAATTCTCATTGGCCATTGCGATTGTGTAGGCCTCATTGGACGATATACAACTGCAATGTTTTTTGGGACATAACATTTACTATTAGATTAATACATGGCTATTAGCAGTGGGTATTATATTTTTATTGAACCTTTATTTAACCAGGTAGGCCAGTTGAGAACAAGTTCTCATTTACAACTGCAACAACATCGAGTTAAACATAAACAAACGTACAGTCAATAACACAATAGAATAATCTATGTACAGTGTGTGCAAATGTGGTAAGATTAGGGAGTAGTAGTAAGATCAGGGAGTAGTAGTAACATTAGGGAGTAGTAGTAACATTAGGGAGTAGTAGTAACATTAGGGAGTAGTAGTAAGATCGGGGAGTAGTAGTCAGATTAGGGAGTAGTAGTCAGATTAGGGAGTAGTAGTAAGATTAGGGAGTAGTAGTAAGATTAGGGAGTAGTAGTAAGATTAGGGAGTAGTAGTAAGATTAGGGAGTAGTAGTAAGATTAGGGAGTAGTAGTAAGATTAGGGAGTAGTAGTAAGATTAGGGAGTAGTAGTAAGATTAGGGAGTAGTAGTAAGATTAGGGAGTAGTAGTAAGATTAGGGAGTAGTAGTAACGTTAGGGAGTAGTAGTCAGATCGGGGAGTAGTAGTCAGATTAGGGAGTAGTAGTCAGATTAGGGAGTTGTAGTAAGATTAGGGAGTAGTAGTAACATTAGGGAGTAGTAGTAACATTAGGGAGTAGTAGTAAGATCAGGGAGTAGTAGTAAGATAAGGGAGTAGTAGTAAGATCAGGGAGTAGTAGTAACATTAGGGAGTAGTAGTAACATTAGGGAGTAGTAGTAAGATTAGTAGTAAGATTAGGGAGTAGTAGTCAGATTAGGGAGTAGTAGTAAGATTAGGGAGTAGTAGTAAGATTAGGGAGTAGTAGTAACATTAGGGAGTAGTAGTAACATTAGGGAGTAGTAGTAAGATTAGGGAGTAGTAGTAAGATTATTAGTAGTAAGATTAGGGAGTAGTAGTAAGATCAGGGAGTAGTAGTAACATTAGGGAGTAGTAGTAACATTAGGGAGTAGTAGTAACATTAGGGAGTAGTAGTCAGATTAGGGAGTAGTAGTCAGATTAGGGAGTAGTAGTCAGATCGGGGAGTAGTAGTAAGATCGGGGAGTAGTAGTAAGATCGGGGAGTAGTAGTAAGATCGGGGAGTAGTAGTCAGATTAGGGAGTAGTAGTCAGATTAGGGAGTAGTAGTCAGATTATGGAGTAGTAGTCAGATCAGGGAGTAGTAGTAACATTAGGGAGTAGTACATTTACATTACATTTAAGTAATTTAGCAGACGCTCTTATCCAGAGCGACTTACAAATTGGTGCATTCACCTTATGACATCCAGTGGAACAGCCACTTTACAATAGTGCATCTAAATGTTTTAAGGGGGGGGGGGTGAGAAGGATTACTTTATCCTATCCTAGGTATTCCTTAAAGAGGTGGGGTTTCAGGTGTCTCCGGAAGGTGGTGATTGACTCCGCTGTCCTGGCGTCGTGAGGGAGTTTGTTCCACCATTGGGGGGCCAGAGCAGCGAACAGTTTTGACTGGGCTGAGCGGGAACTGTACTTCCTCAGTGGTAGGGAGGCGAGCAGGCCAGAGGTGGATGAACGCAGTGCCATTGTTTGGGTGTAGGGCCTGATCAGAGCCTGGAGGTACTGAGGTGCCGTTCCCCTCACAGCTCCGTAGGCAAGCACCATGGTCTTGTAGCGGATGCGAGCTTCAACTGGAAGCCAGTAGCTAGTAGTCAGATTAGGGAGTAGTAGTCAGATTAGGGAGTAGTAGTCAGATCAGGGAGTAGTAGTAAAATTAGGGAGGTATATTTAGAGTCAGCAATCTTGTTATGAGTTTCCACTTAAACGCAGGTGGTGAATTATCCCAAATAAATGAGCCTATGATATTATTGCACATAAAGATGCCGGTAAATTCACATGTAAAAAAAGGACATTCTGGAGTCCTATATTAACAGTCAAATCTAACAACAATAGCATATTTGTTAAACCAAAATGCATGACAATCCCTGTATTTGGTTGCACATGAAAATATTTTGAATCACAACAATGAAAAGATGATTAAACAACTTAGTTCTCGAGTACCATCTCCGTAGTCTACACTTTTTAATAAAGCACTGTGAATGACTTTTTAAGATATTTGTGTGACAAAAAATCTTAGTGTCACCAGGGGAACATGTTAGTCTGGAGCACTGGTCGAGTAGCAGTGCTTCTACTAAATAATAAAAGTAATAATTGCACAACAAATCTGTGACCGTGGCTGCAGGATTTTTGGGGGGGAGGGGGGTTGCCCTTGTTTTGGTTTGAGCACATGCACCCCCCCCCTCCAAAAGGTATGTGCACAGCCCTAAACATTTGGGATGAAGACATTGGCTAAAAGACAAACTATATACATGCCAAGCTGAGGACCCAGCAGAAGAGAATGTGTGAGGGTGCACCTCCTTGGAATGGATTACCATTGACAGAAGGTGACATACAGTACATGTGTTGTGTCGGCAAAAGGGTCTTGCTATTCCATCTCCCTGGTGTGATTTGAACATCCATTTGGAGATTGATTTGGTCTCTCGCTAACAAGGACCGTCATAGGAAAAAGAAAATGGCTTTTCTTCTTTCACCCCTTTCACCTCATCTACTATTCACATAAATACATTCTGATCTGTCGCCATCCAAGAATAATTATTTTCATTAGGTTGGAATATGCAATGGCCCCAGAGCGGGACGCAGTCTTTTCATGGAGTCAATAAGTCATTGATCTGAAATTCTATTGTGCCTGTCTGAGAAGGTGTAATGTAAGCACTACCTCATCTGATATGGATGGACGCACTGAGGACAGTAACGATTTCTGGGTCTGGTTCGCAGCTTCTTCTACCTCTGTTCTCGCCATTTTATAGCACGCTTTGTTCTTATTTGGTCCTTTGTTCTTATTTTCCTACACAATGGGAAATTAAACCAAACTCACTTGGTTTTTAACACCATTATCTGTGTGCTTTAAGTAGCCATTGGTAGCTTTTTATTGAGAAATCGACACTACTTAATGTGCTCATACAGTCTGGAAGTATGTCTGGTGTGGTTATATTTAGCTAACACTATTTGCTGTATACTGAGGGAGGAATTCATTACGGTTATGGGAGTGAGTGATGTAACATATGCCCAAGGGGGAGGAGGAGAGTTTCTCAGACAGAAAGACAGGCCATGTGTAGCAGTCAATAGCTGCTCTCTTTCTCCCTGAAAGCCCTGTAGTCACTGAGCGAGCGGGGGACACGCTGTTTCTTGTTTGTTTGCTGAAATCATTATTTTGGCTGATGAGAGACACTCAAAGGAAGTTCAGTCTGCTTTCGTCTGAACATAAAATAATTCACCCTCAAAGATATTTATTTTAATTTTTTCTATCCTTTATTTAACAAGGCAAGTCAGTTAAGAACAAATTCTTATTTTCAATGACGGCCTAGGAACATTGGGTTAACTGCCTGTTCAGGGGCAGAACGACAGATTTGTACCTTGTCAGCTTGGGGGTAACCTTCCGGTTACTAGTCCAACACTCTAACCACTAGGCTACTCTGCCGCCCAATATAAATTGATCCTTTTAAGTTATGTTTGTGTACATTTGTGTACATGTGTGCATGCGTCTGTTTTGTGATAATTATCTGGTACATCAGTTGGCTGTGTTCCTACACTATACAGTATATACAAAAGTATGTGGACGCCCTTCAAATGAGTGGATTCATCTATTTCATCTACACCCTTTGCTGACAAGTGTATAAAACCGAGCACACAGCCATGCAATCTCCATAGACAAACATCGACCTTACAGAAGAGCTCAGTGACTTTCACTGTGGCACCATCATAGGATGCCACCTTTCCAACAAGTCAGTTCGCAAAATTTCGACCCTGCTAGGGCTGGCCCGGTCAACTGTAAGTGCTGTTATTGTGAAGTGGAAACGTCTAGGAGCAGCAACAGCTCAGCCGCGAAATGGTAGGCCACACAAGCTCACAGAACGGGACGCCGAATGCCGAAGCACGTAACGCATAAAAATTGTCGGGAGCTTCATGAAATAGGTTTCCATGGCCGCACACAAGCCTAAGATCACCATACACAAGCCTAAGATCACCATGCAAAATGCCAAGCGCCGGCTGGAGTGGTGTGAAGCATTCCACTATTGGACTCTGGAGCAGTGGAAACGCATTCTCTGAAGTGATGAATCACGCTTCACCAGCTGGCAGTCCGACGGACAAATCTGGGTTTGGCGGATGCCAGGAGAATGCTACCTGCCCCAATGCATAGTGCTAGGTCGGTGGAGGAGGAATAAGGGTCTGGGGCTGTTTTTCATGGTTCGGACTCGGCCCCATAGTTCCAGTGAAGGGAAATCTTAACAGCATACAATTTAATAAAAATGGCACCGGAAGAAATGGCAGCAGTTTTACCGGTGCCCAACCAGTTGTGCTATTATGTGTTTTTTTCCCCCATTAATTGTAACTTTTTTTGTACATTATGTTTCTGCAACCGTATCTTACGTATCTTAAGATTTTTTCTTCAACAAGCAAGACACACAGGACATTCTCCAAACATCCGACAGGGCCAATATCCCCATTATTTGCAAGAGGAAGAAATGCAGGCACAGGGGACACAGAGCGGGATGCCTCGTGAGGACCCGCAGAAGGCGAGTGGGCAAACTGCCGTTACTGTCAATATTACTCGTCATTGGACAATAAATTAGACGAGGTACGATCACTAATATTCTATCAATGGGGCATCAAAAACTGAAATATCCTATGTTTCACAGAATCGTGGCTGAATGACGACATGAATATTAAGCTAGCAGCATATACGCTGCATCGGCAAGCTAGAACGGCACACTCCGGTAAGGACGTTGTCCCAACAGTGACTGTACGTACATACCCCAACCAGAAGCCATGGATTACAGGCAACATTCGCACTAAGCTAAAGGGCATGGCCAGGCACGACTCCAACACCATCATTAAGTTTGCAGACGACATAACAGTGGTAGGCCTGATCACCGACAACGACGAGACGGCCTATAGGGAGGAGGCCAGAGACCTGGCCGGCTCTCACTTTATTAGGCCCTGACATCCATTTCTCTTTCAACACATCATTTTAGCTGTCATTTGTTTTATTACCATATTGTTACTTGGAAAGAACAATAATTTATAATTCAAGAAAACATCTCGTTGTAATCATCCTCTTCGGTCTCTTGTTCTACAATATCAGGGTGATGTCAGGGCTCCACCCACATACAATCGTAATATTTGTTATAGAAGCTATAAGCTTGTTTTTCTGGAGCCTTGGACTCACATGCCCTCCCAGTCCCCTCATTGTACGCTCACTACTAATGTGTTTATCTAGGCGATTAGTCAGCAAATGAGAGTGGGCGGACCGGGTTGGGGCAAGGTTGTTGTCTCTTTTCTACTTTCCTCTTACACATGCAGCCCAATTAGACAAAATGAATGTGAATGCAAATGGTTTCAAGTCTCTGGCTAATGTGTGTCCCAGTGTCTGTCTCTCGCTCTCTCTCAGCTACAGAAAGCACCAATCAGAGATTGTCTGTCTTTGGAAGATGAGGTGATTATCAGCAGTTTGCGAAGTGTAGAAGTGGAGTAGAAATATTACATTAGTGAAATACAGCATTTTCAATGTCATAGGCTTGATCTTCTTCACTGTAATAATAATAATAATAATATATGCCATTTAGCAGACGCTTTTATCCAAAGCGACTTACAGTCATGTGTGCATACAGGGTCAACCTTTTGTGAATGTTGAGGGTCATAGAAATCTGCTCTGAGGTACAGTAGTGGTTTTCTATGACTGCTTTTCATAGGTGGCAATGGACAGCAGGAGTGAATTCTTGATTCCTCATGTCCTCCCTCATCTCCTTCTCAAAGCACATTGGAGCAGAAGATCTGAGGCCAGGAGAGTGGATGTGAGGAATCAAGGGAATACAATTGAGACTAATCCCATGATTTTGATGATACACCTCTAGACGTCTTAATGAGGTGGTGACAAACCCTCTGAATCAAACGGAGCAGGATGCGCCAACTCATACACAATTTGTTAATATTAATGAAAAAAGGACGAAAAATAGCTCCCTCCAAATGGATCACTGCTGTTGAATATCGCAAAGATTTGCCCTCTGCTCTAATCTCTCTGTCTTTCATCAAGGCTACTAGAATCTGCCTTCCATAGTCAACAACTCTCAAACCTCAGCCCTCATCTGTTGGATTATTTACATCAACATACTAAATTACTCTCAGTTAGTGCTTTGAATGAAAATGTGCACAGGATTAATCTTTGACTATACGTCCTTTATTACCAATTCCTTTGGTTATCTGTTTTCAACGTGTCCCTTCTTTGCCATGTCTCCTCTACTGCTAACATCACTCTGGTTCAGCAGTCTCCTATTCCTTAGTTTTGAGTGACAGTGCCATAGAGTTACTTATAGAATCAATTTAATTATAGGATCTCTATGGAGAGGCCTGTGATCCCACTGGGCACAGACGTCAACTCAACATCTATTCCACATTCAATGTAATTTTATTGAAATGACTTGGAAACAATATTTATTCAACCATTGTGTGCCCAGTGGGATGTGCGTTCTGGGTCGACTGTAATGTACGTTAGCACTTTTTTTTTCCTCTAAGAGTGTATCTAGAACCTAATAATTGTTATTTGGCTGTCCCCATAGGATAACCCTTTTTTTTGGTTCCAGGTAGAACGCTTTTGGTTCCAGGTAGAACCCTTTTGGGTTTCATGAAGAACCCTTTCCGCGGAGGGTTCTACATGGAACCCAAAAGGGTTCTACCAGTAACCAGAAAGGGTACTCCTATGGGGACAGCTGAAGAACCCTTTTGGAACCCCTTTTTCTAAGAGTGTATGTGTTTGTGTGTGTACACTACCGTTCAAAAGTTTGGGGTCACTTAGAAATGTCCTTGTTTTTGAAAGAAAAGCACATTTTCTCTCCATTTAAAATAACATCAAATTGATCAAAAATACAGTGTAGACATTGTTAATGTTGTAAATAACTATTGTAGCTGGAAACATCTTTTTATTTTATGGAATATCTACATAGGTGTACAGAGGCCCATTATCAGCAACCATCACTCCTGTGTTCCAATGGCACGTTGTGTTAGCTAACCCAAGTTTAGCATTTTAAAAGGCTAACTGATCATTAGAAAACCCTTTTGCAAATACAGTTGTTCCTCCTTTAAAATGAAAAAAGCTTGTGCATATTTTTTTGTTTGTCGTAAAGTTCATTTACAAAAATCGCTATTTAGCAAGTTCTCTGACAAGCTAACATTAGCCAACTAGCTGGTGTTAGGAGAATGAATATGTCATTTGTGTTTCATGTTTTAGGGTCTCCAGAAAACCAGGCTGTCGTCTTGTGGATGTAAAGAATCTAGCTAGCTAAAGCATTTACTGAAAAATGTCATGTACAATTGTGTAAGCTTGCCTTGCAATGCAGCTGAAGGAACATAGCTAGCTAACTCTTTACTTGCTTATTGTGGGGCCTCCCAGCATCCCAGAGTCGCCTCTTCACTGTTGACATTGAGACTGGTGTGTACTATTTAATGAATCTGCCAGTTGAGGACTTGTGAGGCTTCTGTTTCTCAAACTAGACACAGGAGTGATGGTTGCTGATAATGGGCCTCTGTACGCTTTCATGACATGACCCTTTCTGGGTATAGATCGTGGCTTCCCCCTCTCTCTCACTCTCTCCTACAGCCCAAGTTCTGTTATCTCAGGTTGTAGATTCCTGGCGGAGACTCTCTCCCCCTTTTCATGCAGAGAGACCACAGAGTGAACAAAGGATTTCACGTGGCCAAACTCCGAAATCCCCAAAATCGGAATATGAAACAAAATGTCAACTTGTGAGAAGGTGGGAATGGTCTGTGGACACTTAAGGGACGGGTATGATGAGTGTGTTTCATTTGGTGACCTCAGCGAGGACAGGAAACAGACATAACTATATCTCTGAATGTGTACATTTCTCAATTATGGGGTTTGCATCTAATTATTGTATAAAATGAATGAGTCAAGATGAAACTATTTGTGAAATTATATAATGTGATGTTAAACCTTTAAAGGGTTTCTCTCACATTTAAAGTTTAATTAAGTCATTGGCACGCCCCTGTGAACACAGACATGATCAGGCGTCATAGAACCGCCTTTTCTACTGTTACGAATAAAACCCACTCCTGAGGGCATACCTTGGTGTAAGCTGAGGTGGCACAGTTTTGAGTACCAAGACTGAGCAAACCCACAGCGTGAGCTGTGATTGCGAATAGTTTAGACTAAGCAAACCCACAGCGTGAGCTGTGATTGCGAATAGTTTAGACTAAGCAAACCCACAGCGTGAGCTGTGATTGCGAATAGTTATTGAATTCCTAACCATACCACGTGGAGCATTGGCTACATGGCTGGAAATGGTTAAACTCTGAGACTGTCGATCCCTACAGAATAAGAGCAAATGTTAGATACTAATTACTAGTCTGCAGCTATAAATTATTGTGAACCTGGGATGCGAATACCGAGAACCGCCGAAACATCTGTCTATGAGAACATTTCTGAATGGTACTCTGAAGTATCCATTCTAACCACGAAAGAGAGAGCGACTCGGATGAACTCTCCATCAGACACACCGGATTCTAACAGAAAAGATCACGACACATGGGAGTAAATATATATTGATTTCAATTATTCCCGAATGAGTGAGTGTTCATTGGCAAAGGATTAGCATTTCAATTAATATAATTGTCAATTGTGTGTAGTGATCCCTTTTGTCTTTCCCACTCTCTGCTAGTCCACACCCACTTCCCTTTGTCCACCAAGTCGGCTTAGCCCACTAGGGAATCTTCCCTATCATTTGTTGGTAACATATATACTGTTTGTTTGTTTATGCATTTCTGTGATTATTTAGTTAGTAAATAAATTATTAAGCCAATTGGTGTATGGATGATTTATAGTATAGGCTGGGTTTGTGCAGATAACCAACTTTTTGCGACGTTTGGAATGAGACTGACGTGAGGTAAAGAATAATTAATTAATAGAAGACTAATTTATCATTGAATATTAAAATATCTCAAGTTATATTACGAAAATTGTAACTTTGTAATCTGAAGATTTTCCATGGTCCCCCGACTTCCTAGTTAATTACATTTACATGATTTGTTTAATCACGTAATAATAATTACAGAGAATTGATTTGATAAAATAACAGTCTTCACTTTTAATGATACCAAGGACATAACGCCTATGTAGATATTACATAAAAAATCTGCCATTTCCAGCTACAATAGACATTTACAACATTAACAATGTCTACGCTGTATTTCTGATCAATTTGATGTTATTTTAATGGACAAAAAAGCAGCTTTTCTTTCAAAAACAAGGACATTTCTAAGTGACTCCAAACTTTTGAATGGTAGTGTATGTATGTATGTATGTATATACAGTGGGACAAAAAAGTATTTAGTCAGCCACCAATTGTGCAAGTTCTCCCACTTAAAAAGATGAGAGGCCTGTAATTTTCATCATAGGTACACTTCAATTATGACAGACAAAATGAGAAGAAAAATCCAGGAAATCACACTGTAGGATGAATTTATGAATTTATTTGCACATTTGATGTTGTGTGTGTGTGTGTGTGTGTGTGTACAGTGGGGAGAACAAGTATTTGATACACTGCTGATTTTGCAGGTTTTCCCTACTTACAAAGCATGTAGAGGTCTGTAATTTTTTAAATCATAGGTACACTTCAACTGTGAGAGATGGAATCTAAAACAAAAATCCAGAAAATCACATTGTATGATTTTTAAGTAATTAATTAGCATTTTTTTTTGCATTTTATTAAGTGACTCCAAACTTTTGAATGGTGGTATGTATACACACACACACTTAGAAATGTCCTTGTTTTTGAAAGAAATGCAATTATTTTGTCCAAGTATGGAAGTGGTGGTGTGATGGTGCTTTGCTGGTGACACTCAGTGATTTATTTAGAATTCAAGGCAAACTTAACCAGCATGGCTACCACAGCACTCTGCAGCGATACGCCATCCCATCTGGTTTGCACTTAGTGGGACTGTAATTTAGTTTTTCACCAGGACAATGACCCAACACACCTCCAGGCTGTGTAAGGGCTATTTTACCAAGAAGGAGAGTGATGGAGTGCTGCATCAGATGACCTAGCCTCCACAATCACCCGACCTCAACCCAATTAAGATGGTTTGGGATGAGTTGGACCGTGGAGTTAAGGAAAAGCAGACAACTAGTACTCCGTGGTTATAGATTTTATAGCAGGCTGGAGAAAACTTGTTTAGGAGTGTATGGGCACACAGACCCACAACAGGCACTTAACAAGACACTTGGAACAGCAAGTATTTTTGTATATTTATAAAAATAAACAAAAGTATGTGGACACCCCTTCAAATTAGTGGATTTGGCTATTTCAGCCACACCTGTTGCTGACCTGTGTATAAAATCGAGCACACAGCCATGCAATCTCCATAGTCAACATTGGCAGTAGAATGGCCTTACTGAAGAGCTCAGTGACTTTCAATGTGGCACAGTCATAAGATGCCACCTTTCCAACAAGTCAGTTCGTTAAATTTATGTCCTGCTAGAGCTGCTCCGGTCAACTGTAAGTGCTGTTATTGGGAAGTAGAAACGTCTAGGAGCAACAACGGCTCAGCCACGAAGTGGTAGGCCACACAATTCACATGCCGACTGCTGTAGCACATTGGTTGTCCTCGGTTGCAACACTCACTACCGGGTTCCAAACTTCCTTTGGAAACAACGTTAGCACAGTAATTGGTTGTCACTAGCTTCATGAAATAGGCTTCCATGGCCGATCAGCCTCACACAGCCTAAAATCACCATGCACAAAGCCAAGCGTCGGCTGAAATGGTGTGAATCTGGCCGCCATTGGAGCAGTGGAAAAGCGTTCTCTGTAGTGATGAATCACGCTACACCAGCTGGCAGTCCGACGGACGAATTTGGGTTTGGCGAATGCCAGGAGAACGCTACCTGCCCCAATGCATAGTGCAAACTAAAGTTTGTTGGAGGAGGAATAGGAGTCTGGGGCAGTTTTTCATTGTTCAAGCTAAGCCCCTTAGTACCAGTAAAGGGAAATCTTTCATGCAACAGCATACAATGACATTCTAAATGAGTTCTGTGTTTCCAACTTTGTGGCAACAGTTTGGTGAAGGCCCTTTCCTGTTTCAGCATGACAATGCCCCCATGCACACAGCGCACCATACAGAGATGGTTTGTTGAGATCTTTGAGGAAGAACTTGACTGGCCTGCACAGAGCCCTGACCTCAACCCCATCAAACACCACTGGGAGGAATTGGAACGCTGACTGCGAGCCAGGCCTAATGCGAGCCAGGCCTAATGCTTTTGTGGCTGAATGGAAGTCCACACAGCAATGTTCTAATATCTAGTAGAAAGCCTTCCCAGAAGAGTAGAGGTTGTTATAGCAGCGAAGGGGGGACCATCTCCATATTAATGCCCATTATTTTGAAATGAGATGTTTGACGAGCAAGTGTCCACATACTTTTGGTCATGTAGTGTATCTCTCTCTCTCTGTCTCCCACTGTCTCTCTTCCACTCTCATTCTCTCTCTCTCTTCCACTCTCTCGTATTTTCTTTTAACAGCAACCCACTCCCTCAATTGAATTCATGAGAGGGGAGCAGGATCCCTTGGGCCAGACAGTGGACACTTTTTGTTTTGATTCCATTTGGAAAGAATATTGATGTTTGAGTTAGTACCAACACAAAAGAGGATTTGCAATTATTATATACTGGAGGAAGGTTGGCTGGGTTAACTAATGTTACCATACAACATATACGCGTACAGGTACACTATTTTATCTCGAGTTTCACTCAAGTGTGTATGTTTTTGTCTAGCCGATCATTATCCAAAAATAGATGTATTATCAGCTTCTTATCCTTCACTCGTAGAAAAAGGGGTTCCAAAATGGTTCTTTGGCTGTCTTGATAGAACACTATTTGGTACCAGTTGAAACCCTTTTGGGTTCCATGTAGAACTCTCATTTTACATGAAACCCAAAATGGTTCAACCTGGAACAAAAAAGGGTTCTTCAAAGGGTACTCTTATGGAGTGGTTCTCAAACTTTTTGACTTGTGACCCCCCAAAAGCATGCTACCCCCGTACATGCACATCCATGCGCACACAAGCACGCACACTTTCTACACAAATGTAACCAGTCATTACAGCCATAAACGATTATGCTTCTTCAAAATGCAAGATACAGAAATAATCTATTTTTTTACACCTGCATTTTGAGCTGAAATGTATTTATGACTAGGGAGGGATATGTCACTTCTCTGGATTCCCAGAGCAAGCAGCATACAACCTACCTGTAAGCAGTTGCCGGATCGGATGGAAGGCGTGGTCTGTCTGTAGCCAAATATTGTAATAAATTAGGCAAAAACATCTTCGACCCATAAGTATTGACGGCAGTTTTATTTGATTTATTTTACATTTATTTAACCAGGTAGGCAAGTTGAGAACAAGTTCTCATTTGCAACTGCGACCTGGCCAAGATAAAGCATAGCAATTCGACACAAACAACAACGCAGAGTTACACATGGAATAAACAAAACATAGTCAATAATACAGTGGAACAAAAGAAAACAAAATGTCTATGTACAGTGAGTTGAAATGAGGTAAAATAAAGGAGTTAAGGCAATAAATAGGCCATGGTGGCGAAGTAATTACAATTATAGCAATTGAAACACTGGAATGGTAGATGTGCAGAAGATTAATGTGCAAGTAGAGATACTGGGGTGCAAAGGAGCAAGATAAATAAATACTGTATGGGGATGAGTTAGGTAGATAGATGGGCTGTTTACAGATGGGCTATGTACAGGTGCAGTGATCTGTGAGCTGCTCTGTCAGCTGGTGCTTTAAAGCTAGTGAGGGAGATATGAGTCTCCAACTTCAGAGATTTTTGAAGTTCGTTCCAGTCATTGGCAACAGAGAACTGGAAGGAAAGACAAAGGAGGAATTGACTTTGGGGGTGACCAGTGAGATATACCTGCTGGAGCGTGTGCTACGAGTGGGTGCTGCTATGGTGACCAGTGACCTGAGATAAGGCGGGGCTTTACCTAGCAGAGACTTGTAGATAACCTGTAGCCAGTGGGTTTGGTGACGAGTATGAAGCGAGGGCCAACCAACGAAAGCGTACAGGTCGCAATGGTGGGTAGTGTATGGGGCTTTGGTGGCAAAGCGGATGGCACTGTTGTAGACTGCATCCAGTTTGTTGAGAAGAGTGTTGGAGGCTATTTTATAGATGACATGACCGATGTCAAGGATTGGTAGGATGGTCAGTTTTACGAGAGTATTTTTGGCAGCATGAGTGAAGGATGCTTTGTTGCGATATAGGAAGCCAATTCTAGATTTGATTTTGGATTGGAGATGCTTAATGTGAGTCTGGAAGGAGAGATAACAGTCTAACCAGACACTTAGGTATTTGTAGTTGTCAGAGCCTTCCAGACTAATGATGCTGGACGGGCGAGCAGGTGCAGGCAGGGATCGGTTGAATAGCATGCATTTAGTTTTCCCTGCGTTTAAGAGCAGTTGGAGGCCATGTAAGGAGAGTTGTATGGCATTGAAGCTCATCAGGAGGTTAGTTAACCCAGTATCCAAAGAGGGGCCAGAAGTATACAGAATGATGTCGTCTGAGTAGAGGTGCACCAGAGAATCACCAGCAGCAAGAGCGACATCATTGATGTATACAGAGAAGAGAGTCGGTCCGAGGATTGAACCCTGTGGCACCCCCATAGAGACTGCCAGAGGTCCGGACAACAGGCCCTCCGATTTCACATACTGAACTCAATCAAAGAAGTAGTTGGTAAACCAGGCGAGGCAATCATTTGAGAAACCAAGGTTGTCGAGTCTGCCAATAAGAATGTGGTGATTGACAGAGTCAAAAGCCTTGGCCAGGTCGATGAATACGGCTGCACAGTAATGTCTCTTATCGATGACGGTTATGATGTCGTTTAGGACCTTGAGCTTGGCTGAGGTGCACCCATGACCAGCTCTGATACCAGATTGCATAGTGGAGAAGGTACGGTGGGATTCGAAATGGTCGAAGACCTTAGAAAGACAGGGTAGGATAGATATAGGTCTGTAGCAGTTTGGGTCTAGAGTGTCACCCCCCTTGAAGAGGGGGATGACCGCGGCAGCTTTCCAATCTTTGGGAATCTCAGACGACACGAAAGAGAGGTTGAACAGGCTAGTAATGGGGGTTGCAACAATTTCGGCAGATAACTTTAGATAAAGAGGGTCCCGATTGTCTAGCCTGGCTGATTTGTAGGGGTCCAGATTTTGCAGCTCTTTCAGAACATCAGCTATCTGGGTAAAGGAGAAATGGTGGGGGCTTTGGCGGGTTGTCGTGGAGGGTGCCGGGCAGTTGACCGGATTAGGGGTAGCCAGGTGGAAAGCATGGCCAGCCGTAGAGAAATGCTTATTGAAATTCTCAATTATAGTGGATTTATCGGTGGTGACAGTGTTTCCTATTCTCAGAGCAGTGGGCAGCTGGGAGGAGGTGCTCTTATTCTCCATGGACTTTACAGTGCTCCCAGAACTTTTTTGAGTTAGTACTACAAGATGCAAATTTCTGTTTGAAAAAGCTTGTCTTAGCTTTCCTAACTGCCTGTGTATATTTGTTCCTAACTTCCCTGAAAAGTTGCATATCACGGGGGCTATTCGATGCCTATGCAGAACGCCACAGGATGTTTTTGTGCTGGTCAAGGGCAGACAGGTCTGGAGTGAACCAAGGACTATATCTATTCCTAGTTCAATTTTTTTTTGAATTGGGCATGCTTATTTAAGATGGTGAGGAAGTCACTTTTAAAGAATAGCCAGGCATCATCTACTGACGGGATGAGGTCAATGTCATTCCAGGATACCCCTGCGAGGTCAATTAGAAAGGCCTGCTCGCAGAAGTGTTTTAGGGAGCGTTTGACAGTGATGAGGGGTGGTCGTTAGGTCGCAGATCCATTACGGATGCAGGCAATGAGGCAGTGATCGCTGAGATCTTGATTGAAAACAGCAAAGGTGTATTTGGAGGGCGAATTAGTTAAGATGACATCTATGAGGGTGCCCGTGTTTACGGACTTGGAGTTGTACCTGGTAGGTTCATTGATAATTTGTGTGACATTGAGAGCATCAAGCTTGGATTGTAGGATGGCCGGGGTGTTAAGCATGTCCCAGTTTAGGTCACCTAGTAGCACGAGCTCAGAAGATAGATGGGGGGCAATCAATTCACATATGGTATCGAGGGCACAGCTGGGGGCTGAGGGGGGTCTATAGCAAGCGGCAACAGTGAGAGACTTGTTTCTGGAAAGGTGCACATTTTAGAAGTAGAAGCTCGAATTGTTTGGGTACAGACTTGGATAGGAATACAGAACTCTGCAGGCTATCTTTGCAGGAGATTGCAACACCGCCCCCTTTGGCAGTTCTATCTTGGTGGAAAATGTTATAGTTAGCAATGGAAATTTCAAGGTTTTTGGTGGTTTTCCTAAACCAGGATTCAGACATGGCTAAGACATCCGGGTTAGCAGATTGTTTTACTCGCTGCATTAGCACAAACTTAGAGAGTGGGCTTCTAATGTTAACATGAACGAAACCAAGGCTTTTACGGTTACAGAAGTCAACAAATGAGAGCACCTGGGGAGTGGGAGTGGAGCTCGGCACTGCAGGGCCTGGATTAACCTCTACATCACCAGAGGGGAAGTAGGATAAGGGTACGGCTAAAGGCTATACGAACTGGCAATCTAGCATGTTCAGAACAGAGAGTAAAAGGAGCAGTTTTCTTGGCACAATAACATAGATTCAAGGCATAGTGTACAGACAAAGGTATGGTAGGATGTGAGTACATTGGAGATAAACCTAGGCATTGAGTAATGATGAGAGAGATATAGTCTCTTGAGACGTTTAAACCAGGTAATGTCATCGCATATGTAGGAGGTGGGATAACATGGTTGGTTAAGGCATATTGAGCAGGGCTAGAGGGTCTACAGTGAAATAAGACAGTAATCACTAACCAGAACAGTATGAGGCATATTGGACGAGGCATATTGATATTAGAGAGAGGCATGCGTATCCAAGTGAACATATGGATCCACGGCGATTCAGACAGTTAGCAGGCTGTTGCTAAACAAGCTAGCAGTTAGCTGACCGGGTTAGCAAGCAAGCATTTACCAGGGGCTAGCAGTTAGCAGACCGGGTTAGCAAGCAAGCAGTTACCAGGGGCTAGCAGTTAGCAGACCGGGTCAGGCAAGCTTGCAGTTAGCCTTTGGGGGACGTCGCGATTGGGGTAAGTCTGTTTTTGCCTCTTTGTGCTGTGATGTCGATAGACCTGTCGCGGAGTTAGTAGGGTTCCAAGTAGCTCTAGGTAGCCGGACTAGCAGGTTAGCAGAATGGGCCTTCAGCGGGCGTCGCGCCTGAGGGGCCTGTTGGAACTCTCTGGCAGATTATGTCGGTATTCCAGTTGTAAACAATCGGCGGGGTTCCGTGCCCCATACCGGCAATAGAAGGGGTCCGGATATTGCAGCCCAGGAGTGAGCCGGGAGATGGGTCTAGCATGGGCTAGCCCCAGGCTATTTGGTGCTAGCTCCGGGACGGAAACGTTAGCCAGGAGTAGTCAACCCGGGTTGCGGTTAGCTAGCTGTGATGATCCAGATGAAAAGGTTCAGAGTTTGGGGTAGGAATTCGGTATATGGAGAGAAAAATAGGTCCGTTATGCTCTGGTTTGAAACGCGTTGTACGAAGTGGCGAGAGCTTTCCAAGCAAAAGGTTAGCGGATGACCATTAGCAGTGGTTAGCTGACTGATAGCTGGTAGCTAGTTAGCTAGCTTCAGTTGAGGTATTCTAGTTCGGAGGTAAATAAAAATACTTTAGGAAAAAATAAAAATCCACACCACATTGGGTGAGGCGGGTTGCAGGAGAGTATTTTGAAGTTGAGGTTGAGGAAAAATATTAAAAAGAACGTGAAGAAAAAGATATATACACATGGGACGAGACAAGACAAAGACGTCTGACAGCTACGTCATCTTGGAAAACGTGTGATGTTACGGCAATCTTTAGCCAGTAGTCACCTGAATTAGGCCAATATATGAAAATGATCAATTATTGTTCTGGCAAAGATGTCCATAGCAGATTGCTGAACTGTATTTTATATGGATGCCAAGCAAAATGGGAGAAAATGTAAGTGCTTTCTGGTTACTAGTATGGCTATGCGCGCCCGCTTAGCGCACCAGTGCCATTAGTCAACAGTTGACACTCAAAATTTTGGCTCTGAAGCACAGATGAGATGTTTTTGAGATAAGAATTTGGTGCAATATTGTAGGACTATGTTATTAACCAGATCTAATAGGCAAATGAATGAATATCAAATCCACATGGTGTATGTAGCCTTTTAAAATATTAATGAAAAATATATATTTTCCCATTCTTTTTCACACTCGTGACCCCACAAATCCTTCTCCCGACACTCCAGTCTGAGAACCACTGGTGTACTGTACTGTGGGAAGTAGTGGGACTCTGACACAGTCAGCTGACCCCTTTCATTATCTGGCGCTGGGTCTTCCAGAGTTCCTTGGTGGACGGACCTAAAATAAGACCATGACGTCAGCCTCTCTCTCTCTCTGTCCCTCAAGGCCACGGCAGGCTCTGGTCTCTAACAACCAGCGTCACCCAATGCAGCTACCACCAGGGAAGGAAGCAGAGTATTACTCACTCCAACAATGGCTGCCTGCCACCACTTCTTTCTATTTTCACACTATTTATTCAATATTTAACTAAATTAAGGATTTGTGTATTATATTGTTTTTTCTTATGGGGAAATTGTGAGAATGAATAATTGAGAGATTTAAATGTTTTGGTAGAAAGCCTTCATCCCCTCTAGCTGAATTAGTGGCAGGGGCAGAGAGGGCACGGAGACTTGCCATAGCTTTGTCATCAAGTCAGCCAGTCAGTTTGATAAAACCCAACGGCCACACTTTTCTTTCCTTATTTACCAAATCTGGCAATGGCTAAGAGCATCCTGTTGGGTGTGAAGAGGGAATGAAAACACATGACTTAGTTAATTTTTTCTCTTTTCTTTTTTTAGTTTTTCTGCAATTAGTGCAGGATCAGCTTGCGACACATTAGTGGGCTGGCATTAATTAATGTTCTGAGGGGTGAGGAGGAGGGGCAGGAGAGGGGGAGGACGGGTGAGTAATGTGGCAAAACTAACATTCCCCCCTCCCCCCCCATTCTCTGCTGTGTTAATTGACTGAGATGGGAATAGGCAAGAGACTGGCTCAGATTTCAACTTCTACAGTACAGGAGAACCCCTAAGGAGAACATGTTGTACCCTGCCTGACTGCTGTGACATCAGTGCTCAAGCTACGCTGCTCAACACTCAGAGAATATTCTTTCTAATATACTGTATCTGCCCATAATGACAGTAATAGAACTAGGAGAAAGACAGCCGCACGCATCAAGTTTCTAGGTTCTCTAGGTTCATGGGATGCATGCCAACCCCGAAAATATGAAGTCTGGCTACGTGAGACTAGGAAAAAGACGTGGGAAAGACGTATTGTTGACGTGGGATGGACAGTTTGTTTTGTCTGACTTTTCTGTCCTGATCTTTGATGTCTGAGATGTTCATGGCTCTAATCTGAAAATGTCTCATCACTCCTCATGTTGACCCCCTGTTCATCAGTCAATGCGACTGCCAAAGGTGGCCATATTTGATCAAAAGGAGGCCTGGCAGGCACAATGAATTCATTAGACCCGTCCTTATGGGGCATTGTGGAAAATGCCTCTCTCCGTTTCTGCCTCGGCACGGCTGTCCTCTCAAATCACATGGTGGCGGGAGGCTGTGGTCAAAGCTTCACTGACGAGTTGACCCCCGCCTAGCAGACTAACAGGATATGACACGTGAAGACTGCCGCTACGTAATTGGTGGACTTGACTGATGTCCCTTTCTATTAGAAGAGATGGCAGAAATGAATTTTAATTGGCAAGAAATGGGCTTTGTCTAATGGCCAGTTCATAGGGTATGTGTGTCATTTCTGTATGTTTGTTTTTGCATTTAGAGACATTAATGGACAAATCCACCCAAAACCACTCATTCATTTAATTTACAGTGTTAAATAACACTAATATGAGAGTGTTGGTGTTTACATACTGGAGAGTGAATGCAAAACAACGACGCTGGACAGAGTGGAATCAGGTGTAACAAAAAGGCAGTTTATTTAAAGTCAGAGATATCTTGTCCTGCAGTTTATCGTGCACGGACCTAAACATATGGCTCTGTATCGAGTCAGCTAATTAGGCCGCTTTAGACAGAGTTCGCAGCAGAATGTATACACAGATAATGTAGGTGGAGTCTCGTCGTGTTGGTCTTCTGACTGGTCCTGAAGAGTTGGAGGCGGGCCTGCTCTAGCCAGAGCAGGCCCGCCTCCAACTGGTGCACAGCAGAGTCCTCTGCTCTTGTCACCCGACCAGTAGAGGGGGGTAGAGTGTGTGTGTTCGTGCTCATGAAATGTCTGTGTGTCAAGGAAGCGTGAGATAAGGGGACCTGGCAGTATCAGCGTTAGGCTAAGGTGTTTCCTGTTTATGCAGGAGTGCGTTGCTTCCAAGATGGCGTCCTGTAAGTCGTCCTGTCGTATCGTCTCTCTGTAAATATCGTCTCTTTTTCGTTTTAGATATTTTTCTTCGCATATCTTTAAAAACATTTTGCTAAACCTAAGCTTCCAAATACTCTCCTGCAACCCACCTCACCCAATGTAGCTACTTTTCCTAAAGTATTTATATTTACTTCGGAACCGGAACCCCTCAACTGAAGCTAGCCAGCTAACCACCAGCTATGCTAGCGGTCTTCAGCTAACCGGTCATCAGCTAACTTTTAGCTCGGAAAGCTCTCGCCAGTTCGAACAATGCGACGCTAACCAGAGCATAACGGACCTATTTATTTTTTTATCCCCGGATTCCCACCGCAAACGGAACATTTTTCAGCTGGATCTTCACAACTAGCTATCGAGCTAAACCGCAACCCTGGTTGATTACTCCTGGCTAGCGTTTCCACCCACGTAGCTTGAAGCTAGCCCGGCCAGAGCTCCTGTGCTCCTAGCATACTCCTGGGCTACAATACCCGGACCCACGACCGGTCTATCGATGTCACTGCATGAAGAGGAATAAACAGACTCAACCCATCGCAACGTCCTCCAAAGGCTAACTCTCTAGCCCTCGCTATCTCCTTGCTTGCTAATTCGGCATGCTAACTGCTAGCTTGTTTAGCCCAGGTCCGCTAACTACTACCTTGTTTACCCCGGCCTGCTAATCTGTTAGCTTGTTAGCAAACACGCAGTGGCCCATATGTACTTTCTATCTCTTCCCGATTTTTAAAAATTTGTTTATACCTTCCGGAAACCTGCCTCACCCAATGTGATACGGAATCACTATTATTTTTAATTTTTAGAACACACTCAAGAACCTCCAGCAGCTAACTAGCTACAAGCTATTTAGTCATTGTTAGTTTTTTAACCTGGATAACACTCGCCAGTCCAGCCCCCCTGCCCCATCCACCGCTGACCCCTGGACTCACTTGGCTACATAGCTGATGCACGCTGGACTGTCCATTAATCACGGTACTCCATTCTGCTTGTTTGTTTTATCTGTCGGCCCCGTTGCCTAGTCAATGCCATTTTACCTGCTGTTGTTATGCTAGCTGATTAGCTGTTGTCTCACCCACTGTTTTAGCTAGCTTTCCCAATTCAACACCTGTGATTACTGTATGCCTCGCTGTATGTCTCTCTCAAATGTCAATATGCCTTGTATACTGTTGCTCAGGTTAGTTATCATTGTTTTAGTTCACAATGGAGCCCCTAGTCCCACTCCTCATACCCCTGATACCTCCTTTGTCCCACCTCCCACATATGCGGTGACCTCACCCATTACAACCAGCATGTCCAGAGATAAAACCTCTCTCATCATCACCCAGTGCCTGGGCTTACCTCCGCCGTACCCGCACCCCACCATACCCCTGTCTGCGCATTATGCCCTGAATATATTCTACCATGCCCAGAAACCTGCTCCTCTTAATCTCTGTCCCCAACGCTCGAGGCGACCAGTTTTGATAGCCTTTAGCCGCACCCTCATTCTACTTCTTCTCTGTTCCGCGGGTGATGTGGAGGTAAACCCAGGCTCTGCATGTCCCCAGGCACCCTCATTTGTTGACTTCTGTGATCGAAAAAGCCTTGGTTTCATGCATGTCAACATCAGAAGCCTCCTCCCTAAGTTTGTTTTACTCACTGCTTTAGCACACTCTGCTAACCCTGATGTCCTTGCCGTGTCTGAATCCTGGCTCAGGAAGGCCACCAAAATTCAGAGATTTCCATACCCAACTATAACATCTTCCGTCAAGATAGAACTGCCAAAGGGGGAGGAGTTGCAGTCTACTGCAGAGATAGCCTGCAAAGTAATGTCATACTTTCCAGGTCCATACCCAAACAGTTCGAACTACTAATTCTGAAAATTACTCTCTCCAGAAATAAGTCTCTCACTGTTGCCACCTGCTACCGACCCCCCTCAGCTCCCAGCTGTGCCCTGGACACCATTTGTGAATTGATTGCCCCCCATCAAGCTTCAGAGTTTGTTCTGTTAGGTGACCTAAACTGGGATATGCTTAACACCCCGGAAGTCCTACAATCTAAGCTAGATGCCCTCAATCTCACACAAATCACCAAGGAACCCATCAGGTACAACCCTAACTCTGTAAGCAAGGGCACCCTCATAGAGGTCATCCTGACCAACTGGCCCTCCAAATACACCTCCGCTGTCTTCAACCAGGATCTCAGCGACCACTGCCTCATTGCCTGTATCCGCTACGGTGCCGCAGTCAAACGACCACCCCTCATCACTGTCAAACGCTCCCTAAAACACTTCTGTGAGCAGGCCTTTCTAATCGACCTGGCCCGGGTATCCTGGAAGGACATTAATATATGCCATTTAGCAGACGCTTTTATCCAAAGCGACTTACAGTCATGTGTGCATACATTCTACGTATGGGTGGTCCCGGGAATCGAACCCACTACCCTGGCGTTACAAGCGCCATGCTCTACCAACTGAGCTACAGAAGGACCAACATTGACCATTGACCTCATCCCGTCAGTTGAGGATGCCTGGTCATTCTTTAAGAGTAACTTCCTCACCATTTTAGATAAGCATGCTCCGTTAAAAAAAATGCAGAACTAAGAACAGATACAGCCCTTGGTTCACTCCAGACCTGACTGCCCTCGACCAGCACAAAAACATCCTGTGGCGGACTGCAATAGCATCGAACAGTCCCCGCGATATGCAACTGTTCAGGGAAGTCAGGAACCAATACACGCAGTCAGTCAGGAAAGCTAAGGCCAGCTTCTTCAGGCAGAAGTTTGCATCCTGTAGCTCCAACTCCAAAAAGTTCTGGGACACTGAAGTCCATGGAGTACAAGAGCACCTCCTCCTAGCTGCCCACTGCACTGAGGCTAGGGAACACGGTCACCACCGACAAATCCATGATTATCGAAAACTTCAACAAGCATTTCTCAACGGCTGGCCATGCCTTCCGCCTGGCTACTCCTACCTCGGCCAACAGCTCCGGCCACCCCGCAGCTCCTCGCCCAAGCCTCTCCAGGTTCTCCTTTACCCAAATCCAGATAGCAGATGTTCTGAAAGAGCTGCAAAACCTGGACCCGTATAAATCAGCTGGGCTTGACAATCTGGACCCTCTATTTCTGAAACTATCCGCCGCCATTGTCGCAACCCTTATTACCAGCCTGTTCAACCTCTCTTTCATATTGTCTGAGATCCCCAAGGATTGGAAAGCTGCCGCAGTCATCACCCTGGACCCAAACTGTTACAGACCTATATCCATTCTGCCCTGCCTATCTAAGGTCTTTGAAAGCCAATTCAACAAACAGGTCACTGACCATCTCGAATCCCACCGTACCTTCTCCGCTATGTAATCTGGTTTCCGAGCCGGTCACGGGTGCACCTCAGCCACACTCAAGGTACTAAACGACATCATAACCGCCATCGATAAAAGACAGTACTGTGCAGCCGTCTTCATCGACCTTGCCAAGGCTTTCGACTCAATCACCATATTCTTATCTTCAGACTCAGTAGCCTCGGTTTTTCGGATGACTGCCTTGCCTGGTTCACCAATTACTTTGCAGACAGAGTTCAGTGTGTCAAATCGGAGGGCATGCTGTCCGGTCCTCTGGCAGTCTCTATGGGGTTGCCACAGGGTTCAATTCTCGGGCCGACTCTTTTCTCTGTATTTATCAATGATGTTGCTCTTGCTGCGGGCGATTCCCTGATCCACCTCTACGCAGACGACACCATTCTATATACTTTCGGCCCGTCATTGGACACTGTGCTATCTAACCTCCAAACGAGATTCAATGCCATACAACACTCCTTCCGTGGCCTCCAACTGCTCTTAAACGCTAGTAAAACCAAATGCATGATTTTCAACCGATCGCTGCCTGCACCCGCATGCCCGACTAGCATCACCACACTGGATGGTTCCGACCTTGAATATGTGGACACCTATAAGTACCTAGGTGTCTGGCTAGACTGCAAACTCTCCTTCCAGACCCATATCAAACATCTCCAATCGAAAATCAAATCAAGAGTCGGCTTTCTATTCCGCAACAAAGCCCCCTTCACTCACGCTGCCAAGCTTACCCTAGTAAAACTGACTATCCTACCGATCCTCGACTTCGGCGATGTCATCTACAAAATTGCTTCCAACACTCTTCTCAGCAAACTGGATGCAGTTTATCACAGTGCCATCCATTTTGTCACTAAAGCACCTTATACTACCCACCACTGCGACTTGTATGCTCTGGTCGGCTGGCCCTCGCTACATATTCGTCGTCAGACCCACTGGCTCCAGGTCATCTACAAGGCCATGCTCGGTAAAGCTCCGCCTTATCTCAGTTCACTGGTCACGATGGCAACACCCAACCGTAGCACGCGCTCCAGCAGGTGTATCTCACTGATCATCCCTAAAGCCAACACCTCATTCGGCCGCCTTTCGTTCCAGTACTCTGCTGCCTGTGACTGGAACGAATTGCAAAAATCGCTGAAGTTGGAGACTTTTATCTCCCTCACCAACTTCAAAAATCAGCTATCTGAGCAGCTAACCGATCGCTGCAGCTGTACATAATCTATTGGTAAATAGCCCACCCATTTTCACCTACCTCATCCCCACAGTTTTTATTTATTTACTTTTCTGCTCTTTTGCACACCAATATCTCTACCTGTACATGATCATCTGATCATTTATCACTCCAGTGTTAATCTGCAATATTGTAATTATTCGCCTACCTCCTCATGCATTTTGCACACATTGTATATAGACTCCCCTTTTTTTCTACTGTGTTATTGACTTTTTAATTGTTTACTCCATGTGTAACTCTGTGTTGTCTGTTCACACTGCTATGCTTTATCTTGGCCAGGTCGCAGTTGCAAATGAGAACTTGTTCTCAACTAGCCTACCTGGTTAAATAAAGGTGAAATAAAAAATTAAAAAATAAAAATGTAGGGTTCAATGTCAGTGAGATAGTTTGGCACTCTAAGCTCGTTAGTGTTGCAGGATGTTCTTTGTAGTTTACCGGGGAGTATATTTTGAGTGATGGCAGCCATGTGTCCTTCCCTTGAACTGTTTTGTGCGAGGATAATTATGTTATTGCACATAGGCTCTAGACTTGACTGAGAACACTGGGCCCAGAGTTATCTGAGGACATCCGGTTTAACCAGAGCGTTGGCCAGCTAGTAATGCTTAATATTATGAATATTTCTATAACAGAGAGAGAAATATTTTTGGTGAACAAATGTTTAATTTTGGCATTATAAGGTTGGTAGCAAAAATCTGTTGCAGCTCAAGTCGCCTACAAAATCCACAATGTGACGATTTAGCTTAGCAACCGCGTGACGCAGCATGACAACATGAACGCGATAGGTCGATAGTCTGCTAGTTTGGGCATTATACATTTCCTAATTAGAACACCAATAACTCAGATGAGTTAATGACCCAGGGAATTGATAGAACATCTCTGAGATGCACAAAAACAGTATAACATTCAAAATGGGGGAACATTTCCTTTAAGAAAGATAACTATACAGAAAGCAAGGCATTCTATCTGCCTGTATCACGGCATAGGTCTGGAATTAAGCTGTTGGCCTATCGAGACAGACCGACAGACACAGAGGATCAGGTAGACTGTCAGGCAGCCGCTTTTGTGCTGGCACTACTCCCCTCACTGTGCTCACACTACTGGCTTCTCCTCTGGGAGTGCACATTGCGCCTCCTTTAGTCAGGACGTGTGAAGAACTCAATCGTTGCCCCCAGACTGGCTGTGTTTCAGTAAATAAAGTGTCTCACTCACCCTCAGAGGGCAGGAAACCTTTTTCTCTCTCTGCGCGCGTGGATCTGGAGGAAGTAATGACGAGCTGTATTCACACACAGGCTCCAGAGCTACTGAGGCATCCTAATGTAACAGGATGAAATGCACAGAAATTTCAAAGATTTTCATCCCTGGGTCGCTCCTCTTTTCAGTTCGCTGCAGCTAGTGACTGGAACGAGCTGCAAAAAACACTCAAACTGGACAGTTTTATCTCTGTCTCTTCATTCAAAGACTCAATCATTGACACACTTACTGACAGTTGTACCTGCTTCCCGTGAGATAAAAACAGACCTTTGTGCTGTTGTCTGTGCCCAATAATGTTTGTACTATGTTTTGTGCTGCTACTATGTTGTGTTGCTAGCATGTTGTTGTCATGTTGTTTTGCTGCCATGCTATGTTGTTGTCTTAGGTCTCTCTTTATGTAGTGTTGTGGTGTCTCTCTTGTCGTGATGTGTATTTGGTCCTAGATTTTTAGTTTTAATCCCAGCCCCCTGTCCCGCCCGGAGGCCTTTTGCCTTTTGGTAGGCCGTCATTGTAAATAAGCATTTGTTCTTAACTGACTTGCCTAGTTAAATAAAATAAAAAATATGCGTGAACACCATTTTCCTCAAGCAGCGTGACACATCTTCTTCGTATAGAGTTGATCAGGCTGTTGATTGTTTCCTGTGGAATGTTGTCCCACTATTCTTCAATGGCTGTACGAAGTTGCTGGATATTTGCGGGAACTGGAACACGCTGTCGTACACGTTGATCCAGAGCATCCCAAACCTGCTCAATGCGTGACATGTCTGGTGAGTATGCAGGCTATGGAGAAACTGGGACATTTTCAGTCTCCAGGAATTGTGTACAGATCGTTGTGACATGGGGCCCTGCGTTATTATGCTGAAACGTGATGGGGGTGGATGAATGGCATGACAATGGGCCTCTATGAATTCAAATTGCCATCGATAAAATGTAATTGTGTTTGTTGTCCGTAGCTTATGCCTGCCCATACCATAACCCATACCCACCGTCACCATGTGGCACTCTGTTCACAACGTTGACACAAGCAAACAGCTCACCCACACGACACCATATACGTGGTCTGTGGTTGTGAGGCCGGTTGAACATACTGCCAAATTCTCTAAAACCGCTCTGGACTATGGTCGAAAAATTAACATTCAATTCTCTGGCAACAGCTCTGGTGGACATTCCTGCAATCTGCATGCCAATGGCATTGTCTGTGGCATTGTGTTGTATGACAAAACTGCACATTTTTGAGTGCCTTTTTATTGGCCCCAGCACAAGATGCACCTGTGTAATGATCATTCTGTTTAAAATCTCTACAGAATCAGTGTCCCGAAATTGGGACAGTTGCTGCTCAATATGCGATATGTGACTAGAATGGCGTTGTAAGCAACAGACAACTTTCCGGGACATAGACATGTCTTATATCGTCAGAAAGATTAAATGATTGTTAACCTAACTGCAATTTACAGTAGCTATTACAGTGAAAAAATATCATGCCATTGTTGGAGGATAGTGCACGATAACAACACTTATATCAAGGCAACTAGTTTGATACATTCACCTCTGACGGTAAATAATCTACTGTCATTCAAGAATCTTGCTCTGACTGGTCATCCTGAGGGTCCCAGAGATAAAATGTAGCATTGTTTTGTTTGATAAAGTATTTTTTCAAATCCTACACTGTCCATGTTGTATACTGCGTTTTGCATGAAAGAAAACAATTTATTAAATCTATTCGGCAAAACATTGTTTAACCCGGTCAAGTTTGGTTTCTGTGCAATCCTCAGACACTCTAGAAGGCAACCAAACGTGTTTCATCTTTCTACATTATGTATTGGCTACACAACATGACAATTAGCCCATGAAGGTCAGACATCATTACGCACCAATGAGACAAACGGTGTTCACTTGAATTACAGTGTCTTGGTCCAATGACCACCTATCGTTTTGAAACATAGCTAGCTGGATAGCCAATGAGCTGGACTTTCCAGTAGTATGTGAATTCCCTTTGTACGACAAACAGCCATCATGCTAGAGCTGTGCGCAACAGTGTTAATTTTCATGTGAAAGCAAACTGAACGCATGGTAATTTACGTTACGCAGCGGTTCGTTCTCTTCTACATACTTTTTTCAAAACTGAAAAAGTAAAACATGGCTACTAGGAATGGAAAAGCTAAATCGAAGTCGAAGTATACACATTTGGATGAGATTATTGCAGAAATTGTCCGGGAGAGTGACACACACACATGGATGTGGACTTTGTGAGTGACCACCGTTTTGATTCCTGCGTGGAATAAATATTTTTGGAAAGAAAAACAAGATTTTAGATCAGTATGCTAATGCAGTTGCTTAAATGGTTGCATATTCATTTGAGATTTTTCTAATATATATATAAAATCAGCAAATTTAAGAAATGTCCTCACTATCAACTGCGTTTATTTTCAGCAAACTTAACATGTGTAAAAATAAGATTCAACAACTGAGACATAAGCGGAACAAGTTCCACAGTCATGTGACTAACAGAAATGGAGTAATGTTTCCCTGAACAAAGGAGGCTGGGATCAAAATCAAAAGTAACAGTCAGTATCTGGTGTGGCCACCAGCTGCATTAAGTACTGCAGTGCATCTCCTCCTCATCCTATCCAACAGGTCCCAGATGTGCTCAATGGGATTGAGATCCGCTGGCCATGGCAGAACACAGACATTTCTGTCTTGAAGGAAATCACGCACAGAACGAGCAGTATGGCTGGTGGCATTGTCATGCTGGAGGGTCATGTCAGGATAAGCCTGCAGGAAGGGTACCACATGAGGGAGGAGGATGTCTTCCCTGTAACGCACAGCGTTGAGATTGGCTGCAATGACAATAAGCTCAGTCCAATGATGCTGTGACACACCGCCCCAGACCATGACGGACCCTCCACCTCCAAATGAATCCCTCTCCAGAGTACAGGCCTCGGTATAACGCTCATTCCTTCGACGATAAACACCAATCCGACCGTCACCCCTGGTGAAACAAAACAGCGACTCGTCAGTGAAGAGCACTTTTTGCCAGTCCTGTCTGGTCCAGCGATGGTGGGTTTGTGCCCATAGGCAACATTGTTACCGGTGATGTCTGGTGAGGATCTGCCTTACAACAGGCCTGCAAGCCCTCAGTCCAGTCTCTCTCAGCCTATTGCGGACAGTCTGAGCACTGACTGAGGGATTGTGCATTCCTGGTGTAACTCGGGCAGTTGTTGTTGCCATCCTGTACCTGTCCCGCAGGTGTGATGTTCGGATGTACCGATCCTGTGCAGGTGTTGTTACACGTGGTCTGCCACTGCCAGGACGATCAGCTGTCTGTTCTGTCTCCCTGTAACGCTGTCTAAGGCGTCTCACAGTACGGACATTGCAATTTATTGCCCTGGCCACATCCGCAGTCCTCATGCCTCCTTGCAGCATGCCTCAGGCATGTTCACACAGATGAGCAGGGATCCTGGGCATAATTCTTTTGGTGTTTTTCAGAGTCAGTAGAAAGGCCGCTTTAGTGTCCTAAGTTTTCATAACTGTGACCATAATTGCCTACCGTCTGTCAGTTGTTACTGTCTTAACGACCGTTCCACAGGTGCATGTCAATTGTTTATGGTTCACTGAACATGCATGGGACAGTGTTTAAACCCTTTACAATGAAGATCTGTGAAGTTATTTGGATTTTTACAAATTATCTTTGAAAGACAGGGTCCTGAAAAAGGAATGTTTCTTTTTTTGCTGAGTTTATATATATTCCTGAGGCATACAATGTGTTAGCATAGCCTATGTGTATGTTATGTTGGCTATGACATGCAGTGGCTGTGGTTTGAGTATCTTATTGCCTATTGATCTTCATATTTCATTATAGTGATGGTGTTCCCCATACTCTATATAATATATATGTTTATAGATATGTGTTGTGTATTTGATGTATTGATGCAGGGCTCTCACCCCTGATACAATTAAGATTAAATAAAAATAGTGTGTACATTTTTTTTTCACATTGTTTGTGCTGTGTGTACTTACACTATGCTATTAGATCAGTGTTGGTTGCTAACTTGGCCCTTATCTTAAATAGTTAACGTCTGTGTTGGGAGGCATTGGATCAGCGTTCTCGTTCTCGTCGCGTCTCCTGTTAGTACCTTTTATGTAGGGAAGCTAATGATCCATGTATGACATTCATGGGAGTGTGTAAAGTGAAATGTTTTATTACCATAGCATTTTTGTATGCTCTCTATAGTTATATACCTGAAAATGTATATATTTATTAATTCGGCCACTTGGGTACATTTGGGCAAACTTGTGAGGGACACCTGAGAGACTTCATTCTAAATATTATGTAGCTCTCTCATTCTTGATGGTGGACAACATCTAAATTATCCACAGCTTCCTATCTCAATGTATGGCCTTTCTTTTGCATATCAAAGATGATAAAATAGAAAACACATGTTTTTTTTGTTTTTATCTTATCCCAGATTTATTGTGTTATATTCTCCACCATAATTTCACATCTCCACAAACTTAATAGTTTTTCGATTCAAATAGTATTAAGAATATACAAATCCTTGCTTCGGGTCCTGAGTTACAGGCAGTTAGATTTGGGTATGTCATTTTAGGTTGAAATTGAGATTAAGGGTCCTATCCAGAAGAGGTTTTAATCAGCTTCTTGATATGCCACACATGTCAGGTGGATGGATTATCTTGTGAAAGTAGAAATGCTCACTAACAGGAATGTAAACTAATTTGTGCACAAAATTTGAGAGAAATACGTTTCTTGTGCATATGGAACATTTCTGGGATCTTTTTATTTTTGCTCAGTGTAGCAGTGTAGGTGTTTCTGCCTGGTACCTTGGCTTGGTGTGTGGTTTGGTGTGGAGTCTCTGCCTGCCACAGGTCTGCCTGTTAGCTTCTAGGAACAGAGCTGTAGACCAACTAGAATATATCAATAGTATAGCCCCAGTGTGTGGGCTCAGTCCATATACAGTTGAATGCTCTCCACAATATACGCTTAACCCTCGAAGCACCAAATTTGAAGACTGTCAAGCAGCTAGTCACCGACCAAAATACACCACTTACCATGATTTCTGGAGGAATTACATTTTTTAAATGTGACTCAATCGTGCACTTTATGGTAAAAGCATCACATTTATTACAAAGGTAGATATATAGATATGGAGCCACCCTAGATTGGGCCCCTGGAGGGGTGGCAGCCACTATAACACAAAAATATAAAAACATAATTAGCTTTCTGTCAATGTCTCTTTACCAAGTTGAGAGTGTCATCTTTCAGATGCAATTGGAACTGAGTTGATAGCCCATAGCATTCCTAAGCATGCTGAAAGTCTTTAGTTGTACGGGTATATGTCAGATTAGCTCAATCGCCAATTTCTAAACATCACAGAAACACTTTTAATGTACATGACAAGTTGCTATGGATGAAATTGATCTAAATAACTGTTCAAAGCATAAAAACATATTTCTAAACATCAAATTTGAATTATGTCAAATTTGTAAAATATATGCTTATTTGGAGAGATTTAAACAATTTAACTGTTATGTAAAATTTGTTAAATATATGCTTATTTGGAGAGATTTAAACAATTTACTTGTTACATAAGGTTAATAAAATAAAGTGTTACAGCTTGATACTGTGAAATGTTTAATTAGCGCTTTTAGGGTTATAAATAATGTACTTGTATCCCTTATTTACTCGTGTTTCCTTTATTTTGGCAGTTACCTGTGTGTTGTTGCTTTTAGGGTTAAAGGCACATTCTGCCATTACTACATCAAATTGTTTTACTTAAAAAAATATAGATATATTGAAAAAGCCCCACCCCCCCAGAGAGTGGGCTCAGTCCAAAGGTTCATACAGGTGAATGCTCTCCACAATATATGCTTAAGATTTCTGCCATATGCTATGTTTTGGTATACTGATAAGGGGTGACTCACAGGATAGGGAAACATCACCAAGGACCCACAAGATAACATTTGTCTGTGTGTGTGTCTTTATGAAATGCATACACACCCGCCGTCTGACTGTGTATGGCTAGCAGGCGCCGAGTGTGTGACTGATGGCTGATTGCATCACCCTTTATATTTCCCGTGGCATCGCCTGGCACCCACATAGATATATTGTGGTGATGATAAGGAGATAATAAAACCCACTCCTCTTCAACTCAGACATAAAACCATGCCCTCCTGTCCCCATCACACACACACAAGGTTTCATCATTGATTCGGGCTGATATGGTGTCAATTCCAATTCAACAGTCGAACGGAAGCGAGCAAGATGAAACATCATTTCACAAGCAAACACTTGAGTCGAGGGAGAAGATCTGTGGTCGAGCGAGCAGAGGACGAGTGCCGCGAGTGCAGGCCAGTGTCGTTGAACGTAAATTAAACTTGAGAGCTTGTGAGTGTGACTTTGATCAAGCAGAAAGGCATTTCCGCATGCAGTAAATTAATTTAAGAGCAGAGATTTTTGTTCACCTGAAGAAATACTTACCACTGTGCATACCACCCTGCTGGCTTGCTTCAGAAGCTAAGCAGGGTTGGTCCTGGTCAGTTCCTGGATGGGAGACCAGATGCTGCTGGAAGTGGTGTTGGAGGGCCAGTAGGAGGCATTCTTTCCTCTGGTCTAAAACAAATATATGCGATTGGGGACACTGCCCTGTGTAGGGTGCCGTCTTTCGGATGGGACGTTAAACGGGTGTCCTGACTCTCTGAGGTCATGGCACTTATCATAAGAGTAGGGGTGTTAACCCCGGTGTCCTGGCTAAATTCCCAATCTGGCCCTCAAACCATCACGGTCACCTAATAATCCCCAGTTTACAATTGGCTCATTCATCCCCCTCCTCTCCCCTGTAACTATTCCCTAGGTTGTTGCTGCAAATGAGAACGTGTTCTCAGTCAACTTACCTGGTAAAATAAAGGATAAATAATCAATACTCAGAAATGACTGCACTCACAAATACAGCCAGAATTATTTTTTGGGGGTAGGCCTAGAAAAATATGGATTGCCATTTTTTCTACTTATTTATTTAATTTGCGATGTGCACTGTATATTATTTCGTGATACAATCATTTCATACTAGTGCATAGTACTTGGAGCAACCTCATTACATACAGTTGAAGTTGGAAGTTAACGTACACTTAGGTTGGAGTCATTAAAACTAGTTTTTCAACCGCTCCACAAATTTCTTGTTAGCAAACTATCGTTTTGGCAAGTCGGTTAAGAAATCTACTTTGAGAATGACACAAGTCATTTTTAAAGCAATTATTTACAGACAGAATATTTCACTTATAATTCACTGTATTACAATTCCAGTGGGTCAGAAGTTTACATACACTAAGCTGACTTTAAACAGCTTGGAAAATTCCAGAAAATTATGTCATGGTTTTAGAAGCTTCTGATAAGCTAATTGACACCATTTGAGTCAATTGGAGGTGTACCTGTGAATGTATTTCAAGGCCTACCTTCAAACTCAGTGCCTCATTGCTTGACATCATGGGAAAATCAAAGGAAATCAGCCAAGACCTCAGAAATGAATTGTAGACCTCCACAAGTCTGGTTCATCCTTGGGAGCAATTTCTAAATGCCTGAAGGTACCACGTTCATCTGTACAAACAATAGTATGCAAGTATAAACACCATGGGATCATCAATCCCAGAACAACAGAAAAGGACCTTGTGAAGATGCTGGAGGAAACAGGTACAAAAGTATCTATATCAACAGTAAAGCGAGTCCTATATCGACAGAACCTAAAAGGCCGCTCAGCAAGGAAGAAGCCAGCGCTCCAAAACCACCTTAAAAAAGCCAGACTACAGTTTGCAGCTGCACATGGGGACAAAGATCGTACTTTTTGGAGAAATGTCCACTAGTCTGATGAAACAGAAATATAACTTTTTATTCATAATGACCATTGTTATGTTTGGTGGAAAAAGGGGGAGGCTTGCAAGCCGAAGAACACCATCCCAACCGTGAAGCACGGGGGTGGGAGCATCATGTTGTGGGGGTGCTTTGCTGTAGGAGGGACTGGTGCACTTCACAAAATAGATGGCATTATGTTTAAGAAAAATGATGTGGATATATTGAAGCAACATCTCAAGACATCAGTTAAAGCTTGGTCGCAAATGGGTCTTCCAAATGAACAATGACCCCAAGCATACTTCCAAAGTTGTGGCAAAATGGCTTAAGGACAACAAAGTAAAGGTATTGGAGTGGCCATCTCAAAGCCCTGACCTCAATCCTATAGAGAGATTGTGGGCAGAACTGAAAAAGCATGTGCAGGCAAGAAGGCCTTCAAACCTGACTCAGTTACACCAGCTTTGTCAGGAGGAATGGGCCAAAATTCACCCAACTTATTGTGGGAAGCTTGTTGAAGGCTACCCGAAATGTTTGACCCAAGTTAAACAATATAAAGGCAATGGTACCAAATACTAATTGAGTGTATGTAAACTTCTGACCCACTGGGAATATGATGAAAGAAATAAAAGCTGAAATAAATCATTCTCTCTACTATTATTCTGGCATTTCACATTCCTAAAATGTGGACGTACCATACATAAGGCGTGACTTACATCATAAGGTGCAGACGGCGAGGCTTTGAGTTGAATATGGTGATGATTTCATCATAATCCAATGTATCTGTCAGTTCACGCTCAAAAGACAGCAAACTGAAGTGGTCCAGTTCACGCTCTAAAGACAGCAAACTGAAGTGGTCCAGTTCACGCTCTAAAGACAGCAAACTGAAGTGGTTCAGTTCACGCTCAAAAGACAGCAAACTGAAGTGGTTCAGTTCACGCTCAAAAGACAGCAAACTGAAGTGGTTCAGCCGGGCCCTTGTGCGAAGACGATTTCTTTTATCCTAGTTGTTGTTGAGAAAAGTCTCTCTACACTGCATGATGTCATTGAAGTGTGACAATGATCCTTAACAGAGAGTTTATATTAGGGAAAATATCATCAGGGCAGCTGTCAAGTACACTCATTATGGAGGAAAACTCACTCTTTCCCATGTTAATTTTGCGACTCAACTGCTGAATAAAAACAGCGAATTCAGCATCCTCAACTGATATTGTATGAAGGTCGCATGTGGTCTTCAGCTGCTCTTTAAGGCCGCAGGTTTGGGATTCTTTGGAAAAGGAGGCAGCAGCTTGCATGATCCCTTGAAATCTTGAGTTCAACTCAGTAATCTGTCTGTCTCGAATATTGTTCCAAAGTTGCCTCAGGTCACTCTTGATGCTGGATGTTTTCCCTAAAGAAGTTGTGACGCCAATTTTACAGGCAGTTTTTGCTTCCGTGATGCGCTCACATCCCAATTGCTAATATAATGCTCAATCATCATCTCTTCAGTTAGCTTGAGAACTTTATCAAAGTCTCCGCCTGAGTTATTGCTGAACGTAGAAAAGCTGCTTTTGAGGATTTCAATTAAACCAATACAGTCCGTCACAGACAATGTAGAGCTTTAAAATCACTAGTGTCAAACAATTGACTAAACGTGACTAACAGGAATAAAAACATATTTTTCTGGATTTGTTGTAAGAGGGCATCGGCTTCAAATTTGGTTTGTCCACAAGCCTCTGGAAAATCTGCAAGAACCTCTAAAATGACATCTAGCAGTAACAGCACTTTACTCACTGACCCTGATTTTGAACTCCAACGTACATCTGTGGATCTTTCTAGCTCGATACCTGGTCTATCGGGATGCAACTCTTTCTGTACTTCTATGAATCCAGCATGTCTGTGGGATCGAGTTAGAACTAGTTTACTGTGTCAAAAAAAGTACTGACATGTCCCGACAATTTTTGTCGCGGTGCACAGAACCAAATTCAGATGATGGGAGTTGCAATGCACATATACCGCTTGCTTAAATGTTTGCTTTAGTAGGACTTCTAACCCTCCTCTGTTCCCCGATATGACTGAAGCTCCATCGAAACAAAAACCCTCACACAGAGTGGGATCCAACTCCAGGGGTTACAACACTTCAAGTATTTTCTGAGAAATTCCTTGTGCAGACAAGTCAGCAGTTTCCATAAACCCAAAAGCTCTTTCTTTAATCAAGTCCAAGATAGTATAGCAGTCAAACGTCTTTGTCTTCATCTTGTCGTGTCCCATGTATATATTTTTTTTTCTTCGCATATATAAAAAAATATATTTTTCTTAACCTAAACTTCAACATACTCTCCTGCAATCCGCCTCACCCAATGTGGTATGGATCTGCTATTTTCTTTTCTTTAGAACCGGAACCCCCAACAGAAGCTAGCCAGCTAACTAGCTACTAGCTAGGTGTCAGCTAGCAGTCATCAGCTAACCTTTAGCCCAGACAACTCTTGCCAGTCTGCACAGCGTAATTCAAACCAGAGCATATTAGACTTATTTTTCTCCATATCTCTGGATTCCTACCGCCAGCTCTGAACCTTTTCACCTGGATCATCACAGCTAGCTAGCTGCTATCCGAGTGGCCACTCCTGGCAAACTTCTCTGTCCCAGAGCAAGTACCAATTATCCTGGAGCTAGCTTATGCTAGGCCCATTTCCCGGCTAGCTGAAGAGGTCCATCAGCCACTCCTTGGGCTACAATACCTATTTTGCCAATTGGCCTGGACCCCTTTTACTGCCGGTACGGAGCCCCGCCGATCCATCACGACTGGTCTGCCGACAACAGACCTCTTTCGTCGCAACGTCCCTCTAAGGCCCTTCTGCTCGCTTGCCAGCCCCGGCCCGCTAGCTGTCTGAATCGCCATGTCTCCAGCCCGGCTAGCAACTCACTGGACTCCTATGATCACTCGGCTACGCATGCCTCTCCCTAATTTCAGCATGCCTTGTCCGTTGCTGTTTTGGTTAGTGATTATTGCCTTATTTCACTGTAGAGCCTCTAGCCCTGCTCAATATGCCTTAGCTAACCCTTTAGTTCCAACTCCCACACATGTGGTGACCTCACCTGGTTTAAATTATGTTAGAGACTATCTCTCTCATCTTCACTCAATGCATAGGTTTACCTCCACTGTACTCACATCCAACCATACCTTTGTCTGTACATTAGGCCTTGAATCTATTCTACCGTGCCCAGAAAACTGCTCCTTTTACTCTCTGTTGCATACGTACCAGACAACCATTTCTTATAGCCTTTAGCCGTAGCCTTGTCCTACTCCTCCTCTGTTCATCTGGTGATGTAGTATTACCTGATTGAGCTAATCATGTAAATGTAATTAACTAGAGAGTCAGGGCACCACGAAAGAATATTTATAGAGCTGTTATCTTCTGAATAAACTCTTAAAGACCTAGTAATAGTTTACATCAATAGCAGTCAATATTAATCGTCACCTTAATTCAGTCTCATCTGAAAGTTGTAAAATCTTCACGAATCCTGGCTAACAAGTAGAATCAGGAATACATAATTGGGTTTAATTATTTATTTACCAAATACCTAACTAATCACACAGAATTACACATACACATAATTAATCATAATTTCATTACAAATTACGTCATAAAGGAAAACGTCCCTAGCTGCTGGAACAGATATGACAGCTTGTTACACAAAAGAAAAGGGCTGGGTTTGGAGGATCGGGAAGACTGAGGAACAAAAGGCGAAGCTGTGCTATCGTAAATACAGTATCATATGCATTCTAAATTACCGCCCATTTGGAAAAGGAAAATGCAATAACTATTTACTCTGAGCTGCGCTTCGGTAGGTTGGTGGTAGATGGAAGTCCGTGTTGCCCAACCGAATCCTTTGAAGAATGTCTCTGATGGTAAATTGGATACGTTGTAGTAACGTCGTTGTGTGGTAGATGGGATACTCTTGTCTGTTCCTTCCTAACCTGCGTTTGGAGCTGCTGTTGCTAAATCAACGGCTAGAAGGTATCACTTCTGTAGTGAATAAGAGTTCAAAGTTCATACCATTCGCACCAAAGCTCACGCTGATGTTGGCTTCGTTCTGTAGTTATTATCTGAACCATTCTGACATCGGACCATCATCCTCACATCCTCGGAACAGGAGGTTACATTGTCGTCAAGGCTTTATATAGGAAGGGAGAGGAGGGCGTGCTTGAAAAGTTTTATAGCCCATGTCCCTTCACAGGGGCGGGCCACTGATTGAGCATAGCCCTAACCTTATGAAAACCCAAATCTCACATTTTAGAAGCTAAAATCACATTTCATCTCATCACAAATAATTTAATATTCAAACTTTTCAATTGAACAACAATTCCATGTGAATCCGATAACTCTGATGTGACTTTCCACTGTAGAGGTTATGTCATCTTATCATTGATGAGAATGTTTCAGATGACAACCGAACTGACATCATATTCATTAAGTACCACCGCATATGTTCAATTGGTCGGATTACCAGAATATAGTTCATTTCCCCCCACCTACTGATGTTCCCAGAATCTCTATGTTAACCAAAGGGGTTTGCAAATGTAACATCAGTAGGGTAGAGAGAGGAAAAAGGGGGGAAGAGGTATTTATGACTGACATAAACCTACCCCCAGGCCAACGTCTTGACAAGGTGCTCTCATTTGTTGACTTAACATTAGAAGCCTCCTCCCTAAATTTGTTTTATTCACTGCTTTAGCACACTCTGACAACCCGGATGTCCTTGCCGTGTCTGAATCCTGGCTTAGGAATACCTCCAAAAACCCTGAAATGTCCATCCCGAACTATAAAATATTCCGACAAATAGAACTGCCAAAGGGGGCAGAGTTGCAATCTACTGCAGAGATAGCCTGCAGAATTCTGTCTTACTATCCAGGTCTGTGCCCAAACAATTTGAGCTTCTACTTTTAAAAATCCACCTTTCCAGAAACAAATATCTCACCGTTGCCACTTGCTATAGACCCCCGTCTGCCTCCAGCTATGCCCTGGACACCCTGAATTGATTGCCCCCATCTATCTTCAGAGTTCGTGCTGTTAGGTGACCAAACTGGGACATGCTTAACACCCTGGCCATCCTACAATCTAAGCTTGATTGCCTCAATCACACACAAATTATCAATGAACCTACCAGGTACAACCCCAAATCTGTAAACACGGGCACCCTCATAGATATCATCCTAACCAACCTGCCCTCCAAATGCACCTCTGCTGTCTTCAACCAGGATCTCAGCGATCACTGCCTCATTGCCTGTGTCCGTAATGGGTCTTCGGTCAAACGAACACCTCTCATCATTGTCAAACGCTCCCTGAAACACTTCAGCGAGCAGGCCTTTCAGCACAAAAACATCCTGTGGCGTACTGGATTAGCATCGAATAGCCCTCGGGATATGCAACCTTTCAGGGAAGTTAGGACCAATACACACAGGCAGTTAGGAAAGCAAGAATAGCTTTTTAAAACAGAAATTTGCATCCTGTAGCACAAAGTCCAAAAAGTTCTGGGACACTGTAAAGTCCATGGAGAATAATAGCACCTCCTCCCAGCTGCCCACTGCACTGAGGCTAGGAAACACTCATCACAGATAAATCTACGATAATTGAGAATTTCGATTAGCATTTTTCTACGGCTGGCCCAAACCTCCCCCATTTCTCCTTCACCCAAATCCAGATAGCTGATGTTCTGAAAGAGCTGCAAATTCTGGACCCTTACAAATCAGCTGGGCAAGACAGTCTGGACCCTCTCTTATCTAAAATTATCCGCCACAATTGTTGCAACCCCTATTACTAGCCTGTTCAACATCTCTTTCGTATCGTCCAAAGATTAGAAAGCGGCCACGGTCACCCCCCTCTTCAAAGGGGGAGACACTCTAGAACCAAACTGCTACAGACCTATACCATTTTGAATCCCAGCGTACTTTCTCTGCTATGCAATCTGGTTTCCGAGCTGGTCATGGGTGCACCTCAGCCATGCTCAAGGTCCTAAACGATATCATAACCGCCATCGATAAGAGTCAATACTGTGCAGCTGTATTCATCGGCCTGGCCAAGGCTTTTGACTCTGTCAATCACCAAATTCTTATCAGCAGACACAACAGCCTTGGTTTCTCAAATGACTGCCACGCCTGGTTCACCAGCTACTTCGCAGACATAGTTCAGTATGTCAAATCGGAGGGCCTGGCCTGTTTTCTGGACCTCTGGCAGTCTCTATGGGGGTGCCATAGGGTTCAATCCTCAGGCCGACTCTCTTCTCTGTATACATCAATGATATCGCTCTTGCTGCTGGTGATTCTCTGATCCACCTCTACGCAGACGACACCATTCTGTATACTTCTGGCCCTTCTTTGGACACTGTGTTAACCAACCTCCAGATGAGCTCATTCTGTGGCCTCTAAAACTAAATGCATGCTCTTCAACCGATTTCTGCCCACACCTGCCCGCCCATCCAGTATCACTACTCTGGATGGTTCTGACTTATGTGGACAACTACAAATACCTAGGTGTCTGGTTAGACTGTAAACTCTCCTTCCAGACTCACATTAAGCATCTCCAATTCAAAATCAAATCTAGAATCAGCTTCCTATTTCGCAACAAGGCATTCTTCATTCATGCTGCCAAACATACCCTCGTAAAACTGACTATCCTACCGATCCTTGACTTCGGAAATGTCATTTACAACATAGCCTCCAACATTCTACTCAGCAAATTGGATGCAGTCTATCACAGTGCCATCCGTTTTGTCACCAAAGCCCCATATACTACCCACCACTGCAACCTGTATGCTCTCTCTGGCTGCCACCCACTTCATATTCGTCGCCGAACCCACTGGCTCCAGGTCATCTATAAGTCTTTGCTCGGTAAAGCCTCGCCTTATCTCAGCTCACTGGTCACCATAGCAGCACCCACCCGTAGCACGCTCTCCAGCAGATATATTTCGCTGGTCACCCCCAAAGCCAATTCCTCATTTTGCCGCCTTTCCTTCCAGTTCTCTGCTGCCAATGACTGGAACGAACTGAAAAAATCACTGAAGCTAGAGACTCATATCTCCCTCATTAACTTTAAGCACAAGCTGTCAGAGTAGCTCACTGATCACTGCACCTGTACATAGCCCATCTGTAAATAGCCCATCCAACTACCTCATCCCCATACTGTTATTTATTTATTTATTTATTTTGCTCCTTTGCACCCCAGTATCTCTACTTGTACATTCATCTCCTGCACATCTATCACTCCAGTGTTTAATTGCTTTATTGTAATTTTTTCTCCACTATGGCCTATTTATTGCCTTACCTCCCTTATCCTACTTCATTTGCACACATTGTACATAGACTTTTTCTATTGTGTTATTGACTGTATGTTTGTTTATTCCATGTGTAACTCTGTGTTGTTGTTTGTGTCGCACTGCTTTGCTTTATCTTGGCCAGGTCGCAGTTGTAAATGAGAACTTGTTCTCAACTGGCCTACCTGGTTACATAAACGTGAAATAAATAAAAAAATAATTCCAGCATGAATGTATCGAATGCACACAGCAATAAATTCTCGTTTAGATTGATCTTTATATTAATCTGCTAGTATGGCAAAATATGTGGAAGGAGCAGAATGAACTTCATCTTTTATCCTCCACAGTAACAATGATGCTGCACACTCAAGCAACTCATTCTGTATTTCGGGGCTCATAAGTGTGGCATTGTGAGGTAGCTAATTAAGCCTGTTTTGTATTTCTGAGTCATACTTTAAGATGACTCAGCAAACACTTAGTTAGTTATGTGCGAAAAGAAATGTGGTTGAGCAAGCAGAGGATGGGTCCCGCGAGTGCACAGGCCAGTCAAGAGTGAAATTTAAACTTTAGAGCTTGCAAGTGTGACTTTAAGCAGCAAAACATCATTTGCACAGATCAACGCCCCCAAAAATGTTCAACAGTATGTATAGATAGAACTGTAAGCAAAGAAACATGATTAAAATGTGTAAAAAGGTTTTTGGGACGCTTGAATCGTCCACCAGCATTAGTCACTTGTCAATGTCAAGTTTTCACTCTCAATTTCTTCAATTGTTCTCTCTCATGTCTGGGCAACTTTGGGTTTGGATTTCAGGCTGGTGGGGGTCAAAGTCAACGATGGGTGCGTGTCTAGAAACCTTAGATTGGTCACTGGAGTGATGGAAGAACTAACAAATTCATGCCCTTGGTCAGTCCAGTGTTGTGATTGGCTATTATGAGCATTCTGCTTGCAATGCATTGCAGAGGCGTCTGTTTGGAAACCCAGCAGCATGAAATAAATAAAACCTAATAGGTATACGATACCTTGTAGAATCTACTTGCTAAAGTTAGCTAGCTGACGTGCCAGCAACGTTCGTCTGTAAAACGAATAGCAGAGTCAGTTCTAGCAAACACCGTAAACCGAGTCCCCTAATTAGAGGCAGGATCGAATATTTAGGACTCACACACACACACACACACACACACACACACACACACACACACACACACACACACACACACACACACACACACACACACACACACACACACACACACACACACACACACACACACACACACACACACACACACACACACAACTATGTAATCCTTACAGTCTATCTCTTTAGCTTGAGTTATCATCCACACACACCTGCTTCACACACACTCCCACTGATGGGAAACCAATATGAAACGATGCATCTCACCAGCTGGTACTGAACCACAGGCAAAGACCAACCCATGTGATTGGCATCAACCTCGCATACAGTATGTATTGATGTCATATTATTGTAGTGAAAAGCATGAGCTGGCAAATACCCCATCAATTTAAGGACCTGCTGCTGCTCTACTGTCCTTACTGACAGAGAGAGAAAGTAGTGAAGATATCTTGCCCCGAGTGTACGTGCCTCTTATGAATGCACCCACCTGACTCTCCTCTCGTTGTCATGTATGTGTCTCCAGGATCCTGGCCACGGTGGGCTCAGACTTTGACCTGAGGACTCTGCGAGCGGTGAGAGTACTGAGACCACTCAAACTGGTGTCTGGCATCCCCAGTAAGTCACTGACATCAACAACAGGTTACTTAGTGTGCACCATCACATTACTGTAGCATTAATAAAATATGGAAGATTTGTATACAGATCATACATTTCTAAACACACAAACACAAACTGACTTATTAAGTATGACATATCTTATCTTACATGGTCAACATATGGCACCTTTCTCTCCCTTCACCCCCCATCTCTCTTCCTTCCCAATCCATCTCTCTCCACAGGTCTTCAGGTGGTTTTGAAGTCTATCATGAAGGCCATGGTGCCTCTGCTCCAGATAGGCATGCTGCTCTTCTTCGCCATACTCATGTTTGCCATCATCGGAGTGGAGTTCTACATGGGCAAGTTCCACTCCACCTGCTTCACTGTCGACACTGGTGAGTGCTGAATGGATTACACACACATACTGCACACAGTACTGTACACAGTAGTAGTACACACACAGAGACACACACAGACAGACAGACAGACAGACAGACAGACAGACAGACAGACAGACAGACAGACAGACAGACAGACAGACAGACAGACAGACAGACAGACAGACAGACAGACAGACAGACAGACAGACAGACAGACAGTGTAGGTTATGGAAACACAACACACAGTACTGTACACAGTAGTAACACACACACACACACACACACACACACACACACACACACACACACACACACACACACACACACACACACACACACACACACACACACACACACACACACACACACACACAGACACAGACACACACACACACACACACACACACACACACACACAGACACAGACACAGACACACAGACACACAGACAGACAAACACACACAGTAGGTTATGGAAACACAACACACAGTACCAAGTTTTAGGCCTCCCTTGTCTACATTTTGATAGCCTTTTATAGACAGATGTTGATAGATCACCTCTCAAGGTTGGATAAATAAGTGTCTCTCAATAAGGAGTTGATGGAGCTGAAACAGATAGATATTCTCCCACTGGAGTCAATGTGTTGATGTGGAGGTAAAAATGGATCTGATAGAAAACAGTTCCTGTATGCATACTTTATGCCATCAGTGTCAATGGAGGGTGTGAGTTGATCATAGTGTTGATGGCTCTACCAGCTGGAGGTTGTGTGTGTGTGTGTTTGACCCTCTGTGTGGTGGTGGTGTGAGAGGTCTTGACAGCCTGCTAATGTATGTGTGTGTGTGTGTGTACATGTGAGTTATTTTAGTAAAGAACAGTGGGGTAACAAATCAGCTCAAGGCACTGGTAACATCTCCCCAGCTGCTCGTTGCTGTGTGTGTGATTTATCAGCAGGTGTGCACTGAGTGCATGTTAGTGAGTGTGTGTGTGTGTGTTTGTTTTACTGTATGTGTTGTAATTACAGTAACTCACTCTCTCCCTCCTCCTCTCCCCTGTGTCCCTCCCCCCCACCCCGCCCTACCTTCCCCTCCTCCCTCCCTCACCCCATCTCTCCCTGTTCTTTTTCTATCCCTCTCTCCCTACCACTCCCCCTCCCTACCCCTCTCTCTTCCCCCTACAAGCCCCCCTCTGCCCCCCACTCTCTCCTCTCTCTTCCCCCTACCAATCCCCCCACACTCCCCCCTCTCTCTTCCCCCTACCACTCTCCCTCCCTACCCCTCTCTCTTCCCCCTACCCCCCACTCTCCCCTCTCTCTTCCCCCTACCAATCCCCCCCCCACTCCCCCTCTCTCTTCCCCCTACCACTCTCCCTCCCTACCCTCTCTCTTCCCCCTACCATTCCCCCCCCACACTCTCCCCTCTCTCTCCCTTCTTTCTCTTCTCCCCCCATCCAGGTGAGCGAGCAGCAGCGTTCCCCTGTGGTACGGAGGCCCCAGCCAGGATGTGTCCTAATGGTACAGAGTGTACAGAGTACTGGATCGGCCCCAACTACGGCATCACCAACTTTGACAACATCCTGTTTGCCGTGCTCACTGTCTTCCAGTGCATCACCATGGAGGGATGGGTGGACATCCTCTACAATGTAAGACCTGTGTCTTTCATTATTTTGTTCTCTCTCTCCATCTGTCTCTCTTTTACGCTTTCTCCAAGAACAATGTCACCTTCTATAGGGTTACAAAATTCAGTCAACTCTCCCAAAATTCTCAGGTTTTTCAGAAATCCTGGTTTGAGAATTCTGGATATCCTGCCTGATTCTGTGAATGTTTCAACCAGGTTTTCTGGAAAACTGGCACACTTGGGAAAGATACTGGAATTTTGCAACCCTACACACACATTACTTTTCCACTTATTGTAAACTAAGAGCTAACACATCCCACACTTTCCTTCTCTCTCTCACGGTTTCTCTCCCTATATTCTATTGGGTATATAGTGAGTGCATGTCTGTGTATAGAAAACATGGAGAGAAAGAGAGCTACTAGAGGTTTATTTGACTGTAGCAAACGTGAGAATGCTAATCATTGACGACAGCTCAGCGTTCAACACCATAGTGTCCTCAAACCTCATCACTAAGCCCTCTGTAACTCGGTCCTGTACTTCCTGATGGGCCGCCCCCAGGTGGTAAGGGTAGGTAACAACACATCTGCCACGATGATCCTCAACATGGGGGACCCTCGGGTGCGTGCTCAGTCTCCTCCTGTACTCCCTTTTCACCTATGACTGCATGGCCAAGCACGACTCCAAACAACATTAAGTAGTAGGCCGGATCACCGACAACAAGGAGACAGCCGATAGTGTGGAGGTCAGAGACCTGGCAGTGTGGTGCCAGGATAACAACCACTCCGACAACGTGATCAAGACAAAGGAGATGATTGTGGACTACAGGAAAAGGATGAACGAGCACGCCCCCCGTCTCATCGACGGGGCTGTAGTGGAGCAGGTTAAGAGGTTCAAGTTCTTTGGTGTCCACATCAACAACAAACTAACTTGGTCCAAATACACCAAGACAGTCGTGAAGAGGGCACGACAACACCTATTCCCCCTCAGGAGACTGAAAAGAATTGGCATGGGCCCTCAGATCCTCAAAAAGGTCTACAGCTGCACCATCGAGAGCATCTGGTTGCATCACCGCCTGGTATGGCAACTGCTTGGCCTCCGACCGCAAGGCACTACAGAGGGTAGTTTGTATTGCCCAGTACATCATTGGGGCCAAGCTTCCTGCCATCCAGGACCTCTATACCGGTGGTGTTAGATGAAGGCCCTAAAAACTGTAAAAGACTCCAGCCACCCTAGTCATAGACTGTTCTCTCTGCTACTGCACGGCAAGCAGTACTGGAGCGCAAAGTCTAGGTCCAAGAGGCTTCTTTACAGCTTCTACCCCCAAGCCATAAGACTCCTGAACAGCTAACCAAATGGCTACCGGTACTATTTGCATTGACCCCCTCCCCCCCATTTTTACACTGCTGCTACTGTTTATTTTCTATGCATAGTTACTTTACCTCTACCTACAATGTACATGTTACCTCAATTACCTTGACTAACCTGTTCCCCCGCACATTCACTCTGACTTCAGTTTATTTTAGTAAACACTTATTCTTCGTCAAACTACATTGTTGGTTAAGGTCTTGTAAGTAAGCACATATGACAAATAACATTTCATTTGAACAGAACTGAGGATCTGGAGGTAGCGTACGTGTCTGCTGTGCTGCTGTGTGTGTATGTGCACAGAATCTCACACACACAAACAAACTTACCTACAGCTGGGGAGACGTTACCAGTGCCTTGAGCTGATTTGTTACCCCTCTGTTCTTTACTAAAATAACTCACATGTACACACACACACACGCATACATTAGCAGGCTGTCAAGACCTCTCACACCACCACCACACAGAGGGTCAAACACACACACACACAACCTCCAGCTGGTAGAGCCGTCAACACTATGATCAACTCACACCCTCCATTGACACTGATGGCATAAAGTATGCATACAGGAACTGTTTTCTATCAGATCCATTTTTACCTCCACATCAACACATTGACTCCAGTGGGAGAATATCTATCTGTTTCAGCTCCATCAACTCCTTATTGAGAGACACTTATTTATCCAACCTTGAGAGGTGATCTATCAAAATCTGTCTATAAAAGACTATCAAAATGTAGACAAGGGAGGGAGGCCTAAAACTTGGTACCGTGAGTTTCCATTACGTACGATTGTGTGTGTGTTTAAATGAGAGAGTTTAATAGTCACATGTACAGGGTTGCAGATGTAATTACAGTGACAATTCCAACCAACAATGCAGGACAAAGTGACATATAAAAATAGATAGTAATAATATATATTAAGGGGTGTTGGAACAGCAGGGGAGGAGGGGATGGGGGGTAGGAATACCAGGGGAGTAGGAAGGGGGGACAGGGCGAGCAGGTGTCTGACTAGTGGTAGCTATTCAGCATGATAAAAATGTCAATTTTAGTTGGAGGCAGTGTAAAAATGTCCGTTGAGGAGATGGTGGGTAGGAAGTCCAAGTGGGCAAGGGGGGAGCAGGTAGCTGACTAGTGGTGGCTCTGGGGGTAAAAACTATAGGCCAGTCTTACAGTTTTTGTCATGATGCTCCTATACTGCCTGCGTCTGAGTGATTGAAACAGGAAGCACAGGCCATGAATCAGGTGGCTGGGGTCCCTGATTATCTTCTTGGCCTTCCTGCGACACCTGGTGTTTTAGGTGTCCTGGAGGTCAGCCAGTGTGCACCCAAAGGTGTGTTCAGTTAGCAGTTTGAATGAAGAGCACCTGGTATTGGAGAACCAGAACTAACAGACAGTTTGAATAAAGACCAGCTGGTATGTGAGAACAAGGACTAACAGACAGTTTGAATAAAGACCAGCTGGTATGTGAGAACAAGGACTGACAGACAGTTTGAATAAAGACCAGCTGGTATGTGAGAACAAGGACTAGCAGACAGTTTGAATAAAGACCAGCTGGTATGTGAGAACAAGGACTAGCAGACAGTTTGAATAAAGACCAGCTGGTATGTGAGAACAAGGACTAGCAGACAGTTTGAATAAAGACCAGCTGGTATGTGAGAGTTTGAATAAAGACCAGCTGGTATGTGAGAATAAGGACTAGCAGACAGTTTGAATATAGACCAGCTGATATGTGAGAACAAGGACTAACAGACAGTTTGAATAAAGACCAGCTGGTATGTGAGAACATGGACTAACAGACAGTTTGAATAAAGACGAGCTGGTATGTGAGAACAAGGACTAGCAGACAGTTTGAATATAGACCAGCTGGTATGTGAGAACATGGACTAACAGACAGTTTGAATAAAGACGAGCTGGTATGTGAGAACAAGGACCAGCAGACAGTTTGAATAAAGACTAGCTGGTATGTGAGAACAAGGACCAACAGACAGTTTGAATAAAGACCAGCTGGTATGTGAGAACAAGGACTAACAGACAGTTTGAATATAGACCAGACCAAGGACTAACAGACATGTTTGAGAACAGACCAGGATGTGAGAACAAGGAACAGACAGTTTGAATAAAGACCAGCTGGTATGTGAGAGTTTGAATAAAGACCAGCTGGTATGTGAGAATAAGGACTAGCAGACAGTTTGAATAAAGACCAGCTGGTATGTGAGAGTTTGAATAAAGACCAGCTGGTATGTGAGAATAAGGACTAGCAGACAGTTTGAATATAGACCAGCTGGTATGTGAGAACAAGGACTAACAGACAGTTTGAATAAAGACCAGCTGGTATGTGAGAACAAGGACTAGCAGACAGTTTGAATAAAGACCAGCTGGTATGTGAGAGTTTGAATAAAGACCAGCTGGTATGTGAGAATAAGGACTAGCAGACAGTTTGAATATAGACCAGCTGGTATGTGAGAACAAGGACCAACAGACAGTTTGAATAAAGACCAGCTGGTATGTGAGAACAAGGACTAGCAGACAGCAGTTTAGATTACTCTGTGCTGGGTTCTGGAGCCCTGTGTGGATTCTGGCTTCCTCCTTTTCCCCCCAAATCCTGCCACCTTGTCTTTAGGTAGGCTGAGCTGCCAGCAACGTGGCAGGATAGCAGCATTTGCAACTGCTACAACTTCCAACACCTCTCTCCCTCTTCTCTCTATCCTCATTTTTTCCCTCTTTATAAAACCTCTCCTGTTGCCTGCTTTCTCGTTATGCTAGCAAGCTCCTCTCCTGTGTGGCTACATGCTGCTGGGAACAGACTCACTGGGCTTTTAGTGCACCTGTCACACTCTATCCCTCTCTTCTCTCTCTCTGTTTCTGTCTCTACCTCTCCCTCTTCCCCTTCTCTTCCTCCCTCTCTCTATTTCTCTCACCTTTTTCCCGATTTGTCTATTTCTCTCTCCCCTCTCTATGTCTCTCTCTCTCTCATGCCCCCTGCTGTGTTCCTGGCAAGGCTGCCTTCACACAGGGTGAGGAGTGTTCCCTCTAAGTAGGCCAGACTCTTTTCACAAGGCCTCATGGAACTCGTAAACATACTGTTTGCCTTCCTCCTATCAGATCAATCCTGTTGGCTCGTCCTCCTCGAATCTGGTTAAGTGGATTGAACTGGTACATGTGTACACACATATCTAGAAGAAAAATCTCAGTGAGAGAGTGTAGGCAGACTGGGAGGCAACCTCCCTGTGTCATCTTAGTCTAGAAGCCAAACACAGAGAGAGGATGAACAGAATAGAGATGGACTGTGTCCCAAATGGTCCATAGGGTAGTGCACTATGTAGGGAGTAGGATGCCATTAAGGACACACACATGGTTTATCATGGAACATTGTGGGGCTATATTGCTGAGGAATACATATTAAACTGTTCAACTACTCACAGAGGGTAAATGGATTGAAAATTACAGAATCACACACTATAACTTTGTGGGGCTCCTGAATGGCACAGCAGTCTAATGCACTGCATCTCAGTGCTAGAGGTGTCACTACAGTCCCTGGTTCAATTCCAGGCTGTATTTCAACCAGCCGTAATTTTTTCTCTTTTTTTAACCTTTATTTTACAAGGCAAGTCAGTTAAGAACAAATTCTTATTTTCAATGACGGCCTAGGAACAGTGGGTTAACTGCCTGTTCAGGGGCAGAACGACAGATTTGTACCTTGTCAGCTCGGGGATTTGAACTTGCAACCTTCCGGTTACTAGTCCAACGCTCTAACCACTAGCCTACCCTGCCGCCCCTTGGGAGTCCCATAGTGCGGTGCACAATTGGCCCTACGTCGTCCGGGTTAGGGTTTGGCCGGGTTAGGCCGTCATTGTAAATAAGTATTTGTTCTTAACTGACTTGGCAAGATAAATAAAGTTTAAATATTTTTTATATATTTTTTTAAATAACTCTCTCATTTGCTCTCTATTGTTCAAGTGTCTCGTTCTCTCTCTCTCTCTAACCACCTTTCTATCCACTGTTTTTATGAGAGTAACTTCATACCATATAAAATAAAAAATCACAACAACTGTAAGGGAATTGTTCGTTCGACATGGTGTGATCTTTTTGTGTCGGTAAAGTGAATTGTGCAGAAAAATGGCGGTGGACACACTTTTATGTTCAAATATTGATATAATAACTATCATATCGAAGTAAACTTGGAGTTACGCAATGTTATGGTTTGTTGTCCTTCCACTACGACTTGCAAAACCATGCAGCTTATTAGGCTACAGCTGAAATAAGTTATGATGAAAGTGCACACAATGAGCTTGATGCTGCTTTCCAATCAAATATGGAGAGTCTTATTCTGGGGACATGATGATCAATGCTTTACTGCTGTTTGACAAATAAAAATATTCTCACTCTTATCCATAACAATCTCATCATGTCGACTGTGTGCTGTTGTTGGGTAAGGAAACACATCGAACTTTAGATTTATATTCAGTGCATGAAAACCTAAGTTAAATTTTTTTTTTGTGCACCGTCATCACGCACTCATTTTTATCCGCAACAATCTGTCGCCGATTGAATGGAAACCTAGCTTCCGTTTCTCTCTATATATTTATTTCTGTTTCTTGCTGACTGCTACTGGGATCGGAGCAGCAATGTGCCCTGATTTAAAAGTTGTGCACTATACAGGGTTAATTGGGTGCCATTTGGGATGCTACCCTGTCAGGCTAGCTAGATGCTACTGTTAGAGCTCAGTGAACGGGGTGGTTCCAAGCGTTAATAATGTGGCAATTTTAATTTCATGCTTGTTGATTTTATTTCTCTCGTTCTCTCTCTCTTTCTAAGCAACCTAATGACTGCTGGCTAATTAGAACAATCTATAATCACCTCTACTGTGAAATGTTTAGCTTTATGTCCCCCATAATTCTCCTTGGCACAGCAGTCTCCCTGACCATATGGAAAGACTACTGCACAAAAGCCTCTCTCGCTCTGTATAGAAGGCTTTATCTCCCTTCAACTGATGGGATCTTTGTCTCAATGTAGTGTGATCTAGTGTTGGCTAAACGCCTCTGGTAAATGGCCAGAATAGTGCAGGAATCTCCTGTTTCTGTAGCGTGAGGCAGCTTGATGTACTTCCCCTGGACAGGTTCATAGTCTATCGCAGGGTCTTACCCCCAATCCATTTCCTTAATGCTGAGTGCCAAGCAGAGAGACATCAGGTCCCATTTGTACAGTTTTAGGTAGAACTCGCCTGGGGAATCAAACCCACAACCTTCCAATCTCAGGGCAGACAATCTGCCCTGACAGCCTTTTCCTAGTGACAGCCTTTTTACTGACTGCCAGGAGGTACTTTTCGCTATTGTGTTAGTTATCAGGTATTTCACCCATGTACAAAGAAATTAATGTTTGTTCTATGTCAAATCCCATTATTTTTCCAATGTTAGATCTTATTTCTCCCCAGTAAGTTTCGATTGCGGGGCAAGTCCAAAAGATATGAGAGTGGTCTGCCCTCAATAGGCCGCATTCTCTCCAACAAGGGTGTAGTGAGCCAGTCTGTTTTGATTTTAGTTTAGGTGTTATGAAGAAACGTATAACATTCTTCCAACATAATTCTCTCCATGACCTTGAGGTGGTGGAACTTTGTTGAGTCTCTAATATGTTCAACCATGTTTCATCAGTTATTTCAATGTTAAGTTCCTCCTCCCATTTCTTTTTAATATAGTTTCTAGAATGTTTCTTTGAGGATTGAATACCCAAGTAGAGATTTGAAATAGTTTTTTTGTTACTCCCCAAGTTGTATGCGTTAGTGAATACTTGGATTAATTTTGGAGGTGCTCAAGGGTCAGTCACTTTTATCTCCCTTAAGAAATAGTGTCAAACTTGTAGGTATCTGTAAAAATCTTGTTTATCCAAGCAATGTTTTTTACTTAGGTCCTGGAAGTTATCTAGGTTCCCATTCCTTATAATTGTACTGAATGATGTGATGCCTTTCTGCGTCCATTGTTTAAACCTGCTGTCCTGAGTTGCAGGGATGAAGCCGGGGTTGTATGCGGGCCAACTCAGCAGTTTGATCTCTCTGTCTAAATTATTTTGCTGAACTACCCTAAACCATGTCTTCAGAGAGAAATGAATCCACTGATTTTGTCTATTGTATATTTCTTTTACCATGTCCTTATTTCCCTAAACTTACTGTATGGGTATCTCTGTCAGAGTAGTCTCCATGTCCTTATTTCCCTAAACTCACTGTATGGGTATCTCTGTCAGAGTAGTCTCCATGACCTTATTTCCCTAAACTCACTGTATGGGTATCTCTGTCAGAGTAGTCTCCATGTCCTTATTTCCCTAAACTCACTGTATGGGTATCTTTGTCAGAGTAGTCTCCATGACCTTATTTCCCTAAACTCACTGTATGGGTATCTCTGTCAGAGTAGTCTCCATGTCCTTATTTCCCTAAACTCACTGTATGGGTATCTTTGTCAGAGTAGTCTCCATGACCTTATTTCCCTAAACTCACTGTATGGGTATCTCTGTCAAAGTAGTCTCCATGTCTTTCCATTTGGATTTGTATTCTGAATTGCACCAACACACCAGAGGTCTGAATTGGGCTGACACTAATATTTTAGGTTTGGTAAGGCCATACCCCCACAGTTTTTTTGGTAACTGTAATGTTGGTCTCTTACTGTTCCAGATAAACCTTGATATCCCTTTATCCCATTCCCTAAACTGTTTAGGCGGGATTTCTATGGGCAGTGATTGGAACAAATACAGTAACCTTGACAGGATGTTCATTTTGATTGTTTCAATTCTACTACTAAGATCTAAGGGAAGTGAATTCCACCTGTCTATGTCATCATATATTTTCTTGTTAATTTGATCGTAATTCATGCACTAAAGTTTGGGTGTATCTTTTGGTAAATTTACTCCCAGATATTTAATGGATGAAGAGGTCCAGGTGAAGTTATACCTTCTCTTCAGCTCTTCCTGTGGGGCATAATTATATACTAGGGCTTGGGTCTTGTGTACGTTAAGCACATACTCTGAATATGTTCCAAATGTTTGTAAAACATCCATCAATTTAGGTACACTTGAGCCTGGGTCTTTAAGGAATAACAGAACGTCATCAGCATACATGCATGTCTTATGTTCACAGCCTCTTATGGTTATTCCCTCTAAGGTTGGGTCCAGTCTTATTGCCTGTGCTAATGGTTCGAGGTACAAGGAAAAGAGTGTGGGTGAACGATTATAGCCTTGTCTTGCCCCTCGCTCTAATTTTATCGTTCGTGTCAAATGTCCATTTATCTTTATTCTAGCGGTCAGACATGAATACAGTGTTTTGAAGCACTGTATCACTTCTTTGTTGAAACCAAATCTTTCCATAACTTGGAATAGGTAATCCCATCTCACTGAATCAAATGCTTGTTCTGCATCTAGGCTGATTAATATTGCACTTGTCTTATTCTGAGTAATGTGGTCCATGATTTGTAGTATTCTCCTTTTATTGTCCTGTGTCTGCCTATTTTGTATGAAACCAGTTTGATCTCCGTCAATCAATTCTGGGACTATGTTCTCCATTCTTTTGGCTATTATTGATGCATATAGTTCTTAATCTGTGTTAAGAATTGTGATTGGTCTATATGAACTGCATTCTTACTTATCTTTACCCTCTTTTGGGATTACAGATATGATGGCCTCTCTCCATGACGGTGGGAGACCCCCCTCCCTCAGAGTCCAGTTAAAACAGTCCTTAAATAGAGGTGCTAATTGTTCTCTGAAGGTCTTGAACCATTCTGAAGGGAAGCCATCAGTGCCTGGAGACTTGTTGACTTTTTGTTAAGATATTGCTTTATTAATTTCTTCGGTGGATATTTCTGAAGTTAGTCTATCATTTTGCTCTGTCCCAATTGAGGGGAGATCAAGTGAGTTCAAAAAGTGCTCTATTGTCTGTGCATCTGCCTTCTCTGGTTGCTTGTACAGATTTGTGTAATATGATTCCAATGCATTCTGTATTTTATATAATTTGCATGTGATCTTTTTTGTTTTGGGGTCTTTTATTTTGAAAATGGTATTCTGTGCTTGTTGTTTCCGGAGTCTCCATGCTAGTAATTTGGTTGCCTTTGAGCCTGCTTAATAATTTTGTTGTTTCAGGAACCTATGCTTTTTCTCTACTTCTCTATAAATCTGGTCAATTTCCTGTTTTAACTTTTTAATCTCTCGTAATACAAGAGGGTCTTTGTATTGACTATGAGATCGTTCTAAGTTTCTTAGTGTTACTGTAATTTCAGCAGTTTCTGTGCTTTAATCTTTTTCTTGAGAGATGATGTGGCTATGATCTTCCCTCTAATAACCGCCTTAGCTGCATCCCACAATAAAGCAAGAGATAGTTTCCCATTTTCATTAATCCTACAATCCTTAAGCCTGAATCTATCTGCATTGTACATAAAAAAGTAGTCTAACCTAGAGAATTCAGTGTGGTGGGCTGAGTAAAAGGTATATCGGTCTTGTGGGTGTCACGGCATACATCGAGCAGTCCTAGATCCTGCAGTATCCTATTGATCTTTTTGGCAACTAGGCTCATTTTCCTATTTTGGTTTGTGCTGTCCAATTTTGAGTTTAGGATTGTGTTAAAGTCCCCTCCACAGATAAAAGTGCCAGTGGTTTCTGTGGCAATTAAATCAAACACCTTCCCGTGGAAGACCATGTCACTCCCTGGGGGTGCGTATACATGAAATAATGTAACTTCCTGTAGAACACCATGTCACTCCCTGGGGGTGCGTATACATTAAATAATGTAACTTCCTGTAGAAGACCATGTCACTCCTTGGGGGTCCTTATTTCATGAAATAATGTAACTTCCTGTAGAAGACCATGTCACTCCCTTGGGGTGCGTATACATGAAATAATGTAACTTCCTGTAGAAGACCATGTCACTCCCTGGGGGTGCGTATACATTAAATAATGTAACTTCCTGTGGAAGACCATGTCACTCCCTGGGGGTGCGTATACATTAAATAATGTAACTTCCTGTGGAAGACCATGTCACTCCCTGGGGGTGCGTATACATTAAATAATGTAACTTCCTGTGGAAGACCATGTCACTCCCTGGGGGTGCGTATACATTAAATAATGTAACTTCCTGTAGAAGACCATGTCACTCCCTGGGGGTGCGTATACATTAAATAATGTAACTTCCTGTGGAACACCATGTCACTCCCTGGGGGTGCGTATACATTAAATAATGTAACTTCCTGTAGAAGACCATGTCACTCCTTGGGGGTGCGTATACATTAAATAATGTAACTTCCTGTGGAAGACCATGTCACTCTCTGTGGGTGCGTTTACATTAAATAATGTAACTTCCTGTAGAAGACCATGTCACTCCCTGGGGGTGTGTATACATTAAATAATGTAACTTCCTGTAGAAGACCATGTCACTCCCTGGGGGTGCGTATACAATAAATAATGTAACTTCCTTGTTATCCAGTTTACATTTAACAAGTTTAAATCTACCCTCCTTGTCTTTTATTTCTGATATAAACTCAAAATTAACTGAATTTGGGATCAAGATTGCAACTCCCCTTCTACCCAATTTGTAAGGAGAAAAAAAAGTGTTCCTATATCCCATTTTCTTGAGTTTCTCGTGTTCAGGTGTGGATAAGTGAGGTTCCTGCCAGAATAGTATGTCAACTCTCTCCTGTTTCATCTTTGCTATTACCTTTCTACTCTTGAGGTCACTCCCCAGTCTGTTTACATTGAGACTTATGACCTTGTATTCCCCATGATGCATCGATATAAATAGAAAACCCTGTGCACCATATCTGCCTGCTTATCATGAACCTACAAATGAACGAAAAATCAAGAACGATAATAAAGTAAACCAAAGTGGGAAAATACTTTGGTATTTGGACTCCCATGTCAGAGGACTGTCTCTTGCCTCTGGGATTTGAGGGGATGAGCCTGTCCGCAGGATGGGCCCCTCGCTCAGATATGAAAATGCGTGACGTAGTCACAAACAAGACCTGGTGGAACCAAAAATAATAAGGGCGCCTATTTCGTAGCTTATACACATCGGTTAATTACAAGTGAAAACTATATCGGTCATGCTTGCATATCATGAATCCTCCCCTCGATATGCCCTTCTGTCGCCCCGTTGTCAATGTGTCATTAATCCTTAGCTAATATATATGTTATTACCGTGACGCTACTTAGTGTGTTCGTAAAGAACACATGCTTTTGGCTACTCACCCTTGTTCTGCATTGGGGGAAAATAGGGGATATATTTTACCTATTGCAATGTCAACCGTAACAACCCAAAGTCTTAACAGCTCGCGGTAACTATTCATTCTGTTAAATCCGATTCAGTGTCTTACATCTTCCCGTTGGAAATGCCTGAGTCTCTCTCGGATGTGAACGTCCTCTCGCCGAGATGGTTTCCCTCTTTCTCCATGACCCTGCTTGTCAACAGTGATCCAAGGGAGAGCCTGCTCGAGTCTTTCTGCTGGTGATGTCGCCTTTCTCCTGGTAGTATACTCCACTGGGAAGCCCCTTGACTTCAGGTCCTCAGCCGCCTCGTCTGCATGCTCGTATGTAAACCGGGCCATTTTCCAGAAATACCCGCATTTTTGCCGGGTATGGTGTTTGGAAGCGAATACCCTTCTCTTTAAGTGCTTCCATAATGGTGGTGTATTCTTTCCTTTTCAGTATCTCTCCCACGTAGTCATGATCAAAGAACACTCTTTGGCCTTGGAAGTTAACAGGCTTTTTCCAGGATGCATGTAAGACTTTCTCTTTGACTGAGAATTCTAGGCACCGTACTACTATGGATCTTGGTGGGGCGCCGCTGGGGGGTTTTGAGGCCAGAGCTCGGTGTGCTCTCTCGATTCCCAGGTCAGTGTCGTATTCAAGTATGCCCTTGAATAGACCCTCCACGAAGTTGGGCATAGTCTTTTTCTGCGCCCTCTACTACGTTATAAAGTCTAATGTTGTTTCGACGTGAGAAACCTTCGAGTTCTGTCACTTTTGCCTGTAGTGCGTGTTGGCTTTTCAGTGACTGTTCAAGTATTTCCTTGACGGAGGTCCATGTGTCCGTTTCCCCAATGCGCTGTTCTGCGTCCCCCATTCTTGTAGATATGCTGTGAAGTTCTAATTTGTTTTCTTCCAGTTTCTGGTTAATGTCCTTCTTGAACTCATTGAGCTATTTTCTTACATCTTTTCGAAGTTCCTCTCGTAAGCCTGTGAGTGCCTCGTGCAATTCCTCCTTCATCACCTCACGAAATGAGGGTTCTTTTGCTGCTGCTATCTTATTTCAGGTTCATCGACGATTATATCTTCTGCTGTCTTGTTACGGGCTGTTGTTGTAGCTCCGCAACCTTTTCCTTTTTTCCCCTTTTCCATTATAATGCTCAGAGTAAATACTTGAATTGACGGGGGGAATACCCAACCGATGTGCAGTATGAAAAACTAGGCAGCCATTTCCTAAATTGCGTCACCGGAACTCCCCGTTTCATGGTAGTCTTAATCTAATTTGAAACAAAATTATACACCTCACACACATGGTTATTTTAAATGTTAAGTTTGCATCACTTTATATACATCACAGAAGACTGAAATATAGCAAATCTCCTAGTGTGTTTGAGCTGTACACTGGCGTGACTGTTCAGAGATGTACAGTTGGTCAGTGTCCAAAATTCATAAAACAACAAAAATATTTTTTAAACTTCTTTATTTTTCATGCATATAACTTATCAAATAGCGTTTTCATGACCAAATTCACATTCTTTAGTGAAGACAATGTTTTCATGAGTGTTTGAGATTAGGTCCCTGAAAGGTCAAAAACCTCTTCAAATAGAGGTATGTTTAGCACAAAATATCTTACAAGTAGGGCCTCTTACTGTCTCATGTCACAATTCAATTCAAATGCCTCTATTGGCATGGGAAACATATGTTTACATTGCCAAAGCAAGTGAAATAGTAAACCAAAGTGATAAAAAAAATAAACAGTAAACATTACACACGAACATTCAAAAGGAATAGAGGCACTTCAAATATCATATGGCTATATGCAGTGTTGTAACAATGTGACCGACCACCTTGGTTCATTCTTATGTAGCAAAAATGTGAAAATGTGTTTTTTTACATTGGATAAAAGCAAAAACACTACAAATGGCATATCATACACTGCATTTTGTAAGATTAAGACTAAAAGTGGTAAAAGTAGTATTCTACATTAAGGGAAAATTTTAGGTAAACAGAAAGTGTCCAGATAGAAGTCATTTATAAATATTAGATAACGCTCACAAAGACACACTGGTCTAAATTGATGGGTCATGTGAAGGAAATGCCCTAACCACCAGCCACATCTTGCTAAGTGGATGGGTCTCTACAGGAGGTGGAAACGGTACAGCCAAATGGTTACTTGCATAGTAGCAATATCAGAAATAGAGTCAATATAAATATAAATATACAGTATATACAAGAACAATATCAGTGATAGACGAGGTAGTTGTATGCATACAATCAGGGTAAAGTGGCTGAGCAGTGGGATAAAACGAATAGTAGCAGCAACGTATGGCGTGTGTGTTAGTAGTCATGTGAATAGAGGCACTGCAGATAGTGCTGATGACTGGTCAGTCCAAATCACGCATGAACAAGGGAATCTATATTCAGAGTGCCTGTTTGACTTTGGTGAAGGGTATGTGATGGCCATAGCCTCTTTGTCGCAAAACTCCCCTTTCTCCTCCAAAAATAAGTTTGTCTAGCTCTGTCCAGTCCAGGTGATGCTTGTACAGGCAGACAATCTATGGGAGGAAGCTGATACCTGGTACCGATTGAGTCCAACGCTCCTTGGCGACAACATCAGGCTCCAGAACATCGAAGCTGTAAAACAGGAAATAACAAAAAAGGTAGAAGCCATTACAACATCAATTCACCTTCCATGTTTAGATAAGAAGAATAACCTCCTATAATGCAATGAAAATGATATTCACCTGACGTGCTGGTATTGCTTGATCTATGGCAGCGGCCTGAACAGAGTCAGGTGTTGTTGCCAGCCATATTTTTCCACCAGTGCCTCTTTGCTTGACATCATGGGAAAATCAAAAGAAATCAGCCAAGACCTCAGAAAAAAATTGTCCCCATGTGCAGTTGCAAACCGTAGTCTGGCTTTTTTATGGCAGTTTTGGAGCAGTGGCTTCTTCCTTGCTGAGCGGCCTTACAGGTTATGTTGATATAGTACTGTTTTACTGTGGATATATACTTTTGTATCAGTTTCCTCCAGCATCTTCACAAAGTCCTTTGCTGTTGTTCTGGGATTGATTTGCACTTTTCGCACCAAAGTACATTCATCTCTAGGAGACAGAACACGTCTACTTCCTGAGCGGTATGACGGCTGCGTGGTCCCATGGTGTTTATACTTGGGTACTATTGTTTGTACAGATCAGGGGTGTCAAAGTCAAATGGACGGAGGTCCAAATAAAAAATTTAGCTACAAGCCGAGGGCCGGACTGTTCGAATGTTCATTGAAACATTTTTAAATGACGTATAGTCTAGTGAACCTAATTGAACCTACTGAAAACCTAACAAATATATTCCAATATGATCAGATAAATAAAGCAATATTTTCTTATGGCTCTGTCAGTAATCTTTAATTTTCAACAGACACAAAAGACAAATTTCCTTTATATAAATCCCCATAACATGAACATTAAATGAAAGAAACCGGTATTCAAGGCACCATCAGTAGCCTATATTTTCTATTTTAGCAAAAGTGGGCTAAATTTACTTCAAAGAAAAAAACAATAATAGCAATTTTCTATCATCCACTCAACTGAAATATTTTTAAAATATAATTGGATTGAAATACAATAAAATAAAGTGCAAAAATCTATTAATCAAAAACAACACTTTGTTTAAGGAGAAGTAACATGCAGTGAAAACAAATATTAAACTTTAACTTTTAAACTTGAACTGAGTAAAAACTCTAAATATGTGATTGCACAGTAATGTTCACTTGTTTGAGGTTGAGGGTGATACTTGGTGGTGTCCCATCTTTTCCACAAGTTCATCAATGTTGGGGTAACAGAGCTGAAATCCTCAGAATTGAGTGGAGGTGTTCAGCAGTAAGTCGACTTCTGTGTGATGTTTTGTTCAAGTTCATCAAAGAAAACAGTTGTTCACACAGGTATGTGCTGCCAAACATAGACAACGTTTGAGCAGCCTGGATGCGCAGCTGGGGCATTGTGTCGGGAGGAAACGGGCGAACTCCGCAGCACCCACTGCCGCATATTTTGCCCTCAGTGCATCATTGCATTGGAGGTCAATCAACTCCATTTGGAGGTTTGGTGGTGAGCTTTCCACGCAACAGCAAATGGGTTACCGAGCAGTTCCAACCTGCTTTTTTGTGCTTCAAAGTCAGCAAATCGGCTCCAGCGGCAAGCATACCTATTTTATCAGCCAACTGTGCGCTCGGGAACGCACTGGTAGAGAGCTTCTCTTTCATGGTCTGGCAGCTGGGAAAGTGGCTCAAATTTTCTTTCCGCATCTGCGTCTCCCACAGAGTCAGTTTGGTTTTAAATGCCTTCACTGTACTGTACATATCAGAGATGACACGATCCCGACCCTGCAGCTGCAAGTTCATTGCATTCAGATGACTCGTAATGTCACACAGAAAAGCCATTTCACACAGAAACATTTCGTCTCGGAGTTGTGTTGTGTCTTTCCCTTTGCTGTCCAAGAACAGACAAATCTCCTCACGAAGCTCGAAACATCTTTGAAGCACCTTTCCCTGGCTTAGCCATCGCACCTCTGTGTGATAAGGCAAATCACCATGCTCCGTTTCTAACTCCGTCAGAAATGCCTTGAACTGGCGGTGATTCAAACCTTTGGCTCTGATAAAGTTAACTGTGCGCGTGATGATGCTCATTACATGCTCCATTTTCAAGGCTTTACCGCACAACGCTTCCTGGTGTATGATACAATGATAAGCTGTCAGCTCACCTGTCGCGTTTTCCTCTTGCATCTTTTCCCGTATCTTCGCCACCAGTCCGCTCCTGTGTCCACACATCGCAGGTGCTCCGTCGGTTGTCAAACCCACGAGTTTTAAGGCAGCTCCATCTCATTTACACATCTTGACACCTCTTCATACAAATCATGCCCCGTAGTTGTGCCATGCATAGGACGTAAAGCCAAAAACTCCTCTGTCACGCTTAGGCTGGAGTCCACTCCTTGAAAATTGACAACTGGGCAATGTCAGAAATGTCGGTGCTCTCATCCACAGCCAAGGAATATGCAATGAAATCTTTTCCAGGTTCACAAGCTGCTCTTTAGATTGATGGACAACTGGTCTACTCTCTCGGCAATGGTGTTTCTGCTCAGACTCACATTTAAAAAGAGTTGCCTTTTTTCTGGGCAAACTTCGTCACAAACTTTAATCATGCAGTTTTTGATGAAATCCCCCTCCGTAAATGGCCGGGCTGATTTAGCGATCTCTTCTGCCAAAATAAAACTGGCCTTGACAGCAGCCTGGCCTTGTGATTTGGCTTTTTTGAACAGAGCCTGTCGAGATTTGAGGCCTCGTTTTAATTCCTCTGCCTTTTGTAGCCTTTGTTCCATGTCCATATTCTTGTTTTTGTCCGCGTGTTTCGTTTCATAATGTCGTCTCAGATTATACTCTTTCAGTACCGCCACACTTTCTCCACACAGAAGACACACAGGTTTTCCAGCTACCTCCGTGAACAAATACTCCGACTCCCACCTTGTTTGAAACCCCGGTTCTCAGTGTCCACCTTCCGTTTTGCCATTTTTGATGGGTATCTGAAAGTTAATTTTACTGTGATGCTGACAACTGCTGTGCCAATAAATATTGAAATGAAGCAGCCTACTGCTCGGTGCGTCACCGTTGCATTGTGGGAAATGTAGTATTGGTGCGTGTAAAAGATCTGCGGGCTGCCGGCTTGCTGCGGTCTGCGGGCATTCTAATAATAAATCAAGATCATCCCAGGGGCCGTAAAAACCTTCTCGCGATGTGGCCCGTCCTTGACTCTGACATATGTGGTACAGATGAACGTGGTACTTTCAGGCATTTGGATATTGCTCCCAAGGATGAACCAGACTTCTGGAGGTCTACAATTTTTCTGAGGTCTTGGCTATTTCTTTTGATTTGATTTATTTAGAAGAGGCATTGATGTCAAGCAAAGAGGCACTGAGTTTGAAGGTAGGCCTTGAAATACATCCACGGGTACACATCCAATTGACTCAAATGATGTCAATTAGCCTATCAGAAGCTTCTAAAGCCATGACATCCTTTTCTGGAATTTTCCAAGCTGTTTAAAAGGCACAGTCAACTTAGTGTATGTAAACTTCTGACCCGCTGGAATTGTGATACAGTGAAATAATCTGTCTGTATACAATTGTTGGAAAGATTACTTGCATTATGCACAAAGTCGATGTCCTAACTGACTTGCCAAAACAATAGTTTGTTAACAAGAAATGTGTGGAGTGGTTGAAAAACGAGTTTTAATGACTCCAACCTAAGTGAATGTTAACTTCCGACTTCAACTGTAGGTGTCCGGGAGACTGGGGAATAGTGGGCAGCTGGTGATTTATGACATTGTGTTGGAGGGGATAGAGGCAGATAAAGATCTCAACTGGTGATTTGGTTGGATGTGGCCCATTTGCCACAAAAACACTATTTTCAGCGGTAGTTTTGAAATAAGGTTAATTATGAAAAATATAACTTTCCACACATGAAGCTACTAGAGGGAACTTTTGGTCATTGACTGCAGGGAAAGGTTTAATTGTTTATTATTGTGACTCTTAATGTGGTCATGGCTATCTAAATGTTTATAGTGGTGGATTGCCTGTGTGGCCCAATTGTGGTCATAGTGCCCCCTATAAGGTGTGTCATTTGTCTTGTCACAGTAGTCTTTGGGGTCTTACTATAGTTTCACAATCACAGTAGTGGTTGTGGACCTAGCTTCAAAGTCACAGTAGTCCCTGTGGTCGTAGTTTCACCAATGGTTGTGGTCACCTCATTAGAGCCATCTGAGTCACTGTAGTCTGGGCTCACCTTTACCCCGTTTCCATGGTATCCTGCACTGTCACAACGATCACATCGCTCATTAAACACTTAAAAATAGAAGGAGAGTGAGGAGGAGGTGCAGGCGGACAGCGCGGAGTGAGAGGAGCTACGTTGTGACTAATATGATCTGTGTTTGTCTGTTGTCAGTGAATCATCCCGTTTTGGTTGTAGCTTGTTGGATCGGCAGTAAAACATGAGGGGAGTGGAAGAGACTGGGCTCATGTCTCTGTGTGTGCATGTGTGCGTGTGTGTGTCTTTACTGAGACCAGACGGCTGGCTACACATTCCAGAGGCATCCATCCGTAAGCTCTATGTGCAGTGAGACAGAGAGAAAGTGAAAAAGAGGGAAGGACAAATGGAGAGGCAAGGGCAGTGAGTGTGTAAATGAGATACATAGGGCTGATAGAGAGATATTGAGAGAGACATAATTTCTTCCCGTTTTACACCGTAATAATATTCCAGTGTTCATCTCATGAACAAAACCAAGATGATAACCAGAGAGTAGTGCACTTAACATCACCTAGAACCGCAAAGAAAATGCTTTCCTTTTCAGAATTCTCTCAAGGCCCTTGTTCCTTGTGTTTCCCCCATTGTTCCAACCAGTTTGTACCTCGCTCTCCCTGTGTCTGCACTCTTAAAGGAGCTCCAAAACGGATTCTGAGTGCCTATTTAGTGCACTACTTTTGACCATGGCCCATAGGGCTCTGTTATGCACTATATAGAGAGAATGAGCTGCCATTTGGGATGCAACCCCAGTGTAATCTTTTACCATGCGTCTAGCACGGTGGCCTTTTTGTAGCTCTCCAGATCTGCTGGTGTGTGTGTTTATCTCTCCCATCATTGTGCCTCTACAGCACTTTTCCTCCTCCAGTAATGCAACCCTGTGGAATCTTCGAGGGGTAGGAATGGGTTTGGGCTTGAATCTGTTTCCCTGTGCACTGTCAGAGCCATTCTCCCAACCTCATAACTAGCTACCAAGTTTTATTAAAGTGCTGTGGTTGCAGGTTCACCTACATCTAAAGCCTATTCCTTTGGGGTGTTTCTAAAGGCCACCAAGTGCTAACAATCTAAATAATGTGTGTGGAATGCTTGATAGTGCATGTGATGTAAACAGAGAGGTCTACTTTCTCTGGGATCAGATTATTGACTGGTTTTCATCAAGCTGTCCACTCAAGAGGAAGCTTCTCACTGTAACCAGTGCCTGTAATCTGGTTCAGGTTATTAATAAACCTACTAGGGTGTTGACAAACACTACAGGAACAAGATCATCCACATGTATTGATCACAGGACTTTGTTCTAAAGCTGTATTTGTGCAGTGATCACAGTATAGCTATAATCAGGAAAGCCAAAGTTCCAAAAGCTGGGCCTAAAATGGTGGATGAAAGATCATACAAAAGAATTTGCTGTGACTCTTATGTGGACAATGTAAAACAAATATGTGATTAATAAGGAGCATCTAGACATTGCACTTGGTGAATTTGTGAATTATTAATGAACATGCACCTGTTAAGAAACTGACTGTTAGAACTGTGAACTGTTTATGGATTGATGAGGCATTTTAAAACTGTTTGAAAGAGATAAAAGGAGTGGCTAATAAGTCTGAAATTATATGACTAAACTCCACAAAAAGAAGAAGAAACTGTATTTTGATGCCAAGATTAATGATATAAAGAATTCATGATAAAACAAACAATGCAAGAAAATCATTGTACATTTTAATTTTGTAAAGACAGTGTGCTAGTGGTGGAAAACATATTGTTATTGTTCGATAATAACAAACCTCCTGACATTGACAACTTAGATGGAAAGCTACTGAGGATGGTAGCTGACACTATTGGCCCTCCTAGCTGTCACAATTTATTTGATTTTTTCTCTAAGTCTAGAGGAAGGTGTTTGTCCTTAGGCCTGTAAGTAATTTTGCCTTTACTGGTTCTAACATTCAATTAATCAAGCAATCAAATGTGTTTATAAAGCCCTTTCTACATCAGCAGATGTCACAAAATGCTATACAGAAACCAAGCCTAAAACCCCTAACAGCAAGCAATGCAGATGTAGAAGCATGGTGGCTAGGAAAAACTCCCTAGAAAGGGAGGAACCTAAGAAGAAACCCAGAGATGAGCCAGTCCTCTTCTGGCTGTGCTGGTTGGACTTTATAAGAGTACATGGCCATTTAAGACCAGATTGTTCTTCAAGACGTTCAAATGTTCATAGATGATTAGCGGGGTCAAATAATAATAACCAGTGGTTGTAGAAGGTGCAACAGCTCAGTACCTCGGGAGGAAATATCAGTTGGCTTTTCATAGCCGACCATTCAGAGGTTGAGACAGCAAGTGACGTTCACCTTCGCACCCCTGGGCCAGACTACACTCAATCATAGGACCTACTGAAGAGATGATTCTACAGTATTGACTTAAAGGTCAATACTGTAGACCATTCCATAAAAATAGAAAAAGCCTGCCTCCAGCTGTTTGCTTAGAAATTCTAGGGACAATAAGGAGGCCTGCGTCTTGTGACCGTAGCATACATGTAGGTGTGTACGGCAGGACCAAATAGAAGAGATAGGTAGGAGCAAGCCCATGTAATGCTCTGTAGGTTAGCAGTAAAATGTTGAAATCAGCCCTTGCCTTAACAGGAAGCCAATGTAGAGAGGCTAGCACTGGAGTAATATGATCACATTTTTGGGTTCGAGTCAGGATTCTGGCAGTCATGTTTAGCACTAACTGAAGTGTATATAGTACTTTATCCGGGTAGCCTGGAGAGTAGAGCATTGCAGTAGTCTAATCTTAAAGTGACAAAAGCATGGATTAGCTTTTCTGCATCATTTTTGGACAAAAGTTCTGATTTTTCCAATGTTACTAAGATTGATATATTAGTCAAAAGAGATCAGGGTCCAGAGTAACACTGAGATTCCTCACAGTTTTATTTGAGACTTAATTAATTAATTACATTTATTAATTTTCAGAACCAACAGTAGGCCTCTTTGTTTCTGCGGACCTAGAACTAGCCTCTCTGTTTTGTCCGTGTTTAAAAGTAAAACATTTTCCGCTGTCCACTTCCTTATGTCTGAAAAAAAAGGCTTCCAGGATAGGTCATTTTGGGGCTTCACCGTGTTTATTCGAAATGTACAGCTGTGTGTTGTCCGCATAGCAGTGAAATAACATTCTGTTTCTGAATGACATCCACAAGAGGTGGAATATATAGTGAAAACAATAGTGGTCCTAAAACGGAACCTTGAGGAACACCGAAACTTACAATTGATTTGTCAGAAGACAAATCTTCCATAGAGACGAACTGATCTTTCCGACAGACAAGATCTTAACCAGGCAAGAACTTGTCTGTGTAGACCAATTAGGGTTTCTAATCTCTCCAAAAGAATGTGGTGATTGATGGTGTCAAAAGCAATAAGGTCTAGGAGCACAAGGACCGATGCAGAGCCTTGCTCTGACACCATTAAAAGGTAATTTACCACCTTCACGAGTACAGTCTCAGTGCTATGATATTGTCTAAAACCAGACTGAAGCGTTTCGTATATATTATTTGTTTTCAGGGAAAATAAATTGTTGAAGTGTCTATTTCTCAAACTAAACACTCTAATGTACTTGTCCTCTTGCCCGGTTGTTCACAGGGGCCTCCCACTCCTCTTTCTATTCTTATTAGAGCCAGTTTGCACTGTTCTGTGAAGGGAGTAGGACACAGCGTTGTATGAGATCTTCAGTTTCTTGGCAATTTCTCACATGATTTCTCAGAACAAGAATAGACTGACTAGTTTCAGAAGAAAGGTCTTTTGAGCCATTTTGGCATTTGAGCCTGGAATCAAACATACAAATAAATGCTGATGCTCAGATACTCAACTAGTCTAAAGGCCAGTTTTATTGCTTCTTTAATCAGAACAACAGTTTTCAGCTGTGCTAACATTATTGCAAAAGGGTTTTCAAATGATCAATTAGGCTTTGTAAATGATAAACTTGGAACCTCCTAAATTGGGTGGAATTTGTTTCAGTTTCTATCACATTACTAACACAATGTGCCATTGGAACACAGGAGTGATGGTTGCTGATAATTGGCCTCTGTACACCTATGTAGATATTCCATTAAAAAAATCTGCAAATATATATATATATATATATACACAGTTGATGTCAGAAATGTACATACACTTAGGTTGGAGTCATTAAAACTTGTTTTTCAACCACTCCACAAATTTCTTGTTAACAAACTATAGTTTTGGCAAGTCGGTTAGGACATCTACTTTGTGCTTGACACAAGTAATTTTTCCAACAATTGTTTACAGACCGATTATTTAACTTATAATTCACTGTATGTGAATTATGTGGGTCAGAAGTTTACATACACTAAGTTGACTGTGCCTTTAAACAGCTTGGAAAATTCCAGAAAATGATGTCATGGCTTTAGAAGCTTCTGATAGGCTAATTGACTTCATTTGAGTCAATTGGAGGTGTACCTGTGGATGTATTTCAAGGCCTACCTTCAAACTTAGTGCCTCTGTGCTTAACATCATGGGAAAATCAAAGGAAATCAGCCAAGACCTCAGAAATAAAATTGTAGACCTCCACAAGTCTGGTTCATCTTTAGGAGCAATTTCCAAACGCCTAAAGGTACCATGTTCATCTGTACAAACAATAGTACGCAAGTATAAACACCATGGGACCACGCTGCCTTCGTACCACTCGGGAAGGAGCGGTACTAGAGATGAACGTACTTTGGTGCCAAAAGTGCAAATCAATCCAGGAACAACAGCAAAGGACATTGTGAAGAAGATGCTGAAGGAAACAGGTACAAAAGTATCTATATCCACATTAACAAGAGTCCTATATCAACATAACAAGGAAGAAGCCACTGCTTGAAAACCGCCATAAAAAAGCCACACCACGGTTTGCAACTGCACATGGGGACAAAGATCGTACTTTTAGAAGAAATGTCCTCTGGTCTGATGAAGCAAAAATATAACTGTTTGGCCCTAAATGACGATGTTTATGTTTGGAGGAAAAAGGGTTAGGCTTGCAAGCCGAAGAGCAGCATAATGTTGTGGGTGTGCTTTGCTACAGAAGAGACTGGTGCACTTCACAAAATAGATGGCATTACGAGGATGGAAAAGTATGTGGATATATTGAAGCAACATCTCAAGACATCAGTCAGGAAGTTAAAGCTTGGTCGCAAATGGGTATTCAAAATGGACTATGACCCCCAGCATACTTCCAAAGTTGGTAAACAAAGTTAAGGTATTGGAGTGGCCTTCACAAAGCCTGACCTCAATGCTATAGAACATTTGTGGGGAGGCATACAAACCTGTTACACCAGCTCTGTCATGAGGAATGGGCCAAAATTCACCCAACAAATTGTGGGAAGCTTGTGGAAGGCTACGCAAAACGTTTGACCCAAATTTAATGGCAATTCTACCAAATACTAATTGAGTATGTCAACTTCTGACCCACTGGGAATGTAATGAAATAAATAAAAGCTGAAATAAATCATTATCTCTACTATTATTCTGACATTTCACATTCTTAAAATAAAGTGGTGATCCGAACTGACCTTAGACAGGGAATTTTTACTAGGATTAAATATCAGGAATTGTGAAAACTGAGTTTACATGTATTTGGCTAATGTGTATGCAAACTTCCAACATCAACGACACACACACACACACACACACACACACACACACACACACACACACACACACATACAGTACCATTCAAAGGTTTGGACACACCTACTCATTCAAGTGTTTTTCTTTATTTTTACTATTTTCTAAATTGTAGAATAATAGTGAAGACAACAAAACTATGAAATAACACATGGAATCATGTAGTAACCAAAAAAGTATTAAACAATCTAAATATATTTGAGATTCTTCAAAGTAGCCACTCTTTAACTTGTTGACAGCTTTGCACACTCTTGGCATTCTCTCAACCAACTTCACCTGAAATGCTTTCCCAACAGTCTTGAAGGAGTTCCCACATATGCTGAGCACTTGTTAGCTGTTTTTGCTTCACTCTGCAGTCCAACTCATCCCAAACCATCGAATTGGGTTGAGGTCGAGTGATTTTGGAGGCCAGATCATCTGATGCAGCACTCCATCACACTGATTCTTGGTTAAATAGACCTTACACAGCCTGGGGGTGTGTTTTGGGTCATTTTCCTGTTGAAAAATAAATGCTAGTCTCACTAAGCGCAAACCAGATGGGATGGCATTTTACTGTAGAATGCTGTGAGAGCCATGCTGGTTAAATGTGCCTTGAATTCTAAATAAATCACTTCCAGTGTCATCAGCAAATCATTCCCCCACCATCACACCACCTCCTCCATGCTTTACGGTGGGAACCACACATGTGGAGATCATCCGTTCACCTACTCTGTGTTTCACAAAGACATGACGGTTGGAACCAAAAATCCCCAATTTGAACTCATCAGACCAAAGGACAGATTTCCACCTGTCTAATATCCATTGCTCATGTTTCTTGGCCCATGCAAATATTTTCTTCTTAATGGTATCCTTTATACCCTTTTGGGCTCCCGAGTGGCCCAGCGCTCTAAGGCACTGCATCTCAGTGCTAGAGGCATCACTACAGACACCCTGGTTTGAATCCAGGCTGTATCACATCCGGCCGTGATTGGGAGTCCCATAGGGCGGAGCACCATTGGCCTGCGTCGTCTGGGTTTGGCCGGTGTAGGCCGTCATTGTAAATAAAAATGTGTTCTTAACTGACTTGCCTGGTTAAATAAAGTCCTGATTCACGCAGTTTCCTATGACCAGTTGATGTTGAGATGTGTCTGTTACTTGAACTCTGTGAAGCATTTATATGGATTGCAATTTCTGAGGCTGGTAATGCTAATGAACATATCCTCTGTATCTCTGTGTCTTCCTTTCTTGTGGCGGTCCTCATGAGAGCCAGTTTCATCATAGCGCTTGATGGTTTTTGCGGCTACTTGAAGAAACGTTCCGAATTGACTGATATTCATGTCTTTAAAGTAATAATAGACTGTCATTTACCTTTGTTTATCTGAGCTTGTCACAACACAACTGATTGGCTCAAATGCATTAAGAAGGAAAGACATTCCACAAATTATATTTTAACAAGACACACCTGTTAATTGAAATGCATTCCAGGTGACTACATCATGAAGCTGGTTGAGAGAATGCCAAGAGTGTGCAAAGATGTCATCAAGGCAAAGGGTGGCTACTTTGAAAAATATCAAATATATTTTGATTTGTTTAACACTTTTTTGGTTACTACATGATTCCATATCTGTTATGTCATAGTTTTTCTGTTTTCATTCTTATTCTACAATGTAGAAAATAGTTAAAATAAAGAAATACCCTTGAATGAGTAGGGATGTCCAAACTTTGGACTGGTACTTTGTGCATATATATATATTATTATTACTCTGTCCTCGCTTGTCTTTCAATCATCCATGTGGGTTTGTACCTTCCTGATATTCAATAAGGAGGGGACTTGCAGCACGTGAAGACCTCAGTTCTATTTTAACGCTTGGCTACACAGACGCACGTTCATGCAAGCGAGCTGTGTGCACACAACATGTTTGGTTTGGGTGTAATACCTGCTCTCACCTTAACAAATTTATTTTTTATTTGACCTTTATTTAACTAGGCAAGTCAGTTAAGAACAAATTCTTATTTTCAATGATGGCCTAGGAACAGTGGGTTAACTGCCTGTTCTGGGGCAGAACGACAGATTTGTACCTTGTCAGCTCGGGGATTTGAACTTGCAACCTTTCGGCTACTAGTCCAACACTCTAACCACTTGGCTACCCTGTCAACAACAGTTGTTTGTGCGTGTTTGTGTGCGTGTGTTCACATATTCATGTGTGTGTGTGTGTGTTTATGAAATAGAAATACAGTAGTGAATGAAAAGTCACTTCAGAACTGTCTTTCCTTAAATATGCTTGGCTTTGCTTTGATAGGGTACTACAGTAAAAGTGGTCGGTTAAAGTTTGAACAATGTTTTCTATTTGGTACTGCTGGTGAGCCATTGCCCAATACATTGCTCATTGACTGGAGGAACTATTAATTTTAGACTTTCATTTCAAAATATGTATCAGTGCCTTATTTAATAGCGAAGCTGACACAACAGTTTATCTTTTCACTTTATTTTCTCTTTACAATTATCCATCTACTGTCCCCAGAGAGGCTGGGGGAGACAGTCAGTCAGATATTGGGAGAGAGAATGATAAACTACAGAGAATGAGAGAGAAGTTACAGAGATAAAGAGACAAAGGCAAGAGTAATGGATGATGAAGTGAAACAGAGAGGCTGATGCTGGACATTCATCCTGTGTGTGGGCCGAGAAAGTGACAGCTGAGAGACAGATGGTAAGATGGGAATAGTATGTGTGTGCTCACACACAAACACTTTGTTTTTTTGTCAGGGACCATGGACAAGAAGATTTAGCTAGATAGTCCCTGGGCAAAAAATCATCAATGGCGCTGGAGAGGATGGTTGACGTTTTACATGCTCCTAACCAACTGGTATTTTGTTCATTTTTTCATTGTTTTTAACTTATTTTTTAAACTTATTTTGCACGTAATGTTTCTGCTACCGTCTCTTATGACCGAAAAATCACTTCTGTACATCAATAGGGATTACTCACCTCGAACTGGAAGAAGCTTTTTCCTTTCACGAGTCCGACGAGAAGGATAAACTGCTTTTCCGGGAACATGCCCAAATCCCCGTAATTTGCGTGAGGAAAAGACAGAGAAAAAGGGGGCGGAGGTCGGGCTGCCTTCTGAGAATTTGTTAGCGAACGAGTAAACTCCCACTGCCATCCATTCTATTGGCCAACGTGCAATCATTGGAAAATTAAATCGATGACCTGCGATCAAGATTATCCTACCAACGGGACATTAAAAACTGTAATATCTTATGTCTCACTGAGTCATGGCTGAACGACGACACGGAGAATATAGAGCTGGCGGGATTTTCAATGCACCGGCAGAACAGAGAAGCTATGTCTGGTTAGACGAGTGGTGGGGGTGTGTGTCTATTTGTAAGTAACGATGTCTAATATTAAAGAAGTCTTGAGGTATTGCTCGCCTGAGGTAGAGTACGTTATGATAAACTGTAGACCACACTATCTACCAAGAGAGTTCTCATCTATATAATTCGTATCAATTTACCACCACAGACCGATGCTGGCACTAAGACCGCAATCAACCAACTCTATAAGGCCATAAGCAAACAAGAAAAACAAAATATGGGGATGAGGTAGGTAGTTGGTTGGATGGGCTGTGTACAGCTGCAGCGATCGGTAAGCTGTTCTGACAGCTGACGCTTAAAGTTAATGAGGGAGATATGTATACGACTTCAATGATTTTTGCAATTTGTTCCAGTCATTGGCAGCAGATAACTGGAAGGAAAGGCGGCCAAAGGAGGTGTTGGCTTTGGGGATGACCAGTGAAATATACCTGATTGGAGCGCGTGCTGACCATGGTGACCAGTGAGCTGAGATAAGGTGGAGCTTTACCTAGCAAAGACTTATAGATGACCTGGAGCCAGGGGGGTTTTGTGATGAATTTGTAGTGAGGGCCAGCCAACGAGAGCATACAGGTCGCAGTGGTGGGTAGTATATGAGGCTTTGGTGACAAAATGGATGGCTCTGTGATAGACTACATCCAATTAGCTGAGTAGAGTGTTGGAGGCAATTTTGTAAATGATATCGCTGAAGTCAAGGATCGGTAGGATTGTCAGTTTTACAAGGGTATGTTTGGCACCATGAGTGAAGGAGGCTTTGTTTTGTTTGAAGAGGGGGATGACCGCAGCCGCTTTCCAATCTTTAAGAAGCTCAGACAATACGAAAGAGAGGTTGAACAGACTAGTAATAGCGGTTGCAACAATGGCGGCGGATCATTTTAGGAAGAAAGGGTCCAGATTGTCTAGCCCGGCTGATTTGCAGGGGTCCAGATTTTTTACCTCTTTCAGAACATCAGCTGTCTGTATTTGGGTGGTGGTGGGGGCTTTGGCCAGTTGCTGCGGGGGGTGCAGAGCTGTTAGCCGGGGTTGGGGTAGCCAGTTGGAAAGCATGGACAGCATGGACAGCTGTAGAGAAATGCTTATTGAAATTCTCAATTATCGTGGATATATCAGTGGTGACAGTGTTTCCTAGTATCAGTGCAATGGGCAGCTGTGAGAAGGTGCTCCTATTCTCCATGTACTTTAGTGTCCATAAACTTTTTGGAATTAGTGCTGCAGGATGCAAATTTGTTTTTCAAAAAGCTAGCCTTTGCTTTCCTAACTGACTGTGTGTATTGGTTCCTGACTTCCCTGAAAAGTTTCATATCGCGGGGACTATTCGAAGCTGGTGCAGTACGCTACAGGGTGTTTTTGTGCTGGTCAAGGGCTGTCAAGTCTGGCATGAACCAAGGGCTATATCTGTTCTTCGTTCCACATTTCTTGAATGGGGCATGCTTATTTAAGTGAGGAACGCACTTTTAAAGAATAAGAAGGCATCCTCTACTGACGGGATGAGGTGAATATCCTTCCAGGATACCCGGGCCAGGTCGATTAGAAAGGCCCGCTCGCAGAAGTGTTTTAGGGAGCGTTTGACAGTGATGGTGGGTGGTCGTTTGACCACGGATCCAGGCTATGATCGCTGAGATCCTGATTGAAGACAGCAGAGGTGTATTTAGAGGGCAAGTTAGTCAGGATGATATCTATGAGGGTGCCAATGTTTACGGATATGGGGTTGTACCTGGTAGATGGGGCAAACAATTCACATATGGTGTACAGGGTACAGCTGGTAGCTGAGGGCGGTCTATAACAAGAGGCAACAGTGAGGGATTTTTTTTCTGGAGAGGTGGATCTTTAAAAGTAGAAGCTCGAACTGTTTGGGTGTTGACCTGGATAGTATGACAGAACTCTGCAGGCTATATCTACAGTAGATTGCAATTCCACCCCATTTAGCATTTTTGTCTTGACGGAAAATGTTGTAATTGGTGGCTGGGCTTGAAAGATGTGGCTTGGCTTGAAAACTATTACAGACTACAAAGGGAAACTCAGACACTAGCTGCCCAGTGACGCGTGCCTACCAGATGAGCTAAATGCCTTTTATGCTCGCTTCGAGGCAAGCAACACTGAGGCATGCACTAGAGTGCCAGCTGTTCTGGACGACTGTGTGATAGCGATCTCGGTAGCCAATGTGAGCAAGACCTTTAAACAGTTATCAGTCACAATGCCACAGGGCCAAACGAATTACCAGGACGTGTACTCAAAACATTTGAGGAGACCAACAGGCAAGTGTCTTCAGCCTCTCCCTGACCAAGTCTATAATACCTACATGTTTCAAGCAGACCAACATAGTCCCTGTGTCCAAGGAGACGAAGGTAACCTGCCCAAATGATTATTGCCCCGTAGCACTCACGTCGATAGCCATGAAGTGCTTTGAAAGGCTGGTCATGGCACACATCAGCAGCATCCTCCCGGATACCCTAGATCCACTCCAATTCGCACACCTCCCCAACATCATTCACCGATGACGCAATCTCAACCGCACTCCACACTGCCCTTTCCCACCTGGACAAAAGAAACACATATGTGAGGATCCTGTTCATTGACTACAGCTTAGTGTTCAACACCTTAGCTCCCACAAAGCTCATCACCTTGGGACTAAACACCTCCCTCTGGATCATAGACTTCCTGATGGGCCACCCCGAGGTGGTATGGGTAAGCAACAACACGTCTATTTAAACTGGAAACCATATATCCTGAGGCTGCAGTTATTGTAGCTGGGGATTGTAACAAAGCAAATTTGAGAACAAGGCTACCTAAATTCTATCAGCATATTGATTGCACAATGCACGGGTGTAATACACTCGATCACTGCTACTCTAACTTCTGCGATGCAAACAAAGCCCTCCCCCGCCCTCCCTTAGGCAAATCCGACTACGACGCCATCTTGCTCTTACTGTCTTATATACAGAAACTCAAACAGGATGTACCAGTGACTAGAACCATTCAACGCTGGTCTAACCAATCGGAATCCACGCTTCAAGATTGTTTTGATCACGCGGACTGGGATATGTTCCGGTCAGCCTCAGGATAACATCAATCTATACGCTGACTCAGTGACTGAGTTTATAAAGAAGTACATTGGAGATGTTGTACCCACTGTGACTATTAAAACCTACCCTAACCAGAAACCGTGATGGACCGCATTTAACCATGGAAAGAGGTTTGGGAATATGCCTGAATATTAATAGTGAAGATATTCCCTCCGCAAGGCAATCAAACAAAAAAAATGTTGGTACAGGGACAAAGTGGAGTCGCAATTTAACGAATCAGACACGAGATGTATGTGGCAAGGTCTACTGGAAATCACGGACCACAAAAAGAAAACCAGTCACGGACACTGACGTCACACTTCTAGACAAACTAAACACCTTCTTTGCCTTCTTTGAGGATAATACAATGTCAGTAGGCCCACTAACAAAGACTGCGACCCCCCCCCCCCAACCCCCTCTCTTGCGACGTGGCCGACGTGAGTAAAACATTTAAACATTTTAACCCTCGCAAGGCTGCTGGCCCAGACGGTATCACCAGCCACGTCCTCAGAGCATGCGCAGACAAGCTGACTGATGTGTTTACGGACATATTAAATCGCTCCCTATCCCAGTCTCCTGTCCCCACATGCTTCAACATGGCCACTATTGTTCCAGTACCCAAGAAGGCAAAGGTAACTGAACTAAATGACTACTGCACATCATGAAGTCATCATGAAGTGCTTTGACAGACAAGTCAAGGATCATATCACCTCCACCTTATCGGCCACCCTAGACCCACTTCAGTTTGCATGCCGCGCCAACAGGTCCACAGACGATACAATCGCCATCTCTCTGCACACTGCCCTATCCCATCTGAACAAGAGGAATACCTATGTAAGAATGCTGTTCATTGACTACAGCTCAGCATTCAACACCATAGTACCCGCCAAGCTCATCAGCAAGCTGGAGGCCCTGAGTCTCAACTCCGCCCTGTGTAATTGGGTCCTGGACTTTCTGATGGGCCACCACCCCCAGGTGGTGAAGGTAGGAAACAACATCTCCACTTCGCTGATCCTCAATACTGGGGGCCCACAAGGGCACATGCTCAGCCCCCTCCTGTAGTCCCTGTTCACCCACAACTGCGTGGCTGTGCATGCCTGCAACTCAATAATCAAGTTTGCAGACGAGACAACAGTCGTGGGCTTGATTACCAACAACGACAAGACAGCCTACAGGCAGGAGGTGAGGGCACCCGGAGTGGGGTGTCAGGAAAACAACCTCTTACTCCACGTCAACAAAACAAAGGAGATGATTGTGGACTTCCGGAAACAGCAGAAGGAGTACCCCACTATCCACATCGAAAGGACAGCAGTGGAGTCTTTAAAAGTTCCTCTGCGTGCACATCACAGACAAACTGAAATGGTCCACCCACTCAGACAGGGTGGTGAAGAAGGTGCAACACCGCCTCTTCAACCTCAGGAGGCTGAAGAAATGTGGCTTGTCACCCAAACACCTGACGCACTTTTACAGATGCGAGAGCATCAATCGAGAGCATCCTGTCGGGCTGTATCACAGCCTGGTACAGCCTTGATTTTGATTAGAAACGTCTAGGGGCAACACCGGCTCAACCATGAGATGGTAGGTCACACAAGTTCACAAAACGAGACCACTGAGTGCTGAAGAGGTCGGCACGTAAAAATTGTCTGTACATTGCAACACTACCGATTTCTAAACAGCCCCTGGAAGCAACGTCAGCACAAGAACTGTTGAAATGGGTTTCCATGGCCAAGCAGCCGCACACGAGCCTAAGATCACCATGCGCAATGCCAAGCATCGGCTGGAATGGTGTAAAGCTCGGCGTCATTGGACTCTGGAGCAGTGTATACTCGTTCTCAGGTGTGAGCCTCTTAGTTTCAGTGACGGGAAAGCGAGGTCCATACAGAAATGGTTAGTCGAGATCAGTGTGGAAGAACTTGACTGGCCTGCACAGAGCCCTGACCTCAACCCCATCGAACACCTTTGGAATGAATTGGAACGTCGACTGCGAGCCAGACCTAATCTCCCAACATCAGTGCCCAAGCTCACTAATGCTCTTGTGGCTGAATGGTATCAAGTCCCTGCATAAACATCTAGTGGAAAGCCTTTCCAGAATAGTTATAGGGGCTGTTATGGCAGCAAAGGAGTGACCGAGTCCATATTAATGCCCACGGTTTTGGAATGAGGTAGTCGCCGAGCAGGGGTCCACATACTTTTGGCCATGTAGTGTATTCACTATAGGTCTCACACCTTTATCTGTTACTGCATCTGTTACTGCACTATTGATCGTTAGCATACATGAATGTGTTCTGATTAGGTGACAAACCAGGTCCCTATGGGTTAATGACTGAGCTGTTAATTACCCTTGTTAAGCCAGTATCTTCCCCCTGCCACCTTCCCTTAATTGCCCTGTACAAGCCATTGGTCAAGAGGTCTTAGTGTAGGTCTTATCTAAACAATGGAATCCTCACCCTATGGCCAACTCTGGAGAGTAAGATTTATCCAGGAAGTTTTAGGAGGGTAGAGAGGGCACTTAAACTGGAGTGATTGATAATAACGCCTGTATAATCATATTTCAGGCCAAAATAAATGCTACAGGCTACCCACTGCATTATTAATATTCTCTGCCACAATCACAGTCTGAGGCCTTGTCCCGAATGGCACACTGTCTTCCCAATATAGTGTTCGACATTAGGGACCACTTTTTATATTGTGAATTGGGTGTCATTTGGGATGCACATCGAAAAAATGATGATGCAGTTTTTTCATGGAGAGCTCATGGGTAGTTCAAATGACAGGTTCTTGCAGATACAGTACATGCACACAGTACATGTCTCTATGCACACACACACACACACATTAGCACACACACTATCTTTTCTCATGTCTTTGTTCCACTTTACTTTTTAAAAATACATTTTTTATAGTATTACTGATATTGATAACTGCATTGTTGGGAAAGAGTAAGCAAGAAAGACAGTTCACTGTACTTGTGCACGTGACAATAATAACGTGAATATAAATCAACATGGAATAAGAGAAGTGTGTAACGTTACAGTGGGGAGAACAAGTATTTGATACACTGCCGATTTTGCAGGTTTTCCTACTTACAAAGCATGTAGAGGACTGTATTTTTTTTAATCATACGCTCACTTCAACCGTGAGAGATGGAATCTAAAACAAAAATCCATAAAATCACATTGTATGATTTTTAAGTAATGAATTTGCATTTTATTGCATGAGTATTGCATAAGTATTTGATCACCTACCAAACAGTAAGAATTCCAGCTCTCACAGACCTGTTAGTTTTTCTTTAAGAAGCCCTCCTGTTCTCCACTCATTACCTGTATAAAAGACACCTGTCCACACACTCAATCAAAAAAAATACAGACCTCTACATGCTTTGTAAGTAGGAAAACCTGCATAATTGGCATTGTATCAAATACTTGTTCTCCCCACTGTAACTATGAGTACAGAAAAAAAGGTGTGACTGTCCCCATAGGAGAACCCTTTAAAGAACTATTTTTGGTTGCAGGTAGAACCAGAGTTCTACCTGCAACCAAAAATCTTTGTTCTATGGGGAAAACCAAGGAACCCATTTGGAACCCTTTTTCCTCAGAGTGTACTGGGAAACTAGTCAGGCCGACAGGCTGATACAGTGCCTTGCAGAAATATTCATCACCCTTGGCGTTTTTCCTATTTTGTTGCTTTACAACCTGTAATTTAAATGCATTTTTATTTGGATTTCATGTAATGGACATACACAAAATAGTCCAAATGACTTGTTTCAAACAATTATAAAAAATGTAAAACTGTAAAGTGGTGCGTGCATGTATTAACACCCTTTGATATGAAGCCCCTAAATAAGATCTGGTGCAACCGATTTCCTTCACATAATTAGTTAGATTGCTGTGGGGATGTTTTTCATCGGCAGAGACTGGGAAACTAGTCAGAATTGAAGGAATTATGGATGGAGCTAAATACAGGGAAATTCTTCGGTCTTCCAGAGATTTGAGACTGGGACGGAGGTTCACCTTCCAGCAGGACAATGACCCTAAGCATACTGCTAAAGCTTCACTCGAATGGTTTAAGGGGAAACATTTAAATGTCTTGGAATGGCCCAGACCTCAGACCAATTGAGAATCTGTGGTATGACTTAAAGATTGCTGTACACCAGGGGAACCCATCCAACTTGAAGGAGCTGGAGCAGTTTTTGCCTTGAAGAATGGGCAAAAATCCCAGTGGCTAGATGTGTCATGCTGATAGAGACATACCCCAAGAGACTTGCAGCTGTAATAGCTGCAAAAGGTGGCTCTACAAAGTATTGACTTTGGGGGGGGGGGATAGTTATGCACGCTCAAGTTTTCTGGTTTTTTTGTCTTATTTCTTGTTTGTTTCACAAGAAAAAATATTTTGCATCTAAAAAGTGGTAGGCATGTTGTGTAAAAATCAATTTTATTTCCAGGTTGTGAGTCAATAAAATAGAAAAAAATGCCACAGGTGGTGAATACTTTCGCAAGCCACTGTAGACAGGCAGGCAGACAGCTCCAGACCATTATATAGGCCAGACCTCAGCCTGTGTCTCTCCCAGCAGGGGATTGGCTTGTCAGGCTAGTTTGGCTTTCCACAATTCTTTCCAATTGGCTGTTTAGAAACAGTAGTTTGGGGTTCTATTACACGGTTGTTATACAGTGATAGAAGCCCCAAGGTCTCTCTGTTCTGCACATGGTACCTGGTGGATCTGATTTGGTGGTTGGTTGACTGACTGTGTGGGAGTGTGTTTACCGGTAAGAAGACATTTATTTTAGTGTTAAGTAGTGTATATTGACGTTTTTGTGTACAAGCAAGTACAGCAAACATGTCAGATGTTGTACATTGACCAACTGCAAACATTAAGAGGATACGTAATACTCATACACCTTTTTCTTTGTCTTTCTTTCCCACTCTGTGTGTGTGTGTGATTGTGCGTGCATGCATGCGTGTGTGCGTGCGTGCAGGCTAACGATGCCTCGGGGAACACCTGGAACTGGCTCTACTTCATCCCCCTGATCATCATCGGATCCTTCTTCATGCTCAACTTAGTCCTGGGTGTCTTATCAGGGTAAGTCTGACATATATATATACACACACACACACACACACACACACACACACACACACACACACGGACGGACGGACGGACGGACGGACGGACGGACGGACGGACGGACGGACGGACGTAGCCCTGTCTCCCACTGTAAAGGTATGGTGTGGATGAGGTCAGCTCACAGATAAAAGGGTTACAAAGTTCTTTAAATATGCTCACACGCACACACCTATGCATGCACTCACACATGCACACACACCAACTCTTTCCTTAGGCCCAGATAAGGTTCTGCTTCCCCATAGGAACCCAGTTTTTTCTAGACTAATGACAATGTATATGGAATGAGCCCTGTTGAGACGGACCCAGTATGTGTAGAGGAGTGTTTCTCACTGTCAGAGACAATGAGACCGACACCACTGAGTTCAAAGAGAAGAGCAAGGGACACAATTAAGATTAAAGACCTGGCCATTTTAAAACACAGGAGAGAGAGCGAGAGAGTGAGAAGAGAGAGAGAGAGAGAGAGAGGGGGGGTTAAAGAGAGCAAGTCGGGGGAGGGAGGGAGAGAAGGAGAGTGGGAGATGACTAATTTTAGCTGTTTTCAGTGTCATTTCAGTTGAGATGCATTTCCTGCCAGTTGGAGGAATTCAAAATGAATGCGGTATCATCAGTATAATTTTATGTTACCCAAAAGTGATACCGTCTTCTCAGTGCCATCTCTTTGTTAGCTCAACCACTGGAGTGATGGCTGAGTTTCTATTGTGGTAAGCTGTGGAATGTGAGAAGGGAGGCTCTACAAGATGGCCGTGGAGCTTGAGGCTAAAGGCGTCCGCATACTTTGGTTTGGCCTGCGCCTAGCCGAACGAGTGTGCTCGCATACTCCCTTAAAACACCTTCGCTTGAAAAACAAGAAAAAGCAGCAATAGTACTCTTTGTCCATCTTGAGACGCTGTAACCAAAAATACTGAGAATAAATTAGATCTTAGTTGCACAATTTTACATCTAACTAAGCTGTTTGGTGCAGTATTTCTCTCCGAATTTCGGCTTGCCTCAGGAATTTGGGGATTTGTACGAACAGCCGAAAACCCCCCCGAAGACCAAAACGGACAAAAGCGTCACAAAATGACATCATAATATATGCACAAACTGTTCCAAATTGTTTCAGATGGGAAGCATGCCTTTGGGTTCAGGAAGGACAGAAGATATGGAGGACGCACGCACACACAATGCACACACACACACAAAACACAAAACAGAGGAGAGCTAGCCATTCACTGAGTAGGAGATTAGGCTTCCCAGAAAATGTAAACATAGCACCTGACCAGAAACATGTAGCCATACTACGTTACTCTTAACAGGATGTCTCCTTGTAGGGCTGATCGGAGACATTGTATGCCTGTGTGTTTGTGCGTGGGTGAATAATGCATCTCATATTAAAATAGACTAAAGAGAGAGAGAAACAGGGAAGAAGACATTCATCCATGTCTGTTTCTCTCTGAGTTTGGCCCTTCAAAGAGCACTTTCATGATCCATTCCTCCCAGAGAGGAGAGGAAGAGTGGAACACACACAGAGGCTGAAATGCCATAGAAATGAACCTGTATATTCCAGTAGGAGTTTAAAGTGTGTGGGTCCATGTGTGTGTGTCCATATGTGTGTGTGTGTGTGTTCACAGGGAGTTTGCCAAAGAAAGAGAGCGTGTGGAGAAGAGGCAGGACTTTCTAAAGCTGCGCAGACAGCAGCAGATAGAGAGAGAGCTGACAGGATACCTGGAGTGGATATGCAAGGCAGGTCAGGCTCACCTCCACTTTTTCTAATCCGTGTGTGTGTTTTCCACATTTTGTTACATTACAGCCTTATTCTATAATGGATTAAAACATTTCCCTCATCAATCTACATACAATACCCCATAATGACAAAGCGAAAACAGGTTTTTAGTGTATATTGAGTGACATTTCAGATATGGGGACAGAGAAAGAGTTTGTCATTTAAAAATAATGTAACTCGTTAGATGATTTGTGAAGCCAAATTTTACTCCTGAACTAATTTAGTCTTGACTAAACTAAGGGGCTGAATACTTATGCTTTTTTTTTAGTTATACACTTCTTTATGATTATAAAAAATATAAAAAGCCCCCTTTTTCTCCCCAATTTCGATCTTGTCTCATCGCTATAACTCCCCAATGGGCTCGGGAGGCGAAGGTCGAGTCATGCTCCAAACCCGCCAAACTTCGCTTCTTAACACGGAAGCCAGCTACACCAATGTTTCGGAGGAAACAACATTCAACTGCCGACCGAGGTCAGCCTACAGGCACCCGGCCCGCTACGAGTAGTCGCTAGAGCGCGATGAGCCAAGTAACGACCCAACCCTCCCCTAACCTGGATGACGCTGGGACGATTGTTCACAACCCTATGGGACTACCGTTTTAATCCCACTTTGTAACACAATAAAATGATGTGAAGGAATCCAAGGGGTCTGAATACTTTTGCAAGGCATGTGTGCGTTGTTACTTTAAATGATGGTGATGTGTATGCACTGTACATGGGTATGTAGAGTCTTAGAAAAAAGGGCCCTACCTAGAACCTAAAAGGCTTATTTGACTGTCGCCATAGTAAAACCCTTTGAAGAACCATTTTTGGTTCCAGGTAAAACCCTGTTGTTCCAGGTAGAACTATTTTTTGGTTCCATGTAGAACCTCTTTCAAAGAAAAACCCAAAGGGTTTTCTCATGGGGACAGCAGAAAAACCTAAGAGTGTACAGTTTGTGTGTGTGTCTGTGTGAGTGTGAGTGTGAGCATGTGAGTATGTGTGTGTGTGAGTATGTGTGTGTGTGTGACGTGGTATATAACCCTGTCCTCTCCTGTTCCAGAGGAGGTGCTGCTGGAGGAGGAGGATGAGAACGCGGAGGAAAAGTCCCCTCTGGACGGTGCGTGGTACAAGAGGAAACATAACCTCCCAGGTGAAAAGAGGGCTAGAGGTCCACGCTGTGGCCTTTACCATGGTAACCTACTGGACTACCATGGTACCTTATGGTAAAACAGGCACAGTTAGATACTCTTCACCATTTTCATGAATTCGCATCGCCCATTTTCAGATTCAGACTATTTTGCACCATGTCATTCTGTGGTATATAAATCGCTCAATTTGATTCATGCCATATTCAGGGTTCCATGAATGTGGTCTGGTTCTCTTTCACCTGGGTTATAGGGATTAATACACTATTACAATGTGATAGAGTATCAATGAGTGATTACTAAGATCCAGAGAGACTGCTGTAATGAGATGCTGGTCTCATTCTCTCTCTCTATTCGGTCTTTCTCGCCCTCTATTTCTATCCTTTATTTCTTAAACTTTCCCCTTCACTCCACTCTTCTTGCCCTCTCTTCTTTTTTCCTCTTCTCTGTTGTGGGCAGTTATCTTCTTGTTCTCTATCACTACCCCCTCTCTCTCTCTTCACCTCTCTTCTCTCCTTCCCTCTTCTTTCTCCCTTTCCCCTTCTCTCTCACTCCCCCTCCTCTCTCTTCACCTCTCTCTCTTCTCTCCTTCCCTCTTCTTTCTCCCTTTCCCCTTCTCTCTCACTCCCCCTCCTCTCTCTTCACCTCTCTCTCTTCTCTCCTTCCCTCTTCTTTCTCCCTTTCCCCTTCTCTCTCACTCCCCCTCCTCTCTCTTCTCTTTCTCTGTCCTCTTCTCTCCTTCCCTCTTCTTTCTCCCTTTCCCCTTCTCTCTCACTCCCCCTCCTCTCTCTTCTCTTTCTCTGTCCTCTTCTCTCCTTCCCTCTTCTTTCTCCCTCTCCCCTTCTCTCTCACTCCCCCTCCTCTCTCTTCACCTCTCTCTCTTCTCTCCTTCCCTCTTCTTTCTCCCTCTCCCCTTCTCTCTCACTCCCCCTCCTCTCTCTTCTCTTTCTCTGTCCTCTTCTCTCCTTCCCTCTTCTTTCTCCCTCTCCCCTTCTCTCTCACTCCCCCTCCTCTCTCTTCTCTTTCTCTTTCCTCTTCTCTCCGACGTGGACGGTTCTTCCTGCTCCATCTGGAGTCCAGTCATGTCCCAGCTGTTACTCCCCCCCCGCCCCCTGCAGCCGCATGTTGTGTTATGTCCATACTCTCAGCCAATTAGGTCTGGTGTGGGAGCCAGGGTTAAATAGGGGTATTTAGAGAGATGACTTAATTGGATCAGGGATGTACGATACATACGCGCACACACAAACACACAAGCACAAATCTACACACTCACCCACATTTCTCAGGTTAGATGACAGAACTGATGGCTGGTCTACGTATTTTGTCTACATCTTCCTTTGTTTAATAACTTAATTACATGATGCAGATTATTATGCCACTGAATAATATTGTTAAAGTTGAAAATGTCGACGTGGCCAAGGGATATTGAATGGCAGGTTCAAGTTCTATTGACACATGCACAAGTACAGTCAAATGCTCAACTTGCAAGATCTACACAACAGGCAGTAATCAATGTCAAAATAGTATAATTCATAAAATAACACATTTATATAATAAAGAAAACATGAGAAATAAGAAACGTTTAAATGTGTTTACAATGTGCAGGAATACTGGAGTATATGAAGTAGATATGTAATGTTTCCACCTCGCCCATCTGAGTGCAAGCGAGCTAATATTAGACAGGTAAATTGCAGAACCTGACGTTAGGGCTGGAAAATGCCAGTGTACCTGTTTTTACATGGCAAATTTGCAAAATAATGTGCGTTTGACACTAGCACCGCCTTAACGCCAGCCAGAAGGGTTTTGTATACTAGTAATATACTAGTGGTAATATATACAGTACCAGTCAAAAGTTTGGACACATTCAAAACTATGCAAGAACAGATATGGAAACATGTCATGTTAAACAAATCAAAAAAGTGTTAAACAAATGTAAATATATATTTATTTTAGGTTCTTCAAAGTTACCCTTTGCCTTTGACAGCTTTGTACACTCTTGGCATTCTCTCAACCAGCTTCATGTGGAATGATTTTCCAACAGTCATGAAGGAGTTCCCACATATGCTGAGCACTTGTTGGCTGCTTTTCTTTCACTCTGCAGTCCAACTCATCCCAAGCCATCTCAATTGGGTTGAGGTCAGGTGATTTTGGAGACCAGGTCATCTGATGCAGCACTCCATTACTCTCCTTCTTGGTCAAATAGCCCTTACACAGCCTGAAGGTGTGTTTTGTGTCATTGTCCCTCTACAAACTTCACTGGACATTATGCAAACTGGAAACCACATATCCTTGAGAAAATAATGCGAAAATAATTTAGACATATACGGTGACTGAGTTCATAAGGAAGTGTGTAGGAAATGTAGTACCCACTGGGTCTATTAAAACCTACCCTAACCAGAAACTGTGGATAGATGGTAGCATTCGCGCGAAACTGAAACTGAATCGCATTTAACAATGGCAAGGCGACTGGTAATATGGCAGAATGTAAACAGTGTAGTTATTCACCCCGCAAGGCAATCAAACAAGATAAACATCAGTATAGAGAGAAAGTGGAGTCTCAATTCAACGGCTCAGACACGAGACGTATGTGGCAGGGACTACAAACAAAAACGGACTACAAAAGGAAAACCAGCCAAGTCGCCGAGACCGATGTCTTGCTTCCGGACAGGCTAAACACATTCTTTGCATGCTTTGAGAATAACACTACACCGACGCGGCCTGCTGCCAAGGACTGTGGGCTCTCCTTCTCTGTGGCCGACGTGAGTAAAACATTTAAACATGTTAAACCTCGCAAGGCTGCCGGCTTTGACTGCATCAGAAGTCGCGTCCTCAGAGCATGCGCAGACCAGCTGGCTGGTGTGTTTACGGGCATATTCAATCTCTCCCTATCCCAGTCTGCTGTCCCTACATGCTTCAAGATGGCCACCATTGTTCCTGTATCCAAGAAGGCAAAGGTAACTGAAGTTAATGAATATCGCCCCGTAGCACTCACCTCTGGTACCATGAAGTGCTTTGAGAGACTAGTCAAGGTTCATATCACCTCTAACTTGCCTACCACCCTAAACCCACTTAAATTTGCTTACAGGCCAATAGATCCACAGACGATGCAATTGCCATCACTCTGCACACTGCCCTCTCCCATCTGGACATCCTGACGGGCCGTCCCCAGGTGGTGAAGGTAGGAAGCATCACCTCCACTCCGCTGATCCTTAACACTGGGGCACCACAAGGGTATGTGCTCAGCCCCCTCCTCTACTCCCTGTTCACCCATGACTGCATGGCCATGAACGCCTCCAACACAATCATTAAGTTTGCAGATGAGACAACAGTAGTAGGCTTGATTACCAAAAATGACGAGACAGGCTACAGGGAGGTGAGGGCTCTGGGAGTGTGGTGCCTGGAAAACAATCCCACTCAACGTCAACAAAACGAAGGAGATGATCGTGGAGGTAAGGAGACAGTAGACTATCTACATCAATGGGACCACAGTGGAGAAGGTGGAAAGTTTCAAGTTCCTTGGTGTACACATCACTGACAAACTGAAATGGACCTCCCACACAGACAATGTGATGAAGAAGGTGCAACAAACAGAGCCTCTTCAACCTCATGAGACTAAAGAAATTTGGCTTGTCACCTAAAACCCTCACACATTTTTACAGATGAACAATTGAAAGCATCCTGTCGGGCTGTATCACCGCCTGGTACGGCAACTGCACCACCCGCAACCATAAGGCTCTCCAGAGGGTGGTGCGGTCTGCCCAACGCATTACCGGGGGCAAACTACCCGCCCTCCAGGACACCTATAGCACCCGATGTCACAGGAAGGCCAAAAAACAAAAGACATCAACCTCCCGAGCCACTGCCTATTTATCCCGTTATCATCCAGAAGGTGAGGTCAGTACAGGTGCATCAAAGCTGGGACTGAGAGACTGAAAAACAGCTTCTATCTCAAGGCCATCAGACTGTTAAACAGCCATCACTAGCACATTAGAGGCTGCTGCCTATAGGTACAGACTAGAAATCACTGGCTACTTTAAGGAATGGAACACTAGTCATTTTAATCATATTTACATATCACACATCACTCATCTCATCTATACTGTATTTATACTATTATATGGTATCTTAGTCACTTAATAATGTTTACATATCTGGCATTACTCATCTATGATATGTATGTATGATATGTACAGTTGATGTCGGAAGTTTGCATACACCTTAGCCAAATACATTTAAATTCCCTGTCTTAGGTCAGTTAGGATCACACTTTATTTTAAGAATGTGAAATGTCACAATAATAGTTGAGATAGTGATTGTTTTCAGCTTTTATTTCTTTCATCACATTCCCCGTTTGTCAGAAGTTTACATACTCAATTAGTATTTGGTAGCATTGCTTTTAAATTGTTTAACTTTAGTCAACCATTTTGGGTAGCATTCCACAAGCTTCCCACAACATGGTGGGTGAATTTTGTCCCATTCTTCCTGACAGAGCTGGTGTAACTGAGTCAGGTTTGTAGGCCTTCTTACTTGAACACGCTTTTTCAGTTCTGCCCACAAATTCTCTATAGGATTGAGGTCAGGTATTTGTTATGGCCATTCCAATACCTTGACTTTGTTGTCCAACTTTGGCAGTATGCATGGGGTCATTGTCCATTTTGAATACCCATTTGTGACCAAGATTTAACTTCCTGACTGATGTCTTGAGATGTTGCTCCAATATATCCACATACTTTTCCATCCTCATGATTTGATCTATTTTGTGAAGTGCACCAGTCCCTCCTGCAGCAAAGCACCCCCACAACATGATGCTGCCACCCCCGTGCTTCACGGTTGGGATGGTGTTCTTCAGCTTGCAAGCACCCCCCTATTTCCTTCAATCATAATGATGGTCATTATGGCCAAACAGTTCTATTTTTGTTTCATCAGACCAGAGGACATTTCTCCAAAAAGTACGATCTTTGTCCGCATGTGCAGTTGCAAACCGTAGTCTAGCTTTTTCATGGTGGTTTTGGAGCCGTGGCTTCTTCCTTGCTGAGCGGCCTTTCAGGTTCTGTCGATATAGGACTCGTTTTACCGTGGGTATAGATACTCTTGTACCGGTTTCCTCCAGCATTTTCACAAGGTCCTTTGCTGTTGTTCTGCACTTTTCTCACCAAAGTACATTCATCTCTAGAAGACAGAACGCGTCTCCTTCCTGAGCGGTATGACGGCTGCGTGATCCCATGGTGTTTATACTTGCGTACTATTGTTTGTACAGATGAACGCGGTTTCTTCAGGCATTTGGAAATTGCTCCCAAGGATGAACCAGGCTTGTGGAGGTCTACAATTTTTTTTCTGTGGTCTTGGCTGATTTCTTTTTATTTTCTAATGATATCAAGCAAAGAAGCACTGAGTTTGAAGGTAGGTCTTGAAATACATCCACAGGTACACCTCCAATTGACTCAAATGATGTCAATTAGACTTTCAGAAGCTTCTAAAGCCATGACATAATTTTCTGAAATTTTCCAAGCTATTTAAAGGCACAGTCAACTTAGTGTATGTAATCTTCTGACCCACTGGAATTGTGATACAGTGAGTTAAATAATCTGTCTGTATACAATTGTTGAAAAAATTACTTGTGCCATGCACAAAGTAGATGTCCTAACCGACTTGCCAAAACTATAGTTTGTTAAGAAGAATCTCGTGGATTGGATGAAAAACGAGTTTTAATGACTCCAACCTAAGTGTATGTAAACTTCCGACTTCAACTGTATATACTGTTTTCTATACTATTCTACTGTATCGTAGTCCGTTCGCTCTGACATCGATCGTCTATATTTATGTAGTCTTAATTCATTCCTACTTAGATTTGTGTGTATTGGGTATATGTTGTGTAATTTCTTAGATATTACTTGTTAGTAATTACTGCTCTGTCGGAGCTAGAAGCACAAGCATTTTGCTACACCAGCAATAATATCTGCTAATCGCTTGTATGTGACCAATGCATTTTGATTTGATTATTTTAGTTTTCCGCATAGACTGACCTTCATGTCTTAAAGTAATGATGGACTGTCATTTTTTTATTTGCTTATTTGAGCTGTTCTTGCCATAATATGGACTTGGTATTTTACTAAATAGGGCTATCTTCTGTATACCACCCCTACCTTGTCACAGCACAACTGATTGGCTGAAATGCATTAAGAAGGACAGGAATTCCACAAATTAACTTTTACCTTTGCACACCTGTTAATTGAAATGAGTTCCAGGTGACTACGTCATGAAGCTGGTTGAGAGAATGCCAAGAGTGTGCAAAGCTGGCATCAAGGCAAAGGGTGGCTATTTTGAATACTCTCAATATAAAATGTATTTTTTGGTTACTACATGAATCCATATATGTTATTTCATTGTTTTGATGTCTTCACTATTGTTCTACAATGTAGAAAATAGTAAAAATAAAGAAAATATTCACAAATTCTACAGCACAATGGCAGAGTCATGTCTCAAGTGTACAACTAATAATGCCTCAATAATCCATGCTTTCTGGGAATGCTATATAGTCCAGAAGTTGTGGGCAGACCTAAAAAGTTGGCTGTCAGAATGATTACAATGTAAACTTACATTTAATCTGTCTCTCTGCATATTTCAAGACATGGCATATGGGGCTGTAGTGAGATACTCAATGCACAATTATTGGACAATTCTTTTCTCATCACTCATCTTGAAAAACGTATACTAAGTATTTGGAAGTCAGTCAATTCACCATCATTGACACACTTCGGAGGGAATCCAGGACTTTTGATTGGAGAAGCATCCAACCTTCACTGTGGGGCCAATTTTGGCAAAGCATTTCATGATGAAGCCGGTGACGAGGGTGGTTAGATCGACAACGCTATCGGTGGAGTCCCGGAACATGTTCCTGTCAGCGCTAGCAAAGCAGTCCTGTAGCATTGCCATCTATTCGGACAACCATTTTTCAATGGAGCGCGTCCTGTTTACCTCCTGTTTTGAGCTTTTGTCTATAAAGGGGAAGCAGGAGTATAGAGTCGTTGTCAGATTTGCCGAAGGGGGACCAGGGAGGGCCTCGTGTGCTTGCTTGTGAGTAAAAGTGGTCCAGGACTTTATTACCCCGAGTGGCAAAGGAGAATTGTTGTTAGAAGTTGGGCATCACTTGTTTTAGTGATGCGGAATTATATTATTTGCATCAAGAAAAGCAAGCTTTGGGTGCATGGTTTCCTGCATGTTTATAGCCTCGTACAGTTCGTCAAGTGCCAGCTTTTTGTTGTTTTCCTGAGGTGGAATGTATACAGCAGTTACGATATCAGAGGAAAACTATCTCGGGAGGTAGAATGGTTGGCATTTGACCATCAGGTATTCCAAGACGGGTGAACAATAGGTCGAGACTATCGCTAGAGTCAGAACACCAGTTTGTTGATGAAGAGACATATCCGTCCCCCTCTGGTTGTCCCTGAATCCGATGTCCTGTCCCCTCGATGAATATCTTGTTCAAATGCCATCAAGGGCACATCGACAGATTCTCCTTGTCAGCTTTGGGAGTTGAACTAGCAATCGTTCGGTCACAGGAACCATGCTCTAACCACTAGGCTACTTGCTGCATGGAGTGCAGGTGACTGCATTGTGCAAATGCCAAACATTGCTGACCGAGCAAAGATACAGTTGCTGGAAGGGAAGGAGAGAAATTAAAGGACAGATTTATAGGTAAAGATCCAAACGCTGGAGCGTTGTCAATCTGTCTGTCGTTCTATTAAACACCTTATCGGTTCTCTCTATTTCACCATTTACTCATAACTCTCCAGAGAATTAAGATGTTGCTCCGATCCTCATTCATAGAGAACAAAAGCAGAGCACATTTTGCCTCTGAGCAGAGCTTTTGTGACATTGATGGTCATGTGACGATCACATTCATGCACTGCAGTTTTTCATTTCAAGGCTGACTTGAAGCGGAAGCTAGAATCGGTGAATGAAGAATTTGATTGATGCCCACTATTCATTGCATCCAATTAGCATATGGGGGAGGGGTATGGTGGGTGTGTGCGTGTGTGCGTGCATGCGCTTGGCAGCACATACATATGTGTGTATGTAAATGTCCATGTGTGTGTACATATCCTTATTCCTGCCTCTCTGCTGTGCTGTGTGTGTGCAGTGTTGAAACGAGGCAAGGTAAAGAAGAGTAAGAATGACCTGATTGGTGCTGAGGAGGGAGACGATCACTTCACTGACATGTCCTCTGTTGGTAAGACTCAACCGTCCTGTACTCCTATCTGACTGACCAGTCAACTGTCTGACTGACCCCAACTTTCACATTTGACCTTAACTGACTAAATCAACCTTTGGCTAACACTGACCTTTTAGATAAGTCCTTGAGCTTGTCCTCACAGCTTGTACCTTATCTAAGCTATTGGGAAAATGTGTCATGTTCCCTCTCTGGTGACCTTTGGCCTATTAAAATGTTTTCCTATTCTCATGCATCTTTTTAATGCCTCGATGTACTTAACTGTTGTCTCTGGTATGTAAAAACAAATAACAACACTTGTTGTACAAGGAAACTCTACTCACAGTATCATAGTCAGAGGTTTTGCTTGTTTTACTAATTCTTTGTATCAAATCAAATTGTATTGGTCACATACACATGTTTAGCGGGTGTAGTGAAATGCTTGTGTTTCTAGCTCCAACAGTGCCGTAATATCTAACAATTCACAACAATACACATAATACACACATACCTAAAGGTAAAAGTGTCATGGGGATGCAGGCTTTACACAGTCACCCAGAGGTTAGGTTCATTAAATGTTCTTATTATAAACAAACTATAACTATAACTCCAAGATAATGGAATTAGAGTTTTAATATGAATGAAATTGAGTTTGTTTCACAGAAAACATCTGTAATTGCTTGTCTTTGGGGGAAATAACCATGACCATGACCTCCTAACCATGATAATTGAAATGATTTAGTGCATTCACATTAAAAGCACCAGCTGGATTCCTCTCCTGATAACCTCCAGTGGCTGTTTTACATCTAAATGAATGTCATGGGGATACAGCCTTTACACAGTCAAATCTTATATCTACATTTTTCCTGTTCTAGACTAAAGATACAATTTCACTCTCATTGAGGCAGATTACATAACCTTTTAATTCCAAAAAATTGCACATTTTCAGAGTGGAAAGTGAGAATTGAGGATACATTTTTGCCTTAGTCATTTGCGTCTTATCCATTTTAGTCTTAGTCGTGAAGGTCTTTCAATTAGCAAAGAAGCTTGGATTTATTCAGGTGGAATGTAGCGTGAGAGTCTAAATATGGAGCTTCTAGTGCGGTTGATTACAGCCTGAAGTAGCCTCAATACTCTTATACTTATACTGTTCCCCCTCAGATTCAGAAATACAGACATAATGCTGGATGCCAATAGTTTTGTTTCTAAACTATTAGAACATGTAATATAATGTTCAAATCACCCTAGACTTGCGGATGATGACTTGATAATGATGAACAGTAAATCCCTTTAGGGAATGTGACGTGATGTATGGCATGATACACCTTTCTGTGCTGACTTCCCTACTTTCCCTAGCCCCCCCAGGCTCTCCGTTTGGCCGAGCCAGCGTGAAGAGCAGTAAGCTGGAGAGCTCGTCCTACTTCCGCCGCAAGGAGAGGAGAATACGTTTCTTCATCCGTCGCATGGTCAAAGCCCAGAGCTTCTACTGGGTAGTACTATGTCTGGTGGGCCTCAACACCCTGTGTGTGGCCATCGTCCACTACGACCAGCCTGAGTGGCTCACCACTGCCCTCTGTAAGTCACACACACACACGTGTATGCACACCAGGCACGTGCACACACACAGATGCCTACACACACATGCACAAATACACACACATTCACAATCAAATGGATGATTATTAGTATCTGATGCATTTAGTCATTGATGGTTCTCCATCCCCCTGGAACCCCAGACCTGGCAGAGTTTGTGTTCCTGGGTCTGTTCCTGTCTGAGATGAGCCTGAAGATGTACGGCCTGGGAGCCAGGAACTACTTCCATTCCTCTTTCAACTGCTTCGACTTTAGTGTAAGTCACCATAAATGGCTGTGCAATACCTTTAAGAGCTAATTAATCTGTCTCAGATACAGATGCTTACTTAATTTGACTTACATGGCAACTGGATACATTTTTTATATGATAATTAAATGTTGAATTGTTTGATGTTAAATGTTGAATTGAATCAATTGATTGAATTGATTGGTCCTCTGTAGCTCAGTTGGTAGAGCATGGTGCTTGTAATGCCAGGATAGTGAGTTTGATTCTCCGGACCACCCATACATAAAATGAATGCACTCATGACTGTAAGTTGCTTGGGATCAAATGTATGCTAAAAAGTATTTAGAACCCTTGACTTTTACCACATTTTGTTACGTTACAGCCTTATGCTAAAATTGATGAAATAAATAAAAATCATCAGCAATCTACACACAATACCCCATAATACCCCATTAAAAACAGGTTCTTAATTTTTATTGCAAATGTATTAAAAACAAAAAACATAACTTATTGACATAAGTATTCAGACCCTTTGCTATGAGACTCGAAATTGAGCTCAGGTGCATCCTGTTTCCATGGATTATCCTTGATGGTTCTACAACTTGATTGGAGTCCACCTGTGGTAAATTCAATTGATTGTACATGATTTGGAAAGGGTGTACCTGTCTGTATAATGTTGACAGTTGATCAAAAAACCAAGCCTTGAGGTCCGAGACAGGGAGGTGACCTTGGTCAGGGAGGTGACCAAGGACCCGATGGTCACTCTGACAGAGCTCCAGAGTTCCTCTGTGGAGATAGGAGGACCTTCCAGAAGGACTACCATCTCCACAGCACTCCACCAATCAGGACTTTATGGTAGAGTAGCCAGACGGAAGACACTCCTCTGTAAAAGGCACATGACAGCCCGCTTGGAGTTTGCCAAAAGGCACCTAAAGACTCTCAGACCATGAGAAACAAGATTCTCTGATGAAACCAAGATTGAACTCTTTGGCCTGAATGCCAAGCATCACTTCTGAAGGGAACCTGGCACAATCCCTATGGTGAAGCATGGTGGTGGCAGCAGCATGCTGTGTGGATGTTTTTCAGCAGCAGGGACTGGGAGACTAGTCAGGATCGAAGCAAAGATGAAAGGAGCAAAGTTCAGAGAGCTCCTTGATGAAAACCTGCTCCACATTGCTCAGGACCTCAGACTGGGGCGAAGGTTTACCTTCCAACCGGGCAACAGCCTTAAGCACAAAGCAGAGACAACACAGAAGTGGCTTCGGGACAAGTCTCTGAATGTCTTTGAGTTGCCCAGGCAGATCCCAGACTTGAACTCAATCGAACATCTCTGGTGAGACCTGAAAATAGCTGTGCAGCGACACTCCCAATCCAACCTGACAAAGCTTGAGAGGATCTGCAGAGAAGAATAGGAGAAAATCCCCAAATACTGGTGTGCCAAGCTTGTAGCGTCATACCCAAGAAGCCTCGAGGCTGTAATCACTGCCAAAGGTGCTTCAACAAAGTACTGAGTAAAGGGTCTGAGTACTTATGTAAAAGTGATATTTCCGTTTGAAATGTTTAATAAATTAGCAAAAAATGTATTCAATATTGTTTTTGCTTAGTCTTTATGGGGTATTGAATGTAGATTGATAGGGGGAAAAAGTAACCTTTAACATTTTAGAATAAGGCTGTAACTTACCAAAATGTGAAAAAAAGTTGAGGGGTCTGAATACTTTCTGAAGGGACTGTGTGTATGTATACAGTACCAGTCAAAAGTTTGGACACACCTACTCATTCCAGGGTTTTTCTTAGTTGTTTTACTATTTTCCACATTGTAGAATAACTGACACAACTGATTGGCTGAAAGATGGAAATAAATTCCACAAATTAACTTTTAACAAAGCACAACTGTTAATTGAAATACCTTCCAGGTGACTACCTCATGAAGCTGGTTGAGAGAATTCCAATAGTCTGCAAAGCTGGCACCAAGGCAAACGGTGGCTACTTTGAAGAATCTCAAATATAATATATATCTTGATTTGTTTATCAATTTTTTGGTTACTGCATGATTCCATGTGTTATTTCATGGTTTTGATGTCTTCGCAATTATTCTACAATGTAGAAAATAGTCAAATTAAGAAAAACCCTTGAATGAGTAGGTGTGTCCAAACTTTTGACTGGTAGTGTGTAATCAGTGACAGTGATTAGCTGCTGAGTAACAAGTAGTAGCTACTTTGTTACAGTAGCTCTTTCGCCTTTTCTCCTGTCCTCTTCTCCAAAGGTGATAATAGGGAGTATACTTGAGGTGGTGTGGTCTATGATCAAACCAGGGGCATCCTATGGCATTAGTGTGCTGAGGGCTCTTCGTCTGCTCAGGTTATTCAAATTTACCAAGTGAGTGAACACACATTTCTCATACAAGATATCAACATACATTCAGAATCAAATGTGGTGACAATATGAATAATTTTTCCTCAGAGCAATGTTTAGCATTGTCCCACTCTGTCAGTCTATAATCCTATTAAAGTTAGATTGCAATCATTTTATACTCACTAGATTAGTCAATAATCATGTAATTCACAACAAAAATGGAAAATGTGGATCTATTTACCGGTAGTACCACAATCAACCCTCCCATCATCCTTTCCTCCCTATATTCTCCTTGTCCATTCACCACTATCTCCATCTCTTTCTCTCTCTCTTCCTCCTTTCTCTTCTCTCTGCTTTTCCCAGGTACTGGAACTCCCTGAGGAACCTGGTAGTGTCTCTTCTCAACTCAATGAAGTCCATTATCAGCTTGCTCTTCCTCCTCTTCCTCTTCATCGTTGTCTTTGCCCTGCTGGGCATGCAGCTCTTCGGAGGACAGTGAGTATTCCCTACACACTCCTCCATGGAACCTGACCCTTGACCCCTAACTTTTCACCCCTGTCTCCTCTCTGATCCTACACACACCACACCTACCTACCTACCTGATCGCCTCTCTGCCTGCCGACAGCCACAAACACACCATCTGGTGGGACACTGTTTATTATTTAGACCGGAGGCCAGCCAAAATGCCTTCCTCATTGTTTAGTCTGGTTTACACAGTTTACGTTGTTGTTAGATTTTTACCTCAGCGCTCTGAGTCAAAATAAGCTACCTTTCCCATTATATCCTCAACATTGTAGCAGGTAAGAGGTTAGAGCTCTTGAGGGAAACTCCTGTGTCATATTCTCACCTGTCTTCCAGAATGACAGCATTGGCGGGTGCTGCGCTCCAACTGGGCTATTTGGAGGGAGAAAGAGAGATGGTTGCCATGGTCTCATGCTCATTTAAAACTGGCTGTCCCGTCATAATTGCCACGTTAGTCTAGGCTGATGGATATGTGTGAAAACACTCTGACATGCACATGGTGCTCAGCTGTTGGGCCACATGCCTATCGTGATGAGTCTTAATCCATTTTCCTATAATCACCTATGTTCCGACTCCTTATGAAAAGACATGGGAGACAGAGAAAAGGCATTAATAGACTTCTATATTTGAACTCAGACAGTTAATGATTGAGTTGATTATACACTGCAGAAGTTGCATCCCTATCAGCCAGCCTCAGACAAATGTCTCATTAAAATCCAGGGAGGTAGGGAAAGTAAACGGTTTGAGAGAGCAGTCTCCTGCTCCACAGGGATTTGAATGTCTGCAGGACATAACTGCCTGCAGGAGATTTGTGAAAAGCTCAAATCAATTGCTCATATTTTTTATTTCACCTTTATTTCACCAGGTAGGCCAGTTGAGAACAAGTTCTCATTTACAACTGCGACCGTGCCAAGATAAAGCAAAGCAGTGTGACAAAAAGAACAGAGTTACATATGGGATTAACAGTGTGTGCAAATGTAGTAAGATTAGGGAGGTACGGTAATAAATGGCCCAAAGAGGCGATTTGCTATTTACAGATGAGCTATGTACAGGTGCAATGATCAGTAAGCTGCTCTGACAGCTGATGCTTAAAGTTAGTAAGGGAGATATAATTCTCCAGCTTCAGCATCTAGTGCTTTGGGAACAGAGAATTAAAGGAGCAAATTTCTGGCCGCGGTATAATAGATTCAGGGCATAATGTACAGACAAGGGTATGGTAGGATGTGAATACGGTGGAGGTAAACCTAGGCATTGAGTGATGATGAGAGAGGTTTTGTAAATGGAGGCGCCAGGAGAGGTCTCCGCATGTGTGTGTAGTGAGACAAAAGAGCTATCTAAGGCATGTTGATTGGGATTGAGGGCTCTACAGTGAAGAAGATCTAGCCGAGACAGCAGTAGACAAGGCATATCGACATTAGAGAGAGGCATAAAGTAATCACAGGTGTTGGTCGGGAGAGCTAAGACAACGGGCAAATAGCGATGAATGGGCAGAGCGGGTCAGTTAGGTACATATAGAGCCTGAGTTCGAGGCTGGGGCCGACAGATAAACAAAATGAGGTACTGTGTTATTGAAACAGTCCAGGGGGCATCAGCTGTGTAGCTGAGTGATCATAGGGTCCAATGAACAGCAAGGTGAGTCAGGGGGCCGTTCGGTAGTCACTACTACGCTAGACAAGCGAGGGACACAGTGTTCAGAAAAGCTAGCGGGCTGGGGCTAGCAGGTGGTTCTTTGGCGACATCGTAATGGAATAGCATGTTGAGAACACATCGGGCGATTACTTCGGCAGACCAGTCGTGATGGATCGGCGGGGTTCCTTGTCAACAGTAAAGGGTCCAGGCCAGTTGGCAAAATAGGTATTGTAGCCCTAGAATCAGCTGGTATATGGGCCTAGCTCAAGGCTAGCTCAAGGCTACTTGGTGCTTGCTTCGGGACAGAGGAGCGAGCTGGGATGATCCGGTGTAATGATCCAGAGCGGCAGAAATCCGGTGACGCGGTGGAGAGAATGGAATAAAAATAGCAGATCTGTACCACATTGGGTGAGGTGGGTTGCAGGAAAGTATATTTAGTTAGTAGATAGAAATTGAGATTAAAATATACAAGAAAAAAATGGCTATTTAACACGGGATAAGACAAAGATAAACACACATCTGACTGCTACGCCATCTTGGAAATCAAATGCTCAAACCAAATGATCATACGAACAATGGGGAGGATGGAAAGATAATGCAGTAGGAATTATTTTGGGGGGAATTGTGTTTAGTATTCATCTTTATTCACTTGTTGAAACTTGCCAAGTTGATGCAACTTGATTCCATTGATAAAGTAAGCTGAAACAACAAGGGATTTGTTTTTTTAGATCCAACCAATTTTTTTCCCAGTGGTAGGCCCTTTCGTCTTAACTTCGTTCTCATTGGTTATAAAGGATATTTTGTGGTTTTCATGTTAGATATAAACATTTGATTATTACTTACTCTATTAGATAGAGATGGTGTTTTATAGGTGTGCTTTGTATTGAATCCCTCACGTGTTTCAGGGAACCTCTCAAAACTCGAATTTAGAGTGTGGCCACTTTAATGGAAACGGATCCAACGCCTGCGTTCCCTTCTCGTTGTTAACTAGAGCATATTCCTCCCATTCTCCAAAGAGCAGAGCTATTGTCTCAGGCGGTGGGGGGTGGAGGAGGGGGTTGGGTGGCAGAATCCATCGCAGTGTATCAGAGCCTCCTCTCACAAGCCTCTGTTTGAGGATTGATTTAATGACGTCTCTGTAGATGCCTTGGGGGGCGAAACAACAACATCCAATCCCTATTATCAGAGTAAACACTGGAGTTCTGCACAGTGGCATCAGAGCATGCTGCCACCACTGCCACCAGTGTGCCAACCTAGAAAGAGAAAGGGAACGAGGGAAAAGGCTGCATATCTGCAGGTGGACAATCTACAATTTACCACGCCCATGCTTAATATCGCTCTCACACACACCACCACCACCAATGGCTCTCTAAGCAGGGTTCATGAGTTGGTTATAGAGCTGGTTGCTGTGGTAACCCTAGGTGCCCTTCTCCCTATCCAACCACCCCATACCTTCCTTCCTCTGAAGCTCTTCTTCTCACACTACCCCAGCACTTCCTCTGATGCTCTTCTTCTCACATGACCCCATCACTTCCTCTGATGCTCTTCTTCTCACACGTCCCCATCACTTCCTCTGATGCTCTTCTCCTCACACGACCCCATCACTTCCTCTGATGCTCTTCTCCTCACATGACCCCATCACTTCCTCTGATGCTCTTCTCCTCACACGACCCCATCACTTCCTCTGATGCTCTTCTCCTCACACTACCCCATCACTTCCTCTGATGCTCTTCTTCTCACATGACCCCATCACTTCCTATAATGCTCTTCTTTTCACACGACCCCATCACTTCCTCTGATGCTCTTCTCCTCACACTACCCCATCACTTCCTCTGATGCTCTTCTCCTCACACGACCCCATCACTTCCTCTGATGCTCTTCTCCTCACACGACCCCATCACTTCCTCTGATGCTCTTCTCCTCACACGACCCCATCACTTCCTCTGATGCTCTTCTCCTCACACGACCCCATCACTTCCTCTGATGCTCTTCTCCTCACACGACCCCATCACTTCCTCTGATGCTCTTCTCCTCACACTACCCCATCACTTCCTCTGATGCTCTTCTCCTCACACTACCCCATCACTTCCTCTGATGCTCTTCTTCTCACATGACCCCATCACTTCCTCTGATGCTCTTCTTCTCACACTACCCCATCACTTCCTCTGATGCTCTTCTTCTCACATGACCCCATCACTTCCTATAATGCTCTTCTTTTCACACGTCCCCATCACTTCCTCTGATGCTCTTCTCCTCACACGACCCCATCACTTCCTCTGATGCTCTTCTCTCACACGACCCCATCACTTCCTCTAATGCTCTTCTTTTCACACGTCCCCATCACTTCCTCTGATGCTCTTCTCCTCACACTACCCCATCACTTCCTCTGATGCTCTTCTCCTCACATGATCCCATCACTTCCTCTGATGCTCTTCTCTCACACTACCCCATCACTTCCTCTGATGCTCTTCTCCTCACATGACCCCATCACTTCCTATAATGCTCTTCTTTTCACACGTCCCCATCACTTCCTCTGATGCTCTTCTCCTCACACGACCCCATCACTTCCTCTGATGCTCTTCTCTCACACGACCCCATCACTTCCTCTGATGCTCTTCTCCTCACACGACCCCATCACTTCCTATAATGCTCTTCTTTTCACACGTCCCCATCACTTCCTCTGATGCTCTTCTCCTCACACTACCCCATCACTTCCTCTGATGCACACGACCCCATCACTTCCTCTGATGCTCTTCTCCTCACACTACCCCATCACTTCCTCTGATGCTCTTCTCCTCACATGACCCCATCACTTCCTATAATGCTCTTCTTTTCACACGTCCCCATCACTTCCTCTGATGCTCTTCTCCTCACACTACCCCATCACTTCCTCTGATGCTCTTCTCTCACACGACCCCAGCACTTCCTCTGATGCTCTTCTCCTCACACGACCCCATCACTTCCTCTGATGCTCTTCTCTCTCACACTACCCCATCACTTCCTCTGATGCTCTTCTCTCACACTACCCCATCACTTCCTCTGATGCTCTTCTCTCACACGACCCCATCACTTCCTATAATGCTCTTCTCCTCACACGACCCCATCACTTCCTCTGATGCTCTTCTCCTCACACGACCCCATCACTTCCTCTGATGCTCTTCTCCTCACACGACCCCATCACTTCCTCTGATGCTCTTCTCTCACACGACCCCATCACTTCCTCTGATAATGCTTCCTCTGATGCTCTTCTCCTCACACGACCCCATCACTTTCCCTCTGACCCCATCACTTCCTCTGATGCTCTTCTCCTCACACTACCCCATCACTTCCTCTGATGCTCTTCTTCTCACATGACCCCATCACTTCCTATAATGCTCTTCTCCTCACACGACCCCATCACTTCCTCTGATGCTCTTCTCCTCACACGACCCCATCACTTCCTCTGATGCTCTTCTCCTCACACGACCCCATCACTTCCTCTGATGCTCTTCTCCTCACACGACCCCATCACTTCCTCTGATGCTCTTCTCCTCACACGACCCCATCACTTCCTCTGATGCTCTTCTCCTCACACGACCCCATCACTTCCTCTGATGCTCTTCTCCTCACACGACCCCATCACTTCCTCTGATGCTCTTCTCTCACACGACCCCATCACTTCCTCTGATGCTCTTCTCTCACACGACCCCATCACTTCCTCTGATGCTCTTCTCCTCACACCACCCCATCACTTCCTCTGATGCTCTTCTCCTCACACGACCCCATCACTTCCTCTGATGCTCTTCTTCTCACACGACCCCATCATTTTCTCTGATGCTCTTCTCCTCACATGACCCCATCACTTCCTCTGATGCTCTTCTCCTCACACTACCCCATCACATCCTCTGATGCTCTTCTTTTCACACGACCCCATCACTTCCTCTGATGCTCTTCTCCTCACACGACCCCATCACTTCCTCTGATGTTCTTCTCCTCACACGACCCCATCACTTCCTCTGATGCTGTTCTCCTCACACGACCCCAGGTCTCGAATGGTTGAGGGACAGCTGTTCGGGAACTGTGGGGGGTCCTTGGAGGGTTTGGGTTTCACAAGATTGTGATCATGAAAAAGGAAATTATGACATATATTTCATATCACTATCATGCACACGCACCCTCACACATAAGGATGGCTGTGTTGTGGAAAGACTGATACATGTTTGATAGTGTCTTGATGCTGTATTGTTTGTCCTTCATGTTCTAATACTTTAATGTTACCCCTTCCTTGTGTTTTTTGTAATAAATAATTATATATAATAACAAAAAGAATGGTCCACCACCCAAAGGACATCCAGCCAACTGTACACAACTGTGGGAAGAATTGGAGGCAACATGGGCCAACAGCCCTGTGGAACACTTTTGACACCTTGTCATTCCACAATGAATTGAGGCTGTTCTGAGGGCAAAAGGGGGGTGGGGGGGTGCAACGCAATATTAGGAAGGTGTTCCAAATGTTTGTTATACTCAGTGTAGGACTCTATGTAACTGCTATTGCAAATGCTAAGGTAAGTCCATCAACATTGTTTTGATGGATATTGATATTGTTCAACAATTGACAAAACTGCATGAAAAAAAGTGCTCTTATGAAAATGTGCATCTTCTCTGAACACTGTATGAAGTGTAGAAAACAAATGATCCGTTTGTTGCAGGGGACGGTGAGCATTTGACCGTGTTAGAATTGAAGGATCATCATAGGTAGCATGTATCTATAACATGGGGTTTGTGCTTGTTCTGTGGGATGACCATACATCCCTCCATTGCATCTTTATTTCTCACTTCTTCACATCTTCTCCAGTTTCAAGACTGCGGACTCAGGTTTTGGCGGGTTTGTTCCTCAAAATGGAAGAGGTCATTTTAAGATGGGGTGGGGGTTCTTGACAACTTGAGCAGCATTTCCTCTGTGTGTGTGTGTGTGTTCCTCAAAATGGAGGTCATTTTAAGATGGGGTGGGGGTTCTTGACAATTTGAGCAGCATTTCCTCTGTGTGTGTGTGTGTGTGTGTGTGTGTGTGATTGGTAAGGTCATACAAATTACCTGGATAATACTTGGGCATGTCTTATTGCTTACAGCCCATAATTATTTATTTACTCAATTTAAAAGTATCTGTTTTTACCCTCTATTCCGCTGAGCTTTGCATTGACTATAATGGAGGTTTTTGACCTGTCTTGTTTTGTGTAATAACTATAGTCACAGCTACAGACACACAGCTACCTCTGATGTTCAGGTCTCTTCTACATGTTCTCATTCTCTGGCTGCATCCCAAATGGCACCCTGTTGCCTTTATAGTGTGCTACTATTGACCAGAGCCCTATGGGCCCTAGTCAAAAGTAGTGCACCATGAAGGGAATAGGGTGCCATTTGGGACGTAGACTGTCTGTTTTTCTGCACTACACCATGTAGATTGTTCAGGCGTCACATCAGGAGTGCTGTGAAGGTCGGAGCTATGGAGCTGTGTGGCTCCCTCCATGGTGGCTTGTGTTTCCTGGTGTTGCATGGCTCTGTATTATTTGATGACATATATAACAACCTTCACCGCCATCTCTGAAACCACTCCTCACCTGAAGCCTTGGAATGCACAGTGTCAATCCCCACATTCTCTCAGAACTCTATTGTACCTGTGTATAACATTATACAAGGTTCTGTTGGTGTGTGTAGGAGTGTGTGTGTGTAAAGGTTTCAAAGAGCAGGTTTGACATAGAGAGTCAGACAGAGAGATAGAGACTGTAATGTAACTGTAACAAGGTACAGTAACAATGTGAATGCCTGGGTCTTGAACTCTGAGTTTCTTCTCCTAATTATGTCTACATCATACTGTCAAATCAAATCTTATTTGTCACATGGCCCGAATACAACAGGTGTAGTAGACCTTACTGTGAAATGCTTACTTACAAGACCTTAACCATACAATGCAGAAAAATAAGAGTTAAGAAAATATTTATAAAAAATAAAAAAGCAACAATAACGACGCCATATACAGGGGGTACCAAGAGTGTGCATACTATGTGTATTTGTACTGATAAACAGGAGGATGGAGATCTGTTGTTGCATTGAATTAGTTATAACTGTTTATTTGTTGGAGAAGAGTATGTCTGCCAGATGATGTCAGTTGGCAAACATTAAGTAATTCAGGGTTGTTGTAGCATATCCAATGACTGCAAATGTCATGATACTGGATTTACACATTTCAACTGCTGTGACCATAAAATGCACTCCGCTCAAACCTACATGTAGATGGAAACCCATGTATCTGATTCTGAACATCCTGCCTGTCCTCTCTCAGGCCAAACGTCTTCTATTTGACTCAATCAGTCCATTGTTCTTTCTCCAAGGTTTAATTTTGAAGAGGAGACGCCAACGACCAACTTCGACACTTTCCCGGCGGCCATTCTCACCGTCTTCCAGGTACTCGGTCTCCTCTTCTCTCCATTTAATGAACCAACTCATTTGGCTTTTCACTCTGGAGCTCTATCCTTCAGAATGTTGGACTAGATTAAATCATTGTGTTTTGAACTAAGATAATTTGCAATTAGTGGAATTTGTTGGTCTAACTACTTTTTGTCTCTGTCTCCAAATTACTCGTCTTTCTGTTAGCCTGTGTTATACATTTACTTAAAGTATTAATTGTTGACCCTACATTATAACTAAATATTTTGTATTCTTCATTTCATACACTGAACAACTCCCCCAAAAACTAAATTTTCTACTCTATCTCAACGGCCAATGGCAGATTTTGACTGGCGAGGATTGGAATGCAGTGATGTATCATGGTATTGAGTCCCAGGGGGGCGTACGGCGGGGGATGTTCTCCTCGGTCTACTTCATCGTCCTCACACTCTTTGGAAACTGTATCCTCTCTGACTCTCCGAGTCGTGCCACTGCATGGATATCAGAGATTTCATCTGCATGAAATATTCATATAGTTAAATATAAATATCTCATGTCAAGTGCTGCAATGAGAGCTGTAAACTTTGCCAAATTATTTCCGTGGGGGGGGGCATGCTCCTGGACCCCCTTAGGAGGGTTCCCCCAGTGAATTCTGTCCATTTCAACCTCGCACATTTCCACCACATCCGGTCTGTTGCTGATGCTTGGTTGCAATGCACCACGGCTCAGCCGTGAAATCCACTAAAATTGTGTTAAAGTTTTTCCTGAGCTTAGTTACAACCAGACACGCTCCTGAATGTCTTCTTAGCTATCGCCGTCGACAACCTCGCCAATGCACAGGAGCTCACCAAGGTAAGTTTGATGAACCCACAGAACCACATTCTACCCAGGGAACTTTAAAGAACAATTCTGAATAAAATGACCCCTGGTAACCCATCCCTTCTGGTTTATTGGTCCAGGATGAGGAGAAGCAGGAGGAAGAAGCCAATAAGAAGCTGGCCCTGCAGAAGGCCATGGAGGTGAAGGAGGTCAGCCCCATGTCAGCAGCCAACATCTCTATCGCTGCGTAAGTCGCCCACCTACATGTTCTCTAAACATGGTCTTTCCTGTGTTGTCTTTCCCATATTGTCAAGTATCAGATATAGCTGGTTCTGTTCATGGTCAATGTGCTGTTGGTGTCTTGGTTCTGATCACTGTCTCTCAATGTGTCTCTGTTGTGATTATCGCCTCTGTCCATTTGCATTCTCCTAACTACACAATTGACATGTCTGGCATGTTTCTGTCTACGTGTGTGTGCTTTGACGATGATCCTTCTCTTTCTGACAGGAGTAGATGATTGATCTGAAACAGATCTCCAGTCAGCAGCAGTTTCTCTGATCGGCCTTTCAGTCTTATTTCATGATCATCAATACAACTAATTCATGCATTAGAGTCCGATGGAGTCAATCAGAACATTGTCAACATCAGCAATCTCCTATAACCTATTTACTGTATCTAACCAAGCAGCCATGCCCTCTCTCCACTGGGATTGGCTATAGGACTAATTCTTGAATTGTGTCATTTTCAGCATTAGGGATGTCATTATGTACTAGGTAAAGATGAGCTCTATTGACAACAGTACACTATAAAGAATATTGACAAAACATTTTGACAGTCAATAAGTCATTGGTTTGTACATGACAATGCATCAGTAATGTCATTCTCAGCCCATGTGGGACACATCATCTATTAGATGTTTATGACATGTCCTCTGTGTCTTGACTGTGAGCCCAATGACCCGGGCACGTATTGAAAAAGACCCTCAGAGTAGCAGTTTTGATTTAGGATCCTTTTAGCCTTTACCACCATAATGAATAAGATAATATGTATAGGAGGGACCTGGTCCAAGATCAGCACTCCTACTTTGAGATGCTTTGTGGATACGGGTCTAGGTCAGAATGGTGGTTAGTTTCAGAAAACAAATCTTTGAAAAAATGAATTCATCTCTCATGGACAGATGACCAAATTACACAATATTTTAGTTCTTAGTCAACCAAGAGGAATAATGAATAAACACATTTTAGATTGACAGTAGCCTACTGCATCAATCCTGATGATTGCTTTTGAAGATGGATTTGCCATAAATAGCCACTTGTTTTATCTGTGCTTGTTACGTCCGTTGTTGGAATGAGACCAAGGCGCAGCGTGGTAAGCGTACATGATGAACACCCAAAAAAAAAAAAGATACACGAACGTACCGTTCTGCAGGCTGGCTACACAGTAACTGTACAAAAACAAGATCCCACAAACTCAGGTGGAAAACAGGCTGCCTAAGTATGATCCCCAATCAGAGACAACGATAGACAGCTGCCTCTGATTGGGAACCATACCCGGCCAACAAAAAAATAGAACACATTTGCCCACCCAAGTCACACCCTGACCTAACCAAATAGAGAATAAAAAAGGCTCTCTAAGGTCATGGCGTGACAGTGTTTTTATCTGAATTTTATCTTTTTAACATAGAATGATGAAACCTTAATGAGGTTCATTTGTCAGTCTATTTCAAAGCTATGTTGATCCAGGCCATTTCTGAGGAAATGTTTCATTTTAGATATCTGCACAAGGCTTTTTACTTTTAATTAAGGGAATCCATAATCGTCTTTTATTCACAAAAGTAATCATGATGTTTTTTTTAAACGAAGACCATTGTCTGTTTGATTGAAAACATCACTCTTACGTTTGAAAGGCTTTGTAAACCCATTGTGTATTGAACTTTGCAAATCCACTTTGATACCATTTCTTTAATTACATTGACTTGAGTGTTATTTCTTCTGAAAATGTTCAGTTTTATGTCTTTGGTAACACTTCAGTGAAGGGGTTTAGTATCAATAAATATTTGTCACTTGACCACAGTATGCAACCGTGTGTGGTGTACAGCACTACAAAATACAGTACTACAAACTGTCAATACTGTATAGTGTACACTACCCCTACTGCTGAAGTGTTAACCGCTATTGTAGTTGTTGCTCTGTTGGACTAGTCCTTCTTGTTCGTGGAGGGGACAGGTGGACAGACAGGCAGGCAGACAGACACTTTATGGAGTCCACCTCTCCCCACCACATCCTTTTGGTTTGTGTCTCATTCTTTCTTTCTTTCTTTTTGTTTTTATTGTTTTTGTTCTGAATGTACAGTTTTGTAAAGCAAAATCGAGATGCACTCTCTCGCAGCTCGTCCGTCTCCAGCGTGCATTCACCGTGAGTTTTTGCTCTCTGTTACAATGTTACAATATTTTTACGCCCTCTCCTCTCCTTCCCCGTCCTCTCGCCCATACCCGCCTCCTCCTGCTTCCCCTTTTGCCTTGTTCCTCCTCTCCTTTCCCCCCTCTTCCTCGCCCCATCCACTTCTCCATCTCTTCTTTCCCCTCCTCCTCCACCTAGCCTTCCAATCCCTCTGTTAAAACACTCTCTCCATTCTTGTGATCCTTCCAGTCTTCCCAGAGTGTTGAGATACGCTTGAAACTGGAGAACCCAGTGGTGGCTCACTGGTGGCTCTCATTATAGATTGAGATTTCAATTAATAATACTTGTCTTATTTACTGAAGTTAAGGCAACTGTGTGTGTGCGTGAGTGTAAATGCATGTATGTAAATGCATGTATGTAAATGCATGCATGTGTGTGTGTGTATGTGTGTGTGTGTGTGTGTGTGTGTGTGTGTGTGTGTGTGTGTGTGTGTGTGTGTGTGTGTGTGTGTGTGTGTGTGTGTGTGTGTGTGTGTGTGTGTGTGTGTGTGTTCTGAATACTGAATATTTCATTGTGCATAGCACCAGCTTTCGTCTCCACTGTGTTGATGTCAGAATTGATGAGAGTTTAACCTGAGCTTTTGTGAATAATTGCTATATAAATATTAAATGTCTTGGAGCCCGGTCAATTCCCAAGACATTTTGTCAGTTTTACAGCTTGTGTTTTTTATACCCCGGGGTTTCACTTCTTCAACACACTGGGTGAGGACCAAACAAATTATAGTACAGTAGCCAAGAGGTAGTATGCCATACAAGACAAATCAAATAAAGTGAAACATTACATGAATTTGGCTTAATAATTTTTGCCAATTAGTAACAACTCTCATTTCTAAACGTTGTGGTGGTGTTGTTGCTAATCTGTGTGTATGTTTCTATCTTGTCCACTGTAATCTCTCTCTCTTACCAAAATCACAGCTTACATTATTTGTCTATGCCTTGCATACTTGTTTGTCTGTCTGTCTATTGCTTTTGTTGTCTGTTTTATCTATTCCCCTGCCCGTCGAGTCTTGAGTTACAGGTGACACAAAGAATGCAACTTTACTAGTCATACATACAGTTGAAGTCAGAAGTTTACATACACTAAGATTGGAGTCATTACTTGTTTTTCAACCACTCCACAAATTTCTTGTTAACAAACTATAGTTTTGGCAAGTCGTTTAAGACATCTACTTTGTGCATGACACAAGTCATTTTTCCAGCAATTGTTTACAGACAGATTATTTCACTTTTAATTCACCGTATCACAATTCCAGTGGGTCAGATGTTTACATACACTAAGTTGACTGTGCCTTTAAACAGCTTGGAAAATGTCAGAAAATGATGTCATGTCTTTAGAAGCTTCTGATAGGCTAATTGACATAATTTGAGTCAATTGGAGGTGTACCTGTGGATGTATTTCAAGACCTACCTTCAAACTCAGTGCTTCTTTGCTTGATATCATTAGAAAATAAAAAGAAATCAGCCAAGACCTCAGAAAACAATTGTAGATCTCCACAAGTCTGGTTCATCCTTTGGGAGCAATTTCCAAACGCCTGAAGGTACCCCGTTCATCTGTACAAACAATAGTACGCAAGTGTAAACACCATGGGACCACGCAGCCGTCATACCTCTCAGGAAGGAGACGCGTTCTGTCTCCTAGAGATGAACGTACTTTGGTGCGAAAGGTGCAAATCAATCCCAGAATAACAGCAAAAGGTCCTTGTGAAGATGCTGGAGGAAACCGGTACAAAAGTATCTATATCCACAGTAAAACGAGTCCTATATCGACATAACCTTAAAAGCCACTCAGCAAGGAAGAAGTCCCTGCTCAAAAACCACCATAGAAAAGCCAGACTACAGTTTGCAACTGTACATGCGGACAAAGATCGTACTTTCTGGAGAAATGTCCTCTGGTCTGATGAAACAAAAATATAACTGTTTGGCCAAAAATTACCATCGTTATGTTTGGAGGAAAAAGGGGGAGGCTTGCGAGCCGAAGAACAACATCCCAACCGTGAAGCACGGGGGTGGCAGCATCATGTTGTGGGGGTGCTTTGCTGAAGGAGGGACTGGTGCACTTCACAAAATAGATGGCATCATGAAGGAGGAAAATTACGTGGATATATCGAAGCAATATCTCAAGACATCAGTCAGGAAGTTAAAGCTTGGTCGCAAATGGGTCTTCCAAATGGACAATGACCCCAAGCATACTTCCAAAGTTGTGGCAAAAGGGCTTAAGGACAACAAAGTGAAGGTATTGGAGTGGCCATCACAAAACCCCGATCTCAATCCCATTGAAAATTTGTGCGCAGAACTGAAAAAGCTTGCGTGAGCAAGGAGGCCTACTTACCTGACTCAGTTACACTGTCATGGGGAATGGGCCAAAATTCACCCAACTTATTGTGGGAAGCTTGTGGAAGGCTACCCAAAACATTTGACCCAAGTTAAACAATTTAACCTGTTACTCCTACCCCCTACTTTTTCGAACATTCTGTTAAAAATCGCGCAACATCTCAGCGCCCTGCTGCTCATGCCAGGAATATAGTATATGCATATGATTAGTATGTGTGGATAGAAAACACTCAGACGTTTATAAAACTGGTTAAATCACAGCTGTGACTATAACAGAACGTGCGTTTCATCGAAAAGCGCAGGAAAATCTGATCACTGAAAATTGAAAAATATATCCATCCGCCACATCAACCCATTGTTAAAGCTGAACCACATTAAATGGGGCTGAGGTTGCAATACCTACAGCTTCCCCACGATGTCAACAGTCTTGTTGATCCCAGGCTGTGTCACAACAGGCTGTGACCTGGAGTACCAAAGGGCGGTGCACAATTGGCCCAGCGTTGTCCGGGTTAGGGCAGGGTTTGGCCAGGGGGGCTTTACTTGGCTCATCGCGCTCTAGCGACTCCTTGTGGCAGGCCGGGCTCCTGCAGGCTGTCTTTGGTCATCAGTTGAACAGCGTTTCCTCTGACACATTGGTGCGGCTGGCTTCCGGGTTAAGCGAGCAGGTGTTAAAAACGTCTTGCGTCGAGCAATCCCGTATCCGGGAGCGTAATCATAGCCTCAAGCTCATTACCATAACGCAACGTTAACTATTCATGAAAATCGCAAATGAAATTAAATAAATATATTGGCTCACAAGCTTGGCCTTTTGTTAACAACACTGTCATCTCAGATTTTCAAAATATACTTTTCAACCATACCTACACAAGCATTTGTGTAAGAGTATTGATAGCTAGCATAGCATTAAGCCTAACATTCAGCAGGCAACATTTTCACAAAAACAAGAAAAGCATTCAAATAAAATAATTTACCTTTGAAGAACTTTGGATGTTTTCAATGAGAAGACTCTCAGTTAGATAGCAATGTTCAGTTTTTCCAAAAATATTATTTGTGTAGGAGAAATCGCTCCGTTTTTTCCATCACGTTTGGCTAAGAAAAAACCCCGAAAATTCAGTCATTACAACGGCAAACTTTTTTCCAAATTAACTCCATAATATCGACAGACACATGGCAAACGTTGTTTAGAATCAATCCTCAAGGTGTTTTTCACATATCTATTCGATGATAAGTCATTTGTGGCAGTTGGGTTTCTCCTCTGACGCAAATGAAAAAATACACGCAGCTGGAGATTACGCAATAATTGCAACGGAGGACACCAAGCGAGCACCTGGTAAATGTAGTCTCTTATGGTCAATCTTCCAATGATATGCCTACAAATACGTCACAATGCTGCAGACACCTTGGGGAAATGACAGAAAGTGTAGGCTCATTCCTTGCGCATTCACAGCCATATAAGGAGACATTGGAACACACCGCTTTCAAAATCTGGGGCATTTCCTGTTTGAAATGTCATCTTGGTTTCGCCTGTAGCATCAGTTCTGTGGCACTCACAGACAATATCCTTGCAGTTTTGGAAACGTCAGCGTGTTTTCTTTCCAAAGCTGTCAATTATATGCATAGTCAAGCATCTTTTCGTGACAAAATATCTTGTTTAAAACGGGAACGTTTTTTATCCATAAATTAAAAGAGCGCCCCCTATATCCAAGAAGTTAAGAAGTGCGGCATGGCGGGTCATGTTTTGGAGGACGCATGACTCGACCTTCACCTCTCCTGAACCTATAGGAGAGTTGCAGCGATGAGACAGGATCGTAATTGGATATCACGAAATTTGGGAGAAAAGGGGGGTACATTATTTTTAAAGAAAACACTGTCATCCATAGCACAAGCATATCAACCCATGAGCATCTGAGCTTCACTACTTGCACACAAAACAAATTGCTAATTTCTCCCATATGGTCTGAGTTGCTGTACAAACAGCAGTGGGACTTTGCTGGCTGGAGACACAAGATGGTCTTTATGGATGTGCCAACACAAATACTCCCCATAGTAAATTTGTCATTTACCACGCTTGGGTTTAAAACTTGCTCACCCAAACCCTCTACAGATTTACACATGGCCAGTGTGCATCCCAAATGGCACCACCCTATTCCATAGTACACTACTTTTGACCAGGGCTCTGGTCATAAGTAGTGAACTATATAGGGCATATGGTGCCATTTCAGATGCAGCCCATGTGTGAATCTGTAGAGGGTTTGGGTGAGCATGTTTTAAACCCAAGCGTGGTAAATGACAAATTTACTATGGGGAGTATTTGTGTTGGCACATCCATAAGCTGCTACTTCACTCTAACACCCTGTATCCCTCTCACCCCTCATATCCGTTCCCCTCACCTGTCCATTGGCCCTGCAGTAAGGAGCAGCAGAGAGCCAATAAGATAATGTCAGTGTGGGAGCAGCGCACCAACCAACTGCGTCGAAACAACCTGAGAGCCAGCTCCGAGGCTCTGTTCAACGAGCTGGACCCCGAGGAGCGTCTGCGGGTCTCCTCCGCCCTCCACCTGCGCTCTGACATGAAGACCCACAACGACCGCCCCCTAGTGGTGGAGCCAGGTAACGGGGACAATCCCCGACCCCCTGAGGAGGACAGAGACGGAGCAGACCCCCAGCAAGAGGGAGGAGACCCCCACGGTCCACAACCACATAAGCACTACCGTCACCGGGAGAGGAACGGGGAGAATGGGGAGAGCAGGCATCACACCCACCACAGCCGCAGTAGGGACCACTACCACCCAGACGGGCCCCGATCCAAAGAGGGCAAGGTGGAGAGGAACCATAGTCGAGAGGGGGGGCAGGGCCACAGGCACCATCACCAGGCTGAATCCCCAGAGGAGGGGGTTAACGGAGGGGGAGAGGGAAGGGAAGACCACCACCACCACTCCGACAGACAGGGGAACAGGGCCCTGGCTACCAGGGACAGACTGGAGAGCAGGGGCCGGGGCCACAGGGAGGAGAACGGAGAAAGGAGGAAGCACCGCTCGCGCAGAGTCAGGGCCCAGTCAACACTGGATGGAGACGAGTGTAGAGAGAATGGAGAGAGAAATGGAGACAGGGACCAAGGACACAGGTGAGACCAGTGCTGACTGACCAACACATTCTCAATGTGCTTTAATTACCTATTTTTATTAAGTCATCACCACAGAGCTTCACTGATGTGCACAGGCTGTGTTTTGAATGTTTTGCAGGGACAGACAGACCGACTCTCAAGGGGAGAGCTTGGCCACCAGTCCTGTGCAGCCTCCTGCAGGTCTGCAGGCTGGAGAGAAGCAAGAGGATGCTGACAACCAGAAGAACAGCCACAGAGCCAGCCAGGCAGGCCTGAACAGCAACACTGTCCACATCCCTGTCACCATCACCGCCCCATCCAGAGAGACCACCATCATACCCAGTCAGTACCCTAGTCTCTATCTTAGTCCACAACTTTTCTTGCCCAGGGACCCACCGCCAAGGCAAACCAGCGACCCAGGGATCCCCCCATCATATGTTAGCAAAACAAATTGTGAATGATAACGGCAAGTAGAAGTAATTAACATTTAATAATGATAAGCAGTTTCATTTTTCTGACCACCTCACAGTTCATTGGAAGAGGAAGTGTAAACTCTAACATAGTCTATTACCTAGAAAGGCATCTTCGCGGCATAGAGAAAGTGTTGCTGTTGTTAAGCACATTTTCAGCAATTCTTCAAAATTTCTCATTGAAAATTTTGAAGCCAATTTTCAGAAATTCTACACACTTTGGCATAGAGCTGAGACAATTTTGCCTGCTCTGCTCAAACATTAGAACAATTTTAATCGACATTTATTTTTATAATTCTCCCTGACTGTCTACTTTTATTTGATTGTTAGTTCTCAAAGAGGATATTATGAAAAAATAAAGTTTAATATTTTTTGTGTGCTTTCTGTCTGTTTTTGGTCTTTAAAGTTGACACTGAAATAGTTTTTCCATCCCGTAAATTGCCACTTAAATGGCCTGCTTAAGAATGGTCTCCATATTAAAGGGATAGTTGAAGATTTTGGCAATGAAGCCATTTATCTATTTCCCTAGAGTCGGATGAACAGGAACAGTTTGCATGCTAGTGAAACAACCTCTAACTTCCTTCAAGCTGGACGCAGTGACATAACAATGGTGGAAAAAAATCCCCACAACCCCTAGGGGGCCGCGGACCCTAGTTTGAAACCCCCTGCCTTTATCAATACCTCAGGCTGTACCCCAGTCAGTTCCTCACTGTGTTATGTTCCTCTTAGCCATAGGCTGCAGGGGAAACACTTGGGTGAAAGTGTAGTGTAACATTAGGTTAGTATGACTGATCAGTGCCTGATCAGCTGTGTGTTGGTTATGTTGTAGTGAAGGTCTATCATGAGTTCTTTCTGAGTGTAATCTCTCTCTCTCACTCTCGCACTCACTCTCTCTTTGATAGTGGATAACATAGACTGTGAGAGCCTCCGCCTGAACGAGGAGAAGAAGGACTTGGAGGAGGAGCTGAAGAACGGTCCCAAACACATTCTCCCCTACAGCTCCATGTTTGTGTTTGGACAGACCAACCCGTAAGTCATGTCCTGAGACAGGGAACCTTTTGGCTAGTAAGACTAGTCTGGGCTCAAACTGTTTCTGCATTTCTATATTGGGTGCCACTCAGTATTACGTCAGCGTTTTGAGAGGTTATGTTGAGTGCACTCAGTGAGATTACCTGTGCTGTTCAGGGTGCGTCGGCTGTGCCACTACGTGGTGAACCTGCGTTACTTTGAGATGTGTATCCTGTCGGTCATCACCATGAGCAGCATAGCCCTGGCTGCTGAAGACCCTGTGCAGGCCAATGCACCACGCAACAACGTGAGTCCTGCAAGAGTACACACACACACACACACACACACACACTGCTGGGTATTTGGGTACGGAGGCCTGAGGAGCAGCTCCTACTAGCGCTAAAGGAATTGCATCCAAATCCCAGAACCCCCTCAGTCCGACTAGCTGATTTATTAGGCTTGATTGAGCTGCCAGAAGCTTCTAGAATTTCTGCTAATATCACCTGAAAGTTATACTTTGTGAGAGTGCTACAGAAACAAAAATAGTCATAAATATGAGCTGAGTGCTGCTAAGGTGATTGTCTGCTGTGTGTCTTGAGGAAGAGGAAAGAAGACGGCTGTGTGACATCTGACTGAACATTTAATCATTTGCAGGTGCTCAAGTATCTGGACTACGTTTTCACAGGAGTGTTCACCTTTGAGATGGTGATTAAGGTGAGAGGTCATACTGGTGAAATGGTTGGAAATAGACATACAACAGTTTCCTCCGTTTGAACACAGAGGTACTCTCTTAGGTTGCAGCTAGAATTAGCTCCACTGTAATGCGGTAGCACTGGTATTTCAGTATATCCAAGACCAGGGCTCCTTGCTGAAGTGGTAACATTCATCCATTAACATTCATAATGTGGATCATCTTCCTTATGACTTTAACTCTGTGTGTAGATGATAGACCTGGGACTGCTCCTTCATCCTGGTTCTTACTTCCGGGACCTGTGGAACATCCTGGACTTTATTGTGGTCAGTGGAGCTCTGGTGGCGTTCGCCTGCTCGTAAGTAAACACTTGACATACTGTTTGTTCTTGTGCCAGCTGTAGGTGGGGTTAAAGGGGCAATCTGGGATTTGAAAAACCAAACAAAGCAGGGACGTCACCATTTGTTTTGGTAAAAAGCTGAGGAATGGGGCTGGAGAAATTGAAAATGTATTTTCCAATCCAAGATTGCTCCTTTAAATTGATTACAGTATTAGTACTGTTTCAAATCCTTTTTCAGCCAACAGCACCTCTCCCCTAGGTTGTCACTTCACAGTCAACACACTGACTCTCCAGCTGGCACATCTACAAATATGCCAGTCTGGGTGGTGCACTCACTCACCCGCCACAGCCCAAAACATTCCCCCAAATCAACCTCTCTGTACAGCTCTGAGGGGCTCTAAACCACTTTGCCGGTGGTTATTTGCCAAAATGGGTTGTTGCTCAAACTCTTTTAACCTTTAATCACCACTCCCATCTGTGTAGTAGGGTGTGTGGGATTTGTTTAATGAGCATGAGGTTAAGCTGGGGAGGTGGGCGGGGGCTTCGTCTTAGTGCTAATGTACAGCAGTTGTTCTCTCCCTCCCTGGTACTGAGAGGGAAATGTTATCAGGTGCTTCCATGTCAAGTAACACACACAGTCTCAGACATACACACACAAAGACAATAAAGGGAGGGGAAATCCAGTCTTTCCAACCAGTAAAAGGAAATTGTGTATTCTCTCCCACAACCAGCTCAGTCAGTTATTTTGCACCCCAGTGGTGTCATGGTGGGGCTAATGTGTAATAAATAAACTGTGAAGTAGTCTATTGTACCACATTTGTATTGCTGTTGTCTATCTTACTCTTCTCTCTTTTTTCTGAACTGTAGCCTATTGTATATGGATGGTTTTCTGTGTCGCTGACTGTCTCTTTCTCATTTAATTCTGTCCCTCCATCTTTCTCTTTTGTGGCTTGGATTGCTTTCAGGAGCTTCATGGGGTAATGCCTTTGTTTGCCTGCTTTTTTCCCTTTGTCTCTTTTGTCTTTCTTGACAGTTTATCTCTCTGTCTCTCTCACTCTCTCTGTCTCTCGTTCGGTTTGTCTCTCTGTCTGTTTCTCTGTCCATCCTAGTCAACAGAGCCTATGCCCAACATGTAGCCAGCAGCCTCACGCTCATTTCTCAAGCTTTTTGATTAGTTAGCCTGTATTAGAGGTCGACCGATTTATGATTTTTCAACGCCGATACCGATTATTGGAGGACCGAAAAAAAGCCGACACCGATTATTCGGCAGATTCTTTACATTTAACAATACAACAATACTGAATGAACACTTATTTTAACTTAATATAATACATCAATTAAATCAATTTAGCCTCAAATAAATAATGAAACGTGTTCAATTTGTTTTAAATAATGCAAAAACAAAGTGTTGGAGAAGAAAGTAGAAGTGCAATATGTGCCATGTAAGAAAGCTAACATTCCTTGCTCAGAACATGAGAACATATGAAAGCTGGTGGTTCCTTTTAACATGAGTCTTCAATATTCCCAGGTAAGAAGTTTTAGGTTGTCGTTATTATAGGAATTATAGGACTATTTCTCTCTATACCATTTGTATTTCATTAACCTTTTGACTATTGGATGTTCTTATAAGCACCATAGTATTGCCAGTGTAACAGTATAGCTTCCGTCCCTCTCCTCGCTCCTCCCTGGGCTCGAACCAGGAGCACAACGACAACAGCCACCCTTGAAGCAGAGTTACCCATGCAGAGTAAGGGGAACAACCACTCCAAGTCTCAGAGCGAGTGACGTTTGAAACACTATTAGCGCGTACCCCGCTAACTAGCTAGACATTTCACATTGGTTACACCAGCCTCATCTCGGGAGGTGATAGGCTTGAAGTCATAAACAGCGCAATGCTTGACGCACAACGAAGAGCTGCTGGCAAAACGCACAAAAGTGCTGTTTGAATGAATGCTTACGAGCCTGCTGCTGCCTACCATCGCTCAGTCAGACTGCTCTATCAAATCATAGATTTAGTTATAACATAATAACACACAGAAATACGAGCCTTAGGTCATTAATATGGTCGAATCCGGAAACTATCATCTCAAAAACATTCTTTCAGTGAAATACGGAACCATTCCGTATTTTATCTAAGGGGTGGCATCCATTAGTCTAAATATTCCTGTTACATTGCACAACCTTCAATGTTATGTCATAATTACGTAAAATTCTGGCAAATTAGGCTCCCCAAATTAGGCGTCGCAAACTGTTGCATATACACTGACTGTGCAATGAACGCAAGAGAAGTGACACAATTTCACCTGGTTAATATTGCCTGCTAAGCTGGATTTCTTCTAGCTAAATATTCAGGTTTAAAATATATACTTCTGTGTATTGATTTTAAGAAAGGCATTGATGTTCATGGTTAGGTACACATTGGAGCAACGATACGCACTGCATTGATTATATGCAACGCAGGACACGCTAGATAAACTAGTAATATCATCAACCATGTGTAGTTAACTAGTGATTATGATTGATTGTTTAATGCTAGCTAGCAACTTACCTTGACTTACTGCATTCGCGTAACAGGCAGTCTCCTCGTGGAGTGCAAAGAGAGGCAGGTGGTTAGAGCGTTGGTCTAGTTAACTGTAAGGTTGCAAGATTGAATCCCCCGAGCTGACAAGGTGAAAATCTGTTGTTCTGTCCCTGAACGAGGCAGTTAACCCACCGTTCCTAGGCCGTCATTGAAAATGAGAATGTGTTCTTAACTGACTTGCCAAGTTAAATAAAGATTAAATAAAGGTGTAAAAAATAATAACAATTAAATCTGCCAAATCGGTGTCCAAAAATACCGGTTTCCGATTGTTATGAAAACTTGAAATCGGCCATTCCAATTAAATCGGTCGACCTCTAGCCTGTATAGCTACGCATCTATAGATTCACCCTCATTATATTACTGTAGACTATTGGGTCACATTCCATGTGGATAGATGCTCTACAGATGGTCATCATACTATCTGTTGAAAAGCAACTGCTTGCTAAGGTTACAGTTAGGGTTAGCTGTAGAATAAGAGTTAGGGTAGGGGTTAAGATTAGGATTAAGTTTAGGGTTGGGATAAGGGTTATGGTTAGATTTAGGGTTCGGTTTAGTGGATGGTGTTGTTGAATGTTATTGAACATCTACAAACCATCTGTCCAAATAAATAGTTTCCTGTTATTCTGACCATTTGCATATGTTCACTTATTTACTCTTCCATTGAAAATTCACACTCACTCATTATTGAGAGGGTGTTTTTGCATGTTTTTATTTTTAATTTTTTTATTTTACCTTTATTTAACCAGGCAAGTCAGTTAAGAACAAATTCTTATTTTCAATGACGGCCTGGGAACAGTGGGTTAACTGCCTGTTCAGGGGCATAACGACATATTTGTACCTTGTCAGCTCTAACCACTAGGCAACCTTCCGGTTACTAGTCCAACGCTCTAACCACTAGGCTACCCTGCCGCCCCAAACAGTAGTTTTATTTGATGTAGGTGTGTTTGAGGTGTGTGAGTGTGTGTGCCTCTTCACTGTGTGCGTGTGAATGGCTGTCTATATGCACATACATCCTTGTGTGTGCGTGCACGTGTGAATGTGCATGTGGGTGAGTGTGTCTGTGCGTGTGAGTGCGTGCGTGCATGCGTGTTTGTGGTAGTTGTCCCATAATGCTGTCTCAGTAGGGTATGTATGTTTGTTCCTCTCCTGGTGCTGTGGGATGCTGATAGGGAGGTTATCTGGAGGATACACTTCCTCTCCCTAGCTGCTCACCTCACAGACAGACAGACAGACAGACAGACAGACAGACAGACAGACAGACAGACAGACAGACAGACAGACAGAACTGTGTCTCTTGTCGAACGTCATGTCTTGTCCTCCTTAATGCCATCTCACTGGAAAAACCTTAATGCCATCTCACTGGAAAAACAAAACTAATGCACTATGTAGGGAACAGGGTGTAATTTGGAACTCATTCTGGGTCTTCTTGTCAGAAACAGGAGATGGACAGCTAAAACTGTCCTTTTACTATTTTGTTCAGTCTGTTAGGTTTCTGCTCTTTTTTCACTTGAACTTAGTAAAATCCTTCCGTGTGCTTGTCATTATCTGTTTCTTTCTGCTGTGTTTTGATGTTCTTATTAAGTCGTAAGGATAACTAGCACCACAGTATCTCCATGCCTATTCAACAGTAGTAGTGGTAGTAGTAGTAGTATTATTGGCTTAAAGTGTTTATTTTGCTCAGTGTTTCTGTATATTTCTGCCTTTTTCTTTGTCTCCATGAAGCAGCCTTAATATCTTATGTGCTTTGGGTTTGTTCTCTGTGATTCGTGACGTGTGTTTGTTTGTGTGTGTCCTGTTTATCATTGCTTTTCTTCATCAGATCGCAACAAAACGTGGCCAGGTGGGGACCTACCCTCTCTCTATCATTGACCCCTGACCCCAAAAACGTTCCCCTATCAACCTCCTCCATCGCATTCCAAAACGCTCACTTTCTCTGCTGGATACCCATTCCACCTCTTACGCTCTCAATGAACTAATCCCAGTCCCAATGAGGATCTATTGGAGACCCAGTAGCTTTCAGAAGACAATCACTGATCAGATTCATCTCTGTCCCTTGTTGCCATTGTGTGCCGACATGCCAAAGCAAAGGACAGTTGTACAATGCCAACATTTACAGTTGGAATTAGAATGAAAGTATATCAAATTAATACTCATATATTTATAGTGCATTCGGAAAGAATTTAGGCCACTTCGCTTTTTCCACATTTTGTTACGTTACAGCCTTATTTTAAAATGTATTAAATAGTTTTTTTCCCTCGTAAATCTACACACAATACCCCATAGTAACAAAGCAAAAACAGGTTTTTAGAAATGTTTGCAAATGTACACTACCATTCAAAAAAGTCATCAGAAATACAGTGTAGACATGGTTAATGTTGTAAATGACTATTATGGCTGGAAACAGCAGATTTAAAATAAACAAAAAAAGATATCTACATAGGTGTACAGAGGCCAATTATAAGCAACAATCACTCCTATGTTCCAATAGCATGTTGTGTTAGCTAATCCAAGACTATCATTTAGAATAAAAAATATATATAATTTTTTATTTTATTTTACCCTGTTTTCTCCCAATTTCGTGGTATCCAATTGTTTTTAGTAGCTACTATCTTGTCTCATCGCTACAACTCCCGTACGGGCTCGGGAGAGACGAAGGTTGAAAGTCATGCGTCCTCCGATACACAATCCAACCAAGCCACACTGCTTCTTAACACAGCGCGCATCCAACCCAGAAGCCAGCCGCACCAATGTGTCGGAGGAAACACCGTGCACCTGGCAACCTTGGTTAGCGCGCACTGCGCCCGGCCGCCCACAGGAGTCGCTGGTGCGCGATGAGACAAGGATATCCCTACTGGCCAAACCCTGGAGCATCAGCATTTGTGGGTTCAATTACAGGTTCAAAATGTCAAGAAACAAAGAACGTTCTTCTTAAACTCGTCAGTCTATTCGGGTTCTGAGAAATGAAGCCTATTCCATGTGAGAAATTGCCAAGAAACTGAAGATCTTGTACAACCCCGTGTACTACTCCCTTCACAGAACAGTACAAACGAGCTGTAACCAGAATAGAAAGACGAGTGGGAGGCACCGGTGCACAACTGAGCAAGAGGACAAGTACATTAGAGTGTCTAGTTTGAGAAACAGACGCCTCGCAAGTCTTCAACTGGCAGCTTCATTAAATAGTACCCGGAAAACACCAGTCTCAACATCAACAGTGAAGAGGCGACTCTGGGATGCTATCCTTCTAGGCAGAGTTGCAAAGAAAAAGCCATATCTTAGACTGGCCAATAATAATAGAAGAATAAGATGGGCAGAAGAACACAGACAATGGACAGAGGAACTCTGCCTAGAAGGCCAGCATCCCGGAGTCACATCTTCATTGTTGGCATTGAGACTGGTGTTTTGCGGGTACTAATTAATGAACCTGCCAGTTGATGACTTGTGAGGCGTCGGTTTCTCAAACTAGACACTCTAATGTACTTGTCCTCTTGCTCAGGAACTCTGGAGATCATTGGGTTCTTGGGCACCTCCCAACCAAGGCCTTCTCACCCGATTGCTCAGTATGGCCGGCCGGCTCTAGGAAGAGTCTTGGTGGTTCCAAACTTCTTCCGTTTAAGAATGATGGAGGCCACTGTGTTCTTGTGGACCTTCAATACTGCAGCAATGTTTTGCTACCCTTCCCCAGATCTGTGCCTCAACATAATCCTGTCTCGGAGCTCTACAGACAATTCCTTCCACCTCGTGGCTTTGTTTTTGCTCTGACATGCACTGTCAACTGTGGGACCTTATATAGACAGGTGTGTGCATTTCCAAATCATGTCCAATCATGCATTTAACACAGGTGCACTCCAATCAAGTTGTTGAAACATCTCAAGGATGATCAATGGAAACAGGATGCACCTGAGCTCAATTTTGAGTCTCATAGCAAAGAGTCTGAATACTTAAGCAGATAAGGTATTTCTGTTTATTTTTTTTTATACATTTGCAAAATGTATAAACCTGTTTTTGCTTTGTCATTATGGGCTGTCATATATAGATTGATTGGCGGGGTCTGTAACGTAATAGATCTGGGACTGCTCCTCCATCTTTATCTTAAATAGTGAAGGAGTTAGCGAGAAGGGCAGATCAGGGAGAGTGAATCGTGTTTCTGGGTTGAGAGAGCAGAAGGTTCGGAATAATGCTGATGTTCTACTGGGAGGCAGATTATTGTAAACAGGAAATGCTGTGCTCTCTCTCTCGGAAAGGGGCAACCAATAAGGCTGTAGTCATGGTGACCGAGGATAACCTCCTCGCATCTGGCTGCTGCAGCTGCACACACAAGGCATATCAGGGCTGATCTGAGCTACTTAATGTGAACACACACACACATCTATTCTTCCTGCCTTCAGCTCTTCTGAAAGCTATTGAGGAATGGTTCACTCACCATCTAGATGTGTTGAGACCCTGGATTGATATGGGCAGGGGTTGACTTACCGGATTGCATGCTGGGGTAACCAGATCTTCAGTGCATGCATGACTGTTGCATACCAGTGTATTAGACCTAAAGCTCCCATTGGGTAAGAAAAAGTCAACACGCCCATTCTGTGTGGAACCATGCTTCTGTTTTCTCTAGTTATTGAGGTAGTTGTCTCCACTGAATACACCTAGACTAACTCATTATGGGTTCAGTCCTTGAGATGGGTGCACAACACATACTGTATAGCTCCAGTTTACGTGCCAATCGTCCATTGACGGCAGTGTGAGATTTATTCCAAAGTATGAGGTGTGTACTTCAGTTCAGTATGCACCTCAAGTCATGATTTCAAACTGTATAGTGCAGTACATTGCACGGTGCTCCACTGAGAGTGGAAAGGCAGGGTTGCTCTCTCATCCCCTCTAGCAGAATCATGGATGGGTTACAACTTCCTATAGTCAGTTCTTCTTTGGAGCCTCCTAGTCCTCCTCCACTGGCTGTCTGGGCCTTATTTCACATTGCATTTAGGAGCTCCAGCCCCATATATATTGATGGACAGAGAGGACTGACTGATTTCTGCCTGTGTAAGAGGGGAGATATGCACTCTAGAGAGTTCACTACAGAGGCATTATCAACCTGCCGAGGAGCTGTGACCACACACACACACACACACACACACACACACACACACACACACACACACACACACACACACACACACACACACACACACACACACACACACACACACACACACACACACACACACACGCAGTCTTGTACAACTAACCTTGTGGGGACACACAATTCAGTACCATTCATAATCGTATTTTCCCTAACCCTTATCCTAACCTTAACCCGGAAACCTAACCTTAACTCTAACCCCCCTAGAAATAGCACTTGACCTTGTTGGGACTACTAGACTGCTGGTCCCCACAAGTATTGTTAAACACGTCCACACTAGACATGCTCACACACACACTCATACACACACACTAAAGTATGTAAACTCATAATAAACACACAGAATATACGATGGTGAGAGTATATGGACAGCCACAGTGTGTAAATGTGACTGGTAGATTATTGTATTGACACCACACTGTCCATCTGGCTCCTGAGGACGGTACTGTATATTGTCGCTAACAGGTTCTAAATTATTGTTTTGTAACCCGCCACTGTGGCAAGAACATCAGTGGTTCCTGCAAAGAAGCTCGTCCCTGACTCAGGGCTGGTTTCTTTGTATCTTTTTCTACCACTGTGTATGTCTGTTATTCTACAGAAATACCAGTGGATAGTGTATTGTAGTCCTTTGTCCTATTATGTGATTGCTCCCTGTATTGCTCTTAAAATATGATTCAATAGCTCTATTGCTCTATGTAGGTATGTTTCTGTACAATAACCCATCAACTCACATGCATGTATTCTACTAACTCTATTGTACTCTACTAACTCTATTGTACTCTACTAACTCTATTGTACTCTACCAACTCTATTGTACTCTACCAACTCTATTGTACTCTACCAACTCTACCAACTCTATTGTACTCTACCAACTCTATTGTACTCTACCAACTCTATTGTACTCTACCAACTCTATTGTACTCTACCAACTCTATTGTACTCTACCAACTCTATTGTACTCTACTAACTCTATTGTACTCTACCAACTCTATTGTACTCTACCAACTCTATTGTACTCTACCAACTCTATTGGACTCTACCAACTCTATTGTACTCTACAAACTCTATTGTACTCTACCATACTCTATTGTACTCTACTGTACTCTACCAACTCTATTGTACTCTACCAACTCTATTGTACTCTACCAACTCTATTGTACTCTACCAACTCTATTGTACTCTACCAACTCTATTGTACTCTACCAACTCTATTGTACTCTACCAACTCTATTGTACTCTACCAACTCTATTGTACTCTACCAACTCTATTGTACTCTACCAACTCTATTGTACTCTACCAACTCTATTGTACTCTACCAACTCTATTGTACTCTACCAACTCTATTGTACTCTACCAACTCTATTGTACTCTACTAACTCTATTGTACTCTACTAACTCTATTGTACTCTACCAACTCTATTGTACTCTACTAACTCTATTGTACTCTACCAACTCTATTGTACTCTACTAACTCTATTGTACTCTACCAACTCTATTGTACTCTACCAACTCTATTGTACTCTACTAACTCTATTGTACTCTACCAACTCTATTGTACTCTACCAACTCTATTGTACTCTACCAACTCTATTGGACTCTGCTGTACTCTACCAACTCTATTGTACTCTACCAACTCTATTGTACTCTTCCAACTCTATTGTACTCTACCAACTATATTGTACTCTGCTGTACTCTATTGTACTCTGCTGTACTCTACCAACTCTATTGTACTCTACCAACTATATTGTACTCTACCAACTCTATTGTACACCAACTATATTGTACTGTACTGTACAAACTCTATTGTACTCTGCTGTACTCTACCAACTATATTGTACTGTACAATACTGTATTCTACCAACTATATTGTACTCTACCAACTCTATTGTACAATATTGTACTCTATTGGACTGTACAAACTCTATTGTACTCTACCAACTCTATTGTACTATATTGTACTCTATTGTACTCTACCAACTCTATTGTACTCTACCAACTCTATTGTACTCTGCTCTATTGTACTCTACCAACTCTATTGTACTCTACCAACTCTATTGTACTCTACCAACTCTATTGTACTCTACCAACTATATTGTACTCTGCTGTACTCTATTGTACTCTACCAACTCTATTGTACTCTACCAACTCTATTGTACTCTACCAACTCTATTGTACTCTACCAACTATATTGTACTCTGCTGTACTCTATTGTACTCTGCTGTACTCTACCAACTCTATTGTACTCTTCCAACTCTATTGTACTCTACCAACTATATTGTACTCTACCAACTATATTGTACTCTACCAACTATATTGTACTCTGCTGTACTCTATTGTACTCTACTGTACAATATTGTACTCTACTGTATTCTACCAACTATATTGTACTCTACCAACTCTATTGTACTCTACCAACTCTATTGTACTCTACTGTACAATATTGTACTCTACTGTACTCTACCAACTCTATTGTACTCTACCAACTCTATTGTACTCTACTGTACTCTACCAACTATACTGTACTCTACCAACTCTATTGTACTCTACCAACTCTATTGTACTCTACTGTACTCTACCAACTATATTGTACTCTACCAACTCTATTGTACTCTACTGTACAATATTGTACTCTACTGTATTCTACCAACTCTATTGTACTCTACCAACTCTATTGTACTCTTCCAACTCTATTGTACTCTTCCAACTCTATTGTACTCTACCAACTATATTGTACTCTGCTGTACTCTATTGTACTCTACCAACTCTATTGTACTCTACTGTACAATATTGTACTCTACTGTATTCTACCAACTATATTGTACTCTACCAACTCTATTGTACTCTACCAACTCTATTGTACTCTACTGTACAATATTGTACTCTACTGTACTCTACCAACTCTATTGTACTCTACCAACTCTATTGTACTCTACTGTACTCTACTAACTATATTGTACTCTACTGTACTCTACCAACTATATTGTACTCTACCAACTCTATTGTACTCTACTGTACAATATTGTACTCTACTGTACTCTACCAACTCTATTGTACTCTACCAACTATATTGTACTCTGCTGTACTCTATTGTACTCTGCTGTACTCTATTGTACTCTACCAACTCTATTGTACCCTACTGTACAATATTGTACTCTACTGTATTCTACCAACTATATTGTACTCTACCAACTCTATTGTACTCTACCAACTCTATTGTACTCTACTGTACAATATTGTACTCTACTGTACTCTACCAACTCTATTGTACTCTACCAACTCTATTGTACTCTACTGTACAATATTGTACTCTACTGTACTCTACCAACTCTATTGTACTCTACCAACTCTATTGTACCCTACTGTACAATATTGTACTCTACTGTATTCTACCAACTATATTGTACTCTACCAACTCTATTGTACTCTACTGTACAATATTGTACTCTACTGTACTCTACCAACTCTATTGTACTCTACCAACTCTATTGTACTCTACTGTACTCTACCAACTATATTGTACTCTACTGTACTCTACCAACTATATTGTACTCTACCAACTCTGTTGTACTCTACCAACTATATTGTACTCTACTAACTCTACTGTACAATATTGTACTCTACTGTACTCTACCAACTCTATTGTACTCTACCAATTCTACTGTACTCTACTGTACTCTATTGTATTCTACTGTACTCTACTCTACTGTACTCTACTAACTGCTGAATATACCTACTAGAACTTGTAACTGCAAGGATGGGTGGTATTTGATTTATACATGTGTGCCTTAAAGAGAGAGAGTTTAATGAATACCGTGTATGCCAAAGGAGGCTGGTGGGAGAAGCTATAGGAGGATGGGCTCATTGTAATGGCTGGAATGGAATGACTGGTATGGTATCAAATATATGGAAACCACATATTTTACTCCGTTCCATTTATTCCATTCCAACAATGAGCCCGTCCTCCTATAGCGCCTCACACAAGCCTCCTCGTGTGTGTGTGTGTGCGTGCGTGCGTGCGTGCGTGCGAGACAGGTCAAAAGGTAAGGTAGTGGTGAGAGCCTGTGCGCCACAGCATAATGCCTACTCTCCTTTTGTTTGGTCTATAGTCACTAACTGTGGGCTTGCTCTGTGCAGAGGAACTAAAGGCAAGGACATCAACACCATCAAGTCTCTCAGGGTGCTGCGAGTTCTAAGGCCTCTGAAGACCATCAAACGACTGCCAAAACTCAAGGTAGCTACATCTGTTACCTGTTCGCTCCGCTCTGACACAACAGAAAAGCCACTTCCATGGCCAGTTACAAGTCAAACAAACACATACGGATGCACTCACAAACGTACACACACACACAGACCTGTGCCTCTGCAACACACACACACAGAAATTGCAGCAGCAGCCAGTGGATGAATAACTCCCAAGTGATTTGTATGAGATATAAACTAATAAATTAATCACATCAGTGGGAGAGAAGAGGAGGGTGAGATGTAATGACTGATATCCACAGTGTCTATCTTCATATACCAGTTAATCATCCTCTGCCCGGTGACAAATGGGGAAAAATGCTAATCTGTCTCACTCTTTTCAGGACCCCAGCTCTGATCTTGTCTCACAAGGACTAGACCAAAGTAATTGATGTGTGGAAAGGTAGTTGATCAGACCAAAGATAGCAGCACATCCTGTTGAAGTAATTGATGGGTTGATTGAGATTGAGATCAGGGTTAGCAGGGAGGTAAGCCCTTCTACTCTCTACCTCTGGTCCAGGGCGTTACATGCTGCTTGCTGAGGCTGAAGGCTCAGTGTCAGCAAGCTGCAAGTAACACACGGGACTAGAGCTAATCACTCTCATACACTTAGCTATTTGTAATGAGTGACATGAGTGACATAAAAAATAAATTACTTCAGGGAGCAGCTCTGTGAGTTACTGTCTCATTCATCCCTGCAGATACATATTAATTGGGAAGATTTCAAAACATGCCATGACAGGTAGACAGTCATTCAAACCACAAATTGATCATCAGAGTGCAGCGTAGAGACTGTGTCCATGTGTCTAGATGGGTGTTCACATGCATGATAACGTGTTTGAGAGATTGTGTGTACCTCTATTTATTGGTGTGTGTGTCCTCCTCCAGGCCGTGTTTGACTGTGTGGTCAACTCTCTGAAGAACGTGCTCAACATCCTCATTGTCTACATGCTCTTCATGTTCATCTTCGCTGTGATCGCTGTGCAGCTGTTCAAGGGCAAGTTCTTCTACTGCACCGATGAGTCTAAAGGTCTGGAGAAGGACTGCAGGTACAGTACACACTCACACCATTGACACTGACTGGTATTGGATATGCCCTTACAAAAAAGAAACATGACAAAGTCACGAGAGAACAAATCACCTGAAAAATGTGAATACATATGTTTTATATAATATATAGTTGAAGTCAGATGTTTACATACACTTAGATTGGAGTCATTAAAACTCATTTATCAACGACTCCACAAATGTCTTGTTAACAAACTATAGTTTTGGCAAGTTGGTTAGGACATCTACTGTGTGCATGACACAAGTAATTTTTCCAACAGTTGTTTACAGGCAGATTATTTCACTTCTAATTCACTGTATCATAATTCCAGTGGGTCAGAGGTTTACAAACAGTAAGTTGACTGTGCCTTTTAACATAATTTGAGTCAATTGGAGGTGTACCTGTGGATGTATTTCAAGGCCTACTTCTTTGCTTGACATCATGGGAAAATCAAAGAAATCAGCCAAGACTTAAAAAAATATTTGTAGACCACCACAAGTCTGGTTCATCCTTGGGAGCAATTTTCAAACGCCTGAAGATACCAAGTTCATCTGTACACAAGTATAAACACCATGGGACCATGCAACCGTCATTACCACTCAGGAAGAATACACGTTCTGTCTCCTAGAGATGAACGTACTTTGGTGCGAAAAGTGCATATCAATCCCAGAACAACAGCAAAGGACCTTGTGAAGATGCTGGAGGAAACGGGTACAAAAGTATCTATATCCACAGCAAAATGAGTCCTATATCGACATAACCTTAAAGGCCACTCAGCAAGGAAGAAGCCACTGTTCCAAAACCACTTTAAAAAAGTCAGACTACGGTTTGCAACTGCACATGGGGACAAAGATCATACTTTTTGGAGAAATGTTCTCTGATCTAATGAAACCAAAATATAACTGTTTGGCCATAATAACCATTGTTATGTTTGGAGGAAAAACGGGGGAGACTTGCAAGCCGAAGAACACCATCCCAACCGTGAGGCACGGGGGTGGCAGCATCATGTTGTGGGGGTGCTTTGCTGCAGGAGGGACTGGTGCACTTCACTAAATAGATGGTATCATGAGAAGTAAATTAAGTCGATATGTTGAAGCAACATCTCAAGACATCAGTCAGGAAGTTTAATCTTGGTCACAAATGGGTCTTCCAGATGGACAATGACCCCAAGCATTGTGGCAAAATGGTTTAAGGACAACAAAGTCAAGGTATTGGAGTGGCCATCACAAAGCCCTGACCTCAATCCTATAGAACATTTTTGGGCAGAACTGAAAAAGCGTTTCCGAGCAAGGAGGAATGGGCCAAAATTCACCCAGCTTGTGGAAGGCTACTCGAAACGTTTGACCCAAGTTAAACAATTTAAAGGCAACGCTACCAAATACTAATTGAGTGTATGTAAACTTCTGACCCACAAGGGATTGTGATGAAAGAAATAAAAGTTGAAATAAATAATTCTATCAACTATTATTCTGACTTTTCACATTCTTAAAATAAAGTGGTGATCCTAACTGACCTAAGACATGGAATTTTTACAAGCATTGAATGTCAAGAATTGTGAAAAACTGAGTTTAAATGTATTTGGCTAAGGTGTACGTAAACTTCTGACTTCAACTGTATATGGATTCGTATGCTTCATTTATAAGTCCATAAATCTATGTAGCAACTAAGGATTTCCCCTTTAAAAGGCAGTGACCATCATTTTTATTTATTTTATTTTACCTTTATTTTACTAGGCAAGTCAGTTAAGAACAAATTCTTATTTTCAATGACGGCCTAGGAACAGTGGGTTAACTGCCTGTTCAGGGGCAGAACTGTCGCCATTTGAACATTATCCATTAACCTTCCCCATTTATTCTGTCTACTCTTCCACGAGTGTCCCGCAAAATCGTTCCCGTCTCGCATTTGGGCTTTTTAGATGTGGTCGCCTTAATTCCCTCAATGGAACATTGCTACTGCAAACTGTTCACACCATCTTTTCACATGTGAAAATTAGATGTTTGCAGTTGGAGTGTTTTTTGTGAATATAGCTTGTGCCAATTTACCTACAAGATAACAATACAATACTGTGCTATTCTCTTTCTATTTTTCTTTCTTTCTCTCTTTGTCTGTCTCTCTTTCTCCTCTCTCTCCCCCTCTTTCCATCGTTCATCAGGGGTAAGTTTCTGGACTATGACGGTGATGAAGTGGCGGCCCAGGATCGTGAGTGGAGGAAGTATGAGTTCCATTACGACAATGTGCTGTGGGCCTTCCTCACCCTATTCACCGTCTCCACCGGGGAGGGCTGGCCAATGTGAGTAGCCCACACCAGCCAATCAGCTGTAGAGAGAAGCTCAGGCCAGCCAATTACCTGTAAGGACCTTGTCACATAACTACAGGCTAGCACATCACTGGTAATGAGCTACTCACATAACCACAGACTAGGTAGCCAATCAACTGTGAAGAGAAATACAGGCCAGCCAATCCCCTACATGTGGCCTACTTACATTGCTACCGACTAGCCAGTCACTGGCAATGGCCTACACACATAACCACAGGCCACTCAATCACCTACACATCACCTATTCAGATAACCACTGGCTAGCCAAATAGCTTCCCAAATAATTCCAGGCAGACTAGAGGGTTCCTATCGGGTCCATTGACCCCTATTGAATGTACACAGTATCCTCAACAAGATGAGCATCCCATTTGACATCCATTCCAAAGGACAAAGTGCCAATGATGTGGGGGAAATAAATGATCTCGGGTGAGACTAGGTGGGGTGGAATCCAGTGGGAGAGGTGTGTGTGCGTGTGTAATGGCGTGCGTGTGCTGAGGTAATGTTCAGGAGGAGACAGCGCTAGTCAGTATGATGGCCTTCATCATTTGCACTAATTTATGGCATGTAGAACCTGACCAGGGTTGGGGTTGAGGACACCACAATGTCTTAAGTGCTCTCCTCAGCTAGTTAGTCATTAATCTTCTCTCTCTGTCTCTCTCCACATCTCCTTCCTCAGGGAAATCATTACCCCAAGTACAGGGTTTAACAAGGGCTACACAATAAAATGTAAAAGAGCTAACTAGCATTAGATTAATCTTTAAATCAAAATGGCTCTATTCCCTGTGACTCAGCGAATAGGGCTTGAGAAGGGGTACTACAGCTCTTTTTGCTATTCTCAGAAATTAATATAAAGCAGAATATCTTCAAAACATCAGTGTTTTTAGTTTTATTTACACATTTGCTGCATATCTGTTTTAATCATATTCAAAAAACTCATTTTTTGTTGTTGTTATGCAACCTGGTAAACATTCATATATTCCCTGCTTCATAATATTATTCCCTGCTGTACTCAGTTATGGAAGATGAAAGATGAATATTGGACATATTTTGTTCCAGTAAATGTATTGCTTTTTTCCCCACAGCCTGCTTGTACATCACATATTCTTGTGTGTCCTCCCTGCCATGGCTGCCTAGTGGTGTATGTATAGGTTAAAACAATTAAGCTAGTTAGGCTTAGATAGTATTAGGATAGTTTCCTCTAGGTACAGATCTAGAATCAGCTTCCCCTACCCAAATCCTTACTTTAACCATTAATGGGAACAATGAAAAAGTGACCCTCTGTGTTTACCTGTTTTCACCAGGGTCCTAAAGCATTCTGTGGATGCCACCTATGAGGATGCGGGTCCCAGCCCAGGCTTCCGTATGGAGACCTCTATCTTCTATGTGGTCTACTTTGTGGTCTTTCCCTTCTTCTTTGTCAACATCTTTGTGGCTTTGATCATCATCACCTTCCAGGAGCAGGGAGACAAGGCCATGTCAGAGTGTAGTCTGGAGAAGAACGAGGTACACACACACACACAAACAGACACACACACACACACACAAACCCTCCAAGAGCCGGGAGACAAGGCCATGTCAGAGTGTAGTCTGGAGAAGAACGAGGTACACACACACACACAAACAGACACACACACACACACACAAACCCTCCAAGAGCCGGGAGACAAGGCCATGTCAGAGTGTAGTCTGGAGAAGAACGAGGTACACACACACACACAAACAGACACACAACACACACACAAACAGACACACACAGAGTGTAGTCTGGAGAAGAACGAGGTACACACACACACCACACACCCTCCAAGAGCCGGGAGACAAGGTCATGTCAGAGTGTAGTCTGGAGAAGAACGAGGTACACACACACACACAAACAGACACACACACACACACACACAAACCCTCCAAGAGCCGGGAGACAAGGCCATGTCAGAGTGTAGTCTGGAGAAGAACGAGGTACACACACACACACAAACAGACACACACACACACACACAAACCCTCCAAGAGCCGGGAGACAAGGCCATGTCAGAGTGTAGTCTGGAGAAGAACGAGGTACACAAACACACACAAACAGACACACACACACACACACACAAACCCTCCAAGAGCCGGGAGACAAGGTCATGTCAGAGTGTAGTCTGGAGAAGAACGAGGTACAAAAACACACACAAACAGACACACACAACAGGCCATGTCACTGGAGAAGAACACAAACACACACAAACAGACACACACACACACACACACAAACCCTCCAAGAGCCGGGAGACAAGGTCATGTCAGAGTGTAGTCTGGAGAAGAACGAGGTACAAAAACACACACAAACAGACACACACACACACACACACAAGGCCATGTCAGAATGTAGTCTGGAGAAGAACGAGGTACACAAACACACACAAACAGACACACACACACACACACACACACAAACCTTCCAAGAGCCGGGAGACAAGGCCATGTCAGAGTGTAGTCTGGAGAAGAACGAGGTACACAAACACACACACACAAACAGACACACACACACACAAACCCTCCAAGAGCCGGGAGACAAGGCCATGTCAGAGTGTAGTCTTGAGAAGAACGAGGTACACAAACACACACAAACAGACACACACACACACACACACACACACACACACACACACACACACACACACACACACACACACACACACACACACACACACACACACACACACACACACACACAAAAACCTTCCAAGAGCCGGGAGACAAGGCCATGTCAGAGTGTAAGAACGCACAAACACACACAAACAGGAGCCGGGAGACAAGGCCATGTCAGATTGTAGACTGGAGAAGAACGAGGTACAGTATGCTGTCTGAACACACGCTGGACCACAGAGATAGAGAGATACACACGCACACAAACACACACTCACGCATACACAAGCAGAGAGACAAATACACAGAGAACAGACACACTCTCACCTAGTTGTCTGGCACCCAGTAGAAGATAACTCACGTGCACCAACAATTATTAACACAAGGCCAAGTAAGTCATTTCTGCCTCTCCTCTGTTGAAACCGTCCCAGTGTTGGATCTCTCAACACTTTTCATAGCACCTGTGAATATATTTCAGTTGATTTCCTTGGTAGCCTGTTGTTTCCCTCAGAAGGCATCAACACAAAAGAACAGCAACCCTCAGGAGAAGCAACCAGCCCAGTGTAGTCCATCCAGCTGTATCCAGCCCAGTGTAGTCCATCCAGCTGTATCTTCATTTCCTACATGACTGAGGTTCACTCTACAGTATGTCCCAAATGGCACCATATTCCCTTTTATGGCGCACTACTTTCGACCAGAGCCCTATGGGCTCAAAAGCAGTGCACTATGTAGGGACTATTAAACCCTCCTGGAAACTGTTATGTTGCACGCCAGCACTTATCAGACGTTAGTTCAGCCTTTGATCTTTTTCATTTCATTGTACTTTTTTGGTCCTTTTTTATGTTGATAATCAGTGTTTGAACAATATCAGATATGATTAGGGGGATGAGTGAGTGAGTTTGACAAACTCTCACCTCATCCCTCTTTCTCTCCCTTCCCTCCCTCCCTCCCTCCCTCCCTCCCTCCCTCCCTCCCTCCCTCCCTCCCTCCCTCCCTCCCTCCCCTCCTCCAACACAGAGAGCTTGTATCGACTTTGCCATCAACGCTAAGCCTCTGACGCGCTACATGCCAGCAGACAAGCAGTCGTTCCAGTATAAGATGTGGCAGTTTGTGGTGTCGCCGCCCTTTGAGTACTCCATCATGACCATGATCGCACTCAACACTGTGGTGCTGATGATGAAGGTCAGTGATGCTTCCCACACACCATCGGCAATGTGTCCATTGTAGAAATAATGGTCCCATTCCAGGCTGTATACATTATAGACGTATGCCAGATCTCAGAATGCCTGGATAACTGTACACATCAAATGATATTGCAATTGGATGCCCCTCTGCACAGTCAATAATGTGGCACACAACCATTGGTTGATGCAATTTTATCGTCTGCTATGAAGTCAGCCTGCAACGCAACCTATAACTGGATATACGCATTGCAAGTTGCCCTTGATCACTGACAGAGCATTTGTCATAAAATGGGAAATCTGATCCTAGATCTGTTATAAGGGGAATTTCTACCTTGAGTGGGATAACTTTGGGACAGGGTTTTGGCACAGGTAATCAGTATAATTTGGATGGATACATTGAACGTATCCGTTGTTGATGTATAAGCTGCCTCTCTGTTGCTTTGACCTTAACCACATGGTTGATCCATTTGGCTTATCTCCAGGTATTGACCTTTACAGGTCTGTCAGACTGAGGGATAGGGCTGTTGCGGTGTCCGTATTACCACCATACTGGCAGCCATGAGTCATGACCACAGTAAAAATCTACGGACTACCAGGCCATCAGGGCCTATTGGCCTGGTAGTCAGGGCTCTATCGTCTCTCTATCAGGTCCTAATGGCTTGGTAGTCAGGGCTCTGTCGTTTCTCCATCAGGTCCTAATGGCCTCAGGGCTCTGTTGTTTCTCCATCAGGTCCTAATGGCCTGGAAGTCAGGGCTCTATCGTTTCTCCATCAGGTCCTAATGGCCTCAGGGCTCTGTCGTTTCTCCATCAGGTCCTAATGGCCTGGAAGTCAGGGCTCTATCGTTTCTCCATCAGGTCCTAATGGCCTCAGGGCTCTGTCGTTTCTCCATCAGGTCCTAATGGCCTGGTAGTCTGGGCTCTATCGTTTCTCCATCAGGTCCTAATGGCCTCAGGGCTCTGTCGTTTCTCCATCAGGTCCTAATGGCCTCAGAACTCTGTTGTTTCTCCATCAGGTCCTAATGGCCTCAGAACTCTGGTGTTTCTCCATCAGGTCCTAATGGCCTGGTAGTCAGGGCTCTATCGTTTCTCCATCAGGTCCTAATGGCCTGGTAGTCAAGGCTCTATCGTTTCTCCATCAGGTCCTAATGGCCTCAGAACTCTGTTGTTTCTCCATCATGTCCTAATGGCCTGGTAGTCAGGGCTCTATCGTTTCTCCATCAGGTCCTAATGGCCTGATAGTCAGGGCTCTGTCGTTTCTCCATCAGGTCCTAATGGCCTGGTAGTCAGGGCTCTGTCGTTTCTCCATCAGGTCCTAATGGCCTGGTAGTCAGGGCTCTGTCGTTTCTCCATCAGGTCCTAATGGCCTGGTAGTCAGGGCTCTATCGTTTCTCCATCAGGTCCTAATGGCCTCAGAACTCTGTTGTTTCTCCATCATGTCCTAATGGCCTGGTAGTCAGGGCTCTATCGTTTCTCCATCAGGTCCTAATGGCCTGATAGTCAGGGCTCTGTCGTTTCTCCATCAGGTCCTAATGGCCTGGTAGTCAGGGCTCTGTCGTTTCTCCATCAGGTCCTAATGGCCTGGTAGTCAGGGCTCTGTCGTTTCTCCATCAGGTCCTAATGGCCTGGTAGTCAGGGCTCTGTCGTTTCTCCATCAGGTCCTAATGGCCTGGTAGTCAGGGCTCTGTCGTTTCTCCATCAGGTCCTAATGGCCTGGTAGTCAGGGCTCTGTCGTTTCTCCATCAGGTCCTAATGGCCTGGTAGTCAGGGCTCTATCGTTTCTCCATCAGGTCCTAATGGCCTGGTAGTCAGGGCTCTGTTGTCTCTCTAACCATTCTGATGTCAATGGAAATGCAATGGAAAATCAAAAACACTTTTCATCAAAACGGTGTAGTGCTTTTAAAACCTCACTGTGATGATCAATTTGAAGAAAGAAGTTCAACAGCAGGTTGCGACTGAGTGTAAAACATGGTTGTTGTGGATGTTGTTTCAAAGCCTAACACAACAGAATGGACAACGCTTTCTAAGGTGATGATTCATTCAAAACACCCCTACACATACAAGAGCTTATGCATAGGCTTATGATGAAAAAATCTGAATCAAAATGATGATTGTGCCGTTATACAATACATAGCCTATCACATATTCGCCATGGCAGAAAACACAACACAAAACTGATTTAAGATGTCTGGTGCATAATTGGTCTAGACTATACCCCAAAATGAAACACATTTGAGTAATAGCCTTTGAGTGTAGACTGTATTATTATGCATACTGGATGGACTGGTTACCTTATGTTATGCTCCAAACGTTCTATCCATGAGTCTGGGTGAGAGCCCTAGGCGATGATGTTGGTTCATTGATTGAAGGTGAAAGTGCTCCATTCCCTATTCAAGTGCATACAGATGACATGCCTTTTCCCCTGGCCCTGTTCCTACCCATTTCATAATGGGCCATTCTAAATCTCAACTCATTTTTACATAGTAAAGACAAGATTAAATTGAGAATAGTCTGATGGGTGAAAATATGATCGCTTGATCTGAGAACAGCTGTATAGCCTGAGGCAAGGAACAGACTCCGCATTAATAGCCTATGGTCACATCATGCAGCCCATATATGTTTTGATTTATAACACATTCTATGGTTTGTATCATTCAAAACTAAAATGGCCAAATAACTCGAAATAACTCAAACTCAAAATAACTATTTTTCAAATGATCACTTTTGCGCACAACTTCATTTTTCCCGGAATGGGAACGATATCCTTTCTATTTTATTCTGCTATGTTCAATGATATTCTTCTTACTGTAAAATCACGTAATATAAAATAATGGCACAGGACTTGTCACATAACAGCCAGATAACGTACAGTAGGCCAACTCATAATCTGTTCTTCTGAAATACGCTTTCTTCATATGTTTCTTTAGCCCTGATTAAAATAAATAATGGATTTATTGTGGTTTATGTTTGTTTACTAAATGTGTTTGTTGATTACAGGTCAATTAATTAGGGACGGGGTGTTTTACACACACACACACACACGGACGGACGGACGGACGGACACACACACACACACACACACACACACGGACGGACACAAACACACAAACACACACACACGGACGGACACACACGCACGCACGGACGGACGGACACACACACGGACAGACACACACACACACGGACAGACACACACACACACACACGGACGGACACACACACACACACACACACACACACACACACACACACACACACACACACACGACGGACACACACACACACACACACACACACACACACACACACACACACACACACACACGGACGGACACACACACACACGGACGGACACACACACACACACACACACACACACACACACACACACACACACACACACACACACACACACACACACACGGACGGACGGACGGACGGACGGACGGACGGACGGACGGACGGACGGACACACACACACACACACACACACACACACACACACACACACACACACACACACACACACACACACACACACACACACACACACACACACGCACGGACGGACGGACGGATGAAAAAAGAGTGGAAGGATAACTTTAACATGGACATGCCGATTATCATTTCCTCATGTTCAGTGGGAATGAATGTTGACCTCTGACATCTTCCCGACCTTTGCCTGACTTCTGACCTCTGCCTTCAGTTTCACGGTGCTCCGGAGATGTATGAGGCCATGCTGAAGCACCTGAACATTGTGTTCACAGCTCTCTTCACACTAGAGTGCATCCTCAAGATCATCGCTTTCGGACCACTGGTGAGTCTCCATACATTACAGCACATGGTCACTATCTATCTAAGCATTTAGGAAAATAGACTGTAGACTAATTTTGGAATCACTCAAGTTGTCTTTTTGTGGAAAATACAGTTCAAGTCAGAAGTACACTTAGGTTGGAGTCATTAAAACTTGTTTTTCAACCACTCCACAAATTTCTTGTTAACAAACTAAAGTTTTGGCAAGTCAGTTAGGAAATCTACTGTGTGCATGACACAAGTACCTTTTCCAACAATTGTTTACAGACAGATTATTTCACTTCTAATTCACTGTATCACAATTCCAGTGTGTCAGAAGTTTACAAACAGTAAACTGACTGCGCCTTGAAACAGCTTGGGAAATTCCAGAAAATTATGTCATGGCTTTAGAAGCTTCTGATAGGCTAATTGACATAATTTGAGTCAATTGGAGGTGTACCTGTGGATGTATTTCAAGGTCTACCTTCAAACTCAGTTCCTCTTTGCTTGACATCATGGGACAATCAAAAGAAATCAGCCAAGACCTCAGAAAAAAATTGTAGACCTCCACAAGTCTGGTTCATCCTTGGGAGCAATTTCCAAACACCTGAAGGTACCACGTTCATCTGTACAAACAATAGTATGCAAGTATAAACACCATGGGACGACGCAGCCGTCATACCGCTCAGGAAGGAAACGCGTTCTGTCTCCTAGAGATGAACGAAAAGTGCAAATCAATCCCAGAACAACAGCAAAGGACCTTGTGAAGATGCTGGAGAAAACAGGTACAAAAGTATCTATATCCACAGTAAAACGAGTCCTATATTGACAACCTGAAAGGCCGCTCATCAAGGAAGAAGCCACGGCTCCAAAACCCCCATAAAAAGCCAGACTACGGTTTGCAACTGCACATGGGGACAAAGACCTTACCTTTTGGAGAAATGTCCTCTGGTCTGATGAAACAAAAATAGATCTGTTGGCCATATTGACCATCGTGATGTTTGGAGAAAAAAGGGGGAGGCTTGCAAGTCGAAGAAAACCAACCCAACCGTCTAGCACGGGGATAGCAGCATCATGTTGTAGGGGTGATTTGCTGCAGGAGGGACTGGTGCACTTCACAAAATATATGGCATCTTGAGGGAGGAAAACTATGTGGATATATTGAAGCAACATCTCAAGACATCAGTCAGGAAGTTCTAAAGTTGTGGCAAAATGGCTTAAGGACAACAAAGTCAAGGTATTGGAGTGGCCATCACAAAGCCCTGATCTCAATCCTATAGAACATTTGTGAGAGGAACTGAAAAAGCATATGCGAGCAAGGAGGCCTACAAACCTGACTCAGTTACACCAGCTCTGTCAGGAGGAATGGGCCAGAATACTCCCAACTTATTGTGGGAAGCTTGAGGAAGGCTACCCTAAATGTTTGACCCAAGTTAAACAATTTCATGTCAATGCTACCAAATACTGATTGAGTGTATGTAAACTTCTGACCTACTGGAAATGTGATGAAAGAAATAAAAGTTGAAATCAATCCTTCTCTCTACTATTATTCTGACATTTCACATTCTTAAAATAAAGTGGTGATCCTAACTGACCTAAGACAGGGCATTTTTTCTAGGATTAAATGTCAGAAATGGCTAAAAACTGAGTTTAAATGTATTTGGCTAATGTGTATGTAAACTTCCGACTTCAACTGTAGATGACTGTGTACCAGGGTGGGGAAGAGAGACGGAGAAACTGAGCCAGAGATAGAGAAAGTGGGATATCAGGACAGAGACTGATAAAGAGCCTTTGTGAAAACATTGGAAGGTTAATGGATGGCCAGGGGTAGTTTGGATGAGGGTAGGCTGACAAGCCTTCAGCAAGAGCCACCGGGGAGGCGAGGTGTGTGTTGGGGATGATACAACAGCTTAAGTTGAGGGGATGAGGGTGGGAAGGTAAAGCAGTGGGATTGAAGGATGGAGGAATACATCTCCCAGGCAGTGCCGGGCCACCTGGCCCCTCTGCGCGGCTATTCATCTCCAGATTCATTCACAGTTCATCCCCAGGCTCATTTGTCAAATGGCTTTTTTCACACGCCAATTACCTCCACCTGTTCAGCAGTTAGCCCAGATGGATGGGCCTCTCGCTCTCTCGCACTCGCTCTCTCTTGCTCCCTCTCTCTCTGGGCGCCTATGTAGTTTCAAATTGCTATGCTCCCCAGGAGGAGCGTATGCTCACTGCCATGCCACCTGACAGATTCACCTGTCTGTCTTAGGTCTATGCCGCTGTTTAGAATCTCAGTGTGTGTGTCTGGGAGTGAGTGACACTCTGTAGGCTATATATTGGATGGCCTTTTAATGAAACTCAAAGCAACTCATTAAAAGCTGCCTCATTTGAGGAGCTTAGAAGACATGCTCTGTAGAGTGTGGCCTGAGGAAAGCATTTAAAGAGCAAGGGTTTGCTACCAATCACAATAAAACCTCTATCCCTCTCCCTCCCCCTCTCTCTCACCCGCTCTCCCTCTATTTCTCTCTTTTTCTTCCTCTCTCTTTCTCTGTTGCAGAATTACTTGAAGGCAGCTTGGAACGTGTTTGACTTTGTGACAGTATTGGGGAGTATCACAGACATCTTGGTCACAGAGATTAAGGTAAGTGCTGCTTCAGTACAGTGTGCCCATACAACTTATTTTATGGCAAATATAAACTCAGAAAAAAAGAAATGTCCTCTCACTGTCAACTGCATTTATTTTCAGCAAACTTAACATGTGTAAACATGTGTATGAACATAACAAGATTCAACAACTGAGACATAAACTGAACAAGTTCCACAGACATGTGACTAACAGAAACTGAACAAAGGGGTGGGTCAAAATCAAAAGTAACAGTCAGTATCTGGTATGGCCACCAGCTGCATTAAGTACTGTAGTGCATCTCCTCCTCATGGACTGCACCAGATTTGCCAGTTCTTGCTCTGAGATATTACCCCACTCTTCCACTAAGACACCTGGGGGGAATGGCCATAGCCCTCACCCTCTAATCCAACAGGTCCCAGACTTTCTCAATGGGATTGAGATCCGGGCTCTTCGCTGGCCATGGCAGAACACTGACATTCCTGTCTTGCAGGAAACCATGCACAGAACGAGCAGTATGGCTGGTGGCATTATCATGCTGAAGGGTCATGTCAGGATGAGCCTGCAGGAAGAGTACCACATGAGGGAGGAGGATGTCTTCCCTGTAACGCACAGCGTTGAGATTGCCTGTAATGACAACAAGCTCAGTCCGATGATGCTGTGACACACTAACCCAGACCATGACGGACCCTCCACCTCCAAATCGATCCCTCTCCAGAGTACAGGCCTCGGTGTAACGCTTATTCCTTCGACGATAAACGTGATTACGACCATCACCCCTGGTGAGGCAAAACCGCGACTCGTCAGTGAAGAGCACTTTTTTCCAGTCCTGTCTGGTCCAGTGATGGTAGGTTTGTGCCCATCGGCGACGTTGTTGCCGGTAATGTCTGGTGAGGACCTGCCTTACAACAGGTCTACAAGCCCTCAGTCCAGCCTCTCAGCCTATTGCGGACAGTCTGAGCACTGATGGAGGGATTGAGGTGGTTCCTGGTGTAACTCCGGCAGTTGTTGTTGCCATCCTGTACCTGACTCGCAGGTGTGATGTTCGGATGTACCGATCCTGTGCAAGTGTTACACTTGGTCTACCACTGCGAGGACGATCAGCTGTCCGTCCTCTCTCCCTGTAGCGCTGTCTTAGGTGTCTCACAGTACGGACATTGAAATGTATTGCCCTGACAACATTGGCAGTCCTCATGCCTCCAAGCAGCAAGCCAAAGGCACGTTCAGAGTCAGTAGAAAGGCCTCTTTAGTTTCCTAAGTTTTCATAACTGTGACCTTAATTGCCTACCGTCTGTAAGCTGTTAGTGTCTTAACGACCTTTCCACAGGTGCATGTTCATTAATTGTTTATGGTTCATTGAACATGCATGGAAAACAGTGTTTAAACCCTTTACAATGAAGATATGTGAAGTTATTTGGATTTTTACTAATTATCTTTGAAAGACAGGGTCCTGAAAAAGGGACGTTTCTTTTTTTGCTGACTTTATATGGCAATTTACAAAATGCATCGGCACATAGCGATTCTCCTATATGCAGTCGTGCTTGTATGTCTTCACTCATACTACATTTACTCCTTGAATGAGGTTTAACCAAGTTACATTACTGTTGGTGAGGTAATCAGAAGAAGCCACCAGCATATCCTTCTGCTTTAGAGAGCTACTGGGGATGGCTGAGAGCTCTCTCTCCTTCTGGATAGATTAGTATGGAGCTGGGGGACAGACCGGAGTGGGAGGCGGAGGGGGATCAGGAAAAGCCTCTGTGCAGATTGCAGCACAGTACCACTGAAGTCGATTGGAGTAGTCCGTTTACTATGTAACTCTCTTTGTGGATGAATTTCCCTTTGTGTGGGATTTCTCTCCCCGTGACAGTCTTTTTCTTCTCTCGCTCTCTGGTTTTCTATCTTTCTCTCACTGTGTTTCCATCTTCTGCTATTTCTTTGCTGGTGCCTGTGCTCCCTCTGTGACACTATGGATCCTCTCTAGACGGTAAGTGTCTTGGTCCCGTTGCTTTTGACCATTCCCTTGGCAGCCAGTCTAAATCATACATAAATGGATAGGTAGATACTCTTCACTGAAATGGTACCACTGCTTCACTGAGCCCCCTTGTTAACCTAAACCATTCTGAGTGTAACCCAAATCTGATCCAAGAACAGTTGTTTGAATTCCAGTGTGTCTCCTCCTGCAGGACAAGTTGATCAATCTGAGTTTCTTGAGGCTGTTCAGGGCGGCCAGGCTCATCAAGCTGCTGAGGCAGGGCTACACCATTCGCATCCTGCTATGGACCTTTGTCCAGTCCTTCAAGGTGATTCACTGACCCCTCACCTCTGACCCTTGACCCTGATGTTTGACCCCTACTCAACATGGACTCTTGATTTGAGAGTTACATGGTATTCATCTGATCAGTAGTGAATTTAATGAATGTAGGCTGATTCATTATTTTGTAATAACTGTAAGCATATAGATTGAACTGTAAGGGGAGATAAGGAAATAAAATGAGGACATCTTTCTTTTTGTATACTTAAAGGGATACTTAGCGATTTTGGCAATGAGGCCCTATATCTACTTCATCAGATGAACTCGTAGATACCATTTAAATGTGTCTGTGTCCAGTATGAAGGAAGTTAGAGGTAGTTTCGGGATCCAATGCTAACTAGCATTAGCACAATGACTGGAAGTCTACAGGTATCTGCTAGCACCCATAGGCTTCCAGTCATTGTGCTAACGCAAGCCAAAATCCCAAAGTATCCCTTTAATGGCATTTGAAGTGATATTGATGTTTATTTGGAGTCTTAGAGAAGTGGTTTGTTCTGTGGAGCTTTCGTCGTAGAGAGAACAAGGACATTGCCAAGAATAGTTCATTTGATAGCAGGTTAAATGTGGGGTGGTGAGAGCTTTTAAGCCCCAATGAAAATGGATAGTTGCTGCAGAATGTTAAAAGGTAGCTCATTATTTCTGATTAATGTGTACCCTTCCCTTCTCTGGGATATATGTGATTAAGGAAATCAACCCCGCGGGTCACGTTGGCTGCTCTGCTCCATAAATAAGACTTTTAAACCTTACTGTGCTGTTAACTTCTCGGTGCGTGTGTGTATTTTCTATTTCCAGGCCCTACCTTACGTCTGCCTCCTCATCGCTATGCTCTTCTTCATCTACGCCATCATCGGCATGCAGGTGAGTCATACCACACACACGTCCAGTGACAGTAACTATGCTATACTATCTTATATATCATAATGAGAATGTCAACAGCTTATCCTCTATGGGAGATGGTTAAACATGTGGCAGCAAATCTGATCAATTGTATGCACATTGGAGGTGCTTGCCATCCACTAGATTAGCATGGCATTATAAATCAATGGTAATTGTGTCTTCTCGTAAAAGAGCCCTCATTTAATCATCGATGCTGTATAATGAGATGCTGTATAATGAGATGCTATATAATGACAAAAGGGCACCCAGAGGGAGGGGTGGATCAGGACACCCCACCATGAGTGACAAACTTCATATCCCAATTAAACAGGGAGCCAAAAGAAGCTTATCTGGCTCTTTGTTATCATCAGGACTATCTGTGTGTCCCAAATGGCACGCTATCCCCATATAGTGGCTTTTTTCAAAAGTAGTGCACTATATAGGGAATATCAACATTTGTGTGCCATTTGGATGTACCCTATACGTGTGAACTTGGGCAGAATACAGGGTCTCACCATGTCATTCAATTGTATTGTTATTAGATTATAAAGATTTCTAGATAGCTACAGTGAACTCCAAAAGTATTAGGACAGTGAACTATGTTTTAGCTCTGTACTCCAGCAGTTTGGATGTGGAGCAGACTGTCAGCTTTAATTTAAGGGTATTTTCATCCATATCAGGTGAACCGTTTAGAAATTACAGTACATTTTGTATAATGCCCCCATTTTAGGGACCAAAAGTATTGGGACAAATTTACTTACAGTTGAAGTCATACACTTAGGTTGGAGTCATTAAAACACATTTTTCAACCACTCCACAAATGTCTTGTTAATAACAAACTATAGTTTTGGCAAGTCGGATAGGACATCTACTTTGTGCATGACAAAAGTAATTTTTCCAAGAATTGTTTACAGACAGATTTTTTCACATCTAATTCACTGTATCACAATTCCAGTGGGTCAGAATTTTACATACACTAAGTTGACTGTGCCTTTAAACAGCTTGGAAAATTCCAGAAAATCAGGGATTTAGAAGCTTCTGAAAGGCTAATTGACATCATTTGAGTCAATTGGAGGTGTACCTGTGGATGCATTTCAAGGCATACCTTCAAACTCAGTGCCTCTTTGCTTGACATCATGGGAAAATCAAAAGAAATCAGCCAAGACCTCAGAAAAATTATTGTAGACCTCCACATTCTTGGGAGCAATTTCCAAATACCTGAAGGTACCACGTTCATCTGTACAAACAATAGTACGCAAGAATAAACACCATGGGACCACACAACCGTCATACCGCTCAGGAAGGAGATGCGTTCTGTCTCCTAGAGATTAACGTATTTTGGTAGGAGGGACTGCAGGAGGGACTGGTGCACTTTACAAAATAGATGGCATCATGAGGAGGGAAATGTTGCTTCAATATATCCAGACATCAGTCAGGAAGTTAAAGCTTGGGCGCAAATGGGTCTTCCAAATGGACATTGACCCCAAACATACTTCCAAAGTTGTGGCAAAATGGTGTAAGGACAACAAAGTCAAGGTATTGGAGTGGCCATCACAAAGCCCTGACCTCAATCCCATAGAGATTTTGTGGGCAGAACTGAAAAAGCGTGTGCTAGCAAGCAGGCCGCAACACCTGAACCTATAGGGGACGGTCTGGGTGGGCATCTGTCCGCGGTGGCGGCTCTGGCGCTGGACGTGAACCCCACCCCACCATAGTCTTAGACCGCTTCTGTGGCCTCCTAGGAACGGCGACCCTTGCCGCCGACCCTGGCCTGGGAACCCTAATAAATGGGCCCACAGGACTGAGGGACACCTCTGGACTGAAGGACGCCTCTGGACTGAACAAACTCCTCCGGACTGAGGGGCAGCTCCGGACTGAGGGGCAGCTCCGGACTGAGGGGCAGCTCCGGACTGAGGGGCAGCTCCGGACTGAGGGGCAGCTCCGGACTGGGGGGCAGCTCAGGACTGAGGGCAACTCCGGACTGAAGGACCGCTCCGGACTGAAAAGCAATTCCGGCATCTGACAGCTCCTGGCTGACTGACTGCTCTTGCAGGTCCTGGCTGTCTGACGGCTCTGGCAGCTCCTGGCTGACTGGCGGCTCTGGAAGCTCCTGGCTGGCTGGTGGCTCTGGCAGCTCCTGGCTGGCTGGCGGCTCTGGAAGCTCCTGGCTGACTGGCGGCTCTGGAGGCTCCTGGCTGACTGGCGGCTCCTGGCTGACTGGCGGCTCTGGCGGCTCTTGGCTGACTGGCGGCTCAGGACAGACTGGCTGCTCTGGCGGCTCTGTACAGACTGGCTGCTCTGGCGGCTCTGGACAGACTGGCGACTCTGGCAGCTCAGGACAGACTGGCGACTCTGGCGGCTCAGGACAGACTGGCGGCTCTGGTGGCTCAGGACAGACTGGCGGCTCTGGTGGCTCAGGACAGACTGGCGGCTCTGGCGGCTCAGGACAGACTGGCAGCTCTGGCGGCTCAGGACAGACTAGCGGCTCTGGCGGCTCAGGACAGAAGGGAGACTCTGGCGGCTCAGGACAGACGGGAGACTCTGGCGGCTCAGGACAGACAGGAGACTCTGGCGGCTCAGGACAGACGGGAAACTCTGGCGGCTCAGGACAGACGGGAGACTCTGGTGGCTCAGGACAGACGGGAGACTCTGGTGGCTCAGGACAGACGGGAGACTCTGGCGGCTCTGGACAGACGAGGTGCACTGTAGGCCTGGTAGGCACTGGTGGTACCGGGCTGGGGACATGCACCTCAGGGCGAGTGCGTGGAGCAGGAACAGGGAATACTGTACCCTGGAGGTGCACTGGCGTCCTGGTGCGTGGTGCCGGCACTGGTGGTACAGGGCTGGAGACACGCACCTCAGGGCGAGTGCGGGGAGCAGGAGCAGAACACCCCGGGTTGTGAAGGTACTCTGGAGACCTGGTGTGTATAGCCGGCATCAATTGTTCCGGAACTTTAACACGTTTCGGTATGAGTACTAGGAACTGACACATGTGGCATCAGACAGCTAACACGCTGCTCAGGGTGAATGCCGTGCATACTATGCCAAACCAACAGCGCTCTCTCTTCACTCTCCTACAATTTTATCAACAACTCGCCGAATGTCTCATAATCTCCCCTCCATTCACTCTCCTCCAATTTGTCCAATAACTTCTCAACATTCTCGGACTCACACCTCAACTTCGCCGACTGCTCTGATTCCATCCTCGGCTCCTTACGGTAAGCACGGGAAGTTGGCACAGGTCTCCTACCTGAACTCGCCACCACCCCTGTGTCCCTCCCCCCAATAAATGTTTGGGGCTGCCTCTCGGGCTTCCAGCCACTCTGCCGTGCTAGCTCCTCATAATGCCGCCTCTCTGCTTTTGCTGCCTCAAGCTCTGCTTTGGGGCGGCGATATTCCCCTGGCTCTCCCCAGGGTCCTTTGCCGTCCAACTCGTCCTCCCATGTCCATTCCTCCTCCTTGCGCTGCTCCTGCTGCTGCTGCCTGTTACCACGCTGCTTGGTCCTTTTTTGGTTGGTGGTTCTGTAACGGTTGTTGTCTGGAGATAGAGAGTACCAAAGCGCAGTTCATCTTTTTAATGGAAAACTGAACACTTCAAAAACACAAAACAACAAAGTGACAACCGAAACAGTTCTATCTGGTGCAGACACACAAAGACTGAAAATAACCACCCACAAACCCCAACAGAAAACAGGCTACCTAAATATGGTTCCCAATCAGAGACAATGACTAACACCTGCCTCTGATTGAGAAACATATCAGGCCAAACAAGACACCCAACCTAGAAACACAAAATACTCACCCAACTCACGTCCTGACCAACTAAAACAAACAAATAACACAAGAACTAGGGTCAGAACGTGACAGTGGAAGGCTACCCGAAGTCCAACAATTTTAAGGCAATGATACCAAATACTAATTGAGTGTATGTAAACTTCTGAATGTGATGAAAGAAATAAAAGCTGGAGTAAATCTTTCTCTCTACTATTATTCTGACATTTCACATTCTTAAAATAAAGTGGTGATCCTGACTGACCTAAAACAGGGAATTTTTACTAGGATTAAATGTCAGGGATTGTGAAAAACTGAGTTTAAATGTATTTGGCTAAGGTGTATGTAAACTTCCGGCTTCAACTGTATGTGTATTAAAGTAGTAAAATGTTAATTATTTGGTCCCATTTTCATAGCACACAATACTACATCAAGCGTGTGACTTTTTGTTGGATGCATTGGCTGTTTGTTTTGATTGTGTTTCAGATTATGAATGAGTAGGTGTGTCCAAACTTTTGACTGGTACTATACAAGTATTTGCCCCCTTTCTGATTTTCTCTATTTTGGCATATTTTTTTTACTCTTAATCTTAATAGATCTTCAACCAAAACCAAATATTAGATAAAGGGAACCTGAGTGAACAAATAATACAAAATGTTGATAATGAATACATTTATTTTATAAACAAAGTTACGCAACACCCAAAGCATCTGTGTGAAAAAGTAATTGACCCCTTACACTCAATAATTGGTTGTGCCACCTTTAGCAGCAATGACTGTAACCAAATGCTTCCTGTAGTTGCTCACATTGCTGTGTGTAGTTGCTCACATTGCTGTGGAGGAATATTGTCTCACTCTTCCATGCATAACTGCTTTAACACTGTGACATTTGTGGGTTTCAGGTTCTGCCACAACATCTCAATGGGGTTTAGGTCTGGACTTTGACTAGGCCATTCAAAAACTTCAAATATGTTTATTTTCAGCCATTCTGATGTGGAGTTGCTTGTGTGTTCTGTATCATTGTCTTGCTGCATGACCCAGTAGCGCTTCAGCTCACAAACGGTTGGACCTGACATTTTACTTTAGAATTCTCTGATACAGAGTAGAATTCATGGTTCCTTCAATGATAGCAAGTTGTCCTGTTCCTGAGGCACCAAAGCATCCCAAGCCATCACAATACCACCATCATTCTTGACCATTGGTATGAGATTCTTACTGTGGAATGAAGTGTTGGGTTTTCCTCAGACATAATGGGACCCATGTCGTCCTAAAGGTTCCACTTCTGACTCATCTGTCCAACATTCTTCCAGGAGTCTTGACGATCATCCAGGTGCTTTTTGGCCAACATAAGTTGACTTTTTGATGACATGGCTACAGTTATGTTATGTCTGGTGAAAACCCAACACGACATTACACAGTAAAAAACTCAGACCAATGGTCAAGTATGGTGGTGGTAATGTGTTGACACACACACACACATAGTCTTCTGCCTACTCTGGTAGGATTTGAGAAAAGTAATGATTCGTAGCTAATGTATTTTTTGGAGATAGCATTACATTGCATCGTATCAAATCCTGCAAAGGCTTAGCTCCTGGGATCACTTTCTTATACAAATCACTTCCCTATTTCTAACTCGCACATGTGTGTCTCAAATGGCACCCTATTCCCTACATAGTGCACTACTTTTGACCAGAACCCATAGGACACTGGTCAAAAGTAGTGTACTATACAGGGAATTGGGTTCCCTGTATAGTTCCCTGTATAGGACATACCTATAGATAACATACAGTGAATCCCTCTAACTGCCATGCTGGCCATTTCTGATTCCTTCAGGTGTTTGGAAACATTGAGCTGAATGAGGAATCAGCCATCAATCACCACAACAACTTCCAGACCTTCTTCCAGGCTCTGATGCTTCTGTTCAGGTGACCATGTCTCCACATTCTCCATTTTAGGCCTTTTTTCACATATCTTTCTATTATTGCTATTGCAGTATAATGTAATACATTAACCATGTTTTTCCTTATGCTCATGGTGGTGTTTGTGGTAGATATACAGTGTCCAATGATGGATATACAGTGCTTACATTGCATGTGTTTGTTTGTGTATATGTGTGTATCTACAATATGTGTGTGTGTGTGTGTCCCTTTGCAGGAGTGCAACAGGTGAGGCGTGGCATGAGATCATGCTGTCGTGTCTGAGTAACCGTCCGTGTGATAAGCTGTCAGGGTCTGGAGGGAAGGAGTGCGGCAGTGACTTTGCTTATTTCTACTTTGTCTCCTTCATCTTCCTCTGCTCCTTCCTGGTCAGTATGGGCCATCACAAATGAATGACCAATTAGGGTGACCAATGTCCAATGATTGACCAATGATCAGCAAGAAAGGACCATTCACCTCTCCACCTCCCTGTCCCTTCCTCCAGATGCTCAATCTGTTTGTGGCGGTCATCATGGACAACTTTGAGTACCTGACCAGAGACGCCTCTATCCTGGGGCCTCACCACCTGGACGAATTTGTCCGTGTTTGGGCCGAGTACGACCCTGCTGCCTGGTAGGTGTCTTTAATCCTCCTCCAGGTGATTATATTTTTCCCCCTGAGTCAAGACAGCGTCAGTTTTAGGTTCAGGGGTGAAGAGGTGAAGGGAGGGACATGAAGTGTCATAGTGAAGTGTATATATAGCAAATAGTCGGTGACAAATCAAAGATGGCTCTAATTTCCAGTGGGATGACTCTGTGACGTTTGACAACGATTGACGGGCAGGGAGTGATCCCGTATTAGTGGGGCTGAGTGACGTTAAGCCGGCGCCTGGAGTGCCAACTAGGGCCTCAGAGGCAGACTGATGTAAATCCATGGTTCCGCTCTGCTCAACTCTGCTCGATATCCGCTAGGCTCTCCTGACGACCCTGAAGCTCCTCTCATTCTGTCATTGTGGAGGGAGAAGAAACTATTTCAATCACACAACACATCTCAGCTGCTTTCCAAAGTATTTATCAGACCCATTGTAAAATACTGGAACTCTAAGAGCAAAAATAGGAAGTTAGGCTGAGATGTCCCCAATGTCCCTCTATTCACTATGTGCCCTTGGACTTTATAGGCTATAGGATTTCATTTGGGACACAGACTTATAACCTCCCAGTAACCCTGTAGTCAAGTATGACTATAGATAAACAAGCTTGTTATTTATACACTGAGTATACCAAACATTAGGAACACCTTCCTAATATTGAGTTGCACCCCCTGGATTCACCTGGTCAGTGTATGTTATGGAACGAGTTGTTCATGTTTTCTATACACTGTGTATATCTGCACCATATCTACAGGTGGGCTTTATTCAATGACCATGACTGCACACAATGGAGGATATACATGTTAAGTCATTCCAAATGGTTGTGTTTGTGTCCTAACCTCCTCTAACCTGTCTTGTCTTTTACAGCGAAAGGATATGCTATCAGGATATGTACAAATTGTTGCGTTTTATCTCGCCTCCTCTCGGCTTAGGGAAGAAGTGTCCTAATAGGGTGGCCTACAAGGTTTGCAACCCCACACACCCCTTAATCATGAAGGGATGAGGTTGAAGTGGAGAGTGAATGAATGTGAATGACTCCTAGTGCCAGAGATACAACCACACACATACACACCCACACACACATACCTCTCATACTAACCAGCTGGTGGGTAACCATGGCAACTAATGGAAAACAATTCCACAATGTAAGCCTCATTACAGTATACTGACCAGGCTTCATCATCATCTCTGTTTTCACCATACTGAATGCAGTATGCAGTAAACCTATACGGTTTTCTCAAAGTAGGCCCGGGAGACTGCTCAATTTGGTTACCGCTGATGTCTCGGAGCATGCAGAAACAGAAGACATCTGAACAGTGAAGCTGAAACCTTGCCCTGAGCATACATACATATACATGTACATACTACATACACATCATGATCAATCCAACCTCATGATTTTGCCATCTCAATTCCCGAAAAACACCCCACCCTCTTCCTGTCCAACCCTGTGATCCATCCCTGTCTCAAGCAGGACAGGGTTGGCATCCCGCCCCGGAATCCACTGCCCTGGAAATCTAAAATAACACAGATTTCTGTTGTTATCATTTTCTCTTCTGTTTAACCATCTTCTTTTGGTAATTTCTAACTCCCCCTGCCCCCTCCTCCTACCTTACCTGGATTCCTCCAACCCTCTCTCTGACCCCTGTGATCTCCTCCTGTGACTTCTCCCCCTGTGAAGTGGCCGTATGACCTACCTCGATATGTACGAGATGTTCCGTCACATGTCCCCTCCACTAGGTTTGGGAAAGAAATGCCCGCCCAGAATCGCCTACAAGGTAGACTCCCCCCTCCTCCTCTTCCCCCAGCAGTCTTCCTCTCACCCCTGTCACTCACTCCCACCTGCCCTTTATCTCTCCCGGCTGCTATCAGTCTGTCACAGCCACTTCCTGCTGTTCTCTTGTAGTGTCCTTGTTGTTGCTCTTTCTGTCTGTTCTTGATGTTCTCTTCTGCCCTCTCTCGGCGTTTGGTGTTTACTGTGCTCACTTTTCCATCTGGCCATTTAGACTTGTTTTGTTTTTAAACTAGGTTTTCGATCTGTTCACCTGAGAAGAAATGAAGACTGACAGTGAACACAAGCCACACTATTAACATGAAGTTATCTAGAAACTCATTGCAGGTTTTGAAAATTCACTGTATAACAAATGTGCCGTTTCACATAAAATGAGATAATGAATACGAGGTTAAAAAGTGGTGGAATTCCCCTTTAATTAGTCCTATAGAAGAGTAATACAATTAAAAACACAACCTTTCCCCTCTAGTCTTCTCCATTCTCCCTGAGTTTATACTCTATGGGCTGTTCTGTGTTGTGTGGCAGCATTTAGAGAGCTTGTATTGTGGACCAAGGTAACGATTGTTCAGTACTCAGGTGTTTGCCACTGTCAGTGGTTCCAGCATGTACACAGCTGTCTAGATTAATCATTGTTAAAACAGACCTAGCCGTAACCTGGATAAAAGCGTCTGCCAAGCGACTAGTTGGGTCTGACATGTGTGGCTTCTCCAAATGTAACTCCTGCTTTTGAGAGATTAATCGATAGGGAGAAATGAGAGGGAGACATGGCACACTGGAGCGAGGCTAGGCTTTTAAAATGCTTTTTTCATCTATTTTTTTCATTCTTCCTCCCTTTCTTTGCTGTTGTGGAAAATGCATCTCACTCCCTCCCTAATGAACAGAGGTACCTGTGTATCTCTGTCCCCCTCTGTTTTCAACTGGATCTGAGCGGAGCTTCACAATCCCTGCTAAATTACCTTTCTTGTCCTCCGTCTTGGGATTTCTCTCATCTACCTAACTCCACTTTGTTTGTGTGTGTGTGCGTGTGCGTGCGTGCGTTCATGTGTTTTTGACAGGATGTGTGTACCTATATGTGTATATACAGTATTTGTATGTTTGGGTGATGGTCTCACAAGTCTGTGGTTTTCCTGTCTCTCTAGTGGGCACTACATGACATGTCAGGCCCTCCACATCTCTTCCTCCTCTTCCCCCTCTCCTCTTCTCCTTCTGTATTGTAACAGCTCCTGCATGGAAGTACGCTCTCTTGAGCTCAAGGGAGGCTTGCTTGCACGCACACACACACACAAACACGTCTCACCTGAAATTTCCCTCCGCATGGCTTGAAGACAATAGGATCCGTCCTTCACAGTCTCTGCATGTTTTTGTGTGCATCCTCATTCTGCCTCCCCATTAGCCCTGCATCAAGCTCTACATGCATGTATGTCACTATGTCTGAGTCTCAATTGGAAGTCTATTCCCTATATATTGTACTCGTTTTGCCCAGAGACCTATGGGCCCTAGTCAAAAGTAGTGCACTATATAGGGAGCAGTGTGCCTTTTGGGATGCAACCTATCTCTCTACTCTGCTTGCCTTCTCACAATGAAAGGAGACTAGGTGGAGTGTGGCCCCATAACACAGACATGGCTTCATTCATCCTTTCATAGTAGCACTAAAACATACTACTCCAGGGCTTGCCTTGGATTCATGCTGACATGTGAACTGGTTCTCTCATTTTGTGGTTACTGAATTCAGAAAAGGACTAACTACACTCCACTTCATCCACACCACTCATAGTTTCTATTAAATTGCTATTAAGTCACTTTTCAGTCACTTGTCATTTTTTTACTCTGAGTTCATAAGATGATGAACTCACCATGCATTTCTCTGAGGAGTACTAACACACATTGCATTGATTTGTTGGGCATGTCCCCCTCAAAGTCCATCTCAAACATTGACCCATAGTCTCCCTCTCACGTTATTTGCATGGAGTGTTGCTCTGAATGTTCTCTTTCCTCTCTGGGATGTCTTGTGTTGTTGTGTTCCTTGAAAGGGATTCTGTGTGCTGGACTGAAACTAAGTGAAGCCACTGGCTGTTAGAAGTCCACACTCGCTCTCAAGTGAAACATATCAATTAATTGTGCATGTATGGTGTCCATATTAGGACAGCTTCAGACTCTACAGCCAGCACACAGAACCTCCCTAAAGAGCTATTGATCTTAACGTGGGTGTTCTAATGGGCCCTCACCATGGTTTCTATTCTCCTTAGCGATTGGTTAAGATGAACATGCCCATTGCCGATGACAACACGGTGCACTTCACGTCCACTCTGATGGCGCTCATCCGCACTGCTCTGGAGATCAAACTGGCGTCTGGTCTGTGACCTTTAACCTAACCACCTCTACACAAAAACACACTCCAACCACAGTAGTAGAATGGGAATATGGCAAATACGAATAAATACAAAACATAAATCAAGTTTAAAAAATGTTTAAAGGATATATATAAAAAAGTACCTGTTTTGTTTACTTACAGAAATCACAATAATATTGTGTCATCATTCAAAGAAGAGGGTGGTGGCCTAATAAATCCGTCCTGCTCGGTCTAGGGACATATGTATCAAGCATCAACAGTAGGAATGCTGACTTCGGATCAGTTAAGCCTTTTAGATACAATGTATGAACTTACATGGACAGGGGGGGGACCTGATCCTAGATCAGCACTCTACTCTGAGGTGCTTGATACATATTGGCCTTGATGGGGATGTGTGGGACATTAGTTTCTGGTGCTGATGAATGAGTAAGGATGTATGTGATGTGACCTAGGCGTTTGTCTCTCAACAGGAGTCCTGGCCCAGCGTCTGTGTGACGCTGACCTGAGGAAAGAGATCTCCAGAGTCTGGCCCAACCTGCCTCCGAACACTATCGACCTGCTGGTCACACCATATAAAAGTAAGCCATGCTGGTGGTGTGAGTGTGTGTGTGTGTTTGTGTTACAGGGTGTGAGTGAGAAACTGAAATGCAGAGCAATAGAGAGAAAGAAGTGAGAAAGAACTTAGAGAGACAGAAAATACAGGAAATAATCTTCAGAGCACTGAGCTTCACCAAAGACCAGTCATCTCTCCAGGGGGTGTGTTGGCTCAACTGCCAGGCTTTCTGCTAATTCTACTCTCTCTTTTGACTGCTTGTTCTGTCTACCCTGTATGTGGGAGCTATGTTTACTTACACACACACACACACACACACACACACACACACACACACACACACACACACACACACACACACACACACACACACACACACACACACACACACACACACACACACACACACACACACACACACGCACACACACACGGCTTCACAACAGTACACTCGCCCTCATTCTGTCTCCTCCGATGCCATCTACTGGTAGTGGAGAGAAGACAACTAGTGCTTCAACTTTTCTCCACTGCTCTCTCCTTCCTTCATTCCTTCTTCTTTATCTCCTCCTTCCTTCTCTCCTTATTCCTTCACTCCTCTTTCCTTCTCTCCTTATTCCTTCACTCCTCCTTCCTTCTCACCTTCTTACTTCTCCTTCTTCCTTCTCACCTTCTTCTTTCTCTCCTTTTTCCTTCTCATCCTCCTTCTCACCTTCTTCTTTCTCTCCTTTTTCCTTCTCATCCTCCTTCTCATATTCTTCCTTCTCTCCTCCTTCCTTCTCACATTCTTCCTTCTCACCTTCTTCCTTCTCTCCTTTCAGATGATGAGTTCAATGAGCTTCTTTGCCCCTTTGCGGTTGTAAACCGAGAGCTGACAGTGGGGAAGGTCTACGCTGCCCTCATGATCTTTGACTACTACAAGCAGAACCGGGCCAAGAGACTGGAACAGCAACTGGGACTGGACTTCACAGGGACAATTAAGGTAGGATTGTATAGACGGCTCATCTTTGCCATAATTGCTGCTATGACAGCATGTGCAGTGCCATTGAGGGCTATCTAAACTTCTTCAAAATAGTAAATAGTAAAGTTGTCAATGGCGCTTCCCATGCTAAAACAGGCTTTGTGGCAAGTGAGCCCTCTATCCACATCTATGGGCCTCAAAAATGCACTCGTACATGGGACTGACTCTCATGGATGTTCCTGAGATAAATCTTCCCATACAGACGAAAAGGCATTGGGTCCTATGGTGTTCTTTTGGGGCCAAATTATTAGCGAGTTTTAGGCTCCAAATCCATTGAATTTGTCACTACTGTGACTGATGAAGGACTAGAAATGGGATGGACTTTAATGCATTCGTAACGTCACTATATTACATTCTCCTCTCTCTGTATCTCCTGCAGAATAAAAAGGGCCCAGCCTTCTTCTGCCCCATGCCCATGACCCATATGCAGGGTGAGGGGACAACAGTCTCCAGAGCCAATCCCCTGCCATCCTCCCAACCTGAACCAGAGTCTCAGCCAGAGCCCACGCCATCCACCACCACTCTAACCAATGGGGAAGCAGTGTGAGTGCCCATCCATGGAGTTTTCTTAGCAGACATACAGTCATGAATATCAATGGATTAACATTCAAATACTGTACACATGTAGTAAAGCAGGTAGACGTAGCACATCATGTCGACTAATAATGTAATCTAATGTGTGTGTGTGTGTGTGTGTGTGTGTGTGTGTGTGTGTGTGTGTGTGTGTGTGTGTGTGTGTGTGTGTGTGTGTGTGTGTGTGTGTTAACCTCAGACCAAGCACTAGAAGTCCCATAAAAGAGTCAGAAGAGCAACTGTCTCAGGAGGGCCAACGGTCCAGCAGTAGAAAAAGGATTCTACAGAGGGGCCAGTCAGAGGACGTGCCCTACTCCAACAAACCTCAGGTACTTTGTACATATATTATACCAAATATGGGAAATATGCAAGCAACCATTCACTCTTAAACCTCTGGTACACGCAACTAGTGGTTGCAAACTTTTCCTAAATTGCCTACTGTGTGTTGTTTCAGGAATCAGTGGAGATGAGGCAGGTGGAGAACGGTGCTGATTTAGGGGGCTACTCTGGTCTGGATGGCCATGGCAGAGCAGCCTCCATGCCAAGACTGGACTCCCAGTACAATGTAAGTCCTTCATCACTCACTGCCTTACTGTACCCCTAAACTCTCTCACATAGGACCCCGCCAAGACCCGCTAGGACTGCCAACATGGTTTTAGGCTGGGTTTCTGTACAGCACTTTGAGATATCAGCTGATGTATAAAGGGCTATATAAATAAATTTGATTTGATTTGATTTGATGGTGCCTGCACAAATCAAAGGGCATTGATTCTACAAATAGGACAATGTCAACATTAGGGCAATTCTAGTTGTACAGTAGTAAACATTATACAGGTTAGGGTTCGTACAACACAGTTAATACTAATAGTTGACGGTATGAAATAATTATTTGTCATACAGTCAGTAGGACTTGATGATGATATTACAATGATACATAGTCAGAGAGGAAGAGAGTGAGGGAAGTAGTAGAAGTGAAAGGGAACACATACAGTAGGATAGAGAAAGAGAGTAGAAGAAGGAAACAAGATAAAGGTAGGTAGAAATGAATTAGTGAAAGTAGCTACAGGTTACCTAAAGCAGAGACGCTGTCTGTCGGTGCCCATCAAGTCATCCTGCTGACCTTGTGTGAATCCCAAATGGCACTCTATTCCCTATACAGTAGACCACTTTTGACCAGGGCCCATATGACTCTGGTCAAAATGAGTGCACTATATAGGGAATAGGGTGCCATTTGTTATGTAGACCTTATGTGATATCTCACTATAATATTTCCTCAACAAATCTGAATGTAGAGCCATGTCCCCAGCAACACAGTGAACGAGTATTTGGCATTCTACACAAGATAAAAGATTAATGTTTTAAACAAGTGATGATAATCTGATGGCCACATTGTGTAATATACGTTACTCAATAATGTAATATGCAAAGATCTCTCTCTCCCCGAAAAGTTCAGGTGGAAAAGTCTGTAGGGAATTACATAAACCCTTATTTCAACTATGCCCCATCATCACCTTGCTGTTTATAAATGTTGACATCCATTTCCACATATTTTTTTGACCCATTTGCCTAATTTAGTTTTTCACACAAATGTTATTATATCCATTATGGATATAGTTAATGTCCCAAATTTGTTTTACTGACATTCATTTTCTGTCTTTTTATTTTCATATTTTTCTCCCAGCTCCAGTGGTAAATGGAGTCTTGGTTTCTTCCCTCTTGAATACTTTTTCCGGACCCTTCTTTCCAGCTGTGTGATTGGTTCACACGTCGAACCAAATGAATCCTGTCTGTCTCGCTTTGCTGTCAGTCTGTCTTCCTGTCTCTCCATCCAGTCCCATTCCTTCCATCCTCTTCTCCTCTTGACTCCCATGGCTAATGTTGTGCCCACCTCCCTCCTGTGTCTGATAGCGGAACCACCCTCGTCACCTACCTGGGACCTACCTGGCAGTATGTACACCTGTTCCGCCTCTCTTTCTCTCTCTCGCTTTGTATATATCGCTTTCTTTATATCTCTCTCTTTCCTTTTCGCTCTCCCATTCCTCTTTTTCCAACTCTGTTTGCCTCTGTGGTCCCTCCATTCCAGAGTTCACACACTCTCAGCATCAATGTTCCCTCTAAATTGCGTTCGCAGAGCTCCCCCAGGTCTGCCGTGGAGAAGAAAATATCAGCCCACTGAGAGAAGCAGGAGTTCACTCAACTTTTTAGAGCAGTGGTCACCAACCAGTCGATCACCATCGACTCTTAGGCATTCCTAGTCGATCTCCATCGACTCTTAGGCATTCCTAGTCGATCACCATCGACTCTTAGGCATTCCTAGTCGATCTCCATCGACTCTTAGGCATTCCTAGTCGATCTCCATCGACTCTTAGGCATTCCTAGTCGATCTCCATCGACTCTTAGGCATTCCTAGTCGATCTCCATCGACTCTTAGGCATTCCTAGTCGATCACCATCGACTCTTAGGCATTCCTAGTCGATCACCATCGACTCTTAGGCATTCCTAGTCGATCACCATCGACTCTTAGGCATTCCTAGTCGATCTCCAAACATTTCTGTAAAAAAAAATGATAAAGCCTTGTGTTCCTATTTTTTTTCCATTTATCTGGGGCTGTTGGCGTTAGGTGCACCCGATTCGGCTGCCCTGCGCTCCGGGTAGGCCAACTGTTGCCATTTTGAACCATTTCATGTGATTGAAGGTGTAAACTCTGCCTTTCTGGCAGACCCAGAGATCAAATCAAGTGCCCTATAGGCTTACCGCAGGCCAATCGAATGGCTCAGTTTACCGTGTCTGCAATAAAGTAGCAGGAAAGTTGATACTGCGAGATTTCAAAACGTTTAAAACCATAACTAGAGAGAGACTGTCAGTGAATACAGCAAAGAGCTGCTGTTTGTATGACTGAGTTCATGTTTAAGTTCTTACTCAGCACTGTCAACACTTTGTATTCAACACTGTTATAACCCATAAAATGCATGTTCTTCCTATTTCCACTCAGCGCTGCAACAAGCACTGCAGCAGTAATGAATGAGTCGGAAAGTGTTTGGCTTGGGTCTTTTTTAATATCAAGGAATATTTTACTTTCTCTGTTCATCGGAGTAACAACATGAATTTGTGCATGAGGCAGAAATAATGTGGTGCGACTTGAGATTCGCCATCAGCTGGAACGGTTGGTTCCCTTTTTGGTCAGTGTCAGTGAAGGAAAGGGAGAGATGATGAGGGATGTTGAGAGGCGGACCCTCAGTCTGCTGCTGCCTCCTTCCTCTGAGACTGACCATCAGATGCAGGCACCATCAGCCCAGTAAAATAAAAAGCTAATTATTTAAATGTATGCTCACTCCTCACAAGTAATACAACAACGGATCTATTACCGGTGGGATCATATAGCCTACCTCAAATGTTGAAATAATTTTTTTTTTATGTCCCGAACAACAATGCACTGGCAGGGCAATTCATGTAAAAACCATCTGAGTGGTAGATCTCAACTTGCATTTTGACACAGAAAGTGATCTTGACTCGAATCAACGCAATATTAGCCACTTTTAATGCAACATATCGAAACAAAACAAACTATGCAAGAGCTTTTGTTGTAGGCAGTTAGTGGTAGTTAGTGAGTTATTAACTCAGTTATAGGAGTGATTGCTTCCTTAAACGTATACATTTCTAGACATCTTTGAAAAGTGAGTCAGGTAAAGATTATTTTTTGTCTTAAAGTGTTGTATTTTGAGACATGCTTGAAGTAGCCAATAGGCAGAGAGGGGAGCATAATTTCATGGTATGGGAATAATAATGCATTTTATATTGTGAAATGGCTTCTTGCATCAAACAACACAACATTTTCAGTCACCTCCTTGTCTGAAGGATAAGTGGATAAACAGGTTAATGTCAAGACCTGCATGTTTTTTTTTTCAAAACTCCTACATTGAACACCACACCTTGGCTGAATAATAATAATAACAGCTATTTGTTTCCATGTTAAAATGTTATGGGATGCATTTTCTCCAATGTTTTTGATGGTAGGCCCCTCTGGTAGGTCTACATTATGATAAAGTAGCCACAATAGCCTACTTGGCCACTGTTAAAACTGTAACTTAAGCAGGTACAGCGTCCGTGTTCACAGTAAACACATGCCGGAAGTTGCAAAGGAATTTTCACAATTTCACAAAGTTTGCCCTCAGCAGGTCCTGAAATTTGCACAGTGCCGAACAAAATTAGAGGGAACATTGATCACTATCTGTCTGACACTCTTTAGACATTAGTTAAAGTCCATATTGGTGTGATTATTCGAGAACTATTGTTCAGTGTTTTAGTACTTTGAAAGTTCCCCACATACATACATGGTATGCCATTTTCTGCTTCCTTGCCATTAAGTGACATATGATATTTGTGAGAATTAGTGTTTGTGTTGTTTCAGTGGGTGGTGTGTTAATGTTTTAATATAAGCAGCGACTGCTATTTTCCTACTTTCCTACTGACATAACTGTACTGTTCTCTCTTTATTTCCACATGTTGTTGTTGTACAATCCACTGACTGAAGCTACTGGCCAAGACTGTGTGATAGGAACTCTTGGAACAAGCACAACAGAGTGTATACCTCAACAATCAATTTGGTTATGATCTATAATATCTGTCAGTTGACTTGTGACGATACCGATTCAACAATGAAGTAAGAACTCAACTTAGAACTGGAATTTGAATAGGACTTTTATATTGGGAATACTCCCATGCTTTTTCCAGGAGACTACTCAGTGTTATGGGTCAACTATGGCAGGGTGTCACCCAGGCGGTGACCAACAGAGGGGGTGATAACGTAGTTAGTGTTCCAGCCTATCAGCTCAGTTACTGTATCTCCAGTCCAGGCAGAGCTATTCGGTCAGATAAGAATCTGGCAGGGTGGTGACATTTCCTATTAAGCAACTACAGTATCACCCTGATGTTCAGTATTGAAGTGTTTTAGAAATAACTGTAGTCATGTACATACTATTAATGGACCACATTGAAAGAAGCTGTTCATTAATTTCCAGCAGTCTTAAAGTTCATCATGTTGTCTTTTGCCATGTTAATCAAGCTTCTTTCAAACACAGAAAAATCAGAGCTTGTCAAGGTGTGAAATATGTCATGGGAAATGTCAACACCCTACTTATTCGTCACTAGCAGTGTTTCCTGCTAGCATATGACAAGTTTTAACAACATGGGCCAAACATTATGTACGCCCAACCCCAAATCAGACCCTACCGCTTACCCCCTATGCACCTGTGTGTATCCCAAAAATGTGATAGATTTAGGTAGCATGGTGAATATGGTATGGTGCCAGTATGTTGCCACTTAGCGTGCCAAATACCTATAGCTCTGGTCCAGGGCATTACATGTGGGTTGCTGATGCTGAGCCTTCCCACAATGTCAGCAAGCCTCACATAATGCCCTGGACCTGAGCTAGCCAGGGGCCAGGGGCAAGTTAGAGTCATTACCATACCGTTATCATTTTGATTATACCTACCGTATCCTTTCGGATCTATATCATGTGCCTAGGCTCGAGGGATAGGGGCAAAGGGGTTGATTTGGGATTCGAAGGGTGCTACACCAATCATTAGTGATGTGTTCAAGATTAAATGTAGTGAGTGGAAATCGCAGAGTGTTTCAGTCAGAAATGTGTCCTCAACATCTGTTTGTGAAGAGGTTGAACGTCGGTCTCAAGCCCAGAGAGTGGTGTCCACCGGTCGATCGTACTTTCTTGTCTGTACTGTGTCTAGTGAACAGTTTGGTGCTTGGTGCTCCAGTCCAGTAGTGCTTTGGTTGTGCTGTATAAAATAACACTCTAACGCTACACTACTATGGTAGCTAGCCCTCCATCTTGTATTCCTCCTCTCACTGTTCTTCCTCTTTGCTCACTCCTCTCAGCCTATTGCTGACATCAGTCCTATCAGGCGGTCGGCGTCCACGTTGGCTTCCCAGTGCCACCGGGAGATGAGTCTGAGAGACTACACCCTGGAGCGGCCCAGCCAGGCCCAAGCCCAGGCCTCCTCAGCACCAGGTCAAGCCCAGGACAGGCCCCACCACCATCACCACCACCGCTGTCACAGACGCAGGGACAAGGACAGGGACAAGAAGCAGAAGTCGCTTGACAGGGCAACCAGCGTTCAGCCTTCTAGTACAGCATGTGAGAGGGGTACCCACATGATGCATGCATGTGCACACATACACACACAGACTTGTTTCACATGGTCATGCAGCAACATACACACTCGTAAAGATATCTCACTCACTGTGGAACCCATGCAGTCCAAGCTGTTGAACTATGAATTCATACAGAAATAGAGTAAGGAAACCGTTCAATTCTCAGAAGCAGTGAAAGAGCCCTTGCTCTTGTTCCAAATCGCTTGGACGCCTTTGCATAGTGACATAAATTCCTTATCGGATTAAGGGCCTGATCGGGTTATGAAGGAAAGGGTTTTCTCTGTTGCGCTTCCCAAAGGACTTGAGCCAGCGATTTTGTGTGTCAAGTTTTCCATCTGACTAGCAAAGAGACTTATGAGCTCCCCGAGGAAAATTAGCTTTGTGTGGATCAGATTTTTGATTTGTATTTGCCGTTCTTCTTTCTTCTATTGCCTCAAAAACGGTAGTTATAAAATGTTGACTAAGCTGCTCCAGTAGTAGCTCCCCTTAGGGGCGACGATGTGAACAATGTGAAATTAGCACGTCTCATGTACAGGCTGTGACTGAGTGAGGCTAAAATAAACTTTCTAGTGGAGAATGTCTCTGGCAGCCTGGGCCCCACAGAACATGGGCCTCAGCAGCCAAGAGTTTTTTTTGTTGTATTTCTTTATTTCACCTTTATTAAACCAAATGGCCAGTTAAGAACAAGTTCTCATTTACAACTTCGACCTGGTCAAGGTAAAGTAAAGCAGTGCAACACGAACAACAACACAGAGTTACACATGGAATAAACAAACATACAGTCAATAACACAAGAGAAAAGTATATATACAGTGAGTGCAAATGAGGGTAGATAAGGGAGGTAAAGGCAATAAATGGCCATAGTAGTGAAATAATTACAATTTAGGAATTAAACACTGGAGTGATAGATGTGCAGAAGATGAATGTGCAAGTAGAGATACAGGGCTGCAAAGGAGCAAACCCCCCAAAAAAAAAAAACAGTATGGGGATGAGGTAGTTGGATGGGCTATTTACAGATGAGCAATGTACAGGTGCAGTGATCTGTGAGCTGCTCTGACAGCTGGTGCTTAAAACTAGTGAGGGAGATATGAGTCTCCAGCTTCAGTGATTTTTGCGATTTGTTCCAGTCATTGGCAGCAGAGAACTGAAAGGAAAGGTGAACAGATGAGAAATTTGGCTTTGAGGGTGACTAGTGAAATATAATATATGCTGGAGTGCGTGCGACGGGTGGGTGCTGCTATGGTGACCAGTGAGCTGAGATAAGGCGGGGCTTTACCTAGCAAAGACTTATAGATGACCTGGAGCCAGTGGGTTTGGCGATGAATATGAAGCGAGGGCCAGCCAATGAGAGCATACAGGTTTCAGTGGTGAGTAGTAACTGGAGCTTTGGTGACAAAACGGATGGCACTGTGATAGACTGCATCCAATTTGCTGAGTAGAGTGTTGGAGGCTATTTTGTAAATGACATCGCCGAAGTAGGAAGCCGATTCTAGATTTAATTTTAGATTGGAGATTATTAATGTGAGTCTGGAAGGAGAGTTTACTGTCTACATCAGCTGATATCTCAAAGTGCAAAGACACACTGAACCCTGTCTGAGAGGTAGTTGGTGAACCAGGCGAGGCAGTCATTTCAGAAACCGAGGCTGTTGAGTCTGCCGATAAGAATGTGGTGATTGACAAGAGTCAAAAGCCTTGGCCAGGTCGATGAATACACCTTCACAGTATTGTCTCTTATCAATGGAGGTTATGATATTGTTTAGGACCTTGACCAGCTCGGAAACCAGATTACATAGCGGAGAAGGTACGGTGGGATTCAAAATGGTCGGTGATCTGTTTGTTAACTTGGCTTTCGAAGACCTTAGAAAGGCAGGGTAGGATAGATATAGGTCTGTAGCAGTTTGACTCTAGAGTGTCTCCCCCTTTGAAGAGGTGGATGATCGCGGCCGATTTCCGATCTTTGAGGGTTCTCAGACGATACGAAATCCAGGTAGAACAGGCTAGTAATAATGGGTTGCATCAATTTTGGCTGATCATTTTAGAAAGAGACGGTCCAGATTGTATAGCCCAGCTCAAATTGTTTGGGCACAGACCTGGATAGTATGACAGTGTAGTCCATGTTTTCTCACATAGGTCAAAGGTCATCAATACACACTCAAACCCATACTGACCTAATTGATAGACAACCACACATATACCGTACCATTTCACATGGCTCAGAGACTATGATGGAACCCCTAAGTCCCTGTTTGCGCTGTATGACATCATGTCTGAAATTGCATCCTAATCACCATATAGTGCACTAGTTTTGACCAGGTCCCATAGAGACCTATGGTTAACAGTAGTGCAATACACAGAGAATGGGGTGCTAATTGGAACCTGGCCATCACCTCCAAGAAGCAGAAACATGATCCATGGAACTGGTGGGCTGGCTGGTCAGCCGTCTACTGATAATGACACGGAGGTGATCTGCAATAGAGATCAGTCTGTGGTCATGGTGTAGTGTAGGTGGAGGGTAGTGCCAGGGGCACAGGGTGGTTTTGTGTTAGCGTTAGAGGCCAGCAGCAGCTGGGCTTTATTGGGCAGGCCCAGTTAGGGGGATTTATGGATACCTTTTGGCAGGGCAGAGAGGGGAGGGAGAGAGGACAGGGAAGGAGGGAGGTTGGGATGAAGACAGAGAGGTAGAGCGAGAGGGAGGGAGATGCAGAGAAAGTGATGCATTCCTCTGGGACAGACACACCAAGGCAGGGCTTGAGTGAAAAACAGCCACTTCAAGCTGTTCTGTTCTGTCATTGTGGTTTTCTTCAGACATTGGATTTTGGAAGAAAATTGGTCTGCAGGAATTATTTTCTGATATGTTGTCTTTATACCTTTTAATTTGGTCTGAGGGATGCACATGCATATACCTCACATGCCTGTATGTTACATAAGTCCCTAATACTGTGTGTGTGTGCCACAGGTTCGTCTGTTGACCCCCTTGTGGAGGGCTTGACCAGGGAGCGGGCGAGGGAGCGTGACCGCGGCCGGCCTCATGAGAAGAGGCACCACTCTGCAGCCGGGGAGACGAAGCGTTACTACTCCTGTGAGCGCTACGTAGGCAGGGAGCACTGCCACACCAAGTCAGCTGGCCCCAGCCGCTCCACCTCCCCTGGAGAGACCCACGACCTAGGCCTCTTGAAGCAGGTGAGTGGCCCTGGAGCTTGGGGGTTGAGGGAGAGATTTTAGTGCTGCTTTAGGGTGAGATGATTTAGGTTAAGGGGGGGCGATATCCTGTCCTTTGCTTCATCTCTACGACTCTCTGCTTTGTTTTCCGTCTCCTGTAGAGTATCAGGATGAGTAAAGGCAGCCAAGTGGTCCTAACCTTTGGATCTAGCCCATCCTGCCGTGGGCGCAGACAGCTCCCCCAGACCCCCCTGACCCCCCGCCCCGCCGTGGCCTACAAGACTGGAAACTCCTTGCCCATGCAGTTTGGTTCCACAGGGCACCAGTCCTTTCTCAGTCGTGGACTCTCGGAGCGTAACGCTCTGCTGGAGTCACCCCCCATACCCGTCACCCTCATTGGCTTAGACCCAAACCTGAGCCCCTGTCCGCGGAACGCTCCACCATGCAGACTCCCTGAGGAGCCTGACGACTTCCAGGATGCTGTGAGCAACCATGGAGGGAGCCACTCCCCTAGGATCATTGCCTCAGCCTCCCATGGGGCTGCCGGGCCCTCTTCTGCACCTGCCCCACAGGGCCGGTTTGGGATCCCAAACGGGTACCACTTCACTCTTGGGGTCAATGCCGTTTCAAGCTCCAGCCCCAGAGGGACTGGGAGTTTTCGTGAGAAGGAAGAGGATGACTGGTGCTAATGTAGCATAGCTAACATCCCCCTCCACATATCTGGAAGCGTTTTAGCTTGAACGTTGATGAACTCGCTCATCTTTTGTACAGATGACAGTATAGTTTTGTTGGTTCCTGTGTGCTCTTAGGTGGCCAAGGTGTGGGGTATGTTCAAAGATGTGTAAAACATTTAAAAATTACTCTGAAAAGGAAAATCATTCCCGTTTTTTGTGATGTTTTCTCTTTTCTACACAAAGGACACTAAAGGACAAAGGACACCTGCTATGACATTTTCTCAATTCCTTTCTTGCACTGAAATGAAAGCTTATTTCAATAGTGTGCATAGTCCAGAGGACATGTGAAATCCCTCTTGAGTATTTGACCTTTTTTTTTTTATTAGATGAAAAAAAAGCCAAAATGTCTTCCTACTGTCTGTGGGGGAAAACAACTAAGACTTTAAACAGTGTTTCTCTGCAGGATTGAGCAGAAAAATCTTTATTTCACCCTATATTACAGTTTTAAAATGGGGCTACATACTATTGCTGTCTAAAGGACAAAACACACTGTGCTGTCATACGACTAAAAGCAGCTGGTGGCCTATCGCCTCTGACCACAGACCATCGGCCGCCATTTTCTACACAATGAATAGCCAATGTTCTTTGACACCCAGCAGGTGATCTACTGCGTATGGTGTGTGTTTTCCTTTCATGTGTCTGCTGGGTCTGGAAGTAAAGAGGAACCAGGAGGCACAAGTGGTGATAAAAATGCATTACCACTCAAAACCCCTCCCTCTCTGCAAAAAATCTAGTATCTCTTTTACTCTTTTTACACAAGCTTTCGGTATTACAGAAACATACATAAGGATAGTATAGGATAGTATAAGTAGGTATAGTATTGCTGCTGTTTTTCCATGTAACCCATGAGATATTGAACCATTTCTCAACAACAACAAAAACACAGGACTGAAGATTCTAATATATTTTCTATGGAACTTTAACATTAGATGGAATATCTTTTCAGGATGTTCATTATTTTGTGAGTTGTACCTAGTGTAAGTGATGAGTGTAGTTGGGTAGGTCAGCTGTTTCTAACGTATTGCTCTAGTGGCTGAATACCAAGTGCCTATCATTAAAGATGTGTTATTGTAAAGCTATAATGCAGCCTGACTTTTGATGTATCAACACTGGAGAGGAGAGGGTGGAACGTATGATATGAGGTATACAGTATATGATGTATATAATAACTGGTTATGCATATGAGTAGAAATGTATATAGTTGAAAAGCAAAGAGAGGTTTACGTGATTTAAGGACTACAGTATGAATTGCTGGTTTTGAATGAACAAAGCCTTTTCTTTGATTCTCCAAGGAGGGAAAGGTTTTTGGTAATTATGTACAACATGATTATGTACAATATAGAAGTTATAAGTAGGTCAGAACTACAGATCCAAAGAAATGTAATGCAATGTAATGCATGCCAGGGTCTTGAACTTGTCAAAGTTGTCTGTACTTTTGCTTAAGGGTGTATACAGAGCTTTTGCCTTTCTCTTCCAAAAATAGACAGCACTGCCAGAGTGAGATGTAGGGAAAAGTGGTTCCAGGGGGAAAAGTGCCCTTTGTGATTCCTTCCAACAAGGAAAGTTTCACTTTACATGTTCTTATCGATATCAACAATTCAAATGTATGCCTCCATATCTTTCAGATAAAGTAGAGTAAATGTACAGTACGCTAATGAATTCTGCCACTTTTGCCAATATCTCAAGGGTTTGTTTTCTTCCAAATATATTTCTCCTGAGAGCAGGGTCATGTGAAGGGTTTCACTAACTGATATATAGCCTACAACCTTGTGTGTTCACAGGTATTGAAGGGTTGTGTTGAGTGTTGACTCTTTAAAGTAGGGCTATGCAACAAGATGACACTTTGGGACGGATTCTCATCTGCGCTGTAGCTTTACCCTCTGGGGTCTCCAGGTTCAGGCTTTAGCATGACTTTTTACCAAATTTTACATAGGATTTATTAACAAAGATTTGTAAAATGTAAATGTAGTATATAATGTACGTTGAAAATGCATTAATGAAGGCACAATGGTTATAAATGGAATTATGTCAAACAGGGCATTTTGAGTTCAGCAAGTCGATTTGCATGTACTCTGATAGAACCACCCAGATGGACAAATGTTTGTTTTTATTGTACTAAATCAGAAATAGCATTTATTTAGTTTTCTAGAGTCAGATATATCGTGCAATCTATTTGATGGATCGTCAAAGGTGAAATATTAGACTTTGAATTGAAGTTATTAAACATGGCTATTTGTAGGATTGGCTATTTGTAGGATTGCAGAAATCTTCCTTTGGCCTCTGTGTGCCAATATGGTGTCATAGTGGGGGATATAATGAGTGTGTACCCCTAGATCTGTGAACACACCCACCATGTTTTAAACCTCACTCACCCCACCCTCCCAGTAAATAGGTCGCCAATTTTAAAAGCACACTGGTTTGTCTCGGCATACCTCATCCATTTCCCTGTGGCTATATTCCCTGGACATGTCATGTTTGCATGTTATGAAACGTATGTGCATGTGCAAAACACAGACATTGTATACAGAATGTAGTGTATGAAGATAAACAATCTGTTCACTGGTTGTATTTTCTGGAGATCTTTAATGCATATGTCTTCGTTTCTGGAAAGTCAAATAGCTTCAATTACATTTCAACGGAAGTATTGAACTATATTGGAAGGTTCTGGTCTGAAGCAACTGGGTCCTTTGCTGCCTGATATGTTATAGGCCTATGACTGTCAATCCTACAGTTGTTTCTACCATTACATTTTGTATGAATAGAAGTCCTTGAATAAAGATATATGAACATGATTGAAGCCAATGAGTTGGCATATTTCTTGGTGATATAATCACCTGCTTGAGGGTGATCTGTTTTGTTGGGGATGTCTTTATTGTAAGAGTGGCATATGCAGGGGCTTGCTTATTAGTTCATAATTCGATTTGAATACATCTGTATTTTCATCAAGCCTTTGCAGTCATTCTCAGAAGTGGCTGAGCCCCATTAACCACCTGCCCCCATTGACCACCTGCCCCAAGTGTATCTGAATTCTGCCTGACAAACTAGCCAGAGGAGCTGTCTGTCTCCCAGTAGCCTAGTGAGTCTGTTGTCACAGCTATAGACAGTTTGTGAAGTGTGAACCAAAGAGGGGTTTCATTGGCTTGGATCTCAGGGGTGGGCGGGGAGCTGTGGAGTGACTTGCGGTGAGTTGGTCCTGAAAGAGACCGTGGAGAGGTTGCAATTGCCACACACAGATGCTTATGGAGAGAGATCTTCAAAACAAGTCAGCTAATGTTCTATTCATGGAAAATACCTATTTGTGTCTTAACTGAAGTTATAATATCTTCACTGATTTATAAGTGAGAAGTTTTGAGTGAGCGGAAAAAAGTTGACTTTACCAAATATGCATAGTGCGTTTGGGTGTTGCTGCATCCCATCCACTTGAGGACGCATTTCATTACCATTATTGTTCAACGTTAATTGTTTTGAACATTTTAAGACTTTTTGATATTGAAGGACAATGTTACCCAGGGTGATAAAGTGGGCATGTTATCTATTGGGGCTCTTCAATATCAGCGCTGCTTCCGTTGATGATGAATGGACAGACTCTGCGGGCGAGTCAGGGTCGGGAATGCTAACAGGTAAGGAACGACCGGTGACTTGCTGAAAGAATGTGTATTGAGTGCATCTGTAAACCTGGCCACAAAGCCATTATGTCTATATGCTTTTGATATTTAATTCGCACTCCTGCTACTAAATCAACTGAGTCTATCACCCAGCCTACTGTATGCCATTACATTGATTTCACAATTATGCAATTATATTCAACGAAATAGGTTGAGTCAATTCAACAAACTTGTCATCTAATTTATTCGCCTCGTGGAGCCGCTGTTGTTTAATTAGTTTTCTGATGCGGGTGCTTTTCCTTTATGTTACTTGATTTTCTTTCACGGAACAATTGTATTAAAGTAAATCTTCTACTCTAAATTATTCCACGAGTCAGATGTACTGTACTATTTTCTGAAACATCCCTGACCAGCACTACATGTCTTGAAGTAACAGAGCTACTGGTCTCCATCTATTATGTGCTGCCTTCAGCATACATGCTTCTTAGGCTGCGTTTACAAAGGCTGATATTTGTTTCACTAATTGGTCTTTTGACCAATCAGATCAGCTCTGAAAAAGAGCTGATGTGAAATTATCTCATGTGATTGGTCAAAACACCAATGAGTGGAATAAATATCCGAATTGGGTCTGCCTGGGTAAACGCAGCTTTAGAGCCAGAGCAGATGTGTGCACACTCACTGCTAATGTGCCAGATTCATTGGCAACAATAATGAACCATCCTTGGACTGATTCCCTGGCTGGCACCATTTTATCTGATATGCTTACTTCTAGCTAATGGCCTGCCCCACACTATACTTTGTTGACAGCATTATCTTTCAAAATGATGTTATTAGATGCCTTCTGAATCTGAAGTAGCCTACCCATACCAATGACAGCATCCAATTTGAGCCTGTCCATCAACTGGTCAGTCCAGCTGGATTAATAGATCCTGGCCCTAATAGATTATCTTGTGAATGTGAACTTCTTGCACACCACAACTCCACTATCAGTCTTACCGTAAGCGAGGAGGCTGTCTAATAAATCATGCAGAATGGGGTTGATTGAAAGTAAATTGAGAGTTTTTCATTTATCGTTGTCAACGGTCCTCCCACTATCTCTTATTGTCTTTGGTGCAACCTCTCGCTTGAATCATGTGCTTGTGCTCAACTTCAACCTCCATTTTAAGAGCTCTTGGCACAGGGTGAATTCAAGACACTTGTCAACAGTCACCGCACTGAATGTGGTTGGCAACCTCACATGGAGACTCAACACAAAGCACAGGGATGTAACTGCTTTCCACCATGTGCATGATGAGGTACATGCTGTTTCAACATATTTGACACATGCTGATTGCATTCAAGCAAACAAGGGATTTTCATTTATTCAGTTAGTGTTTGAACGTACATCTGTAGAACACGTCCACAGGTGTTTGGTGGGGCAAATCGTACTTGCTCACTGGCAATGAGGAAAATCCCTTGGGAATTTGCCTGCAATCCACTCTGAGGCTTAATGTTGATAAACCACAGCCTACCGTGAGTGACATAGGGCAGGCTCAATGTGTCACTTTTCTATCTTGACCTTATACACATTGGCATAGCTTTGTGATACTGTAACTGTTTATTTGCTCTCTCAGCAATGACCATAATACTAATGGTGCTGTAGAGTCAGAGGATCTGAGTAGTACTGTGTTATTAGAGCACTCCCTGGGGATCAGAGGTCGTTGACAGTTGGGGCTCTAGAAATCTGTTGAAATAATCTCCAATATCAGTGACAGTACTACCCATAGTTCATATTGGAGATTCATTGGTGTTTCTCCCATTGTGGTGCTTTAAATCAGTTTGAGATATTTTACAGGTTTTAGTTTCTAACCGTGTTTAATCTGTTTTTGTCCAGTTAACAGATGGGGTACTCTGGGATTGGCCAAATGATCAAACATGTCACGTCTGGATTCTATAGGATTGTTTTCCAAATTCACTATTATCACATTTCCTCAGTTTAGGTCTGTAGCCACATAAGGTACCAAAAAGAGTTGTCTGAGAAAGGAGCCCAAGCTAAGGCCTCAAATTAGAGTCTCATAGTGACAGACAAATCCTGGGGTGTGTTGATTGAATCCAGCCTCATGTTCAGAGTTGAATGTTTTCACTGTATGTTTTGAGTCCCTGGAGTCGTTGTGGACGGCAGAGCGTGAAAGCCTTCTTTAAACAGTGACGGTTTTCATTGAATAGACTGGTGATTATGTAATGTTAAGATAATAGTCCTCTAGGCAGCTGCATAATCAAGCCTTGTGAGGTGGTTACTCAGTTATTTAGATTTTATTACTATTATACCCTGTAATAAAAATACCTTTGCTCACCTGGTGCTTTGTTAATTCTGTTGATACTAAGAATGACGACCAGCCCAATAAAAGTATCAGAGAAAGCCTAAACACTAGTTGAGCTCAATGACCTAATGTAAGTTTATCCCGCATGAATAAAGGGGGGGCTGAGGAGTTATTTTCATAGCCTTTGACATTGTAAAAGTGACTAAACCCACAGCAATGCGCTTGCGGTGGCGGTGACGTCATATTGCCGTCTGCACTGTAATTGCGTTGGTTGTGTTGAACTTTGGTGGCGACAGCACCAATGAGACGTCGCTGTAGCGTGCAGGGAGATACAATACATCATCCCCAGCATATTTGAACTCTCTCCAGCTATGATAAATTACACGAATGCAGTCTGTTCGACCGGGGTTGATAAATTGCCTTCATTTATTTGATGGCTTTTAAATCAAAGTTCCTACAGTGGCCAGCCCTGGTTTGGCTTGACAGGGTAGATCAAAGAGGAACAGTGTAGTCGCTCAATCTGAGGAATAAACTATAAAAAACTGGCTGTTATCTCTGACACGACTCGGGGCCTGTATCTAGCCAGTTTCAAGCTGTGATATATGACTCCTCATCGTGTCTGGAATACCAACACCCTCACCCCATTACTGTGTCTGGAATACCAGCACCCTCGCTCCATTACTGTGTCTGGAATACCAGCACCCTCGCTCCATTACTGTGTCTGGAAAACCAGCACCCTTACCCAATTACTGTGTCTGGAATACCAGCACCCTCGCTCCATTACTGTGTCTGGAAAACCAGCACCCTTACCCCATTACTGTGTCTGGAATACCAACACCCTCGCTCCATTACTGTGTCTGGAATACCAGCACCCTCGCTCCATTACTGTGTCTGGAATACCAGCACCCTCGCTCCATTACTGTGTCTGGAAAACCAGCACCCTTACCCCATTACTGTGTCTGGAATACCAGCACCCTCGCTCCATTACTGTGTCTGGAAAACCAGCACCCTTACCCCATTACTGTGTCTGGAATACCAGCACCCTTACCCCATTACTGTGTCTGGAATACCAGCACACTCGCCCCATTACTGTGTCTGGAATACCAACACCCTCGCCCCATTACTGTGTCTGGAATACCAGCACCCTCGCCCCATTACTGTGTCTGGAATACCAGCACACTCGCCCCATTACTGTGTCTGGAATACCAACACCCTCGCCCCATTACTGTGTCTGGAATACCAACACCCTCGCCCCATTACTGTGTCTGGAATACCAGCACCCTCGCCCCATTACTGTGTCTGGAATACCAGCACCCTCGCCCCATTACTGTGTCTGGAATACCAGCACCCTTACCCCATTACTGTGTCTGGAATACCAGCACACTCGCCCCATTACTGTGTCTGGAATACCAACACCCTCGCCCCATTACTGTGTCTGGAATACCAGCACACTCACCCCATTACTGTGTCTGGAATACCAACACCCTCGCCCCATTACTGTGTCTGGAATACCAGCACCCTCGCCCCATTACTGTGTCTGGAATACCAGCACACTCTCCCCATTACTGTGTCTGGAATACCAGCACACTCTCCCCATTACTGTGTCTGGAATACCAGCACACTCTCCCCATTACTGTGTCTGGAATACCAGCACCCTCGCCCCATTACTGTGTCTGGAATACCAGCACCCTCGCCCCATTACTGTGTCTGGAATACCAGCACCCTCGCCCCATTACTGTGTCTGGAATACCAGCACCCTCGCCCTATTACTTTGAACCTTAGCGATATTTATCATAAGAGCATACTGCAACGCTCAGAATGTAGAACCTCTGTTGTTGAAAAATATAAGATTGTATTCACTCAGTCAACATTAGCAACAGAGCATCATTCAATCTTCTTCATTGGGGCAATACCATTTCATTCCTAGAAAGGCCCCGTGCACCCTTACCATCACCTCCACTTTAGAGGTGGAAACCTTTGACTGACCTTCTGGCCTCTCTGATTTAGTGTGTTATTAATGGAGCCCAGCCAGTGAGAGGGCCAGGACTTTCTCTGGCGGCTGGTGTGTGTTAACACAATGGGCAGGGCAGACCCATGTGCATTATGAACCTCCAGCTACCAGCTCTATCTATAGCCCTTTGTCACACACAATTACCTTTCAGACAGGATGCCCTGACTTTCACATTAACCCCCCAAAACTTCCCCTTAGAACAGCGCACCCTACATCATTATGAGATTATCAGAGCAGAAACTATGCACCCTCCATAAACTGAAAGTCTGGATTCTACAGTATACAGCAGTGTTTGAGTCTCACACTCACAATATTTTCTGTCTGGCAAAGTTAGCGAGGGAAAATGTTTGCAAGCTGTTCCTCAAAGAGGAGGATATAGTTTTTTCCTCCACTTAGCGCCGTCTGTGTGAGTGCATTGGCCTGCATGATCTGAAGACTTTGCGATCCCATCCAGTCCGCACGCTTTCAGCACTTGTCTAGCGCATAGTCATCTCCATGTCGCCACAGACTACCAGATCAGAGGAGCGGCACCGACCACGTCTGCGAGATACTCACACTTTGCCGGCAGGTCGAGCTTATGTCATTAGCAATATAATGCCAGATACATAACCGCGCAGCTGCATCCAATGAAACATGATCCAAGCTGCAGCTTTGTTGAGAGTGTCTTTGTGTCTGGAGCCTATTACCAGCTGAGCCGATCGGAGGCACACACCCCTAACACACTTCACCAGCGTGAACACACTGGATCACTGCTGATGTCAACCCTGTGTGAACACAATCAGGAGTAGTCCAATGGGCACAAGCCATATGCTGGACCAGAACCTGGGCCATTATCTTTGTACAGGAGTAATGGAATGAGATGCTCGATTGTGTGGGATGATTCTGTACAGAGCAATATTTTTTTCAAATGGTTGGTGTGCTGTTGGAGAATTAGAGGGTGCACCACAGGGTTCGTTCCTGAGGCCATGTTTGTTGCCACCACATCAATGTGCAGCCCACAAAACACATGCCAGATGGTAACATAAAAGAGGTGAGCAATGTGATAAGGGTGATTCAATGATGCCATAATAGTCTTAACCTTTTGTTCGCGGTTCTGCCGTGATGGAAGTGTTGACATGCTGCTATTGTGTCCATTTATCCCTTCTAATATCTTTGAGTTATTTTGCAGACTCGTAAATGTTACACACCTGCCAATTCATAGGTCCACCCAGTTCTTGTTGATTCCAAACAGTGTGGTATCAACCAAAGCCATAACTCGGTAACAATGCTCTGGGAAAAAATATAAAGACGAAATGCAGTTGCTGTCTCAGGTGATGCACTCTACAGGGGCCTGTCTCGGACTGTCTCTCCCTGTGTCTGTGTGTTCCAATATTTAGTTTCTTTCCTTCTAGTCTTTTGATCTTTCAATTTCACATTCACACGGAAACTTTCTCTTCTTGCTTCTCCTTTTCTCTCTTTCTCTCTCAAGGAGTTGGCTACTTGAGAGAATAGCCACAGTGTGAATACAGTCAATAAGGGGGAGCCCAGCCCAGGTGTCCAAGAAAAACACTTGGCTAGAGTTTGGTGAGGTGCTCCAGCTCTGGCAGGCTGACAGAGCCAAGCCTACTGCAGATTTGTGCCTAATACTTGGCACCACTATTCCCTCTGGGAGTTCCTAAAACTATCAATGTATTGTAATTCATAATTTACAAAAAGTAAATTGGGGGCCAGGAGGCTGGTTTTAACTAGAGCAGCTGTGACATGCGTAACTGCTCTAATGTGCTGCTTGTGTTCTACAAAATAGATGCCAGATGACGCAATGTTGTTTCATGCTGGTTAAACACATATGCCCCTAGATTCTCTCATACACACATTCCTGTTTTGACCCATAGTACAACAGCACAAAACTTTTTCTCCCGACATACACTCAGGTCCATTGTCCAGCTGCCTTCTCAGTGACGATTATGGGACAGCATTGTGCACTAAATGGTCAAATAAACACACCAAAGTAAACACACCACCCTCCCTTGCCCCTTTAGGGTTAATCATGCCATTCATGTTCCTCTTTATTCTGCCCCAAGTATATTGTTGGATGGGACTACAGGTGGGATCAGCTAACATTCTACAGAGTTTTCAGCTGTGATGTTTGACTCCTCATCATCTTTACAAGTGTCATCCTAAACTATAATTCAGAAACATATTATTTATCTTTATTCTATCACTAGCAAGGCATTTAGCAGTACATATAATCTTCAGAAGTTTTGACTGCAAATAATCAAAGGTTCCAGTGATATTCTGATTATTCATTTCTTATTCAAAGTGAGGTATAACCGGGGTTGACCAGCAAGGTGTTGCGCGGTTGCCGAAATGTACATTCAACATGCTAGTTTGTTAATAAGATACAATTAACGACTTGCAACATGTTCATAAGTGTCCTTCACTCAGATGTACATGTGCTGATCACTATCTTTACTGCTTTTGACTGATCTTGATTGATGAAGGACCTGCGGTTAAAGACTGTTATGACAAACTGAACTTCACTCCAATGGTGGACAGCCAGAGGGAGCAGCATCTTGGCATTGTTTTTAGTTTTTGCTTCTTCAGTTTCCTCAAGTGAACCATGCCCTAGCTCGGAAATTCCTCCCTTGTCTCTGCCAGAACACGTTAAACCCCCTAAGCTCCTTTTTACTTGAGGCTGATTGATTGTGTTGAAGTCCCTGCTCAGTTCTGCATGTCACGTGCTCTCAGTGGGGTCATGACAGGCAGGGTATAGCAAAGCGGCCTGCAGCTGAAGGACTGTTAAAGGCCCTGGGGGTGTTTTGGCTTGTGGGGGGGCTTCATCATTGACTGGTCCCTTTTCATGGTGTAGACCGGCACTGTGTCATTTTAATCATAACAGTCCCCCCAACAAGGAATTTTAACAAGGGTTTTTTACTATATGCTTGGGTGTTTGTGTGTGTGCAAGTTCGAGTGTGTGCATTTATGTGTGTGTCTGTGTGTAGAACTGTGTGTGTTTGTGACGGGGTTCTGTGAGGATGTACGGAGGTGATAAACTGCATCACTGAGACGCTTTGCTTGTTTTGCTGAAGCTCTGCTGGAGCTCTCTCTAAAGTAATTTAGGCTGGAAATACCAAATGGCTCCTCTACAAGGGCTCATTACCCTTTCATTAAGATGGAGCCGAGAATCGCAGAGTTTACATGTTCAAAGGCTACACACCCTGATGGCCAACTGCGTCCTCATTGCCACCTTCAGCCCAGACAATAATTCAGACTGTGAATGGTTATCTCCCTTCGCAATTGATAGTTGGCCCATGTGAATTCTGTATGTGCCATGACCTCATGTCACCACCCCTGTCATTCACATACAGTGCATTCGGAAAGTATTCAGACCCCTTGACTTTTTCCACATTTTGTTCTGTTATAGCCTTATTCTAAAATATATTTTAAAACTTTTTTTGTCATCAATCTACAAACAGTACTCCATAATGACAAAGCAAAAACAGGTGTTTTGAATTGTTCCAAATTAATAAATTAAAAAATATATCACATTTGCATACGTATTCAGACCCTTTCGTCAGTAATTTGTTGAATCACCTTTGCCAGCGATTACAGCCTCAATTCTTCTTGGGTATGACACTACAAGTGTGGCACACCTGTATTTGGGGAGTTTCTCCCATTTTTCTCTGCAAATCCTCTCAGCTCTGTCAGGTTGAATGGGGAGCGTCACAACACAACTATTTTCAGGTCTCTCCAGAGATGTTCGATCGGGTTCAAGTCCGGGCTCTGGCTGGGCCACTGAAGGACATTCAGAGACTTGTCCCAAAGCCACTCCTGCGTTGTCTTGGTTGTGTGCTTAGGGTCGTTCTCCTTATGAAAGGTGAACCTTTGCTACAGTCTGAGGTCCTGAGCGCTCTGGAACAGGTTTTCATCAATGATCTCTCTGTATTTTTCTCTGTTCATCTTTACCTCAATACTGACTAGTCTTCCAGTCCCTGCTGCTGAAAAACATCCCCACAGCATGATGCTGCCACCACCACGCTTCACCTTAGGGATGGTGCCAGGTTTTCTCCAGACGTGATGCTTTGGCATTCAGGCCAAAGAGTTCAATCTTAGTTTCATTAGACCAGATAGTCTTGTTTCTTATTGTCAGAGTCCTTTAGGTGCCTTTTGGCAAACTCCAAGTTGGCTGTTATGTGCCTTTTTACTGAGGAGTGGCTTCCATCTGGCCATTTTACCATAAAGGCCTGATTGGTGGAGTGCTGCAGAGATGGTTGTCATTCTGGAAGGCTCCCCATCTGCACAGAAGAACTCTGGAGCTCTGCAGAAGGACCATCGGGTGCTTGGTTACCTCCCTGACCAAGCTCCTTCTCCCCCGATTGCTCAATTTGGCCGGGGGGCCAGCTCTAGGAATAGTCTTGGTGGTTCCAAACTTCTTCCATTTAAGAATGATTGAGGCTACTGTGTTCTTGGGGATTTTCAATGCTGAAGAAATTGTGCCTCGACACAATACTGTCTCAGAGCTCTACAAACAATTCCTTTGACCTCATAGCTTGGTTTTCGGCTCTGACATACTTATATAGACAGGTGTGTTCCTTTCCAAATAGTGTCCAATCAATTGAATTTACCACTGGTGGACTCCAAACAAGTTGTAGAAACATCTCAAGGATGATCAATGGAAACAGGATGCACCTGAGCTCAATTTCGAGTCTCATAGCAAAGGGTCTCTGTTTATCATTATTTATGTTTATTATTCTTAATAGATTTGCAACAATCTGAGTAGTTTGTGGTTAAGTTGAGGGAAATGTCTTTATACTGACCTGACAGTACGAAGAGCAACTGAAGGGGACACAGACGGGAGTGTGAGGGAGGAGATATGCTGTCACACAGTTTGGCATAGGCCCCCTGGACTGGTACGGCCTGTCTGCCAGTGGTCATGGTTTTACTAGGTCCCTGAAGATCAACACACTAAAATTAACATGCTTCTGGTGTCAGCATCATAACAGCCTTCAGCCGATGGCCAGCGTAGACCAAGCTCTGCAAAAATCTCAAGTTTTTTCCAAGCACTTAAATGGCCTAGTCAGTGCAACTCTGGTGTTGTCTTGCCCTTTACACATTGCCCTACATAATAACAATGACTTTAACAAGACATGGTCAACCATTATGATGGTCACTGGGATTTCAGGGGAGATGAAAAGGTCTTGGACTGGGATAACACCTGAGAGAATGCCCTGAAATGTCAACATTCAGTAACAGTGTAGTGAGAGAAGTGAAAGACACTTAAAATCAGTTGGTGGTTTTGTTCCTCTCTTCTTATGTTGAACAGTATCTACAGTACAGTATATATACTACAGTACGGTGAGTGTCATATTGACTGGAGCAGCAACCTGTGTCTGAGACAACGATACTGTATCAACGGCATGGCATCATTCCATTCCTAGAGTGCACTCATGGGTTTCCTCAATAGACTGTCCTATTCAGAAACACACTCATGTTCAAATTAGAAATTAAGACACCGTAGTCTCTCAACACAGACTGATTCCTGTGAATGTGTAAGGGGAAACCAAGTGATAATATTACTGAATATTACAGAATCTGCACTCTGTTTTGATTGTTTTCAGGTATGCATTTCACAGAAAACAAGCTGTGATAATAAATCAATAAACCATATAGAGGCTCTCAGTAAAACTAAATAGATATTTTACTGGTGAGATCTCTCTGATTAAATGAAGGTCCCTTAATGTTTGCTAGGGCAATGGGTTCTTTTTTCTTTCTTTGAAATATTTAGCTTTTTGTTGAAAGCTTGAAATACTTCTTGGATACTGATTTATTTTGGTCTGTGTGCAGTCCAATACACAGCCCTGCCCGTCTCTGCCACACCCACCCAGTCTACTTCTGAAGTGTTTATCTTTCTAGGTTCCAATACACTCATTACTGTGGAGACCAACTCCCATGGGAGTTCCACTGTCCCTCTCATCTGATGTTAAACACCAAAACACTCTGTCCTGGTATGTTAGACACTAACAGGTATGTTCTGCACCATCTGTTTGCCCGTTCATTTCTCCCCATATTTGATCTTGCCCTGTGTTCCTTGGAACCAAAAGACAGATGGAGAAGGAAAAACAATAAAATAGTTGGTGTTAATGAATGTCGTCACAAACCGTTGCTTGCTCAATGCATTCCTGGATCTCAATAGTTTTGAGCTTCGCAGACAAGCTTCAAAATTATACAAATACCAGGAATGAGTGCCTGGGTTGAAGTGCTGTTTTTAATTGTTTCCTGGACTTGGTATTTTTAGACTTCCACAGGTGCTGTTCAGGTGGCTAGAACCCAACTTTGAGAACTACCTGTGACATCCCTATCTCCAGATGGGATGCGGCCTCTGACCCCTCACATCTGTTCTGCAGCCGATTCATTTACTTAGACCATGCAGACCATTCCCTGGTTTTGCTGTATGTTTTTGTCATTATCATGCTTCACATTGAAAAATTGGAACCATTTATTTGATTGTCAAAAAGGACTTTTCAAAACACCAAGTTGACTGACTACCCAAGTGCAGTTAGTGTAGTATTCAAGCGGCAGGCAGGATGCCCATATAATTAACTTTCTCCCCTGCTCTGATGACTCTTGGAGCTAAAAAGAGATGAATATTGGAGAATACCATGACACCACCTCTGCATTGTTACGGTGTACAGTGTTGCCCCCCAGGTATAGATGCTCCTTGTGATTAGGCCTATTCATTCCTGTGCCAAAACTGGAGAGAATGTGACCTGAAGCCACTTTCCTTTCTCTATCTACTTGTTGTATATCCAAAGGGTTGAGTTCAGATGCAGACCCGGGCAAGTGTTGATTGGTGTGACTTTAGACTGGTGTGTGTGTGTGTTTCAACTATTTAACTGTACTAACGCTAAAATGTTAAATATCGGTATGTTTTTTTTTTTTTTAAGGAAAATAGTGCATATCGGTATCGGCCAAAAATCGGCCAAAAAAATGTCGCTGCATCCCTACTTAAATCCTATAAAATATGAGTTTGTTGTTCAGAGCCCACTTCTCAGTCAGAGCTGTCCTGGTAGTTAACCTCATTCAACAGTAGGGCTGGCAATTGCCAGGGAACCTCAAAATAGGATATTATCAGGTGCCGATACAATATGTGTTGTGATTTTATTGCTATTCGATGTTCCAAACATATTGCTCACCATACGTGTGTTTGCTTCACAGGGACAGTAGAAAGGCGTTGGAAAAGTTTTGTCCAGTCATAGAAATAAAAGTGCTAAAAATAGATTGTCTCCCTATTTAAAAAGAACATGGAGAACACACTATGAAGGAAAACTAGCTTTGGTGCAGGTACAACCAACTAGAACAAAAATAATAGTGCAATATTGTCAAAACGATATGATATATCGTCAGATAATATCCTGATATGTAACTTTATCTGGGTTTTTTTCTTCTCCCACCATCACTACTCAACAGCCATGTCCGATTGGCCGCTGCCCTATGAAGCGTCTCGTTATTGGCTACTAAGTTTATTTGTCGATAGGGTCTTTAATGTTTAGGATGGGGATGTTCTGTACGGTCTCTGTCTCACGGCCTCCAGAGTCTCTGCCATCATTAAACGCTCCTGATTATTGTGAGATATCCTGCTTCAAGTCAAGCGGTAAAGTAAAGCACAGGCATTTCAGCTTTTATAACCTGTGATCTTGTCCATGGCCAAGAGAAATGCTCCTCTGTCTTTTGAGAAAATACTTTACACGTCTCCTCCTTTGGCTCTGCCTTTTAAAGGTTTTCCCTCTTTTCTCCCCTAATCCCAACCCAAATCCTTTTAGATTTTTACCAAACGGCAGTTTACAGTTTATAAATGTACAGTAGCAACCTTATACAGTTGGTCTTAGTCATTGGCTCATTTTATCTCAGGAATAAAACAGGTACTCAGCTGTGGATGGTTTTAGCAGATGGTGCAATTGACAAATGCAAGTTGAAGGATAGCGTAACAAAGGATATTTCAGGGAAAGTACAGAAGAGGAGGAGTGCTAATCAGTGGTTGTAAATTCAAAGACACCTGCTGGTACCTGTGAATGCAATCATGACCTGAGCTGTATAGACCATGAGATAACCCAATACTAGCGCAGTCAAATCAAATTAAATTGTATTAGTCACATGCGCTGGATACTAAAGGTTCACCTTACAGTGAAATGCTTACTTACGAGCCCCTAACCAACAATACAGTTAAAAGAAAAATATGAGTAAGAATAAAAAATAAAAGTAACAAGTAATTAAAGAGCAGCAGTAAAATAACAAAAGTGAGACTACACACAGGGGGTACCGGTACAGAGTCAATGTGTGGGGGCACCGGTTAGTTGAGGTAATATGTACATGTAGGTAGAGTTATTAAAGTGACTATGCATAGATGATAACAACAGAGCGTAGGGGGGCAATGCAAATAGTCTGGGTAGCCATTTGATTAGATGTTTAGGAGTCTTATGGCTTAGGGGTGGGTAGAAGCTGTTTAGAAGCCTCTTGGACCTAGACTTGGCGCTCCGGTACTGCTTGCTGGGTGGTAGCAGAGAGAACAGTCTATGACTAATTTTAAGGGCCTTCCTCTGACACCGCCTGGTATAGAGGTCCTGGATGACAGGAAGCTTGGCCCCAGTGATGTACTGGACAGTATGCACTACCCACTGTAGTGCCTTGCGGTCAGAGGCCGAGCAGTTGCCGTACCAGGCAGTGATGCAACCAGTCCGTATGATCTCGATGTTACAGCTGTAGAACCTTTTAGGATCTGAGGACCCATGCCAAATCTTTTCAGTCTCCTGAGGGGGAATAGGTTTTGTTGTGCCCTCTTCACAACACTTTGTGTGCATGGACCATGATAGTTTGTTGGTGATGTGGACACCAAGGAACTTAAGGTTCTTAACCTGCTCCACTACAGCCCCATCGATGAGAATGGGGACCTACTCGGTCCTCTTTTCCCTGTAGTCCACGATCATCTCCTTTGTCTTGATCAGGTTGAGGGAGAGGTTGTTATCCTGGCACCACACTGCCAGGTCTCTGACCTCCTCCCTATAGGCTGTCTCGTCGTTGTTGGTGATCAGGCCTACCACTGTTGTGTCATTGGCAAGCTTAATGATGGTGTTGGAGACGTGCCTGGTCGTGCAGTCATGAGTGAATAGGGAGTACAGCAGGGGACTGAGCACACAGCCCTGAGGGGCCCCTGTGTTGAAAATCAGCGTGGCGGATGTGTTATTACCTACCTTTACCATCTGGGGTGCGGCCCGTCAGGAAGTCCAGTATCCAGTTGCAGAGGGAGGTGTTTAGTCCCAGGGTCCATTGACATCAGCTAGGTTTTACTGTGTTTTTGCTCAAGGCTGATCATGTACTGGTCAAATGGAGAATACTACCTTTGTATTTGCAGGTTGTTTGCCTATTACCGTCAATCTGCCTAATTTGACCCAAGGGCAATTGACCTATGGAGCTTGATTAAATTACAATAAGTCTTTGCTGAAACTTTGCATCAGGAATTGAGTCACTTATTCCTAAAACTCCCTTTGGTCTAAATGAGAAGACCTGCTCTGAGTGTCGTGGCTCTGTTAGCCTGTCATGATTGAGGCGGCTGGTATAGAGTGACACAGATACAATTTTCCACTGTGTTGGGACAGGGCAGTGTGTTTAATATAGATCTGCTGGTTTTCCTCTAAAGTAATAGAGCACAAGCTATCAAATAACCAGAAATACATTGTCTGACGTTAGGCCTGGTATACATTCCATACGCTGTTAATGGTTACTTTAGATCACATTATTGCCAACAATTGCCTTTAGTCTACGGGATATAAATGCAGCCGTCAGAGTTGATTTGGAAACCTGCAGATGGAGGGCATGCTGCGCTGCAGTGAGCAGTAAGCACTGTACAGGGACATGCACATGTGTGCACAGAGGCTGTAGTTATTGAATCTGCTTTCAACCCCCTCACGTATATCCCATATTGTGCCGATGAGAGATTACAGTGTTCTTTGTCCAACTGTGACGGATTAAACCCACCATTAAGTGAGAGGAAAACAGTGCAGGAAGTTTTTATGCCCACCCTAAGCCTCCTAACTGTGATTAGCCCCTCTGGATAAGAACAGCATATGCTGGGAGGGAGGCTTAATTGGCCATTAAATAGGGAAATTATGCAGGGCCTGGAGTCTGGCTTGTTAGACCGAATCAGCCACAAGACAACCAAGACACAGGGGAGGATTACTGTCCACAATATCAGGGTGAATGGCACTGCACATTGCAGAATGTCAACCCAACATCATTCTTTGCTATTTGCTACATTATTAGAAGTGCAGATCTGTCTTTTTCTGCCAAGCCACGAGCTGGCCTGTGGGCTGTGGGGCTGGTTCCTTATGAGTCTGCAGGGTGGGTCTGTAACACTGCTGTTATACCCATTCAGCCCATTCAAATCCCAGTCTGGGTCCTCACTGAATGCAGCCCCAGTTAACAAGGCTGTCTTCATGCAAACAAAGATGTCAGAGAAGTTCGCCAAATGTGTTGATCTCTAAAAGGACGTTCCCATTCTTTCACCTTTCAATTACTTTATTTACACCTGACCAATGAATGTCATTTGTCTTTCAGATATCTGTTGGCTTTAAAACATTATTTCTTATACATGTGAGTGTTTGCTTGTGCTGTACATTCTTCCAAATCTGCAGGCGAACCCTAAATGTTTCCGTCGTACCATTTAGGTCAGCTTAACATCCAAAGGGGAAGTGGATGATCTGGAGAAGAGAATAGAGAAATTTCTTTCTCTCTTGCTTTCTCCATCTATCTCTGCCGGTCAGTCCGCTGCTTTTTCATTGGGCCAGTTGGATGTCTTTAATCATGTTCCTATTAAGGCTCCTTCCTTCCCTGGCAGAGGCCAGTAATTGGACTAGAGTAATTGGGGTATCCGCTGGCCCATCCCGGCCTATTACATGAATGTGATCCCAGGGAAGGCTGACGCGACAGGCGGCTCCACTTCCCCTGATTAGGGAGTCTGGAGGTGGTCCAGACCAGGGAGTGCGGGGGTGAAGGTTTGTTTAAGACTTAGGGTTAATGACTAATAGCTTCCCCTGTGGTGGTTACCACTGATAACCACTAGCTCTGTGGAGAATACCCCCAGCACTGGAGATGGGCCTTAAATGTCGGTTTTCAGCATGAAACAAATAGACTGCCGTAGATTTCCCCTCCATCTCCTCATAGATTAAAAACCTCTTACGAATCAGGTCCTTTTTTTAGCTGCCCTTTAAGGATAGGTGTTGAAACCTTGAGGTTGATTAAAACAGTAGTTTGACCCAAAAAGGAGAAGACAGAACTTTCCTCCCATCTTGTGAAGGTGCAGCAGCTTTCACTCAATGGCATGTACCCAAAATAATCCTGTGGGATATCCAGACTGCACCACTCACGACTAATTGTGCACATAAGTATACTGCATAATAGTCCATATGGGAGTCTAATTGAAAAGGAAAAAGTCCTGGTGTTTCATTCCTCTCCTTTGTGGTGCAGTGAATCTAGGGATGGACTGTATATCATACCAATTATTATAGATGGTGACAAGGGGAATGAGATGAGAGTGTGTCAGAGTGCAGATGTGAAGCGACCAGTGAGATAATGTTCTTGTGTGGTTATTTACTTGGAGAGATACAGAGTTATGTCCTCATAGCACAAATAAAATCTGTCGTAAGGCCAGCAGTCTGCGATGTCCTTCCCATAACTCTACAGTACATCTACAGGGTTGATAGAATGTTAATGAGCAGCAGAAAAGCCCAGGCAAAATTGGTATGTTCTGCCGCCCTCAATTGTAACAATATGAACAGGCAAACCACCAGGCAGCTCCAATATGATCTTCGGTATTTTGTGTCTTTGAATTGATCCGCTGTTTTGAAACTGTATACAAACCAGTACTGTTGAGCTTTGTCAACTATGATAGCCATTATCGCACTGCAGAGTTGAGAGACTGGATGTGAATGTGCTGGACGGATGCCAGTCTTCAAGTGTCCATGAAGGGCTCCTGATATCACCTTCATAGAGACTAAACTTCCTTTAGCACCTATTGATGAAGGTATCTCCTTCCCATGCGAATTTTGCTAACCCTTTACACTCGTGCCTGTTAAAAATGGCAGATGTGGGCACTGGTAAACGCCTAAATTGGAATGCAGTGGCTTTAGAGTAACATGCTATGCATGACGTCGGAGCTCGGGCTCTGCACTTCATAACACTGTATGGGTTTTGACTGACAGCCGTTCTGAACTTGAGCATCTCGTGTGACGAGGTTGCCCCATCCCTCCAGCTAATTGGGCAACTCACATTTTTTGGGTTGCTTGATTTTTGGGCACAAATGTGTTTACCTCCCTGTTAGTGGGAATTTATCCCTTTCCAAGGGGCACATCAAGAAGCTGATTAAACAGCATGATCATTACACAGGTGCACATTGTACTGGGGACAATAAAAGGCTGCTCTAAAATGTGCAGTTTTGTTAGACAACACAATGTCACAGATGTCTTAAGTTTTGAGGGAGTGTGCAATTGGCATGCAGACTACAGAAATGTCCACCAGAGCTGTTTCCGGAGGATTTAATGTTAATTTATCTACCATAAGCCGCCTCCAATGTCATTTTTAGAGAATTTGTCAGTACGTCCAACCGGCCTCACAAATGCAGATCACTTGTATAGCGCTATGTGGGGGAGCAGTTTACTGATGTCAACGTTGTGAACAGAGTGCACCATGGTGGCGGCAAGGTTATGGTATGGGCAGGCATAAGCTATGGATAACGAACACAATTGCATTTCATCAATGTCAATTTGAATGCACGCAGATACCTTGACGAGATCCTGAGGCCCATTGTTGTGCCATTCATCCGCCACCATCCTCTCATGTTTCAGCATGATAATGCACGGCCCCATGTCACAAGGATCTGTACACAATTCCATGGCCTGCATACTCACCAGGCATGTCACCCATTGAGCATGTATGGGGTGCTCTGGATCGACGTGCATGACAGTGTTTTCCAGTTCCCACCAATATCCAGCAACTTTGCGAAGCCATTGAAGAGGTGTGGGACAACATTCCACAGATCACAATCAACAGCCTGGTCAACTCCACGCAAAGGAGATGTGTCGCACTGCATGAGGCAATTAGTGGTCACACCAGATACTGATTGGTTGTCTGATCCACGCCCCTACCTTTTTTTAAGGTATCTGTGACCAACAGATGCATATCTGTATTCCCAGTCATATGAAATTCATAGATTACGGCCTAATTTAATATTTAGGTTTTATGTACAGTTACAACATGACATGTTGTCATACTCTGGGTTTATCTGAACAGAATGAGCCTATGATTGTCTATTGTGAAGAAAATTCACTGCGGCACACGCGCCTGAATGCGCTCATGACTAATTTCTATGCACACCAAAGTTACGATCTGTTTCTCTGAATTGCACCGTGAAGCCTAAAACTGTAATATCATATTTTATAACTTAGCTAGTCATGTTGGCAATAGAACAGGCTTTCAAATGGTGCCCACCTGACAAAGATTGAGATTTTTAATGGACCTTTTTGATTGCGTAAACAACGGTAATTGTGTGATGGCGGGGATGCCAACTACTAAGTGTGTTTGCTCTAGTTCCTCAACAGCAGTCTCAAGTTTTGAGACTGTATGTTTAGCTAGAAGAGATAAAAAAAATACATCTTATAGTTAAACTCTTCTTTGAGTCATAAAAGTGCATTGAAATTGTTTAGGAACTGTGTGGCCCCTAGGTGACACCAGTTTGTCCTCACTCAAACGCTTGTCATTTTTTTGTCTTGTGTTTTACCTAACCCACATTTTCCAGGAATATTCTTATCATGTTACTGAATGTATCCAGAGTATTTTCAAATTCATTATCAACAAATGCAGCGAAAAGTACAGTAAATGTAAAATGCACATAAAGTTAACAGTTTAATGTCTGGATTCAGTCTTGTGTTAGAACATTGGAATTGTAGTCCACCGGTAAGCGGTGCTTATAGTTGAGAACCCTTGGACAAGAGCTATCTAGAGCAAGGTCCTTGAGAGAGCTGAGCTGTAGGACCTACTGTAGGAGACTGGCTAGACAAGCACAAATTCTAGAGCTAAGCTCTTTACACACTTCAATGATGTCTGAACCTGAATGTGGGAGAGGGGAATTCAGAGCCGAGAGAAAAGGGTGATGAGTTGGGATTCATGACTTTGTTCTGCAATGATTTGTAAGGCTTTCTTCTTGGCCTCCTCTCCACTGCCATCCTCATCTGTCTGTGCTAGAACCACACATCCAAAACAAACCCATTCCAGAAGGCCTGTGTTCATGTTGACACTGCCCATTATCACTCTTCTGGAATGAGACTGCATTTTGGGTGTTTAACAATGATGAACATGTTTTTCAATGTTTCCTTCATTAGATCCTGCAGCTTTTTCTGAAATAACTTGATAAAGTAATATGTGTTCTTTCTGTTTAAAGTATTTCCAAATATATTCATTTGTTTTCTAGATGAACGATATCCAAGCTACTTATAGCAAGACTATTAAAATAACCACAAGTCCCTAAGGCCAGTCAGGTGGGTGGTGTGTGTGTGTGTGTGTGTGTGTGTGTGTGTGTGTGTGTGTGTGTGTGTGTGTGTGTGTGTGTGTGTGTGTGTGTGTGTGTGTGTGTGTGTGTGTGTGTGTGTGTGTGTGTGTGTTTCTTTGTGCGTGGTTTGCATATTTTGTATTTGAAAGTATATATGTTTCTCAATAGCTTTCTTGCTCAATGGCTGTAATCCAAAATAAAAACATACTTAAACATGGCCAGTTCTCAGTTGAATTACATTGTTCTTCATCTGATGTGAAGGAAATGCTAGCAGGGGCTTACTGATGTAGTTTAGCCTAGGACATCATGGCCAGGGTCGATGCACATTCAGCTTTCTGTCTTTTCTCATTGTGCAGACACAGTCCACCATATGTTCTCAAGATGGGCCCCATCATCCCCTGTTTAGTGTCCCAAACCTGCCACTCAGAGCCTGTGGCCCACATCCCCACTCATCCATCCAGACCGTTCTGGAAGCCCCCTCTCCTCCTTTCTGCCTACACCCAGCCTGGGATTCTCCTGTGATCTCATGTTAAGGAGAGTCTCTGCCTCTCTGCTATTACAGCCCATCAATCCTGTGTGAATGTGAGGGTCGCTGCCACGGCAGAGGAGAGGAGCAGGGGACGACTGACGGCTCTTTGATACCTCAGAGAGCAGGAACCGTCCATTAGAGAGAGACTGGGGGTGGCCAGGTCTGCTTTGGACAGTATATGTGGGTCTGTCTTTGGTAATATTCAGAAAGTCACCCTCAAACTGGTCTGATCACCGTGTCATATGGACTTTTGGATAAGACTCATAACTATCAACACCTGTCACTCTTTACAGACAGGCATTGAGTGGCGGATGCAGGAATCTATATAAGCTTTCACTGTAATGCAGCATACAGAGATCCACATCTGTGCTTTATAAAAATAATTCCTTGTTAGGCAGATAGTCAGAGGACAGACAGAGGATGTAGATGTCCTCACAGAACTACAGCTTGTCTAATGATATAGTACAGCACAGGGATCTCCAATAGGTCGATCGTGAGCTACCAGTAGCTTGCAGCCCAACTATGAGTAGCTTGCCAAACAATTCTGAAAGTGCTTGCAATTTTCACGTGTTCCACCACAAACGGTCATAAACAAATCTCACAAGTATCAGACACTGCAAGCTCTCAGCTACTATCTAATCAAGGCAACGTTGATATTATCCCACTTCTGGTTAGCCGCTATTGGCTTAAAAAGCCAAACCGAACACAATATCTGCCAAGACATTTCCAGCAATATTGCTCCCGTCTGTCTGTCTGTGTGGTGCGTGCGTGCGTTTGTCGATCACTCCATGTGTAGCCAGTTGATGTGATAACTGTCTTGTGGGTTTTAAGAAATACCTTCCCCGAAACCTTCTCAATTAAATGTTAGCTGCAAAGATCAATAATAACAAACCTCATTGCATTGACAAATGATGGAAAGCTACTGAGGATGGTAGCTGATTCTATAGCCTCTCCTATCTGTCATATCTTTAATCTGAGCCTAGAGAAAAATCCTTTCCTCTGGCCTTGATGGAAGCCAGTCATTCCGCTACCCAAGAGTGTTAAAGCGGCAGACCTACCTGTGTTCAACCAGCAGACCTACCTGTGTTCAACCAGCAGACCTACCTGTGTTCAACCAGCAGACCTACCTGTGTTCAACCAGCAGACCTACCTGTGTTCAACCAGCAGACCTACCTGTGTTCAACCAGCAGACCTACCTGTGTTCAACCAGCAGACCTACCTGTGTTCAACCAGCAGACCTACCTGTGTTCAACCAGCAGACCTACCTGTGTTCAACCAGCAGACCTACCTGTGTTCAACCAGCAGACCTACCTGTGTTCAACCAGCAGACCTACCTGTGTTCAACCAGCAGACCTACCTGTGTTCAACCAGCAGACCTACCTGTGTTCAACCAGCAGACCTACCTGTGTTCAACCAGCAGACCTACCTGTGTTCAACCAGCAGACCTACCTGTGTTCAACCAGCAGACCTACCTGTGTTCAACCAGCAGACCTACCTGTGTTCAACCAGCAGACCTACCTGTGTTCAACCAGCAGACCTACCTGTGTTCAACCAGCAGACCTACCTGTGTTCAACCAGCAGACCTACCTGTGTTCAACCAGCAGACCTACTTGTGTTCAACCAGCAGACCTATCAGCTTGCTGCCAGCTCTCAGCAAACTGTTGGAAATAATTGTGTTTGACTAAATACAATGCTAATTCTCCGTAAACAAATTAACAACAGACTTTCAGCATGCTTATAGAGAATTTTTTTATAGAATAATTTTGCACGCCCAATTTTTCAGTTTTTGATTTGTTAAAAAAGTTTGAAATATCCAATAAATGTCGTTCCACTTCATGATTGTGTCCCACTTGTTGTTGATGCTTCACAAAAAAATACAGTTTTATATCTTTATGTTTGAAGCCTGAAATGTGGCAAAAGGTTGCAAAGTTCAAGGGGACTGAATACTTTCGCAAGGCACTGTATCTCTGTAACTGTAAGGACAGATGCTGGGAGACGAGAAGCAAGTACAGGGAGTGAATATTTAATGAATAAACAGACAGGAAACTAAACACAAACAGCGTCTGGACAAGACACATAACAGCATTAACGCTGACTCGGGAAAGAAACTGAGGAAGTGATAAATATAGGGGAGGTAATTAATAACGTGATGGAGTCCAGGTAATGTTGCGCTGAGGGGCGTAACGATGGTGACAGGTGTGCGTAATGATAAGCAGCCTGGCGACCTCAAGCGCCAGACAGGCGGAGGGGGAGCAGATGTGACAGTACTCCCCCCCGGTATTCCACCTGGGTGAGCTGGCCGAGGCGCGGGAGCCCGATGGAGTGGCCAAGGCGCGGGAGCCCGATGGAGTGGCCGAGGCGGTGGAGCCCGATGGAGTGGCCGAGGCGCGGGAGCCCGATGGAGTGGCCGAGGCGCGGGAGCCCGATGGAGTGGCCGAGGCGCGGGAGCCCGATGGAGTGGCCGAGGCGCGGGAGCCCGATGGAGTGGCCGAGGCGCGGAGCCCGATGGAGTGGCCGAGGCGCGGGAGCCCGATGGAGTGGCCGAGGCGCGGGAGCCCGATGGAGTGGCCGAGGCGCGGGAGCCCGATGGAGTGGCCGAGGCATCCCCAGTTCGGCAGCGGCACCCAGACCTGATGTCACCAACAAAAACAAAAAAACTAAATCCCAGATGCTTCAAATTGTTGAGTCAGAATTCTGTAAGGACAGATGCTGGGAGACGAGAAGCAAGTCCTGGGAGTGAATATTTAATGGATAAACAGACAGAAAACAAAATACGAACAGCGTCTGGACAAGGGACACATAACGACATTAATGCTGACTCAGGAAAGAAACTGAGGAAGTAAGAGAAATAGAGGAGGTAATTCATAACGTGATGGAGTCCAGGTGAGTTCGATAAAGCTGAGGTCTGTCTGTAATAAAGATATTTTTTTGACCCCACATTCCAAAAAGCAAGTCTGGCAGGCTCTTGTTTTGTTATCTTGATTATTCTCCGGTCGTGTGGTCGATTGCTGCAAGGAAATACCTAGTTAAGCTGCAGCTGGCCCAGAACAGAGCGGCACGTCTTGCTTTTCATTGTAATCAGAGGGCTGATATAAATGCTATGCTGCCAGTCTCTCATGGCTAAGAGTTGAGGAGAGACTGACTGCATCACTTCTTCTTTTTATAATAAACATTTGTGTTGAAAATACAAAATTGTTTGTATAGTCATCTTACAGCTCTAACACAATACACACTTACCCACCAGGCATGCCAAATCCAGAACAAATAATCAATCAAATAATCAAGTATTATATAGAGCCATTATTGCATGGACCTCCGTTCCATCTCATATTGCTCAAATGAACAGCAAAACTGTTTTCAAAAACCAGATAAAGCAACACCTCACGGCACAACGCCTCTCTCCTATTTGACCTAGATACTGTAGTTTTGTGTGAATGTATTGATATGTAGGCTATGTGTGCCTAAATACACATTTGGGATGTAGTTCTTGAGCTGTTCTTGTCTATTAATGTTCTGTATTATGTCATGTTTCATGTTTTGTGTGGACCCCAGGAAGAGTAACTGCTGCTTTTGCTACAGCTAATGGGGGATCCTAATAAAAAATACCCTAAAGAAGTAGGCTTACCTGGCAGACGTATATCATGAGTAAGTATATTATTTATATCTGTTATTTGCAAACATTGCCATGAAATTAGCAGCAGCAGTACAGACAGGGCCGGCTCCAGACATAATAAGCAGTCGCTTAGGGCCCCCGGTCGCTATGCGGCCCCCGACCCCCAAAAAAACACATTATTATATACTGTATATTAGAGGTCGACCGATTATGATTTTTCAACGCCGATACCGATTATTATTATTATTGAAGGACCAAAAAAGCCGATACCGATTAATGGGACCTTTAAAAAAAATGTTTTGTAATAATGACAATTACAACAATACTGAATTAACACTTATTTTGACTTAATATAATACATAAATAAAATACATTTAGCCTCAAGTAAATAATGAAACATGTTCAATTTGGTTTAAATAATGCAAAAACAAAGTGTTGGAGAAGAAAGTAAAAGTGCAATATGTCCCATGTAAGAAAGCTTTGAGTTCCTTGCTCAGAACATGAGAACATATGAAAGCTGGTGGTTCCTTTTAACATGCGTCTTCAATATTAAGGTAAGAAGTTTTAGGTTGTAGTTATTATAAGAATTATAGGACTATTTCCCTCTATACCATTTGTATTCATTAACCTTTGACTATTGGATGTTCTTATAGGCACTTTAGTATTGCCAGTGTAACGTTTGAAACGCTATTAGCGCGCGCTAACTAGCTAGCCATTTCACTTCGGTTACACCAGCCTCATCTCGGGAGTTGATAGGCTTGAAAGAGCTGCTGGCAAAACGCATGAAAGTGCTGTTTGAATTAATGTTTACGCGCCTGCTTCTGCCTACCACCGCTCAGTCAGACAGACTTAGATACTTGTATGCTTGTATGCTCAGTCAGATTATATACAACGCAGGACACGCTAGCTAATATCTAGTAATATCATCAACCATGTGTAGTTAACTAGTGATAATGATTGATTGTTTTTTATAAGATACATTTAATGCTAGCTAGCAACTTACCTTGGCTTACTGCATTCGCGTAAGAGGCAGTCAGTCTCCTTGTGGAGTGCAACGAGAGAGAGGCAGGTCGTTATTGCGTTGGACGAGTAACTGTAAGGTTGCAAGATTGGATCCCCCGAGCGGACAAGGTGAAAATCTGTCGTTCCGCCCCTGAACAAGGCAGTTAACCCACCGTTCCTAGGCCGTCATTGAAAATAAGAATGTGTTCTTAACTGACTTGCCTAGTTAAATAAAGATTAAATAAAGGTGTAAAAAAAATGTTTTTTTTTAAATCAGAGCCCAAAAATACAGATTTCCGATTGTTATGAAAACTTGATATCGGCCCTAATTAATCGGCCATTCCGATTAATCGGTCAACCTCTACTGTATATACAGTCTTTATATACACAGTACCAGTCAAAAGTTTGGACGCACCTACTCATTATTTATTTTTTTTACTATTTTCTACATCAAAACTATGAAATAACACATATGGAATAATGTAGTAACCAAAAAAGTATTATTTTTGGTTCCAACCGCCGTGTCTTTGTGAGATGCAGAGTAGGTCAAAGGATGATCTCCGCATGTGTATTTCCCACCGTAAAGCATGGAGGAGGAGGTGTGATGTTGTGGGGGTGCTTTGCTGGTGACACTGATTTATTTTTAATTTAAGGCACACAACCAGCATGGCTACCACAGCATTCTGCAGCCATATGCCATCACATCTGGTTTGCGCCTAGTGGGATCATTTGTTTTCAACAGGACAATGACCCAACACACCTCCAGGTTGTGTAAGGTCTATTTGACCAAGAAGGAGCGTGATGGAGTGCTGCATCAGATCACCTGGCCTCCACAATTACCTGACCTCAACCCAATTGAGATGGCTTGGGATGAGTTGGACCGCAGAGTGAAGGAAAAGCAGCCAACAAGTGCTTAGCATATGTGGGAACTTCATGACTGTTGGAAAAACATTCCAGGTGAAGCTGGTTGAGAGAATGCCAAGATTGTGCAAAGCTGTCATCAAGGCAAAGGGTGGCGACTTTGAAGAATCTCAAATATAAAATATATTTTGATTTGTTTAATGCTTTTTTGAATGAGTAGGTGTATCTTTCCATCTAATTGGTGACAGATTTTCATGCAAATATTCTAAAATCGCGCCCAGGCTCTGTCGAGGTTCATGGGGCGACGCACAATTGGCCTAGTGTCGTCCGGGTTAGGGAGGGTTTGGCTGGTAGGGAAATCCTTGTCTCATCACGCACTAGCGACTCCTGTGGTCCTTTTTGGTGGACATGGTGGATTCCTTCCTTTGTTTCCCCTCACCAGAGGGCACCATGGGAGATTTATGGAAGGGGACAGAACACGGGGTCCTCTCAGAAGAGAAGTGGAGCGATACAGTACTGTATGTACAGTGATTGAGGCACTTAACTATGATGTTATACAGTCTGCAGTATCCATGGCTCTTCTCCATACCACTGTCTTCTTCTCCTGTCTCATACTGTGCATCTCTCTCGCTCTCTCTCTCTTGCTCTCTCAACCTCCCTCTCTCTCTCTTCTCCCGCTCTCTCTCTTCCTACATGCTCTTCCTACATACCACCACTTTTCCCCCTTCTCTTACCATGTTGGCTGATGCAGAATTGTCTCGTAAGGAACTCAACATCTGTTTTACTTTCGAACAGAACAATCGTGACTGGCAGCCACCCTCCTCATCATCACGATCCTTTGATTATGCTGCGTTCTAGTGTTTCCTTCTCAAGGGCACAGAGTGGTAACACAAAATGGTCTTTCACAAATTCTGTACCACCAGTGGGGGCTTAATGCAGAGTATCAGGGGTTTAAATCCTAAGTGGTTTATTAAGTGTGTGAGAATGTTTTCCAGCTCCCACTAGTGTTTCAACTACAACTGAGAATCTTTATCCTCAACAGTAAAATTGTCAGCTGGTTTTCATTGTGCCCCAACCCAATGATTAATTTATTATTGATGAATTAACAACATAATTTGAGGAGAAGGTCACCTCTCGCTGTCCCCCAGGTGTAATTAGATGTAGCTGGATCACACCTGGCAAAGCTTATCACATCCCTGTCCCTCATTAATTACTTTATGAAGTATAGTGCTTTAGTTTGAACAAAAATGTTGTTACTGCGGCCCTCCAGGAGCGCCCATTCCCTATCCCTCTAGTCCTCAGATTCATGGTGGTGTGTGTGTGTGTGCGTGCATGCGTGCATGTGTGTGTGAGCAGCAGGGCATGAAGTGTCTGAGAGGAATGCCCCAGTGTGGGAGAGTCTCTCTCTCCCATGAAAAGGACTGGATATGCACCCCAACACACACAGCATTCAGTCAATCACTGCATTACCCATTGACTCATGGACTGGCAATACTAGCATGTGAACTGAAGCCAGCTGACACAATCCATAAAAGATGTTGAGATATAAAGGTATTTTGTCCGTAACTCTTGGATCAAATACAGAAATTAGAGTGTTTGTTTGTGGTAAAAAAAATCATTGCCCCCTCTTTAAAGTGACTTGGCCATACAATTCAGATGGGGGGGGGCAGATGGAATTTATATGTTGCCATAAAGCCAGGTCATAGTGAACTTTATTAATCCAATTGTTCACACATATTAAAACCAGGGGTTGGAACCTAAATTATTTTCCAATGGTTTCGTTATGAAGAGAACCACAATTTATTTTGTTCCATTCCGCTGTTCCGACCTGCAAAATAAAGTTCTGAACTGGTTCAAACGCCCAAAAAGTACTGGTTTATATTTTTCCTTTCTGTTCCTTTTTTGATCTGTGAAATCAACAGTTTTTTACATTTAGCTAATTAAACTACTTCACCAATCAGTTCGGATAGAGCAGGCAAGCTAGTTGTTTACATACACTACCGTTCAAATCAAATCAAATGTATTTATATAGCCCTTCGTACATCAGCTGATATCTCAAAGTGCTGTACAGAAACCCAGCCTAAAACCCCAAACAGCAAGCAATGCAGGTGTAGAAGCACGGTGGCTAGGAAAAACTCCTTAGAAAGGCCAAAACCTAGGAAGAAACCTAGAGAGGAACCAGGCTATGTGGGGTGGCCAGTCCTCTTCTGGTTGTGCCGGGTGGAGATTATAACAGAACATGGCCAAGATGTTCAAATGTTCATGAGTGACCAGCATGGTCGAATAATAATAAGGCAGAACAGTTGAAACTGGAGCAGCAGCACGGCCAGATGGACTGGGGACAGCAAGGAGTCATCAAGTCAGGTAGTCCTGGGGTATGGTCCTAGGGCTCAGGTCCTCCGAGAGAGAGAAAGAAAGAGAGAATTAGAGAGAGCATATGTGGGGTGGCCAGTTCTCTTCTGGCTGTGCCGGGTGGAGATTATAACAGAACATGGCCAAGATGTTAAAATGTTCATAAATGACCAGCATGGTCGAATAATAATAAGGTAGAACAGTTGAAACTGGAGTAGCAGCACGGCCAGGTGGACTGGGGACAGCAAGGAATCATCATGTCAGGTCGTCCTGGTTCAAAAGTTCAAAAGTTTGGGGTCACAAGTCCTCAACTGGCAGCTTCATTAAATAGTACCCACAAAACACCCGTCTCAACATCAACAGTGAAAAGTTTACTCTGCGATGCTGGCCTTCTAGGCAGAGTTGCAAAGAAAAAGCCATATCTCAAGATGGGCCAATAAAAATAAAAGATTAAGCTGGGCAAAAGAACACAGACACTGGACAGAGGAACTCTGCCTAGAAGGCCAGCATCCCATCTGACTTTGAGACTGGTGTTTTGCAGGTACTATTTAATGAGCTAGCTAGTTAAAAATCCTGTGTTTGCAGAGCAGCACCAGAATTAAAAACACGTCTTACCTTTTTTGTAGTTAATAAATCCAACGTGAAACGTGATAACTAAGCCTATAGAGCTCACCAGTTTGTAGTCCTAAAACCCAGAAATAAGTTACCTCTGGTTTGTTCAACCATTCCTATGGGAAAAATGAATGGGGAAAGAATAGGATTTTGGACTAAACTGAAAAAATAAGGTATTCGGTTCACACAGGCTTAGGAGATATTATACGTTTTGTTCTATGAATTAATAGCTGTCAGTAAACATGACCTTTATGAATTTGTGATTTTGTTTTTTATTATCACATAAATTCATCAAATTTCACAAAAAGTGACGTTAACTGATGAAGATTATCTCATAGAACAAAATGTATGAAATCTCCTAAGCCTGTGTTTACCACAGACCTTATTTTCGACGTTTCCAAAAACCCTACAAAATACCATTCATCTTCCTTGTAAGCTTTGTCCAACAAACCATGGCGGAGTTAGTTACTACAAAAAGACACCATTACTATTTCTCTCTGTAGTATCCTTAACTAGCATTGAAAAGTTCATCCATTCTTCTCTCGCTAAAAATCTTTCTCCCTATCTTCTGAATCATGATTGTAATGTTAGTACAGTAGCCTATGCTTCGGAGGGGGGAGGGGCAGGTAGCCTAAACACACATACACTGGCAAAAATGCTCAGCTTGCAGGCAGACACTGGAATACGTTTCTGAGTGACAGAGTGAGGGCTTTGCGTAGACATTTTTTGGTGGGACTAGAAAAAATGCCTGGAACGTAAAATAACATTATTAACCGGTTCCCATGCTTTTAAAGAGTTCTGCTCCGGATCAGTATGGATCACTTTCCTTCCAGGTTCCATTTCTGTTCCTTGAAAGATTCCGTTATTTTGGGGGGGGTGGGGGGTTCTGTTCCCTGAACCGGTTTCAACCTCTGATTAAAACATGCCTGAGGCAACTGAAAAGTTTCAAGAGATCTGCTTACAGCAGCAAGCACAGTTGAAGTTGTAAATCCCAGTTCCCAAGCATGCTTCGTACCTCCACCTACCTACAGTAATATTACTAGCAGATTTGTGAGATTGCTATCTGAAACTGCACGATTTTCCATAAGATGTGAACATTTGAAGCTAAATGTAATCTAAGATGATACTATCACCACGTGGACTTCATTTCAGAGAGAGTGAGTTAGCCATGAATGAGAAGCCCAAATATTCAATAGCTGTCTTCCATTATGAACTACTCTGATCCGAAATCAGATGTTAAACAAATTAGTTTCAGACGAACTTGATCTCTTGCTCCGAATTGTCCTGCTAGCAGAAAGAGGTTACTAAGCCATAACTCAAATCAATGGCTTTTCCTAGCGTTTCTGGTTACCAAACATATTTCGGCCATCTTATACGTGTGGACCAGTGGAATGCTGGTAAGCTGACTGTGACACCAGATAGGGTTATGGTCCTTCAGCTCCATTCCAGATGGCAACACAGTGTGACCATATAGCTAGTCCTGGCTCTCCTGATACAGTTGAAGTCTGAAGTTTACATACACCTTAGCCAAATACATTTAAACTCAGTTTTTCACAATTCCTGATGTTTAATCCGAGTAAAAATTCCTCGTCTTTGGTCAGTTAGGATTACCACTTTATTTTAAGAATGTGAAATGTCAGAATAATAGCAGAGAGAATGCTTTATTTCAGCTTTTATTTCTTTCATCACATTCCCAGTGGGTCAGAAGTTTACATACACTCAATTAGTATTTGGTAGCATTGCCTTTAAATTGTTTAACTTGGGTCAGGGCTTCTGCGCACACATTTTCTATAGGATTGAGGCCAGGGCTTTGTGATGGCCACTCTAATACCTTGACTTTGTTGTCCTTAAGCCATTTTTCCACAACTTTGGAAGTATGCTTGGGGTCATTGTCCATTTGGAAGACCCATTTGTGACCAAGCTTTAACTTCCTGACTGATGTCTTGAGATGTTGCTTCAATATATCCACATAATTGTTCTTCCTCACGATGCCATCTATTTCGTGAAGTGCACCAGTCCCTCCTGCAGCAAAGCACCCCCACAACATGATGCTGCTACCACCGTGCTTCACAGTTGGGATGGTGTTCTTCGGCTTGCTCCCCCTTTTTCCTCCAAACATAACGATGATGATCATGGCCAAACAGTTCTATTTTTTGTTTCATCAGACCAGAGGACATTTCTCCAAAAAGTACGATCTTTGTCCCCATGTGCAGTTGCAAACCGTAGTCTGGCTTTTTATGGGGGATTTGGAGCACTGGCTTCTTCCTTGCTGAGCGGCCTTTCAGGTTATGTCGATGTAGGACTCGTTTTACTGTGGATACAGATACTTTTGTACCTGTTTCCTCCAGCATCTTTACAAGGTCCTTTGCTGTTATTCTGGGATTGATTTGCACTTTTCGCACCAAAGTACATTCATCTCTAGGAGACAGAACAAGGCTTCTTCCTGAGCGTTATGACAGCTGCGTGGTCCTATGGTGTTTATACTTACGCACTATTGTTTGTACAGATGAATGTGGGAGCTTCAAGCATTTGGAAATTGCTTCCAAGGATGAACCAGACTTGTTAAGGTCTACAATTTTTTTTCTGAGGTCTTGGCTGATTTTTTTTATTGTTCCCATGATGTCAAGCAATGAGAGTTTGTTTCCTCTCCCAAAATGTATAACAATTAAATGTACTGTACTGTGTGCCTTCATAAGGTATTTATACTCCTTGACTTTACACATTCAGCCTGAATTAAACATTTAGAAAATATTTTCTCTTACCCATTTACACACAATACCCCATAATGACAAAGTGAAAACCTTTTAATAATATTTGCAAATTTATTGAAAATGAAATACAGAAATCTAATTTATGTAATTATTCACACCCCTGAGTCAAATCTTTGCAGAAGCACCTCTGACGGCGATTACAGTTTTGAGTCGTCTTGGTATGTCTGTATCAGACTTGCACATTCTTCCTTGCAGATTTTTTAATCTAATCTATTTAAAAAAAAAATCTAATCTAAATTAGATGGGGAATGGCAGTGAACAGCAATCTATACATCTTTCCACAGATTTTCAATGGGAGACTGGGATTTTTGCTGAGTCACTCAAGGACTTTCACATTCTTGTTCTGAAGCCATTCCAGCTTTCCTTTGGCTGTATGCTTGGGGTCATTGTCCCGTTTGAACATACATCTTAGCCCCACTTAAGGTCATTCACACTCTGAAGCAGGTTCTCATCAAGGATTTGCCTGTATTAGGCTCCATTCATTGTTCCCTCTATCCTTACCAGTCTCCCAGTGCCTGCCGCTGATAAGCATCTGCAAAGCATGATGCTGCCACCCAAGCTTCACGGTAGGGATGGTGTTAGAAGGGTGATGAACTGCCTGGTTTTCTCCAGACATAGAGCTTTGCATTCACACCAAAGAGATCAATTGTCTCATCAGACCACATGCTCAGTCTTTCACGTGCCTTTTTGCAAACTGCAGGCGTGCTCTCATGTGCCTTATTCTCAGGAGTGGCTTCCGTCTGGCCACTCTCCCATAAAGCTCAGATTGGTGAAGTGCTGTAGAAACTGTTATCCTTCTGGCAGGTTCTCCCATGTCAGCCAAAGAACTCTGTAGTTCTGTCAGAGTGATCATTGGGTTCTTGGTCACCTCCCAGACCAAGGTTCCTTTTGCCCGGTTGCTCAGACGGCCAGCTCGAGGCAGAGTCTGGGTAGTGCTATATTTTTTCAATTTCCCAATGATGAAGACCACTGTGCTCTTGGAAACGTTCAACACTCCAGAAATGGTTTTATACCCTTCTCCAGATATGTGCCTCATCACAATTTTCAGAGATCAACGGATAGTTCTTGGACTTCAAGGTATAGTTTCTCCTCTAACATGCACTGTCAACTGTGGGACCTTTATATAGTGTGTGTTTATTTCTAAATCATGTCCAAACAATTGCATTTGCCGCAGGTGGACTCCAATAAAGTTGTAGTGACATCTCAAGGATGATCGAAGGAAATTGGATGCACCGGAGCTCAATTTGCAGTGTCATAGCAAAGTGGTGTGAATACTTATGTAAATGAAATATTTCTGCATTTCATTTTCAATACATTTGCAAAAATGACTCAACATGTTTTCATGTTTTCATTCAAAATATGGATAAGTAGGAATACTTTCTGAAAGCACTGTGTGTATATATTTATGTGCTCAAATTTGTTGTTACCCTTACAGCTCATCGAAATAATGCTTAATTCCTCCTGAAAAGTGTTGAAATGAAAAGCTATGTTATCATGTATACTTGCATGCCTTTGGTATGTCATAGAAAAAAAGAAAATAAGCTGTGAAAAGAGATTAATTATTGCTTATTCTACAAAGATATTCTATAATATGGACACATGTGTTGGTACCCCTTAGAAAATATAATAAATAATTGGATTATAGTGATATTTCAAATATCATATTCATATTTCATTTTTTTCATGAAGTAGTATCACACATGTTTCCAATCTCGTAATCAGTGATTCAGCCTATTTAAACGGAGTAAAGTAGTCACTGAGCTATTTGGTATCATTGTGTGCACCACACTGAACATGGACCAGAGTAAAGTAGTCGCTGTGCTGTTTGGTATCATTGTGTGCACCACACTGAACATGGACCAGAGTAAAGTAGTCACTGTGCTGTTTGGTATCATTGTGTGCACCACACTGAACATGGACCAGAGTAAAGTAGTCACTGTGCTGTTTGGTATCATTGTGTGCACCACACTGAACATGGACCAGAGTAAAGTAGTCAGTGTGCTGTTTGGTATCATTGTGTGCACCACACTGAACATGGACCAGAGTAAAGTAGTCACTGTGCTGTTTGGTATCATTGTGGTCACCACATTGAACATGGACCAGAGTAAAGTAGTCACTGTGCTGTTTGGTATCATTGTGGTCACCACACTGAACATGGACCAGAGTAAAGTAGTCACTGTGCTGTTTGGTATCATTGTGGTCACCACACTGAACATGGACCAGAGTAAAGTAGTCACTGTGCTGTTTGGTATCATTGTGTGCACCACACTGAACATGGACCAGAGTAAAGTAGTCACTGTGCTGTTTGGTATCATTGTGTGCACCACACTGAACATGGACCACAGTAAAGTAGTCACTGTGCTGTTTGGTATCATTGTGTGCACCACACTGAACATGGACCAGAGTAAAGTAGTCACTGTGCTGTTTGGTATCATTGTGTGCACCACACTGAACATGGACCAGAGTAAAGTAGTCACTGTGCTGTTTGGTATCATTGTGTGCACCACACTGAACATGGACCAGAGTAAAGTAGTCACTGTGCTGTTTGGTATCATTGTGTGCACCACACTGAACATGGACCAGAGTAAAGTAGTCACTGTGCTGTTTGGTATCATTGTGTGCACCACACTGAAAGTAGTCACTGTGCTGTTTGGTATCATTGTGCACATGGACCAGAGTAAAGTAGTCACTGTGCTGTTTGGTATCATTGTGGTCACCACACTGAACATGGACCAGAGTAAAGTAGTCACTGTGCTGTTTGGTATCATTGTGGTCACCACACTGAACATGGACCAGAGTAAAGTAGTCACTGTGCTGTTTGGTATCATTGTGTGCACCACACTGAACATGGACCAGAGTAAAGTAGTCACTGTGCTGTTTGGTATCATTGTGGTCACCACACTGAACATGGACCAGAGTAAAGTAGTCACTGTGCTGTTTGGTATCATTGTGGTCACCACACTGAACATGGACCAGAGTAAAGTAGTCACTGTGCTGTTTGGTATCATTGTGTGCACCACACTGAACATGGACCAGAGTAAAGTAGTCACTGTGCTGTTTGGTATCATTGTGTGCACCACACTGAACATGGACCACAGTAAAGTAGTCACTGTGCTGTTTGGTATCATTGTGTGCACCACACTGAACATGGACCAGAGAAAGCGAAGGAGAGATTTGTCTGAGCAGATCAGAAAGAACTAATAGACAAGCAAGGTAAAGGTAAAGGCTACAAGACCATCTCCAAGTAGCTTGATGTTCCTGTGACAACAATTGCAAATATTTGAAGAAGTTTAAGGTCCATGGAACTATAGCCAACCTCCCTGGGCGCGGCCGCAAGAGGAAAATCGACTCCAGGAAAATCGACCCAGGAAAATCGACCCAGGAAAATCGACCCCAGATTGAACAGAAGGATAGCGCGAATGGTAGAAAAAGAACCAAGGATAACTGCCAAAGAGATAAAAGCTGAACTCCAAGGTGAAGGTACGTCAGTTTTTGAGTGAAATTGGGCTCCATGGAAGAAGTCCCAGGAGGACCACTTTTGAAAGAAAAACATTAAAAAGTCAGACTGGAATTTGCTAAAATGCATATTGACAAGCCACAATCCTTCTTGGAGAATGTCCTTAGGACAGATGAGTCAAAACTGGAGCTTTTTGGCAAGTCACATCAGCTCTATGTTCACAGATGAAAAAATGAAGCTTTCAAAGAGAAGAACACCCTACCTACAGTGAAACATGGTGACAGTGTCACCAGTAAAGCACCCCCACACCATCACACCTCCTCCTCCATGCTCCATGGTGGGAACCACAAATGCGAAGATCATCTGTTCACCTACTCTGTGTCAGAAAGACATGGCGGTTGGAACTGAAAATCTCACATTTCCACCAGTCTAATGTCCATTGCTCGTGTTTTGGCCCAAGCAAGTCTCTTCTTATTACTGGTGTCCTTTAGTCATGGTTTCTTTGCAGCAATTTGACCATGAAGGCCTGATTCACACAGTCTCCTCTGTACAGTTGATGTTGAGATGTGACAGTTACTTGAACTCTGTGAAGCATTTATTTGGCCTGCAATTTCTGAGGCTGGTAACTCTAATGAACTTATCCTCTGCAGCAGAGGTTACCCTGGGACTTCCTTTCCTTTGCCGGTCCTCATGAGAGCCAGTTTCATCATATCGCTTGATGGTTTTTGCGATAGCACAAAGTTCTTGAAGTGTTCTGGATTGACTGTCTTAAAGTAATGATGGACTGTTGTTTCTCTTTGCCTTTTTGAACAGTTAGTTCCATAATATAGACTTGGTATTTTACCAAATAGGGTTTTCTTCTGTATACCACCCCTACCTTGTCACAACACAACTGATTGACTCAAATGCATTAAAAAGTAAAGAAATTCCTCAAATCGACTTTTTAACAATGCACACCTGTTAATTGAAATACATTCCAGGTGACCTCATGAAGCTGGTTGAGAGAATGCCAAGAGTGTGCAAGGCTGTCAGCAAGGCAAAGGGTGGCTACTTTGAAGAATTTCATATAAAATATAGTTTTATTTGTTTAAAACGTTTTGGTTTACTACGTCATTCTATATGTGTTATTTCATAGTTCTGATGTCTTCACTATTATTCTACAATGTGGAAAATAGTAAAAATAAAGAAAAACCCTTGAATGAGTAGGTGTGTCCAACCTTTTGAATGGTACTGTATATATATGTATATCAATGCACAAGGCGAGACCCAAATGCAGACCCAGGAGGCAGATGTTTGGAGTCTTACAATGCTTATTAATCTACAGGGGTAGGCAAGAGAATGGTCGTGGACAGGCAAAAAGGGCTAAACCAGATCAGAGTCCAGAAGGTACAGCGTGGCAGACTCATGGTGAAGATAGGCAGAATGGTCAGGCAGGCGGGTACAAAGTCCAGAAACAGTCAAGGGTCGAAACCAGGACTAGAAAAAGGAGAATGCAAATAGCAGGAGAACGGGGAAACCGCTGGTTGACTTGGAAACATACAAGACGAACTGGCACAGAGAGAGGAAACACAGGGATAAACACACTGGGGAAAATAAGCGACACCTGGAGGGGGTGGAGAAAATCACAAGGACAGGTGAAACAGATAAGGGTGTGACAATGTTCTTTTCAGTTTTTTTGTTTTACTAAAACCCCCCCACGGGCCGGATTGGACCCTGTAAGTAGGCGATGTTTGACACCCCTGCTCTAAGAGCATCTCCCCTTCCATGGAGAAAAGCCCTGTGGCAGTATGAAGCATGTTCGCTGTGGTCAAACCATTTAAGTCTATGTTAAGTGCTGCTATTGCAATCCTGACTTAACTTTGCTGTTCTCTCCTTCCCACTTCTTACAGGGGAAGGTTAGTTCAGTCTAGGCTAATTGATTTGCCTGCCTGCAGTGCCTGCTGTGCTAAAGTACTGCCTGTTTGTCGAATTGGCCTCAAGCCCTCCTCATCTTAGATAGTGTAGTTCCCAGGTAACCTTAGAATAAGGCCAGGCACTGCAGGTTACAGCCCAATCAATACACAACAATACATGTCTTTCAACGCTGACTTGAGTCATTTTCTCCACCATTAATCAACTGCTGTATTCATAACCCTTAGGAGGGGCTCCTCAGCCCACAGCTCCTCATCAACAGCCCACAGACCCCACTATGGCGTGTTACACAAACAGAAAGGCCTCTTGTGCTTGCGTCCACAAACAAAACAATGGAAGGGAAACCAAAACAATGGAGGGCACTATGGTACACACAACAGCACCACCATTTTGAAACTATTGGTATTTGTTCTAGCCCTCAACAGTCCAGAAGGAATGGTTCCCAAAATAGTTTCTACCAATTTATTATATTAATTGATGGGCAAAGTGGATGGAATGAGGTGGCTGTTTTTGACCCTCTTTTCACAGAAAATGAAGCTTACTGTGTGGAACATTATGGTCAGAAGTCCATTGAGAGGGGTACAAGGAGTTTCTTTTCACAGGGTGATCTTCGGAATGGTAGCTGAGTGTTACAGAGGAGTGGATTGAGGTCTGCCTCATAATACAACAGAATTGTTATCTGTCTGTTAGTTGACAGTTCAGGCTTGAACCCCGACATGGCTGCTCGTGACTTTATTTCACTGTATTTCTCTCTCTCCGCAGAGGTGAACCTTCTAGAGGAGCTCTCGCTGCAGGTGTCCAACAGCAGCAATGCCTCCATGTCTCTGGATGCTCTGAGGTGTCTGGTGCTGCAGGTGGGACAGTACTCCACCCTGTCCCTGCCCCTAGCACAACTCTTCACTGACGGGTAAATCTCCCCACACACGGACGTACACACACACACACACACACACACACACACACACACACACACACACATACAGTCATGGCCAAAAGTTTGGAGAATGACACAAATATTTATTTCCACAAAGTTTGCTGCTTCAGTGTCTTTAAATATTTTTCTCAGATGTTACTATGGAATACTGAAGTATAATTGCAAGCATTTCATAAGTGTCAAAGGATTTTGTTGACAATTACATGAAGTTGATGCAAAGAGTCATTATTTGCAGTGTTAACCCTTCTTTTTCAAGACCTCTGCAATCCGCCCTGGCATGCCGTCCACTAACTTCTGGGCCACATCCTGACTGATGGTAGTCCATTCTTGCATAATCAATGCTTGGAGTTTGTCAGAATCTGTGGTATGTTTTTGTCCACCCGCCTCTTGAGGATTGACCACAAGTTCTCAATGGGATTAAGGTCTGGGGAGTTTCCTGGCCGTGAACCCAAAATATCAATGTTTTGTTCCCCGAGCCACTTAGTTATCACTTTTGCCTTATAGCAAGGTGCTCCATCAAATCAAATTCAAATCAAATGTATTTATATAGCCCTTCTTACATCAGCTGATATATCAAAGTGCTGTACAGAAACACAGCCTATAACCCCAAACAGCAAGCAATGCAGGTCTAGAAGCACATGGCTAGGAAAAGCTCCCTAGAAAGGCCAAAACCTAGGAAGAAACCTAGAGCGGAACCAGGCTATGAGGGGTGGCCAGTCAGATTATAACAGCTAAGCTAAGGCCAGCTTCTTCAGGCAGAAGTTTGCATCCTGTAGCTCCAACTCCAAAACGTTCTGGGACACTGTGAAGTCCATGGAGAACAAGAGCACCTCCTCCCAGCTGCCCACTGCACTGAGGCTAGGGAACACGGTCACCACCGACAAATCCATGATTATCGAAAACTTCAACAAGCATTTCTCAACGGGTGGCCATGCCTTCCGCCTGGCTACTCCTACCTCGGCCAACAGCTCCGGCCCCCCCGCAGCTACTCACCCAAGCCTCTCCAGGTTCTCTTTACCCAAATCCAGAAAGCAGATGTTCTGAAAGAGCTGCAAAACCTGGACCCGTACAAATCAGCTGGGCTTGACAATCTGGACCCTCTATTTCTGAAACTATCCGCCGCCATTGTCGCAACCCCTATTACCAGCCTGTTCAACCTCTCTTTCATATCGTCTAAGATCCCCAAGGATTGGAAAACTGCCGCAGTCATCCCCCTCTTCAAAGGAGGAGACACCCTGGACCCAAACTGTTACAGACCTATATCCATCCTGCCCTGCCTATCTAAGGTCTTTGAAAGCCAAGTCAACAAACAGGTCACTGACCATCTCGAATCCCACCGTACCTTCTCCGCTGTGCAATCTGGTTTCCGAGCCGGTCACGGGTGCACCTCAGCCACGCTCAAGGTACTAAACGATATCATAACCGCCATGGATAAAAGACAGTACTGTGCAGCCGTCTTCATCGACCTTGCCAAGGCTTTCGACTCTGTCAATCACCATATTCTTATCGGCAGACTCAGTAGCCTAGGTTTTTCGGATGACTGCCTTACCTGGTTCACCAATTACTTTGCTGACAGAGTTCAGTGTGTCAAATCGGAGGGCATGCTGTCCGGTCCTCTGGCAGTCTCTATGGGGGTGCCACAGGGTTCAATTCTCGGTCCGACTCTTTTCTCTGTATATATCAATGATGTTGCTCTTGCTGCGGGCGATTCCCTGATCCACCTCTACGCAGACGACACCATTCTATATACTTCCGGCCCGTCCTTGGACACTGTGCTATCTAACCTCCAAACGAGCTTCAATGCCATAAAACACTCCTTCCGTGACCTCCAACTGCTCTTAAACGCTAGTAAAACCAAATGCATGCTTTTCAACCGTTCGCTGCCTGCACCCACATGCCTGACCAGCATCACCACCCTGGATGGTTCCGACCTTGAATATGTGGACATCTATAAGTACCTAGGTGTCTGGCTAGACTGTAAACTCTCCTTCCAGACTCATATCAAACAATCGAACAACTCTCCAATCGAAAATCAAATCAAGAGTCGGCTTTCTATTCCGCAACAAAGCCTCCTTCACTCACGCCGCCAAACTTACCCTAGTAATACTGACTATCCTACCGATCCTCGACTTCGGCGATGTCATGTACAAAATTGCTTCCAACACTCTACGCAGCAAACTGGATGCAGTTTATCACAGTGCCATCCGTTTTGTCACTAAAGCACCTTATACCACCCACCACTGCGACTTGTATGCTCTAGTCGGCTGGCCCTCGCTACATATTTGTCGCCAGATCCACTGGCTCCAGGTCATCTACAAGTCCATGCTAGGTAAAGCTCCGCCTTATCTCAGTTCACTGGTCACAATGGCAACACCCATCCGTAGCACGCGCTCCAGCAGGTGTATCTCACTGATTATCCCTAAAGCCAACACCTCATTTGGCCGCCTTTCGTTCCAGTACTCTGCTGTCTGTGACTGGAACGAATTGCAAAAATCGCTGAAGTTGGAGACTTTTATCTCCCTCACCAACTTCAAACATCTGCTATCTGAGCAGCTAACCGATCGCTGCAGCTGTACGTAGTCTATCGGCAAATAGCCCACCCATTTTTACCTACCTCATCCCCATACTGTTTTTATTTATTTACTTTTCTGCTCTTTTACACACCAATATCTCTACCTGTACATGACCATCTGATCATTTATCACTCCAGTGTTAATCTGCAAAATTGTAATTATTTGTCTACCTCCTCATGCCTTTTGCACACAATGTATATAGACTCCCCTTTTTTTCTACTGTGTTATTGACTTGTTAATTGTTTACTCCATGTGTAACTCTGTGTTGTCTGTTCACACTGCTATGCTTTATCTTGGCCAGGTCGCAGTTGCAAACAAGAACTTGTTCTCAACTAGCCTACCTGATTAAATAAAGGTGAAATAAAAACAAGAAAAATGTTTGGCTACCAAAAAAAAACGAAAATTCAGTTATAAAAACGCAGAACGTTTTCCAAAATAATTCCATAATATCGACTGAAAAGTTGTTTAGAATCAATCCTCAAGGTGTTTTTCTACATGTCTCTTCAATGATGTATCGTTCCTGGAAGTGTGCTGGAAGTGTGCTTCTCCCTCTGAATCGCATGGTAAAATGATTGCCACTGAGAATTACGCACCAACTTAGACAAAGGACACCGGGCGGACCCCTGGCAAATGTAGTCTCTTATGGCCAATCTTCCAATGATATGCCTACATATACGTCACAATGCTGCAGACATCTTGGACGAACGGCAGAGAGCATAAGCTCGTTCACGGCACATTCACAGCCATATAAGGAGACGATAGTAAAACAGAGCCTCAAAAATTCAGCTCATTTCCTGTTTGAGATTTTATCTTGGTTTCGCCTGTAGCATCAGTTCTGGGGCACTCACAGATAATATCTTTGCAGTTTTGAAAACGTCAGAGTGTTTTCTTTCCAAAGCTGCCAATTATATGCATAGTTGAGCATCTTTTCATGACAAAATATTGCGCTTAAAACGTGCACGTTTTTTTTTATCCAATAATGACATAGCACCCCCATAGGTTGAAGAGGTTAAACCACCAACTTACCATCCAGAGACAAGGTTGAGTATAGCCCACAAAGATCTCTGCCATGGCACAACCCAAGTGGGGGCGCCAACCCAGACAGGAAGATCACGTCAGTGACTCAACCCACTCAAATGCCGCACCCCTCCTAGTGACGGCATGGAAGAGCACCAGTAAGCCAGTGACTCAGCCCCTGTAATAGGGTTAGAGGCAGATAATCCCAGTGGAGAGAGCGGAACCAGCCAGGCAGAGACAGCAAGGGCGGTTCGTTGCTCCAGAGCCTTTACGTTCACCTTCACACTCCTGGGCCAGACTACACTAAATCATATGACCCACTAAAGAGATGAGACTTCAGTGAAGACTTAAAGGTTGAGACTGAGTCTGCGTCTCTTACATGGGTAGGCAGACCATTCCATAAAAATTGAGCTCTAAAGGAGAAAGCCCTGCCTCCAGCTGTTTGCTTAGAAATTCTAGGGACAATTAGGAGGCCTGCGACTTGTGACCATAGTGTACGTGTAGGTATGTACGGCAGGACCAAATCGGAAATCTTGAAATCAGCCCTTGCCTTAACAGGAAGCCAGTGTAGGGAGGCTAGCACTGGTTAATATTATCACATTTTGTGGTTCTAGTCAGGATTCTAGCAGCTGTATTTAGCACTGACTGGAGTTTATTTAGTGCTTTATCCGTGTATCTGGAAAGTAGAGCATTGCAGTAGTCTAACCTTGAAGTAACAAAAGCATGGATTAATTTTTCAGCATCATTTTTGGACAGAAAGTTTCTGATTTTTGCAATGTTACGTAGATGGAAAAGAATTGCCCTTGAAACAGTCTTGATATGTTCGTCAAAAGAGAGATCAGGGTCCAGAGTAAGGTCCTTCACAGTTTTATTTGAGACGACTGTACAACCATCCAGATTAATTGTCAGATTCAACAGAAGATCTCTTTGTTTCTTGGGACCTAGAACAAGCATCTCTGTTTTGTCTGAGTTTAAAAGTAGAAAGTTCGCAGCCATCCACTTCCTTATGTCTGAAACACAGGCTTCTAGCGAGGGCAATTTTGGGGCTTCACCATGTTTCAATTGAATTGTACAGCTATGTGTCATCCGCATAGCAGTGAAAGTTAACATGATGTTTTCGAAAGACATTCCCAAGAGGTCAAATATATAATGAAAACAATAGTGGTCCTAAAACGGAACCTTGAGGAACACCGAAATTTACAGTTGATTTGTCAAAGGACAAACCATTCACAGAGACAAACTGATATCTTTCCGACAAATAAGATCTTAACCAGGCCAGAACTTGTCCATGTACACCAATTTGGTTTTCCAATCTCCCCAAAAGAATGTGGTGATCAATGGTGTTAAAAGCAGCACTAAGGTCTAGGAGCACGAGGACAGATGCAGAGCCTCGGTCTGACGCCGTTAAAAGGTAATTTACCACCTTCACAAGTGCAGTCTCAATGCTAAGATGGGGTCTAAAACCAGACTGAAGTATTTGGTATACATTGTTTGTCTTCAGGAAGACAGTGAGTTGCAGCTCAACAGCTTTTTAATTTTCTTTTGAGAGGAATGAAAGAGTCGATATAGGCCGATTTAATTTTTTAATATCTTCTGGGTCAAGGTTTGGCTTTTTCAAGAGAGGCATTATTGCTGCCACTTTTAGTGAGTTTGGTACACATCCGGTGGATAGAGAGCCGTTTATTATTATGTTCAACATAGGAGGGCCAAGCACAGGAAGCAGCTCTCTCAGTAGAATAGGGTCCAGTATGCAGCTTGAAGGTTTAGAGGCCATAATTATTTTCATTATTGTGTCAATGGATATAGTACTAAAACGCTTGAGAGTCTCTCTTGATCCTAGGTCCTGGCAGAGTTGTGCAAACTCAGGACAACTGAGCTTTGGAGGAATACGCCGATTTAAAGAGGAATTTGCTTTCTAAAATCATGATCTTTTCCTCAAAGAAATTTATTTATTTATTACTGCTGAAGTGAAAGCCATCCTCTCTTGGGAATGCTGCTTTTTAGTTAGCTTTGCGACAGTATCAAAAATAAATTTAGGATTGTTCTTATTTTCCTCAATTAAGTTGGAAAAATAGTATGATCGAGCAGAAGTCAGGGTTCTTCAATACTGCACGGTACTGTCTTTCCAAGCTATTTTTAAGACTTCCAATTTTGTGTGGGGCCATTTCCGTTCCAATTTTCTGGAATCTTGCTTCAGAGCTCGGGTATTTTCTGTGTACCAGGGAGCTAGTTTCTTATGACAAATATTTTTAGTTTTTAGGGGTGCAACTGCATCTAGGGTATTGTGCAAGGTTAAATTGAATTCCTCAGTTAGGTGGTTAACTGAGTTTTGTCCTCTGACGTCCTTGGGTAAGCAGAGGGAGTCTGGAATGGCATCAAGGAATCTTTGGGTTGTCTGAGAATTTATAGCACGACTTTTGATGCTCCTTGGTTGGGGTCTGAGCAGATTATTTGTTGCGATTGCAAACGTAATAAAATGGTGGGCCGATAGTTCAGGATTATGAGGAAAAACATTAAGATCCACAACATTTATTCCATGGGACAAAACTAGGTCCAGAGTATGACTGTGACAGTGAGTAGGTCCAGAGACATGTTGGACAAAACCCACTGAGTCGAGGATGGCTCCGAAAGCCTTTTGGAGTGGGTCTGTGGACTTTTCCATGTGAATATTAAAATCACCAAAAATGTGAATATTATCTGCTATGACTGCAAGGTCCGATAGGAATTCAGGGAACTCAGTGAGGAACACTGTATATGGCCCAGGAAGCCTGTAAACAGTAGCTATAAAAGGTAATTGAGTAGACTGCATAGATTTCATGACTAGAAGCTCAAAAGATGAAAACCTCATATTTTTTTGTGAATTGAAATTTGCTATCGTAAATGTTAACAACACCTCTGCTTTTGCGGGATGCACGGGGGATATGGTCACTAGTGTAACCAGGAGGGGAGGCCTCATTTAACACAGTAAATTCATCAGGCTTAAGCCATGTTTCAGTCAGGCCAATCACATCAAGATTATGATCAGTGATTAGTTCATTGACTATAACTGCCTTTGAAATGAGGGATCTAACATTTAGTAGCCTAATTTTGAGATACATTTACATTACATTACATTTAAGTCATTTAGCAGACGCTCTTATCCAGAGCGACTTACAAATTGGTGCATTCACCTTATGACATCCAGTGGAACAGCCACTTTACAATAGTGCATCTAAATCTTTTAAGGGGGGGGGGGGTGAGAAGGATTACTTTATCCTATCCTAGGTATTCCTTAAAGAGGTGGGGTTTCAGGTGTCTCCGGAAGGTGGTGATTGACTCCGCTGTCCTGGCGTCGTGAGGGAGTTTGTTCCACCATTGGGGGGCCAGAGCAGCGAACAGTTTTGACTGGGCTGAGCGGGAACTGTACTTCCTCAGTGGTAGGGAGGCGAGCAGGCCAGAGGTGGATGAACGCAGTGCCCTTGTTTGGGTGTAGGGCCTGATCAGAGCCTGGAGGTACTGAGGTGCCGTTCCCCTCACAGCTCCGTAGGCAAGCACCATGGTCTTGTAGCGGATGCGAGCTTCAACTGGAAGCCAGTGGAGAGAGCGGAGGAGCGGGGTGACGTGAGAGAACTTGGGAAGGTTGAACACCAGACGGGCTGCGGCGTTCTGGATGAGTTGTAGGGGTTTAATGGCACAGGCAGGGAGCCCAGCCAACAGCGAGTTGCAGTAATCCAGACGGGAGATGACAAGTGCCTGGATTAGGACCTGCGCCGCTTCCTGTGTGAGGCAGGAGATAGTGAGGTATCACTATCTCTTTCAATAATGGCAGGAATGGAGGAGGTATTTATTCTAGTGAGATTGCTAAGGCGAACACCACCATGTTTTGTTTTGTCCAACCTAGGTTGAGGCACAGACACGGTCTCAATGGGGATAGCCGAGCTGACTACACTGATTGTGCTAGTGGCAGACTCCACTAAGCTGGCAGGCTGGCTAACAGCCTGCTGCCTGGACTGCGCCCTATTTCATTGTGGAGTTAGAGCCCTGTCTATGTTGGTAGATAAGATGAGATAACCCCTCCAGCTAGGATGGAGTCTGTTACTCCTCAGCAGGCCAGGCTTGGTCCTGTTTGTGGGTGAGTCCCAGAAAGAGGACCAATTATATACAAATTCGATGTTTTGGGAGGGGCAGAAAACAGTTTTCAACCAGCGATTGAGTTGTGAGACTCTGCTGTAGAACTCATCACTCCCCCTAACTGGGAGGGGGCCAGAGACAATTACTCGATGCCGACACATCTTTCTAGCTGATTTACACGCTGAAGCTGTGTTGCGCTTGGTGACCTCTGACTGTTTTGTCCTAACGTCGTTGGTGCCGACGTGGATAACAATATCTCTATACTCTCTACACTCGCCAGTTTTAGCTTTAGCCAGCACCACCTTCAGATTAGCCTTAACGTCAATAGCCCTGCCTCCTGCTGGAAAAGGCATTGTTCCTCACCTAACTGTTCCTGGATGGTTGGAAGAAGTTGCTCTCTGAGGATGTGTTGCTACCATTCTTTATTCATGGCTGTGTTCTTATGCAAAATTGTGAGTGATCCCACTCCCTTGGCTGAGAAGCAACCCCACACATGAATGACACAGGACTGATGGTAGCGTTCACCTTGTCTTCTCCGGACAAGCTTTTTTCCAGATGCCCCAAACAATCGGAAAGGGGTTCATCAGAGAAAATGACTTTACCCCAGTCCTCAGCAGTCCAATCCCTGAACCTTTAGCAGAATACCAGTCTGTCCCTGATGTTTTTCCTGGAGAGAAGTGGCTTCTTTGCTGCCCTTCTTAACACCAGGCCATCCTCCAAAAGTCTTCGCCTCACTGTGCGTGCAGATGCACTCACACCTCCCTGCTGCCATTCCTGAGCAAGCTCTGTACTGGTGGTGCCCCAATCCCGCTGCTGAATCAACTTTAGGAGATGGTCCCTGGGCTTGCTGGACTTTCTTGGGCGCCCTGAAGCCTTCTTCACAACAATTGAACCGCTCTCCTTGAAGTTCTTGATGATCCGATAAATGGTTGATTTAGGTGCAATCTTACTGGCAGCAATATCCTTGCCTGTGAAGCTCTTTTTGTGCAAAGCAATGATGACGGCACGTGTTTCCTTGCAGGTAACAACAATGATTCCAAGCACCACCCTCCTTTTGAAGCTTCCGGTCTGTTATTCGAACTCAATCAGCATGACAGAGTGATCTCCAGCCTTGTCCTCATCAACACTCACACCAGTGTTAAAGAGAGAATCACTGACATGATGTCAGCTGGTCCTTTTGTGGCAGGGCTGAAATGCAGTAGAAATGTTTTTTAGGGATTCAGTTCATTTGCATGGCAAGAGGGACTTTGCAATTAATTGCTATTCATCTGATCCCTCTTCATAACATTCTGGAGTTTATGTAAATTGCTATCATACAAACTGAGGCAGCAGACCTTGTGAAAATGTATATTTGTGTCATTCTCAAAACTTTTTGCCATGACTGTACACACTGAGACTGACACTGTGTACCGGCATTGTGTTGTACAGGTTTGCAGATGAGTTCAGCCTGTTGGTGCAGTTGCGAAGCCCACAGCGAGATGAACGCAGCGTGCTCACCCTGCTCAGCCATGACAGCCACATCCTGCTGCAACTACGCATCAGCGCATACACACTCACCTTCATCAGCACACAACAGCGCCACTACGAGTGAGTCTGTTTGTCTGAGTATGTCTATCTGCCCGTCTGTGGCGATTTTGCAAATACAGTTTTTTTTTGTCTCTCGGGTAGATGCAATTTAAAAACAATAATAATAATTGGTTTTAATCTATTACCTATGTTAAGTTGTCACAAATTAACCTTAAACTTTTGTTTTAATTTTTCAAATATATGTTTTATTGTTCATTTTCGAAAGCATTTTATTTCTGGATTTCACTGTTTTGAATTGACAAGGCAGTTGTCCCACACCCTGACTTTTGATCTACTACTATGTATTTCAATACGAAGCATTTAGAAAATTTGAAAATAGTTAATACAGCTGTTTAAAAATTAAAGTTATGTACTTTGATATGTTCACAAGCACTAAATATATATTTTGCTTTAAGAAATACAGTTGTCCCACAGTTTTACGTCATCACCATCACACTGAATAAAGTGATCAATTGTAGTAATAATCAACATTTTGCAAATCAATTCACACAAGAACTGGGAAGTGACAGTGGTGAACATGGATATGAGGTAGAGAGTTTGTGATATTATCTCTCTACCTCCAAGAAAAGTACATTTGAATTTGTCAAGATAATATTTTATTTTGTGTCCTTACCATCTGTTCTGAAGATTTCCAGGTTATTACCACCATAAAGTGTAAAATGGGTATACCCCTCCCGGCTCAGTACTGCGTATCACTTAATCTTTTGTAGCAATGCATTTGACCATTACCCTGTCACTACACAGTAATTACCACCACAATCTACACAAATTTGTTACATTTATTGAAACAGTAAATAAATATCACACTCCTGTCTTTAGGTGTAAAGCACTTACTTATTCTCAATACAACTACTTAAAAAGATTAAATACATAACCATTTCAACAAGTAATGATATTGTTTATGGTAGCCTCAGTGCAGCTTTACAAGCACAGGAAGCAAACAGACATATGTGGTGGTCCTTCTGTGGCTCAGTTGGTAGAGCATGGCGCTTGTAACGCCAGGGTAGTGGGTTCGATTCCCGGGACCACCCATACGTAGAATGTATGCACACATGACTGTAAGTCGTTTTGGATAAAAGCGTCAGCTAAATGGCATATATTATTATTATTATTATTATATGTGATCAATAAGGAATTCATATCATATTTTCTAAATAAATCAGGTAAACCAAATAATCCCCAAATTCATTTTGTTTGTGATTCAGTTTTAAACTAAAATGTAATGTTTTATGATGTGATGTAAACACTTTGTGCAGAAACTGTTTTGGGACAATGGAGTAAATTCAATGTATTGTTGAATAAAATGGTCACAGCCCATACCAGTTTGGTTCCTGCTAAAATTATAAAAGTATTTATGTTGCTAAAAGTATTTTTCAAGAAACAAAATATTTTTCTAAATAAGACATGACAAAAGGGCCCAGTTGCAAAATCGTGTGTGTGTATATGTTGACTGAGCTTGAAACGATTCAAGGGCTGTTTTTCTAAAGCCTACTGGCAGGTTGCTTGTTCCTCTCTTCTTAAGCCACAGTGGATTTTAAGCAATACATCACTGTTAGACAGACAGTCTAGTCTTGGCCAGAATATGGACAGAGTACTTGGTACTTGTATAGTGCATGAGATTTATAGCTGATATTTGAGGTGTGACTATATTTGAATCTCAACACTGTCTTGGAAGTGAAGCTTTCAGAGGGCAAACGTGCACCACACACTTCACATTATTGCCAAAACAGGAAATAACAGAGACATGCACTTCCTTCTCAATAATGTTTGCCATACTGTATGACATCACCCATTACATTGTTTTGACCCGATTCCCAGGTTTCCGGTCAGTGGTCTGTCTGACGGCCAGTGGCACCACGTAGCTGTGAGTGTATCATCTGTTAGGCTGGCGCTGTATGTGGACTGTGCCCTGGTGGAGAGTGTGGACTGGGTGTACCAGGGTATGGGCATCACATCTGAAGGCCTACTATTGTTGGGAGGGATCATAGAGGGCTTCGAGACACCCTTTGAGGTAAGTACTGGACTTACTGTTCCACCTCTTTATTTCCTCTCCTCTCTCTTCTTTTTCCTCCTCTCCAGTTCCATTCTCTTTTCCTCTGTCGTCTTCTCCTCTCCTTTTCTCTCCACTCCTCTTCTCTCCTCCGTTCTCCCCTTTTCTCATTTCCTTTCCTTTCCTCTACTCTCTCCACTCCTCCTCCCTTTTCCTGCATGTTTCCATACAAGACGATGTATCTGCCTAAATCATCATGCAACTTACCAGCAACACATTATGCAACATAGGCTATACAGCTTCATCTCCTGCTGTTCAGAGTGACTTAAGAACTGAGTGCCCTTTCTGTTGAATGGTGGGTAATTTATCATAGAAGATCAGTAACGGTCTGCAGGATGTAGGTACTGTCAAATCTTGTAGCCAAAAAACACTGTATAGGAACCCAATGGTCTAGCTATCCCCCTACCCGACCTGTAAGGGAGGTTTAGGGGGGTGAGTTGGGATGGGGGCTCCTCCCATTGCCCTGACCCCACCAACTGCCCCCATTCCCCAAGACACATGAAGACATCCCTGTGCTGTCCATAGCGGAAGCCAGCAGCCAGAGCCAGTGTTTATGAAGGATGTGTGTTAGAGCGTACAGTATGAGTGCAGAGTGCAGGAGGGGCGAGAGGAGAGCAGAATGGGACAGACAGCAGGCAGCATCTGGCTTTGTGCTCAGCTCAGTCCAGAGCCAAGATTGATTCTCCATCGCCTTCTCTCCCACAGCGACAGGTCTTTATGACAACCCCTTAGAGGATTGAGCTTCCTCTCTCTGAGGTGGTAACATTCTTCTGCCGCTAGGTTCCTCATTACTGTAACTTTAGCACCCCTTCATTTTTCAGCTTAACGGTCATCCACTTCAGGACAACTAGGGGAGGAAAACACCTTGCCCTGTCTGTGTTTTATTTATTTATTGTCAGTTGATCCATTTCCTTTCTCTACAGTTACAGAACAATAAAGACTGATTTGGATGAGGCCTTTGCAAATTAGTTTTCGTGAAGGTTAAGCAGGCTTTAAAAACAGTTTTAATTGGTTTGTTGTTCCTCCACAGAGGAAAGGTAGGCATTTGTGCAGACAGTTCCTTTAGCTCTGTGAATATATATACTGAAAAATATATATAATCGCAACATGCAACAATTTACAAGATTTTACTTTAGAAGAGTTACAGTTCATATAAGGAAATCAGTCAATGTAAATAAATTCATTAGGCCCTAATCTATGGATTTCACATGACTGGGAATACAGATACAGTTGAAGTTGGAAATTTACATACACTTTAGACAAATACATTTAAACTCAGTTTTTCCATTTAATCCTAGTAAAAATTCCCAATCTTAGGTCAGTTAGGATCACCACTTTATTTTAAGAATGTGAATATTTTAAGAATGTGAAACGTCAGAATAATAGTAGAGAGAATGATTTATTTCAGCTTTTATTTCTTTCATCACATTCCCAGTGGGTCAGCAGTTTACATACACTCAATTAGTATTTGGTAGCATTGTCTTTCAATTGTTTAACTTGGGTCAAATGTTTCGGGCAGCCTTCCATTCCTCCTGACAGAGCTGGTGTAACGGAGTCAGGTTTGTAGGCCTCCTTGCTCGCACACGCTTTTTCAGTTCCTCCCACAAATTTTCTATGGGATTGAGGTCAGGGATTTGTGATGGCCACTCCAATACCTTGACGTTGTTGTCCTTAAGGCCTTTCGCCACAACTTCGGAAGTATGCTTGGGGTCATTGTACATTTGGAAGACCCATTTGCGACCAGGCTATAACTTCCTGACTGATGTCTTGACATGTTGCTTCAATATATCCACATAATTATTCTTCCTCATGATGTCATCTATTTTGTGAAGTGCACCAGTCCCTCCTACAGAAAGCACCCTCACAACATGATGCTGCCACCCCCGTGCTTCACGGTTGGGATGGTGTTCTTCGGCTTGCAAGCCTCCCCCTTTTTCCTCCAAACATAATGATGGTCATTATGGCCAAACAGTTCTATTTTTGTTCCATCAGACCAGAGGACATTTCTCCAAAAAGTACGATCTTTGTCCTTTTACTGTGGATATAGATACTTTTGTCCCGGTGTCCTCAAGCATCTTCACAAGGTCCTTTGCTGTTGTTCTGGGATTGATTGGCACTTTTCGCACCAAAGTACATTTATCTCTAGGAGACAGAACATGTCTCCTTCCTGAGCGGAATGACGGCTGCGTGGTCCCATGGTGTTTATACTTGCGTACTATTGTTTGTACAGAGGAACATGGTACCTTCAGGCATTTGGAAATTGCTCCCAAGGATGAACCACAGGATGACTTGTTAAGGTCTGACATTTTTTCTCCGGAGGTCTTGGCTGATTTCTTTGATTTTCCCATGATGTCAAGCAAAGAGGCACTGAGTTTGAAGGTAGGCCTTGAAATACATCCATAGGTACACCTCCATTTGACTAAAATAATGTCAATTAGCCTATCAGAAGCTTCTAAAGCCATGACATAATTTTCTGGAATTTTCTAAGCTGTTTAAAGGCACAGTCAACTTAGTGTATGTTAACTTCTGACCCACTGAAACTGTGATACCGTGAATTATAAGTGAAATTATCTGTCTGTAAACAATTGTTGGAAAAATAACTTGTGTCATACACAAAGTAGATGTCCTAACCGACTTCCCAAAACTATAGTTTTTTAACAATAAATTTGTGGACTGGTTGAAAAACAAATTTTAATGACTCCAACCTAAGTGTATGTAAACTTCCGACTTCAATTGTACATCTCTTAGTCACAGATACAGTACCTTTTTTTAAAAGGTAGGGGCGTGAAACAGAAAACCAGTCAGTATTTGGTGTGACCACCATTTGCCTCATGCAGCGCGACACATCTCCTTCGGTAGAGTGGATCAGGCTGTTGATTGTGGCCTGTGGAATGTTATCTCACTACTTGTCAATGGCTTTGCGAAGTTCCTGGATATTGGCGGGAACTGGAACACACTCATACACGTTGATCCAGAGCATCCCATGGGTGAGATGTCTGGTGAGTATTCAGACCATGGAAGAACTGGGACATTTTCAGCTTCCAGGAATTGTGTACAGATCCTTGTGACATGGGGCCATGCATTATCATGCTGAAACATGAGGGGATGGCAGCGGATGAATGGCATGACAATGGACCTCAGGACCTTGTCACTGTATCTCTGTGCACCCATCCCATACTACAAGAGTATTAGTCTACTGAAAGACAGACAGACAGACAGACGGACGGAAGGAAGGAAGGAATGCCCTTGAATCCACTGGCATGTCGGAAGAGAATTTAATAGATTTTAGAAGATAAGGATGGATGATGAAGGAGAAGGTTGTGATAGTGTATGAGACAGAGATTGTTACTGTTTAGTGGATGGAAAAGTTAAACGGATAGTTCACCTAGATTCCAAAATTAATTACAAAACCAAAGCATGGGCTGCATATTACCTTGTCCATAGACTACTTACAGGACAAGGAAACCAATATATTCTGTAATTTCGGTGAACTGTCCCTTTAATGCACCATGAGCTTTAGACAGAGAGCCTTAGCGAGCCCAGTGCCCTACCAGGACCCTCTCCAACACACTCAGACACTCAGATGTATACATTTTCATTTCTACATGTATTCATTAAGCCATGCTTCATTTAGACACACAAGTTTAATCATGACACATTTGGACCAAAAAGAGAGAGTTGGGGAAACAGTATGCCTACTGTGTGCTGTATTTCTCTCTCTCTCTCTTTCTCTCTCAGTTTTATTTAGCTTCTAACAATTATTTAGTCCATATTTCACGCGATAAAGTTATTTGTTTAGTTTGGCACTAAATATAAGCCATATTTTATCATCATTAAAGGTTTGATGTGTAAACAGTTAAGGAATGCATGGTCTGAGTCTATAGCTAAAGCACAGATTCATTTGCATTTTACACTGTCACACGTTTTTATTCTTCAAAAAAGACAAATGATGTCTGGTGCTCTTTGTCTGCGGCAAAGGGAGCGATCTTTCTGTTTACATAAAATACTTAACATTTAATCACACACACAGGACCTCACACACGCTAACACACACACTTGTAAACATAGCTTGGGGAGTAGAACGCTAGCTGGTGTAGATAAATGTATGTAGAGGTCTCTAAAGTATGTCTGTCCATCATATTTGTCTCAGTGTCTCAGAGGCCCTGACGGAGGAAGGGTCCTCTGGGGATTCTGTCTGAACATAGTGACCTCTCGTGACCTTTGGGGGTCAGGTGAGTGTGTTTGACGGCTCTGTCTCCACAGGGCCAATTCCGACAGCTGACGTTCCTGATGGGCGACACAGATGCCGGCCACCATCACTGCACTCTTCACCCTGCCCAGTGTGGGGGGGCCGGGTTCAAGTCCCCCCGCTCCCCACGTACCAACCACGCCCTAGAGGTACGCTGAAGCTCTCAACAACATTAGACTGATCCAAACAAACGTTTAGACAATGTTTAAATGAGACAAAAAACATTCAAACAATGTTATGCTGACCCAAAATAATGGTTATACAACATAAAGAGAGGGGGGACGCTTAGGAAGGATTGAGGTCATGTTCTAGTGGTTTGTGCCACTGCATTGACTCCAAATTGTACAAATGATAGTCTTAGGTAGTATGAGTACTATATACAAGTGCATAGAATGAAAAGCCCTGGCACAGGGGCTCTGTGTTTATGGTCGAAGTACTGTAGTGTGCTGGAGATAAAAGGGCCAGGTGCCTGTCAGAGTGCTGTGTGCAGACCAGACACACAGACTCCAGGAGTTAAGACCCTGTCGACAGACTCCCTGTATAGTACAGCACCCTGTGATCATAGCTACCAATAGAAAATCAACAAGACTGGCACTCCTCTTGTGGTTTGATCCATTCTGGTAAATTTCATTACTCCGAGTGGTTGCTTCCCAAATCACACCCTATGGTCTCTAGTCAAAAGTAGTGCACTATAAATGCAATTTGAGACGTAACCAGGGCTTTTTCTTGTTCATTAGTTTTGCGCTCAACTGTTTTACTTCCCTCTCTTTCCACCCAGAAGCTCCTGCTGTCCTCAAATGACCTGGTTGACCTGCTCGAGAAATCCAAGGACTCCTCTTTCTTGGATGTGCAAGTGGGGAAGACTGTGAGTATAAAGGTCTATCTGATTCAAGGGGAATCCCAAGTCTAGCTGAATGTAATTGTTCTTTATTTAACCAGGGAAAAACCCTTGGGGTAAGAAACCTCTCTTGTAAAGGGGGACGTGGCATATGCCCTTGTGCTCTGTTTCTACCTGTCATGATTTATACAGAAACAGCCCTTTGACTGGATTCACAGATTAAGTGCTTCTCTTGAGCTTGGTTTGGCACAGGATGGACTCCTTGTTGCATTACCGTGATACGTACTGCTGGTTTAATCAAGGAAACTGACCAGCAGTATAGGCCGCAAGGTGTAGATTTAAGTGATAATGTGTGATTTAGCCCTTGGTAATTTGTCGAATAGACACCGGCTGGAATGCGCTTTTAACCAATCAGCATTCAGGATTAGACCCACCCATTGTATAATCTAGAATAGTCCCCAATTGCAGCCACAGCCAGTGACATGCAGACCACAAAAATGGGACCGGCCCTGGTTTTTCATTAGTCCCAATATAAAACATCACTGATCTGTTCTGTTTTGTTCCATAATAAACAGGGAGGACTATGATTAATTAGCGTTGTGGACCTGACACCCCAAGCAACCCTTTGGCTGACCACTGTGTGTGTGTGTGTGTGTGTGTGTGTGTGTGTGTGTGTGTGTGTGTGTGTGTGTGTGTGTGTGTGTGTGTGTGTGTGTGTGTGTGTGTGTCTGTGTGTGTGTGTGTGTGTGTGTGTGTGTGTGTGTGTGTGTGTGTGTGTGTGTGTGCGTGCGTGCGTGTGCGTGTGCGCGCGTGTGTGTATTTTGAGATTGTAAGCACACTTAGATCGTAATATTATGATGAATAGCAAATGCATCAGGGGGGCAAATTAAATGTGGATATATATGGGCACATAAGGAGCTCTTATCTCAATAATTAATCTTACATACACAAACTTCCTCAATTATTTTCACTTTGAGCCTGAGAATTATATCACAACTATGTGATAATATTACTTATCATGATATATATATCTTGATGCTGTTTTTGATTAAGGTGTAAAGCCTCAGTTGTGTTTAGTTAATAAACGTATTCCTGAAATAATGGTCGTATTTGGCAGCATTATAAACTGATATGGAAACACAGTCAATGTTTGTATACACAATAGTAAAAGCACGGCAAGAATTTTGCACTATATGCAAATGTATGCATTCTTCAAACGGATTCATTTAATCTGGAAGTCTTTACACATGGATAAGGGAGTGACTGTTATCTTCCTCTCGAACAAGGTTTCCAGCCAACCTTTTTATACAATTAAAGTACAACGGATAAAAAAATATAATGACAAGCCTGATGGAAACAGAACATTTGTTGGTATACTTTCCCCAATGTCGACAAAACAAAATAAGCTATACGAGGTGGGATCATTTTATTTCGGTAAAATGAATAATGCGAGAAATGTCGGTGGGAAACGCTTTTACAAGCAAATATTGATAAATAACCATCAAATCGAAGTAAACTAAGTCACGTGATGGCATGTTGTGTGGTCCTCCCACTACAACTCGTCAGGGAAGCATGCAGGTTATTAGGCTACAGATTAAATAAATTAAGATAAACTTCACAGTGTAGTGAAAGTGCAAGATGAGCTTGATGCTCGTTTTGAATATGGAGGGTCTTATTCTGGAGACATGATCATCAATGCTTGGCTGCCATTTGACCAATATAAATAATCCAGAATACTGATCTCATCATGTAGGCTATTCCTGTACTGAATCTACGAGCTGTTGGCTAGAGCGCACGTGTAAATACCAGAGTGGGCACACTCACTATATAATGCGACATCTTGCGTGAGAAAACCATCAGAGTTGAAAATGCGATTGAAACCCGTTTAACTGGTATTTAAAAGGTATTTTTTGTGCACTACAACATCACGCACAAACAAGTGGGAAAAAACATCCATCCTTAATACACTTTCCATGACTGTGTAAAGTCACTGCTTTCATACTGTACAATATTCCCTTTAAAGATAAGCTTGGCAGCGTTTGCCTTTTTAAATGACTTTACCCAGCTAGCATTTTCATGACTTTGTATAGCCTATTGTTAGTTTTGATTTGGCATTGAGTGATATCTTTCTAAGCGTCATCTGAAATAGCCACTGTCAGACTGTAACGGTTATCTTGAGTCGAAGGAGAGGCGGACCAAAACGCAGCATGGTTATTATTCATGGTTCTTTAATCAAGAAACTATACATGAATAGACTAACAAAACAAGAAATGTGAAAAACCAAAACAGCCCTATCTGGTGCAAACACAGAGACAGGAACAAACACCCACAAACACACAGTGAAACCCAGGCTACCTAAGTATGATTCTCAATCAGAGACAACTAATGACACCTGCCTCTGATTGAGAACCATACTAGGCATAGAAATACCCAAATCATAGAAATCAAACATAGACTGCCCACCCCAACTCACGCCCTGACTATACTAAATAATGACAAAACAAAGGAAATAAAGGTCAGAACGTGACACAGACGTTTGTAATTCAGTTAAGGATTTCAAGCAACAAGAGAAAAGTGTTGTGATTTTATTACTGAAGCCTGGTGTGTACAGGAGAGTTTAATAGATCTAATAGAGCTGATCTTGATGCTTTGATAGTTTTGGAAAGAAGACACTACGTTTCCAGAACTGCAAAGATTTTCACTGGAGGATAGAACAAAATCCAAAAACCAAGTGTTTTCTTACTGAAGCCTGGTGTGTACAGGAGAACGGACACTTCCTATCGTTTCCCCAGGTGTCTGCAGCATTGTGACGTATTTGTAGGCATATCATTGGAAGATTGACCATAAGAGACTACAATTACCAAGTTTTATGGTGTCTGCGTGGAAATTTAATAGCTAAAGTCAGGTCCCAGTATTTTTCCATCTTGATTCAAACAACGTTTTATGTTTCACTATTATGGAGTTAGGGTGACTGGTTAGTTTCAGGAACAAACGGAAACAAGCATCTTTCAGGAAAAACTGGACATCTGCTAGCTGAGAGTCTTGATGTTCTTCAAGGTAAATTATTTTATTTGATCCCTTTGCTGGTTTTGAATAGAGAAATGCCAAATGCTGATTTTACACAAATTACTGAAGCCTGGTGTTAAGAAAAGGATACTTGAGGACAGTTTATTTCATTTATTTTGCAATTTTCAGAAATCGCTAATGTTGCGTTATGGTAATGAGCTTGAGGCTGTAGTCACGATCCCGCATGCGGGATGGGGCGGCCTAAGAGGTGGGGATAGTGAAACCAAGTGTTTTCTTACTGAAGCCTGGTGTGTACAGGAGGGTTTAATAGATCTAATAGAGCTGATCTTGATGTTTTAAGGGTGTGGGGATAGTGAAACCAAGTGTTTTCTTACTGAAGCCTGGTGTGTACAGGAGAGTTTAATAGATCTAATAGAGCTGATCTTGATGTTTTAAGGGTGTGGGGATAGTGAAACCAAGTGTTTTATTACTTAAGCCTGGTGTGTACAGGAGAGTTTAATAGATCTAATAGAGCTGATCTTGATGTTTTAAGGGTGTGGGGATAGTGAAACCAAGTGTTTTCTTACTGAAGCCTGGTGTGTACAGGAGAGTTTAATAGATCTAATAGAGCTGATCTTGATGTTTTAAGGGTGTGGGGATAGTGAAACCAAGTGTTTTATTATTGAAGCCTGGTGTGTACAGGAGGGTTTAATAGATCTAATAGAGCTGATCTTGATGTTTTAAGGGTGTGGGGATAGTGAAACCAAGTGTTTTATTACTGAAGCCTGGTGTGTACAGGAGAGTTTAATAGATCTAATAGAGCTGATCTTGATGTTTTAAGGGTGTGGGGATAGTGAAACCAAGTGTTTTATTACTGAAGCCTGGTGTGTACAGGAGGGTTTAATAGATCTAATAGAGCTGATCTTGATGTTTTAAGGGTGTGGGGATAGTGAAACCAAGTGTTTTATTACTGAAGCCTGGTGTGTACAGGAGGGTTTAATAGATCTAATAGAGCTGATCTTGATGTTTTAAGGGTGTGGGGATAGTGAAACCAAGTGTTTTATTACTGAAGCCTGGTGTGTACAGGAGGGTTTAATAGATCTAATAGAGCTGATCTTGATGTGGACTGACAATAATAAATAATAATATTTTTTATTTTTATTATTTAATCAACCTATATCATGTTATTACATGTTATCCCTTTGGAGCACATGCAAAAAAGATTTAGAGTTGTTGAATGAGAGTGACAAATTGTATTACAATTGAATTTTAATGAGCTGAATGATGAGGAGGATGAAGAAGAAGAGGGTGATTGAATAGTGTAAGAATTGCTCTTCCTCTGTAGCTGTTACTTACTTGTAACGGCGTTTGTCTGTTGAAGGAGAGTCGGACCAAAATGCTGCGTGGTGGTTACTCATGTTCTTTAATGTAGAATAGCGATACATGAAATAACTTAAAAATATACACAACAACAAACGGAACGTGAAAACCTATACAGCCTGTCTGGTGAACACTAACACGGAGACAGTAACAATCACCCACAAAATACACAGTGAAACCCAGGCTACCTAAATATGGTTCCCAATCAGAGACAATGAAAATCACCTGACTCTGATTGAGAACCGCCTCAGGCAACCAAGCCTATTCTACACCCCTACTCAGCCGCAATCCCAATGCCTACAAAACCCCAATACGAAACACAACAAAATAAACCCATGTCACACCCTGGCCTGACCAAATATATAACGAAAACACACAATACTATGACCAAGGCGTGACAGAACCCCCCTAAGGTGCAGACTCCCGGACGCACCTCAAAACCATAGGGAGGGTCCGGGTGGGCGTCTGTCCATGGTGGTGGCTCCGGCTCGGGACGTGGACCCCGCTCCATTAATGTCATATTTCCTCCCCTTCACGTCCTGGGATAATCCACCCTCGCAGCCGACCATGGCCTAATAGTCCTCACCCAGAACCCCACTGGACTGAGGGGCAGCTCGTGACTGAGGGGCTCGCTGAGGGGCAGCTCTGACTGAGGGCAGCTCGTGACTGAGGGCAGCTCGGGACTGAGGGGCAGCTCGGGACTGAGGGGGACTGAGCTCGGGACTGAGGGGCAGCTCGGGACTGAGGGGAAGCTCGGGACTGAGGGGAAGCTCAGGACTGAGGGGCTCGGGACTGAGGGGCAGCTCGGGACTGAGGGGAGCTCGGGACTGAGGGGCTCGGGACTGAGGGGAAGCTTCGGGACTGAGGGGAAGCTCGGGACTGAGGGGCAGCTCGGGACTGAGGGGCAGCTCGGGACTGAGGGGCAGCTCGGGACTGAGGGGCAGCTCGGGACTGAGGGGCAGCTCGGGACTGAGGGGAAGCTCGGGACTGAGGGGAAGCCCAGTACTGAGAGGAAGCCCAGTACTGAGAGGATGCCCAGTACTAAGATGAAGCTCAGGCAGGTAGTTGGCTCCGGCAGATCCTGGCTGGCTGGCGGATCTGGAAGAGTCTGGTTGACTGGCAGATCTGGAAGAGTCTGGTTGACTGGCAGATCTGGAAGAGTCTGGTTGACTGGCAGATCTGGAAGAATCTGGTTGACTGGCAGATCTGGAAGATCATGGCTGACTGGCGAATCTAGCTGCTCTGGCTGCTCCATGCAGACTGACAGCTCAGGCTGCTCCATGCAGACTGCCAGCTCAGGCTGCTCCATGCAGTCTGGCAGCTCTGGCTGCTACATACAGACTGGCAACTCTGGCTGCTACATGCAGACTGGCAGCTCTGGCTGCTACATGCAGACTGGCAGCTCTGGCTGCTCCATGCAGACTGGCAGCTCAGGCTGCTCCGAACAGGCAGGAGGCTCCGGCAGCGCTGTAGAGGAGGAAGGCTCTGGAAGCGATGAACAGGCGGGAGACTCCGACAGCGCAGGAGAGGAGGAAAACGCTGGCTGCGCTGAACAGGCGAGGCGCACTGAAGGCCTGGTGCGTGGTGCTGGAACTGATGGTACTGGATCGAGGACACGCACAGGAAGCCTGGTGCGGGGAGCTGCCACCGGCGGACTGGTGTTTGGAGGTGGCTCTGGATAGACTGGACCGTGAAGGTGTACTGGAGAGCCTGAGAGCAGGACTGGCACAGGACGTGCAAGGCTAGGTAGGTACACAGGAGGCCTAGTGCGTGAGGCTGGCACATTTTTCACCAGCCGACTAACACGCACATCAGGATGAGTATGGAGCGCCGTCGGACGAATCTTGTACCTAAAGCACCAAGCTAGCAACTCCCTCATTACTCTCCACTCCACTTTCCCCATTAACTCCTTCACAGTCTCTGCTTCGCTCACCTCTAACACCGGCTCTGGTTCTGGTCTCCTCCTTGGCTCCTCACGATTAACAAGGAGAGTTGGCTCAGGTCTATCTCCTGACTCTGCCACTCTCTCCCTGAGCCCCCCAATACGTTTTTGGGGCTGACTCACGGGCTTTCTTCTGTGCAGTCGTGATTGTCTCTCCAACTCCATTCTCCTATAGCCCTCTTCGCACTGCTCCAGCTAATCCCAGGCGGGCTCCGGCACTCTCTCTGGGTCGACCGCTCACCTGTCTATTTCTTCCCACGTCGTATACTCCATACTTCTGCTGTCCATAACGTCCTCCCTTCGCTGCTCCTGCTGTCGCTGCCTGTTACCACGCCGCTCGTTCCGGGTGTGGTGGGTGATTCTGTAACGGCGTTCGTCTGTTGAAGGAGAGTCGGACCAAAATGCAGCGTGGTGGTTACTCATGTTCTTTAATGTAGAATAGCGATACATGAAATAACTTAAAAATATACAAAACAACAAACGGAACGTGAAAACCTATACAGCCTGTCTGGTGAACACTAACACGGAGACAGGAACAATCACCCACAAAATACATAGTGAAACCCAGGCTACCTAAATATGGTTCCCAATCAGAGACAACGAAAATCACCTGACTCTGATTGAGAACCGCCTCAGGCAACCAAGCCTATTCTACACCCCTACTCAGCCGCAATCCCAATGCCTTCAAAACCCCAATACGAAACACAACAAAATAAACCTGGCCTGACCAAATATATAACGAAAACACAAAATACTATGACCAAGGCGTGACATTACTACAACTGTTGTTACACTATAAGGTTTTTATTCTAAGAGAAACTAAAATGTTATGTTAAATTCTGTTATATTCATAAAATATATGGTTTACTGCAAGTGATGTCTGCTAAATTAACAAGTTGATGACGAAGCCATAAAGCCTCAGCTACTAAACACAGATAAATAAAACCCCCCAAAAGGTTTAACATGTTTTCCAGACCAGAGCTATGTGTTTCATTTAGTACATTTACCTGTGGAATGTTACCAAATAGATTTCAACAATAGAAAGAAGCATCTGGTGACAGAGAGTCATGCGGAGAATGGAGTGAAAGTGCACCGTACTGTAAGTGCTCAACAAGGCTGTGGGCCAGGTGTAAATGGTTTAGCAGGACAATAGACTCTTGCCGAGTTTAGGGACTTTAGGGATTTATTAATGCGTGTTTGCGCAGCATTTCACTTCACCCATCTGTTTGCATAGCCCACCACATGCACTGTTTTCTAACCACATCTGGATGGATCCATAACAAATTACTATGGGAATAAATCACTGAATGAGAGAAATATTGGAATAATGTAGGCTAATGCAATTGGTGGCATAAAATTGTTGCATGCTGAAACACCCAAAGTCATCCAATTGTTGCGATAAGATTTGAAGTGTGTGGTCAACCGGAGTGTGGTCAACTATTTCAGCACCGTTTCACTCTGAAAGAGAGACCATCTGTAACTAGGTTAACTAGGTTAATTAAAAACATTGGAATATGCACTTTTGGATAGGGTTTAGCAATCAAAACGTCTTGCCTGCATGGACCTCTGTCGGATTTTATGGAAAAGTAAGCAAGCACCAACATGCTTCATAAAGACACCCTCAAAGATGCCCTCTGGTGGTCAAACTAGCATCAATGGCAACAATGGCTGACGGTAAAATACTATGATGTCATGCACTCCAACATGCCATAACATTGTGCAATATCCCGCAAGCTGCTCTGCGGTATGATTCAACTTTTAAATGAGGACCTACTGTACTATACTACACACTGTAGTATCCATTGATTATGTAGTGCTTAATGTAGTATATTGTAGTACACTGTAGAATACACTACACGATGTAGTATCCCTCGAGCAGGTGTAGTACTTATATATATTTTTGGAATGCTGTAGAATATTATATTAAATACTACAGTATTATCCGTAAAAACACTAGTGTCCTCAAAAACACGACAGTTTTGTAAAACTATACTACAGTATTTAATTTGCATATACACCACCCATGAATGAGAAACCGACATGCCAAGTATAGACCATATTTGGCTATAGAAAAGAGCAGAAGCTCTGAACTATCCATTTAGACTCCAGTCCTACCTACCTACAGGTTATAGAAAAGAGCAGAAGCTCTGAACTGTCCATTTAGACTCCAGTCCTATCTACCTACAGGTTATAGAAAAGAGCAGAAGCTCTGAACTGTCCATTTAGACTCCAGTCCTATCTACCTACAGGTTATAGAAAAGAGCAGAAGCTCTGAACTGTCCATTTAGACTCCAGTCCTATCTACCTACAGGTTATAGAAAAGAGCAGAAGCTCTGAACTGTCCATTTAGACTCCAGTCCTATCTACCTACAGGTTATAGAAAAGAGCAGAAGCTCTGAACTATACATTTAGACTCCAGTCCTATCTACCTACAGGTTATAGAAAAGAGCAGAAGCTCTGAACTATCCATTTAGACTCCAGTCCTATCTACCTACAGGTTATAGAAAAGAGCAGAAGCTCTGAACTGTCCATTTAGACTCCAGTCCTATCTACCTACAGGTTATAGAAAAGAGCAGAAGCTCTGAACTATACATTTAGACTCCAGTCCTATCTACCTACAGGTTATAGAAAAGAGCAGAAGCTCTGAACTATCCATTTAGACTCCAGTCCTATCTACCTACAGGTTATAGAAAATGTGCTCTTTTAGTATTTGTCCATTAGGTTTCCTCAAGGAGAAAGACCCCACTTCTATGTCAAAGATAATAAAGCAAAAAGACAATAGTAAATACTACAGTATATTACAGTCATCTCTGCAAAAACACTACAGTAAGTACTACAGTATACTACAGTCATGTCTGCAAAAACACTACAGAAAATACTACAATAATTTCCACAAAAACACTACAGTGAATATTATAGTATAGAAATATAGTAATACAATAGTATTTGTACCATAGTATACTATAGTATTTTTTTCATGCATGTGAAATGCTGGAAGCTTTCGTGAATTCTTACACGCCTAGTCAAGTTGGTTAGTTGGCCAGAGGGAGCACCTGGAAAGAGAGGTAAATGTTAGGAAAGACCTACAACACAATTGTTTACAATCCTTGTGGGGAGCAAACAATTGATTCCCATTCAAAATCCTATTTTCCCTAAACCTACCCCTAACCTAACCTTAACTCCTAACCCTAATTCTAACCCTAATCCTAGCCCTTTTCCTTGTGGGGACTGGCGAAATGTCTCCACTTGCTGAATTTTCCTTGTTTTAATATCCTTGTGAGGACTCCTAGTCCCCACAAGGATAGTAAAACCAAACAAACACACACACACACCACACTACCTCTGGCCTAATATCTCTAATCTACATGTATACGCTATCTCTAGTTATAAGGTATCTCCAGTCACAGATCAAGCTCTGCCAGGATCAGTGTGACCACCTGCCTTTCCGGATATGATGATTTGTATAGGAATGTGCATTAATTTGGAAAAAGAAAAGAAAAATGGTGACTGTCCATTGTTGCCTATTCATCTGTAAGACATGCACAGTACATACGCTACAGGCCAAAACTCTGCAATGCCAGCCAAGACCAACATTCTCCCATGTCATACATACCAGAGATCGCTTTCCAGGGTTTTTCATTTTTTTCCTCAATCTCATTTTCCTGATCCTGACGTTCACCTCCAAATCATTCTTTTCCCCTGTAGTTCAGAAGGCGAGGGGATGAGGTTACAAAACACAGACAGGTTTGTGCGGTTGCCTAGCGACAGGGAGCGGCGGGGTAGGATTGTCGACAGACAGAGCTACTTATCGTTCAGACAGAAGGCACCTTTGGTAATGTTCCATTGCCAGCAGCAGTAGATGCTGGCACTAGTAGATGAGTAACCTGTGTGTCAGCGCGGTAGATCCTATTCCTGGATGGTGTGGTGCTCTGCCAACCTGACATAATAAATCAAACACACCTCAGAGCTCAGAGATGATCAGACCTGGGTCGAATCATTAGGCACCGAACAGAAGAAAATGGATTGAAACAGGGAGGGATCTACCTGCCGTTGTCCAATATAAAAACGCTTGTTTTCCTTTTCCGTTGAAAAACATTTTGCTACGTTTTGAACTGATGTGCACTAACGAATATGATCTTGATCTGCTGAATCTGTACAGTACAGTGTGTATCTGTTGGCTGCATTTGTTCTCCTTGTCCTCAGATGGGATGATTAAGTGGTTGTCTGCTTTTGCTTTACTACTGCATTGGAGCTGTCATGATGAAGCCTATGATATAATTATAATTATCTGTATATCTCCACCCTACCTACCCTTTTCCTGGTGCTGAAAGATCAGCCAACTCTCAGGCAGGGGCTGTTTGGGCTATCATGTTCAAGGATACCAGTGGCGGTTGGTGCCGTTTAAGATTAGGGAGGATTGAAACCATTTTTTTATGTGCACGGCTTTATTTCTATTACAGCATATTGGATGACTGTCATTCATATTCCATTCACCCAGTTCAATATAACAGCGATAGGTTTAGGCTACTCAAATGTACCCTAAACCCATCATGAGGTTGGCACAACCTAGCCTACAAGTGAACGTTTATAACGTAGATGCAACGGTCGAGAGACAAATTAGACTAATCATTGTGTGACACACACATTCAATACCGCATTGCACACTCTTGCCTGCATCTAGCTAATCTGGGGTGTAATCATTACTCCAAGCAGTTGCAAAACAAAGTGTTTCATTTCGTTCTGTTTGCTTCCATTTAAGAAACGTTTTGCAACAGAATCGGCGGAATGAATACATCCCTGATCACCCGCACACACAATTAACTTTCATAGCAGCCACATACAGCATTATCACTTGCTCGTTGTATAATTCCTTCTCGCATCTTCATGCTCTTCTCCTCTCACCTTTAGCTAACCGCTAACCGCCACACAGCCTAAATTGCTGTCACCCTATGAACTTCAATGTCAGCAAACTAGAACTAACGCGTTTGTAAACACAGATTGGATTTTGGGTTTACTTTCACACAATGCAGTGTACAGCAAACAGTTTACCAGTTACACTGGCAGGCCCCGGTGGCAATACATTTATAAACCCGAAAGCTTAAGTGAAAGGTAACAAACAAAACAAAAACAAAAATAGCTTTCTCTCTCTGCTTCTTCCCCTTCATTTTTGAAGAAATGAATGTGTTAAAAACTGTTCAACTATTGTCTTTCTCTCTCTCTGCTTCTTCTCCTTCATTTTTGAAGAAATTAATGTGTTAAAAACTGTTCAACTATTGTCTTTCTCTCTCTTTGAGTCAACTACTCTATGCAAAGGGGTGAGAACCATGAGCATCCTAGGTTCTGAATTTAAGTCAATGTACCCAGAGGAGGACACAAAATAGCTGTCCTCCGGCTACATCATGGTGCTACTCTAGAGGGTGCTGTTGAAGTTACTGTCGACCTTCATTGCAAAACAGTGTATTTTAATCAGATATTTGGTGACGTGTGTATATTTAGTATATTTTTATCTAAAAATAAGAAAATGTTTTGTTTCAGAATTGTAATTTACTGAGTAGTATGGTCCTCCCCTTCTGCCTCTGAGGAGCCTCCACTGATGTATACACACATGAGACGCACACACGCGAACGCGCACACACACACACACACACACACACACACACACACACACACACACACACACACACACACACACACACACACACACACACACACACACACACACACACACACACACACAAACCACACACACACACATGCACACACACTGAAATACATGTATGTATCCACACCCTTATACACGTGTGCCTGCCTACACATATGTGAGTTTTGACCTTGGATAAGCACTTTACATGTTAGCACTGTAATATCCATTCTCATCATACCTGGGTTGTTATTGATGACGGTCATTGGCAATAGACCCATTTAGAATATTCTGACAGAGTTGTAATCTTCTGACGCTTATAATGGAACCTCAATAAGGATGGTTTGTGGATCATTAAATGGAAGGGGGTTAGAGAGGCTAACACAATATCTGGAAAACCTTTTTTGGTTCTCTGTGTATTCCGTCTCTGATGCCCTATAGAACTCCTGTTATTGAGGAATAGATGACACAGCAGCCAGAGCAAGTCAGAGCAAACCTCCATTCAGCATAAAGAGCTCTCATATAAAGAAAGAAGGAAACACATCTTTCACTCACTCTTTCATCTTTCTTCACTCTTTCATAAAAGGATTAAACGATCCACCATCCAGGTTAAGTTTGATGGGATCCGGAGGTTCCCAGAACCCTGTGTTAATTAGGAGGCTGGAGATCACACGGATGCATCCCATGGCATCATAATCCCTACTATATATGTACATATATATATATATATATATCTACAGTATATACACTTAAATACAAAATATGATGCCATTTGGGACATACAGCATCTCTCCCTTGGGCACTATTTATTTGAGAGTCACAGGGCTTGTTTCCCTCGTCAGGAAGATTCTGTATAATGTTAATGTTTTATTTAATACTACAGCCAAAGGTTTGTGTGAAATATATACCCACTGGACATAGAAATCAAGGTAATTTCAATTAAATGAAGAGGAAACTAGTGTGTGAAGCTTGTATTCAATTGCCCCTCCCTGATGCACACAAGGGAAATGTATGGCAGATTTAAGATGAAATCGTTAACCGTGGCACTGAATAGGCACTTAATGTAGTGGGTACCCTTGTGATAAACAATAGGCTAAATGCTTCTAGACTGGCTCCTTGACAGAGACAAAGGGTGTTCATAGTGTATATGTCATGGATGAGAAGAGAAAGTGGAGTAGGTGTTGGGCAAGGGGCGTGGAGATGGAGGAGCAGGAGAGATAAAGGTGGAGAAGGAGGCAGCCCTGTTTTGTTTTCTATCTCTCACACCCAACCATACCTGCATCATGGAGTCCCAAAGGTAGGTTGAGTGGGTTCATAGGATAGCCAAATAAAATCTAATTGTATTCGGCACGTACAGCGTTTAATGCAGGTATTAAAGGTGCAGCGAATCGCTTGTGTGTTCGCTCCCTCAAAAATGCAGTACATTAAACTGGTTCCTTCAAACCAATGTTCTTTTTCATTTAAGCTTTCTTTAGATATAGTAGAAATTACAAGAGGAGAGAATGTTAGAAGGGTTGACTCAGGGATTGAACCCTGTTTTCCAACACAGAATCATAAGTGGAGACCAGGAAGTGTTACCACTCAGCCACAGCTCTGCACCAGACCAGTGTTTTATGGGGAATACTATCCTATAGGAGACATTGGAGCTCTCTGGAAGCTATTAGCTAGTGGGGAAGGCTGGGATGTGATGGAAGGGAACCACTGACCCCACACTCATACACCCACAGTCTCAGAGAATCCCCAACTGGGACTGTCACCCCAACTCAACCCCTCTCATGCTTTAGAATAGCTTATAGTTGCATTAGTGTGGTTCTTCTTTGTTCCCATATACATGAAGAAATTCTTCCTGTGCTGTGATTCAGTGCGCTGTAGGTCTCGTCTTCCTCCCCTCATATAATTCAATTGAACCTCCGAAATGATCCAGTAAATGTTACCATCTTCTGCTTTCAACTGTGTTTTCTTCTGGAGCTCTGGTTTGGGGAGAGTTTTCTGCTCCAGAGCATGTCATCCATGTGGGTTCTGTGGCCTCCCTCCTCCTCAAACCTCCATCCACGTTTCTAGAGTCGATCAGACAGAACCACACAAGTCTGAAAACTGTTAGGGGATTCACTCAAGTGGAGACACTTGGTTGTCCATGAAACTGCTGTTTCTATTGTTGTGCCAATGGATGTCCATAATCAGATGTTTACTTTCACCCTCAATCTAACTTGGTTAGAGTGAGCCTTGGTTGGCCTTGGTTAGAGTGAGTCATGTTGTAGACACAAGCTTCATTCAGCATTTACAACACATGCATTGCATGAGATCCCATGTATTCTGGGTGTAAATCGTAGGTCATGGTTGAGGTTTTTGTGTCCCTCAACGAGCAAACATTAACACACACACACACACACACACACACACACACACACACACACACACACACACACACACACACACACACACACACACACACACACACACACACACACACACACACACACACACACACACACACACACACACACACACACACACACACACACACACACACACACACACACACACACACACACACACACAGGAGAAGTTGGGCAGGATCAGAAATCTGTAAAGCAAGTAGCTGCTGTAAGGTCTGCTATAATAGTGATATTCTGAACGTAGGAAGGTCGTTCCACCAATTCAGTGCCTTTTGAAATGTGTTACTTGGTAAAAAAAAAAAAGAAGAAGATTGATTTCACCTCATTTCAACATTCTGTCAAAAAGACCACATGACCACATGTTCAACTTAATACATTTCAAGAGGTTAAGTGAAAAAATGACTATATTAAGTGCCAAGGGTGCCTATTAAGTGCCAGGGTTGACGATTTCATCTTAAATCTTAAACTGCCATACATTTCCCTTGAGTGCATCAGGGAGGGGCAATTGAATACAAGCTTCACAAAAAAAGTGTAATTATTAAAACATTTCCAGCCTATCTATCTATGGGTAACATGGTTGATGTGTTATGCTCGACCCACTCTGGGTTCCACCACAACAACAAAAAACTGAAAATGGCCAAAAATAGTAGAATAGTAGATTTGACTATTAGATGTGCTTTGTTTCTTTTGAAAGAATCATAAAGAAATGAATGGTTTCACCATATTAAAATGAGAGTTCAATTCACATAACAGGGTTGACCTTAAAATGCCAGCCAGCTGTTTTTCCTTAAAACAAATCACTAATCACATGAAATAAATAATCATCTTCAGAGATTACTTTGTCAAAGCTACATAATAACTAGGGCTTTACAATGATGGTGAAAACCTAACATTTGTGGTTAAGTGGGTTAAAATCTCTGAAAGTCAGAGGGTGCACGGAGGGACATGTCCAAATGATGAATTTTGGCACTTTAGCAAATTAATATAAAAAATCTGATTTATTGAATTATCCATGTGGCCTTTTTTTAAAATGCAATACTGGTGCACAATTTCTACTTAAAAATGAGTAAAAGGCACTCATTTCGTGGAGCAACCCAGGATTAGAGCTGTACTTTGCCCTGTGTAAGATTTGTGCCAGTGTGTGTGTTGTGTATCCGTTAGGTGTGTGGGGCTATGGGTGTGTCTGCTTTGAGTTGGACCAGCCTCTCCTCACAGTGAGTGTGTGTGACTGGGGGTATTGTGAATCTACTGGGAGCAGAGAGCCCCATGTCTGATGCAGTCATGCACTACCATCTTGGATGGTACTTGGTTCTTGGGTGCCTGCTACTGGATTTACTTGGAGCTTGTCTGGAGGGACAAAGGATACCAAAGTCAAAGAGGAAAGAGGTAGGGCCTCACCCGGACTTTGAACTACTCCGCTCTGAGGGCAGGTATAGGGCACCCTGGCAGGAAAAACAGAACTAGACAATCATTTGTGCCAGGTGTGATACCCCTCCTTAACAGCTTGGGCTAATGTTCCTATCGACCCTGTAAAGCCAGCAGGCTAGTCTCTTTTATTGGTATGTAACTGTTATGAATGTTCTTGTCTACAGTATTTAAACACCACTTTAAACGTGTACATGATACTGCAACAACATTTCCCCATGGGGACAATAAAGTCATTCAAGTAAAAACACCCATATGTTTCTATTGGGTTGGTGTAGTGTGATTATGTTCCATTGATGTAGAATTATTAATGTGGTCCTTAAGCGCACTTTAGTAGGTCCTCAATATGGCATCATGACAGGGCCAGAGATGTGTATGTCCTAGATAGGATATGTTCAGTCACTTTGGTATGTGAGAGAAATATCCACATAATGAATACATTAGCATAACTGTTACAAAGGGCTTGATAATGCTTTAATTGAGTTGAATTTCATGTTAATAACTGTGCAACGGGTCGGCTTGATTATAGAGGTCTTTAACTTTGTTTAATGTTTGTGTGTTATTAACACACTGAATGTTGCTTGTGGTTTTGAGGTTTTAGATCTAAGAGGTTCACAGCGGTTTTTGTTGGTTAGACAGAAGAACAGTCATCAGTGAGCTGTTTTAACCTAAACTTTGGTTGAGTTATTGTTCAACATTGCAACACTGAGTACTGGGGAGATTTGTTATGGATTTGCTATGGAACCCTGACCTGTTCACCGGATGTGCTACAAGTCCCAGACCTGCTGTTTTCAGGAGCGGTAGAGATACTCTGAATGATCGGCTAACTGACCTTTACTCCTGACCTGTTGCACCCTTGACAACCACTGTGATTATTATTATTTGACCCTGCTGGTTATCTATGAACATTTGAACATCTTGGCCATGTTCTGTTATAATCTCCACCCAGCACAGCCAGAAGAGGACTGGCCACCCCTCATAGCCTGGTTCCTCTCTAGGTTTCTTCCTAGGTTCTGGCCTTTCTAGGGAGTTTTTCCTAGCCATTGCTTACTGTTTGGGGTTTTAGGCTGGGAGTCCTGTACAGCACTTTGTGACATCATGTTTTTTTTTAAAGCCAATATTTCTACCTCCTGCTGCAAGACCCAGCCAGTTTGAGATTGCCTACAGACATACCTGTGTCTGGGATAGATTTACGAACCTTACTGCTTGATTTGGCCTTTGTGTGTGTGTGTGGTGGTTGGGGGGGGTAGCACCTAAGCCTAGAGCAGTTATGTGAGTGGTTGGCCTCCATAGATCTCTCAGGATGGCCTGTAGAGTGGGGAGCTGTCAGCTCCAGAGACATGGAGGCTACCAGAACAGACTGAGACTGGCGCTGACAGAGGGATATCACCCCAATTAGAAACAACCATTCGTCTCCATCCCAGGTGTGCCACTAAAGATCTGACATATGTGATGAATCCTAGGAATTTCCCATTTTCCCCCTGAAAACCACTGAGAGTAGAAGAAATCAATAGATGAACACAGGAGGCTGCTGAGGGGATGACAGCTCATAATAATGTCTGGAATGGAGTGAATGGAATGGCATCAACCACATGGAAAACATGTTTGATTTGTTCGATACCGGTCCAATATTCTGTTCCAGCCATTGCTATGAGCCCGTCTTCCCGAATTAAAGTGCCACCGACTGCCTGTGATGGAGAATTTCCAAGTGGGCATAGCTGGGTCAACAAAGAGCATGTAAAACTACAGGAAGAGTCATTTGTTTGTATTGTGACATGCAGCCCAGACCACAGACACATTCATTCTAGTGGAGAAGGTGGAAAGTGGAAAGTTTTTAAGTTCCTCAGCGTACACATCACGTACAAACTGAAATGGTCCACCCACACAGACAGCGTAGTGAAGAAGTACAGGTGCATCAAAGCTGGGACAGAGAGACTGAAAAACAGCTTATATCTCAAGGCCATCAGACTGTTAAACAGCCACCACTAACATTGAGTGGCTGCTGCCAACATACTGACTCATCTCTAGCCACTTTAATAATTAAAATAAATGTAGTCACTTTAAACAATGCCACTTTATATAATGTTTACATACATTACATTACTCATCTCATATGTATATACTGTACTCTATACCATCTACTGCATCTTGCCTATGCCGTTCGGCCATCTCTCATCCATATATTTATATGTACATATTCTTATTCATTCCTTTACACTTGTGTGTATTAGGTAGTTGTTGTGAAATTGTTAGATTACTTGTTAGACATTACTGCACGGTCGGAACTAGAAGCACAAGCATTTTGCTACACTCGCAGTAACATCTGCTAACCATGTCTATGTGACCAATAAAATTTGATTTGATTTGAAAGTTAAATGTCTTATGTAAATTGTTTGTGTTATGGCTGTTAGTGCCTTGCTCTGAACCTACAGATATACCAACATGCTATATAACTGTCACTCACCTGCACATCTGGCCCTCTCCACCCTCCACCTATTCCTCTGTTTGTGCTGAGTTCACATTTCCTCATTGTGTCTCAGCACGCTGGTTGAAAGCGCTACTGTTGATGACACATACAGTGCCTGCTTGAGCCTGTTGCTGCAGAGGCCCCTGGGTAAAGGGAGCAAATAGGGCATCTTGTCTTGGCACTGAACATGTAAAGGTGATGTATTGAATTAACTATGAAGGTTCTTAATAGATCCATCATAAGGAGGTACTTGAGGTACTGAAAAACATCACTTCGAGATTGCCAAGACCTTGCTGGATCATAATGGAAAGCATCATTGTGCTGTCTGCCCCCTAGTGGGGTACTGAGTATTACTACAACAGCTCAGTACCCCTGGCTCCTGTCTGACAACAGCTCAGTACCCCTGGCTCCTGTCTGATTTGGCTGTGTGTGTGTGTGTGTGTGTGTGTGTGTGTGTGTGTGTGTGTGTGTGTGTGTGTGTGTGTGTGTGTGTGTGTGTGTGTGTGTGTGTGTGTGTGTGTGTGTGTGTGTGTGTGTGTGTGTGTGTGTGTGTATGAAAGACAACTTTTAAATGAAGGTGAGCAAATCAGATACACAGCTTGCCTCGCGTCTGAGACAGTTTGCAGGTAAGCAAATTCCAATAGTATAAATAGCTTGGACGTGTGTGTGTGTGTGTGTGTGTGTGTGTGTGTGTGTGTGTGTGTGTGTGTGTGTGTGTGTGTGTGTGTGTGTGTGTGTGTGTGTGTGTGTGTGTGTGTGTGTGTGTGTGTGTGTGTGCGCTGTAATGGTACCCCAAGTAAGCACAGCCTACCAGGCTGGGATATCGGGCAGACAATACAGTAGATAAGCTGGAGAGGCGCCAGAAGCCAGGGACAGATCCAGTGTCGGCTTATCAGAGAGGAGTCACTGCGGGCCAGGCAGAGGAACTTGAGAAAGAACCTTTGTTTCCAGCAGTGGAGCACCCCGTACCAGCCCACCTCAGCCCCTCACTGGCCCCCCTTGCTCAGTCACCCGAGTGCCCTTGAGTTTGGATCTCTAACTCTCTGTTTCATATTACATTGAGCTTTGATGAGAGAAACTATATGTACCTTGTGGCGCCTAGTTTTGCACTGATTCTGAACTTCACACTGTCATCTGTCCCCCCACACACACACACACAGGCAGGCTGCTGCTCCCCACATGCCTCCCAGACCAGCTTAACTTTACTGCTCCCTGCTGTGGCGGTCCATCAGGGTCATCAAACAGAATTTACAACCCCTCACCCCAAGCAGGCTCCTCTCTGCTCCACTGTTCCAGGCCCAACACCCTCTCCTGAGCTAGTGATGTGCACTGGGAGGGGAATGTAACTTCAGGTTGTTGTGGACTTGTTTTGTATGAGGAGTTTCAACATCGGAGGTCAGTTACAGGTAGTTAGATGGTGTACAGGTAGTTAGATGGTGTATGTGTTGAAATGGGAAGAACACAGTTCTAAAGAGGTGATGTTTTTACTGTGGTAGTTGAGTGAGGAGGGTGTACACATGCAGTGGTTCCTCCTTTAAAAATTGCAAGCTTACACCACGGGACTTAGAGGTAGCCAGCATCACGGCTTCATTGCTCCAGACCACTACAAGGGAGAGTTAGAGCACTCATTATGCATTTGGATCCCAAGGTTTTTATATGACCAATCATATTGAGAGGTTCCAATGGCAAATTTGATGTGAGCCACCCGTCTCTGGTGACTGTCTTCAGCGAAGATGGCTGACAAAACAAATAGACACATTTTTTCAATTTTCGCCTAAAAGGACTAATCTAAATGCCTGTAGCTCAGGCCCTGAAGCAAGGATATGCATATTATTGATACTATTTGAAAGGAAACACTTTGAAGTTTGTGGAAATGGGAATTGAATGTAAAAAAACAACCGTTTTTCCCCCTCTACCACCAACTATGAAATGCAACAGAAATGGTCCACAGTATGAGCAAACTACATGACATTTAGTGTGAAGTCACCCAGTTACATTTGGGCAAATCACGAAGGACACATTAACATTCACATTACATCTTTCTGCGAGAATATCGTCAAATCTGTATACTTGCACATTTATTTAGTTTTTCCAGTATTAGTAGCCCTATTATAAGTTCAACATTTGCAAAACAACCAGTGTTCATAACTTCATAACTCTCCGTATTCTTAGAATTGTTGTGCAAAAGGAAAAGGCTTGCTGTGGCAGAAGGTTAGCAGCTACATTTTACGACAGATATGGGGTACTCCAGATACTCCCGTAAAGCCCAGCTCATTAGCTATCTAGCTAGCTTTGTTTTACCCCGATTTGTTCTTATTTAGCAAAGTTACAGTTGATCAAGTGAAGACCACTCGCGTCATCAGCGTGCCATGAAGGTGTCGCTCTCTGACCAAATGTGTGGTGTCCAGTAGGATATAATACACCCCTAATGATACAGTGAAGTCTGGTTATGTTCTAGGATCTCTGAGGAATAAATACGCATGTGATTTGACTGGTTGAAACAACGTTTAGGGTTAGATTTTCACAGATTCTTTTCTTTGCAAATTGAACGAGTGGAAATACAAAATCGATCGTGCATGCTATATGGACCTTAAATTCAGAGGTGAATTTATCAAACATATCGCGTTGAAAAAGTGTTTTGTTGATAGGAGCTCTCCTCAAACAATAGCATGGCATGTTTTCATAGTAATAGCTACTGTAAATTGGACAGTGCAGTGATATTAATACGAATTTAAGCTTTCAGCCGATGTAAGACACTTATATGTACCGACATTTGTTGTTTCTCTAAAATCTGCAATCGTGACACAAGGCGCTGCATGATTTACAACTGTCCTGTTGACGGGACGCCGATCCCTAAGAAGTTTTAATATAGAGACAAACGATTGTGCATATTTTTTTGTCAAAAAGTTAATTTACGAAAATTGCTATTTAGCAAGTTTTTTTACAGTCATATCCAATACCAGGTGTATCAAACTCCATTCTTTGAATGATGCTGTGTCTGCATGTATGTATTACAATTATACACTTCAACAATGTTTACTACTCCTACTCCTGGGACATCAATTACACATTGTAACTATGCAATAGACTAGAAAAATGATTTAAGAAATGGCTGATTTGTAATTCATATATACAGAATAAAAAGACAGTACATTCATGGCTACAAGCGTGCTGAATGACGTGTGGAAGAGAGCGAGGAACCAGATGGGAGTAACTATCCAGGCTATTTGCTCTGAGACCGGCATAATAATGTAATGAAACAAGCAGGGAGCAGGTTTTGAACCCTCAACATTCTAACGCGAAGTCCAGCACGCTATCGACTGTGACCAAATGTATTAATTGGGGTTGGGGCCGATTGTGGCTAAAAACACTTTATCTATTGGAATATTTAACATGAGGAAAGGGGGAAAAGTATTATTACTAGTTTTTCATAAGTGTAGCAGGATGGGCTATTAGCTGAACAATAGACTATTCAACCTTTACTAAAGAATTGTCTAATAGCCAAGCTAGGTGTGATTATTTGGAGCCTTGACCTATATAAAATAACTTAACCTGCTGAGGTAGGCTACGAGGCTTTAATAGGCCTACTTACAATTGCAACTGGTCTAAAATGTAGCATCCTACATAGAACAATCATTTAAAGAAAAAAGTTTGCACTTTCGATCTAAACAATGGAACTAATCATTAAAAGCGCACATTTCTAAATCCCAAACTATAAAAGTAATTGGAAAGGTAGATAGATATAAATATGATGTGTGACATTGTGGTTACAATAAAGAATGTAGCCCATCATGCAAATGTTTCCTATTAGCAGGACAATAGAGTTTTTATAGCCCGGCTACTGTTGTGAAAATCCCTCAACTTGCAATGTATTCAATGCTTAAGTACACTAAAGTGTTACATCTTTATGCTTTCGTTAATCTTCTTGATCTCTCTTTTTTTGTGGCAATTTTGAGCAAATTGCTCAAGGGCCAGTTGATTAGTCTGTGAAGATGACGTTATTGAATGTCTCACCAGCTTTGATCCATGCCTGGGCCTGCAGGACGCAAAGTTTTTTGTTTGTCAGACGAATCATTGGAATCATTGACTCAGTCACGCATTGAAAAGGAGAAGGACGAGGAACGAGATGGAGTCACAATCCATGCAAGGCACACCTGTGAGCTCTGGAACTCCATCTCCGACAGGCAGAGTCAACATACGTGGCGGGTCGTCAGGTCTTCGGTTCACCCTGACATTTCCATTCCTCTTCTGACAACAGATCAACTGCTCACCAGGCACAGCAAGGGCTGCCCGGACCTTTATGCTGTTCTGCTATTCCACGGATGTGTAACCGAAGAGAGAAGAGAGATATCACTAGTCGGCACAGAATACGTAGCCTTCCCGCTGTGGACATCTATTTCAGCACCGTTTCGCGCTGCTCTGAGACAAGCATGGAGAAACGAAAATATTCTAATATCATTAAACTTATTTTTTCAACGACTGCACAAATTTCTTGTTAACAACCTAAAGTTTTGGCAAGTCGGTTAGGACATCTACTTTGTGCATGACACAAGTAATTTCTCCAACAATTGTTTACAGACAGATTATTTCACTTGTATCACAATTCCAGTGGGTCAGAAGTATACATATGCTAAATTGACTGTGCCTTTAAACAGCTTGGAAAATTCCAGAAAATTATATAATTGCTTTAGAAGCTTCTGATGGGCTAATTGACATCATTTGAGGCAATTGGAGGTGTACCTGTGGATGTATTTCAAGGCCTACCTTCAAACTCAGTGCCTCTTCTAAATAAATCAAATCAAAAGAAATCAGCCAAGACCTCAGAAAAAAAATTGTAGACCTCCACAAGTCTGGTTCATCCTTGGGAGCAATTTCCAAACGCTTGAAGGTACCACGTTCATCTGTACAAACAATAGTACGCAAGTATAAACAACATGGGCCAACGCAGCCGTCATACCGCTCAGGAAGGAGACGCGTTCTGTCTCCTAGAGATGAACAACATGGGACCACGCAGCCGTCATACCGCTCAGGAAGGAGATGCGTTCTGTCTCCTAGAGATGAACGTACTTTGGTGTGAAAAGGGCAAATCAATCCCAGAACAACAGCAAAGGACCTTGTGGAGATGCTGGAGGAAATAGGTACAAAAGTATCTATATCCACAGTAAAATTAGTCCTATATCGACATAACCTGAAAGGCCGCTCAGCAAGGAAGAAGCCAGTGCTCCAAAACTGCCATAAAAAAGCCAGACTACGGTTTGCAACTGCACATGGGTACAAATATCGTACTTTTTGGAGAAATGTCCTCTGGTCTGATGAGACAAAAATAGAACTGTTTGGCCATAATGACCATCATTATGTTTGGAGGAAAAAGGGGGAGGCTTGCAAGCCGAAGAACACCATCCCAACCGTGCAACACGGGGATAGCAGCATCATGTTGTAGGGGTGCTTTGCTGCAGGAGGGACTGGTGCACTTCAGAAAATAGATGGCATCATGAGGATGGAAAATGATGTGGATATATTGAAGCAACATCTCAAGACGTCAGTCAGGAAGTTAAAGCTTGGTCGCAAATGGGTCTTCCAAATGGACAATGACCCCAAGCATACTTCCAAAGTTGTGGAAAAATGGCCTAAGGACAACAAAGTCAAGGTATTAGAGTGGCCATCACAAAGCCCTGATCTCAATCCTATAGAAAATGTGTGGGCAGAACTGAAAAAGCTTGTGCGAGCAAGGAGGCCAACAGACCTGACTCACTTACGCCAGCACTGTCAGGGGGAATGGGCCAAAATTCAGTCAACTTATTGTGGGAAGCTTGTGGAAGGCTACACAAAATGTTTGACCCTGTCACGCCCTGGTCGAAGTATTTTGTGTTTATCTTCATGTATTGGGTCAGGCCAGGGTGTGGCATGGGTTTTTGTATGTGGTGTGTATATATTGGGATTGTAGCTAGTGGGGTGATCTAGCAAAGTCTATGGCTGTCTGGAGTGGTTCTCAATCAGAGGCAGGTGTTTATCGTTGTCTCTGATTGGGAACCATATTTAGGCAGCCATATTCTTTGAGTTTGTCGTGGGTGATTGTCCTTAGTGTCCTTGTTCCTGTCTATGTGTTAGTGTACACAAGTATAGGCTGTTTCGGTTTTCGTTACGTTTATTGTTTTTTTTGTAGTGTTTGTATTTAGATTCGTGTTACGTTTGTTTATTAAATTATGGATCGCAATCTACACGCTGCATTTTGGTCCGACTCTCCTTCACCACAAGAGAACCGTTACAGACCCAAGTTAAATCATTTGAAGGCAATGCTACCAAATACTAATTAAGTGTATGTAAACTTCTGACCCACTGAGAATGTGATGAAAGAAATAAAAGATTAAATAAATCATTCTCTCTACTGTTATTCTGACATTTCACATTCTTAAAATAAAGTGGTGATCCTATCTGACCTTATACAGGGACTTTTTACTGGGATTAAATGTCAGGAATTGTGAAAAAGTGAGTTTAAATGTATTTGGCTAAGGTGTATGTAAACTTCCGACTTAAACTGTATACTGTTATTTTATTTAACCTTCTGTTTTACTATATACCTTTTGCTTTGTATATAGACAAACTTACCATCAAAAATCAAATATGGACCTAGTCCCTAGCGAGAAATTTACCCCCACACATGGAGTTTGTGAGGATGCTTAGGACTTGGCTTGCTTTTGCTCTTGCTGCTCTTGCTGCGGGCTATTCCCTGATCCACCTCTACGCAGACGACACCATTGTATACACTTTCGGCCCGTCATTGGACACTGTGCTATCTAACCTCCAATCGAGCTTCAATGCCATACAACACTCCTTCCGTGGCCTCCAACTGCTCTTAAATGCTAGTAAAACCAAATGCATGCTTTTCAACCGATCGCTGCCTGAACCCGCATGCCCGACTAGCATCACCACACTGGATGGTTCCGACCTTGAATATGTGGACACCTATAAGTACCTAGGTTTCTGGCTAGACTGCAAACTCTCCTTCCAGACCCATATCAAACATCTCCAATCGAAAATCAAATCAAGAATCGGCTTTCTATTCCGCAACAAAGCCTCCTTCACTCACGCTGCCAAGCTTACCCTAGTAAAACTGACTATCCTACCGATCCTCGACTTCGGCGACGTCATCTACAAAATTGCTTCCAACACTCTTCTCAGCAAACTGGAAGCAGTTTATCACAGTGCCATCCGTTTTGTCACTAAAGCACCTTATACTACCCACCACTGCGACTTGTATGCTCTAGTCGGCTGGCCCTCGCTACATATTCGTCGCCAGACCCACTGGTTCCAGGTCATCTACAAGGACATGCTAGGCAAAGCTCCACCTTATTTCAGCTCACTGGTCACGATGGCAACACCCATCCGTAGCACGCGCTCCAGCAGGTGTATCTCATTGATCATCCCTAAAGCCAACACCTCATTCGGCCGCCTTTCGTTCCAGTACTCTGCTGCCTGTGACTGGAACGAATTGCAAAAATCGCTGAAGTTGGAGACTTTTATCTCCCTCACCAACTTCAAACATCAGCTAGCTGAGCAGCTAACCGATCGCTGCAGCTGTACATAATCTATTGGTAAATAGCACACCCATTTTCACCTACCTCATCCCCACAGTTTTTATTTATTTACTTTTCTGGTCTTTTGCACACCAATATCTCTACCTGTACATGATCATCTGATCATTTATCACTCCAGTGTTAATCTGCAAAATTGTAATTATTCGCCTACCTCCTCATGCCTTTTGCACACATTGTATATAGACTCCCCTTTTTTCTCTGTGTTACTGACTTGTTAATTTTTTACTCCATGTGTAACTCTGTGTTGTCTGTTCACACTGCTATGCTTTATCTTGACCAGGTCGCAGTTGCAAATGAGAACCTGTTCTCAACTAGCCTACCTGGTTAAATAAAGGTGAAATAAATAAAAAATTGGCTTGCTTGACTAAAATTGTGCACCAGGGCCTCCCACTCCTCTTTCTATTCTGGATAGAATAGCATTGTACGAGATCTTCAGTTTCTTGGCAATTTCTCACATGGAATAGCCTTCATTTCTCAGAAGAAGAATAGACTGACAATTTTCTGGCCAGTATGAGATGATGGTAGCGGGGTGAACAGGTGCTGTAGGTGTCCTGGAGGGCAGGTAGTTTGCCCCCTGTGATGCGTTGTGCAGACCGCACCACTCTCTGGAGAGCCCTGTGGTTGTGGGCGGTGCAGTTGCCGAACCAGGCAATGATACAGCCCGACATTATGCTCTCAATTGTGCATTGTAAAAGTTTGTGAAGGTTTTAGGTGACATGCCAAATTTCTTCAGCCTCCTGAGGTTGAAGAGGCGCTTTCACCTTCTCCACTATACTGTCTGTGTGGGTGGACCATTTCAGTTTGTCCGTGATATGTACTCCGAGGAACTTACAACTTTACACCTTCTCCACTAGTCTCTCAAAGCATGATAATAATGATGACAGAAGTGAGTGCTACGGGACGATAGTCATTTAGTTCAGTTACCTTTGCCTTCTTGGGTACAGGAACAATGTTGGCCATCTTGAAGCATGTGGGGACAGCAGACTGGGATAGGGAGATATGGAATATGTCCGAAAAACACACCAGCCAACTGGTCTGCACATGCTCTGAGGCTAGGGATGCATGATTGATAGATAGGTCAATGATGTGTATTGTGTTTTAAAATGTTTTTTTTTCTAAGTAATTCTTTCCACAGCTTTCCACAAGTTATGCATACACAACAAGAAATAAACATCTCTGATAAATATGTAATCTATCCTATGATCTCATATACTGATATTCAGCACCACAATACATTACTTGTGTTTATGTTGTGTTTCCATAGGATGTGTTTGGGCAGAGTGGGAGTCGGCGTGGGGACGGGACATGGGGTCCCCGCCAGAAAGGCTCGGTGGGACGAGGGGATGTCTTTGTGGTGGACGAGGACACAGACCTGGCTGATCCAATCCTCCAGGGGGGACACCGCAACCCTCAGTGGAAACCCAGCAGTCAGGGCCCCAAAGGCAGCCGTGAGGGCAAGCCTGAGCCCTCCTCCAAACTCTTGGAGGAGAACATCACCACGGACAAGAAGACAAAAGACTCTGGAGGGAGGGGCGTCGGCCTGTTTCCCGCAAAACCCTTGGATGACATCATTATTGATTTGGACCCTGGGTTTTCCCCGAAGAAGCCCTCAGTGGAGTTTCCCCAAGTCGATAAGACTCAGATAGAGACCCCCCTGGACCAGGAGCACCCAGACTCTAACCTGCTGAGAGAGGAGGTGGAGTGGCCTCAGACCCCTTCTCAGACTGCCTTCACCCCCACCTCAGAGCCCCCTGCCCCCCCTGTGGAGGCTGTAACTGAGGAGAGGAGACCCACCACACACATCCCCACCCAGCCAGACCCTGACCGGGCTATCACTGTGGAACGAGGACCAGAACGCCCACGCACAGTGTCCATCGTACACAGGGAAGGGGATCTGGTTCTGGGCTCTGATGGCCAGATGTATAGGCTCCAGAGAGGGCCCCCAGGCCGAATGGGGCCCCCAGGAATGGAGGTAAGTGTCTTCAACATCTTCCTCAACTTTTTCGCAGTGCCAGTGCTCATGTGTCATGTTGTGTAACTTTTAATGTTCATGTTTATGGAGGGTGATGCTTACTGCTTGGGACAGTTAATTTGTGGTTTTGATGTTAGAGCAGAGATCGTTGTCTTGCTTACCACTTTTTTTTATGTAAACAAGAAAACAAACCTAACATAATAATAATAGTAATAATGATTATAATATTAATAACTTTATTTGTCAAATTCGCTTTTCAATACAAGTAACAAAGTCCTTCGGATCATACAATAATGAATGGAGCATTATGAAATCAGAAAATATATTCTGTGTTTGGCCTTTAGGTTCGGCATCAATCTGAATATAATCAACAGCCTTGATCTTGTTAAAACATGATTTAACCCTGATGTCTTTCATGTTCCTCTCCTTACATTAGCTACTCCACGGCTCCAAATGGCACCATAAGTGTCAATGCCTTCACTGCATTAGTCGCAGCAAGCATATCAACAAGCCTCTTTGATTGGTGGAGGGGGCGTGAAGCCCTTAGGGCCGCCAGAACCAGACCCAGATGGAGCAACATCTGGCCCATTTTGGTCCTGGTCCTGGAGCCTCAGCCTGGCTCTCTTGCTGCTATAAAAGCCTGGGATCACTCGGCACCATTACTGTGATTTATCCCGGCTGTATCGAACATGATAGATGTCCTGCTGGCCAGGAGTAAATGGCTCTGTAGTGGAGAAGGCTGCAATAATTAAGCCCCCTCTCATGTAAAGCAAGGCTATGGTCTAGATGTCCTGGCGATTGTGTTGTATGTCAGGCCTGCGGAGGGTGTGTGTGTGTGTGTGCTTGCGTGTGTGTGTGTGACTGTTAGGTGAGGCTGGTCTGGCTATAGCTCCCTCAAATGACATGGACAAATTTTAATGTCCTCGTTGCATGTAAATCTTCTGTGATATTTGACGTGACATATACACTGAGTGGACTAAACATTAGGAACACCTCTTTCCATGACATAGACTGACCAGATGAATCCAGGTGAAAGCTATGATCCCTTATTGATGTCACTTGTTAAATCTGCTTCAATCAGTGTAGACGAAGGGGAGGAGACAGGTTAAATAATGATTGTTAAGCCTTGAGACAATTGAAACATGGGTTGTGTATGTGTGCCATTCAGAGGGTGAATGGCCAAGACAAAATATTTGTCTTTTTTTTAACGGGGTATGGTAGTAGGTGCCAGGCGCACCAGTTTGAGTGTGTCAAGAACTGCAATGCTGCTGGGTTTTCATGCTCAACAGTTTCCCGTGTGTATCAAGAATGGTCCACCACCCAGAGGACATCCAGCCAACTTGACACAACTTTGGGAAGCAATGGAGTCAACATGGGCCAGCATCCCTGTGGAATGCTTTCGACACCTTGAGTCTATCTATGTCCCGACAAATTGGGGCTGAGGGCAAAAGGGGGTGCAACTCAACATTAGGAAGGTGTTCTTAATTAATCAATCAGTCAAATGTATTTATAAAGCCCTTTTTACATCAGCAGATGTCACAAAGTGCGCATATAGAAACCCAGACTAAATCCCCAAACAGCAAGCAATGCAGATGTAGAAGCACGGTGGCTAGGAAAAAACTCCCTAAAAAGGGAGGAACCTAGGAAGAAACCTATAGAGGAACCATGATCTGAGGGGTGGCCAGTCCTCTTCTGGCTGTGCCAGGTGGAGATTATAAGAGTACATGGCCATTAAGGCCAGATCGTTCTTCAAGATGCTCAAATGTTTGTAGATGACCAGCAGGGTCAAATGATAATCACAGTGGTTGTAGAGGGTGCAACAGATCAGCACCTCAGGAGTAAATGTCAGTTGGGTCTTCATAGCCAAGCATTCAGAGATCGAGACAGCAGGTGCGGTAGAGGGAGAGAGAGAGAGGGAGAGGGAGGGAGAGTGAGAGGGATGTTTTGTACACTCAGTGTATGATAGCTGACTAAAAAGACCAGAACATGCTGCCCTATATACATAGACATTGAATCACTGGTCACTTTATTAATGGAACACTAGACAATAATAATGTTTACATACTGCTTTACTCATTTCATATGTATATGCTGTATTCTATTCTACTGTATTTAGCCAATGCCACTCCGACATTGCTCGTCCTAATATTTATGTTTCTTAATTCCATTCTTTTACTGTTAGATTTGTGTGTATTGTTGTGAATTGTTAGATACTACTGCACGTTTGGAGCTAAACGGTGGGGAGGAAGTGTTTTGACTTTCATAGGCAGCGGGCCGTGGTGGAAACCCTGGTGAAGGAAAGCTTTACAGGGGTCAGCTGCTCTCCTCTGGCTGCCTGTCTCAGTCTGTTAATAGTGGACAGGGTAGATGTTGTAAAACATTTGGTAGTTTATAACAGTACGATATTAAGCTGTAGATGCATATGATGGGCTCTTTGTCAACACTCATTTGGATTTTAAGTTTAGTCTGTTGATCAATGTGTTATTGTTTTTTTGTTGTGCTTGAGCTTACAAGAGCATTGGTTACTTCACATTTGATTGTATGATACAGGAGCTACATCTCTGTATATGAGAAGTTAAGAAGTCCTCTGCACTCCACTACATCTCTGAGTTAACTTGACTTAATGTCTCACATGTTCTGTTCCCTTTCTTTTCTCATTTACTTTCTCCAGGGCTTTCCCGGTCACGCTGGCTTACGTGGGTTTAAAGGTGACAGGGTAAGAGGATCTGACATTTTGGAATGACTTGAGGTGGCTTCAATTTATGACAATGGCCTTTGGGTTTGACTCTGCTTGATCTCACATTTGAATGCACCTTAACTTTGTCTTTGTAAATTATGGAACTGCGTTAGGATCAGAGCCTGAGTAGCTAATTGTTTTACGACTGAAGTTGACATAATACGTCATGTGTTTACAACAATAAACCCCTAGCTTTTCAGCCTCTCTTTGACTCCAAGTCCTCCTGGAAAATCTCTCACAGTCCATTATGACTGACTGTATGACTTCAGCTTACTCATTCTAGGTGTAGATAACTAGTACCTATGATGTTTCTCACAGGGCCAGCTGGGGCCTGAGGGGCGTGCAGGGCGACAGGGGGATCCAGGCCCCCCCGGCCCACCTGGTCTCCCGTCCTTCTACCTGTGGAAGAACACTATTGAGGAGTGGGCTGCTTTTCGGGTGAGTTGACAACCCCCATTCCATCCCAAATCCTACTCCAACCTCACGCTCACGCTTTACCTAGAATTAAATATATTTCTAAAAACTAAAATCATTGTATTTGCGACAAACCATTCACTGAACCCTAAACCTCAACCAAATCTTGCAATGAATAATGTGTAAATTGAGCATGTTGAGGAGACTAAACTGCTTGTTGTAACCCTGGACTGTAAACTGTTATGGTCAAAACATATAGTTGCAACAGTAGCTCAGATGGGGAAAGGTCTGTCCATAATAAAACGATGCTCTGCTTCCTTGACATCATTATTAACAAAACAAGTCCTACAGGCAATGCACGAGCTGTCTGTTCAAACTACTAGCACACAGCTCAGATAACTATGCATACCCCACAAGACATGCCACAAGAGTTCTCTTCACAGTCCCCAAGTCCAGAACAGACTATAGGAGGCACACAGTACTACATAGAGCCTTGACTAGATGGAACTATATTCTACATCAGGTAACTCATGCAAGCAGTAAAATCACATTTAAAAAACAGATACAACTACACCTTATGGAACAATGTGAACTGTGAAGAGACACACACAGGGACACACACACACATACGCACACACACACTAGCACACACACTCTACATACACGTGCATTGTATTGTACATATGTCGTGGTGTAACAATGTTATATGATGTACTGTTTTATTTTGGGGGTTTTGTATGATATAAGTGCCTTAATGTGTTTGGACCCCAAGAAGAGTAGCTGCTGCCTTGGCAACAGCTAATGGTGATCCCTAATAAATACTAATACCTCACCCCATCTCACTTAAAATCAGCCTCACTCCAACCCCCAACTCAAACCTGTCACGTGTCAACTCCACCCCCAAATCCCACCCGCAGCAATAACCCAACCTTGCCCCAACTCTCACCTAAAGGCGTCTGCATACTAGGTTCAGTGTGCTCCTAGCAGAACGCGGCTAGGTGAAGTGAACGTCTGTGCCTTGCATACTCCTTTATAAGACCTTCGCTTGAAAAACTAGAAAAAGGTGGCAGTAGTACTGTTTGTCCCTTTTGAGATGACGTAGCCTCAATGTAGTCAAAATTAATCTTAGATAAAACTCAAGAAATCTGTAATTCATTTTCACATTTTTGCTGAGGAGGTCTTTGTCGCAAACTTTTATATCCAACTAATATGTTTGGTGCAGTATTTCTCAAGTAAGAAAATCAATCCTAAAAAGATATACACAAACTGTTTGGGATGGGAAGCATGCAGATGCCTTACCTCAACTCCACAAGGACATACAGTATTAGGCCCTATAGACTGCCCGTGCAGGGTTGCAAAATTCTGGTAACTTTCCCCGAAATTCCCAGGTATTGCCCAGAGGTTTTCCCAGGCTAGCTGTACATTCTTTGACCCCACACTGCTGGTGCGTGTGAGCCGGTGCTCCATCTATCCCTCATCAGTTTAATCCCCCTGCCTGCTCTGAGTCTGAGACTGACTGCAGCTGCAGGCTGTATAGTACAGCATGACTATCAGCGTGACAGAAAACTGCATGGCCATTATTGAATAAAGATGCTGTGTAAGAATAAAAGGCCATTTGTTACTCTGGGCTTTGAACTGAGCCATGTGGTCAGACAGCGAATAGATACTGCTATCTATTTCAAATGAGTTGGGATGATAAAACTAGCTTTGATTTTAGCCCCAGTGCTTTTTCTTGAGAGAATAAGGCACAGAAAAAAACTAAGAAAACCAGGTCTGAAAACAGCTGACACTTTTATTTATGAGTGAAATGTCCCATTAATATGGCAATGCTATGAATTATGGTTGAAGGAATCAATATACATTACATTTTCTTATCGTTTTGATTCCTGACTCGTGAAACTTTAAATAATTTGTCATGTCTCCATGTTTCTTCCAGCAAACATCTTTCTACCATTTGCTCTATGCTGGCTGGCCTGTAAGTAATGGACACCCATGACTAGGACTAGAGTGGGAATGCATCCCAAATGGCACCCTATTCCCTATATAGTGCACTACTTTTGACCAGAGCCCTATGGGTCTTGGTAAAAATGGTGCACTATAAAGAGGAATAGGGTGCCATTTGGGAGACATGAAGGGTCTTATAGAGTATATGGGTCATAAAATACAGCAGGGTGTGTTTTGGTTCTTCCTGGCACTGTTTTCTTCTCTGTGTGCTTGCAGAGGGAGCAGGGACCCCCAGGACCAGCTGGGGAGATGGGAAAGACAGGCCCACAGGTGAGCGAAACCCCTTCCCTGCATATTTGGTCCTACATTAGGTTTGGTAGAGAGTCTCATCATCTGGGTAGTATACCATGAATACTGATTTAAATGTCATAATGCAGTTGATATGAATGCCTGATCAATGAATCAACACTCAGCAAAAGTGTTGATTAATACTGTTTGACCTATTGTGAGTTACACATTTTTCTTTCTCTGCCTGTCTGTCTTGCCTCCCCCTTCTCTCTTTCTTTCTCTCTTTCTTATCCCACCCAGGGGCCAACAGGGGATCCTGGCCAACGAGGGCCTCCAGGAATAATTGGAGAAATGGTAAGTACTGATGACAGGAGCAATGTTTGTTGTCGTACGCACATCCTTAAAAGTATAGGGGCTGTATTAATAAAGTGTACATACTGTAAAAATATCAGAAAGGCCTGCACACTATATTTCAATCCAAGATGACGTGCTGAAAATCCTCTGGATGGAAACGTTGCCATTAAAGGTGATCATTAGGATCATAGAGTGTGAGGGTCTTTCTGTTATCAAATCAAAATAACATATTTTTGAGTACTGATGACATCCATTCTGAGTTTAGGCGCATTACTGTTATACAATAACACCCAATGACCCCATTGTTGTCCCTGGGAAATTGGTCAAATCAAAATGGCTCAAGTTGTTTTTGCAGCTGAATTAATAGATGCCATAATGCTATGAGGATTTGACTGTACTAAACATGTACTCAAAGAAAGTGTGGGAGTGTGCGAGAATCTGTTTAGCGGTTAGCACTTTGTAGAGCTAAAGGTATTAGCATCTCAGGCTCTTCCCACATCCCTCACAACCACACAAACACATTAGCACAAGGCTTGGAGCGTGATTTCCAAAGCTGTGGCTTTGTGGCAACAGAAAAACACAGAAAAAAGAGACCTCAGCTGAACTGAGCACTGACGCTACCAGCCTAACAAGACGGCCCACATCATAGACTGCTGAGGTTTTGGGTACAGTTGTAAAAACTTCCTCTCCCTCCTCAATACGAAAGCTACGATGTCTGGGCTGTGTGGCACACACGTGGCGTGGAGAATGGCTGTATTATGTGTGTGTGTGTGCGCGTGTGCGTGTGTGTGCGCGTGTGCGTGTGTGTGTGTGTGTGTGTGTGTGTGTGTGTGTGTGTGTGTGTGTGTGTGTGTGTGTGTGTGTGTGTGTGTGTGTGTGTGTGTATACACAGATACAGTATGTATATGTGCTAGTGATGCACCGATATGACATTTTTGGCCAATACCGATATCCAATATTTTCCTTGCCAAAAAACCCCGATACTGATAACCAATATTTAACAATTTAGCAGCCTTTTAAATAGTTAACATGGACACAGTGGTCTAAGGCACTCAGTGCAAGAGGCATCACTACAGTCTCTGGTTCGAATCCAGGCTGTATCACAATTGCACAATTGGCCCAGTGTCGTTCGGGCCGTCATTGTAAATAAGGATTTGTTCTTAACTGACTTGCCTAGTTAAATATAGGTTACACACACCACACTGACCAGAAGGTTATTTTGTTGGCATTTCCGTATGTCCCCATTACCAGTAAAACACAATCAAAACCTATTTCTTTCACTTACTTGCTGTGCGGTTTTGTTGTTAATTTGTTCAGTCGTTTCATTCTCAACCAGTATTTCTATGGAAGGCCGTCTGGGTCTTTGCGTGTCAAAAAAGATACACGTTAAATAACACTATTTGACGTGTCAAATAACACGACATAATCTGTTTCAGTAGCTATAGTTAGATAGCTAACTATATAGCTCGGTGTCATCATATAAAATAACCCTAATTTATAAGTCAGTTCTTATTTGATTAATGGTTGTCGGACCCAACCATGTGAAGCTAGGCACAATAGTGGACTTCAAAATAAAAGTATGGCATAATTATACTATTTATATTAATTGGCATCACTGTCAATGACATACTTTTATTTTGCACGCAAACTGCAAATTCCACTATTGTGCCTTACCCCTGACCCCTTATAACACATAACCCGGTCCGGTTGAGCCCCACTAGGCAGATGAAGCTAGCTGGCTGCTTATAACGTTAGCTTTGGGCAACAGGGTTAAAGAGTTGGCTAGCTATTTATTTTCATGAACTGAAATTCAATTTCCATTGGCGATCATCAAGTGGAAACATAGCTAATACTTACTCACAAGGATTCCTAAATCATTGCTAAATATAATGAAATTACTACAGTTTCTAGTGGCTAGTTGTATTGGTGCTAGCTAGGTACCAAGCTAAAACTAGCTATCCCAGAAGTTGTGGTTGAACAAATTATGCTTTATTACCAACGCGGTATGGTTAGCAGGTCGTTCGTGGTTGGAGTTTGCTTGTTTACAAACTTTTTTGTACAGCTTTGACAGTGCTATTGTATCTTTTTTGGCACGCAAATACCCAAACGGCGTTCCATAGTATAGTATGTATGTTGTGAAGCTAATAGCAACGACACTATTACTGTGTAACTCCGGTAGGGCAACATCTGAAAAACAGAGCACTTGGTAGTGTGTACCGGTGCTCGACCAGTCGGCGAAAGCCAACATCACCCACGACAGAAAACAGTTGATTGAATTCCATTATCTTGGCTTTAATGGATTTCCCCTTTGAGTTGTCTCTCTGAAATGTTCTTACTCTTTCAAATGACTGCTTGACTTGACTGCTCGATCCGCACAGCAGACATTGTGTGGGTTATGTTAGGAATGCTGTTTAGGAATGCTGTGTTGCGCGTGTAGCGCTAAATTTTACACGGCGTCATTACGGCATGTACCTACGTTATATAGGTATGCACAGTACCTTTGACATCGTTTTTTAACATCGGTGTCGGCCGATAACGATGTTGGCATATTTAGCTAATATCGTCCGATTCCGATATGTTCACCGACATATAATACATCCCTAATATGTGCACCTGAGAACTAATTGATCAGTCTGGGGAGCTTCTGCATGTACAATATCAATTACTGTCCACACACACATACGCACGCACACACACACACACACACATAAAATATCAATCACTTTTCAGGCCCAGAAATATAACACTGTCCAAACTGCCAAGAGCTAACAGGTGTTTAAGCTATCTGATTTGTACATGTTCTCCACCTGTCTGCAGTGCAAGTTATTGATTACAAGGGGGTCTAAAGTCTAACATGAAGATAAACAAATAATGCCACCACTTCTCATCCTCTTGATAAGCTCTCAGTCACACCCTATTGGGCAGGGTGTCTTAAATAGCATTCCTGTACAGTACTAGTCAAAGGTTTGGACATACCTACTCATTCCAGGATTTTTCTTTCTTTTTATTATTTTCTACATAGAATAATAATAGTGAAGACATCACAACTATGAAATAACACATTGAATCATGTAGTAACCAAAAACGTGTTAAGTCAAATCAAAATATATTTTATACAGCCACCCTTTCCCTTGATGACAGCTTTGCTCACTCTTGGCATTCTCTCAACCAGCTTCATGAGGTTTTATGCATTTCAGTTAACACTTGTGCCTTCTTAATTTGTGGAATTTCTTTCCTTCTTAATGCGTTTGAGACAATCAGTTGTGTTGTGACAAGGTAGGGGTGGTATACAGAAATAGCCCTATTTGGTAAAAGACCATGTCCATATTATGGCAAGAACAGCTCAAATAAGCAAAGAGAAATGACAGTCCATCATTACTGTAAGACATGAAGGTCAGTCAATCCAGAAATTTCTAGAACTTTTAAAGTTTCTTACAAGTGCCATCACAAAAATCATCAAGCGCTATGATGAAACTGGCTCTCAGGAAACGAAAACCCGGAGTTACCTCTGCTGCAGAGGATAAGTTCATTAGAGTTAACTGCACCTCAGATTCCAGCCCAAATAAATGCTTCACAGAGTTCAAGTAACAGACACATCTCAACATCAACTGTCCCATTTGGGATGTAGCCCAGGTGTGTTATGATGTGTCCTCACTGTGTCACGTTTACACAGTCTCGGATCGGGTAATGGTGTCCCTGTCACAGAACCATAGACTCTGAATGGGTGATAATGTCTCTGTCATGGATCCACAGCCTTTGATTGGGTGATGGTGTCTCTGTCACAGATCCACAGTCTCTGATTGGGTGATGGTGTCTGTTATATTGCAGGGTGAGCCGGGCCAAAAGGGCGTGGCGGGCAGAGCAGGGCTCCATGGGAAATATGGAGAGAATGGGCTGGACGGTCAGTCTGGGATGCCGGGTGACCCTGGGCGACAGGTGAGGGCACCACTTGGTGATTACATGATAACCTTCTTATTATGAACCCATCTGTTCTCAGAAACAACCATTCTAGCCATGCCCTATATTTAGTGTACTACTTTTGACCAGTAAGTATTTCCTAAGAAGTGCACTATATAGGGAATAGGGTGCTATTTCTGTTTTATCTCTGATTATATCAATGATTGCTGTCTCATTTTTTTTAGGGACCCTTCGGGTATAGGGGAGAAGGCGGTTCCAAAGGAGAAAAAGGGGACGAGGTAAGGGGGTTGGATAGTGAAACAGTGCCCTTATAAATTCTGAAATATTGGTCTAATGAGTGTACCAATGAAGAGCACAAGTCGTTTGTACTTTCTATGAAGTACATACAGTGCATTGGGAAAGTATTTCAGCCTTTTTATTAAATTGATTAAGTACAAACAATTCCTCAGAAATCTACACACAATACCCCATAATGACAAAACAAAATCAGGTTTTCAGAAATGTTTGCAAATGTATACAAAATTAAAAAACAGATACTTTATTTACATAAGTATTCAGACCCAGGTGCATCTGGTTTCCACTGATCATCCTTGATATGTTTCTTCAACTTGATTGGAATCCACCTGTGGTAAATTCAGTTGATAGGGCATTAAAACAACGCCAGGGTTGGGTTTTTACGTAGAATGTAACCAGACTGTAGGCTTTGGATAAAAGTCTGATATATATATATATATTAAAACATTTTTTTTAACCAGGTAGGCTAGTTGAGAACAAGTTCTCATTTACAACTGCCACCTGGCCAAGATAAAACAAAGCAATATGACACAAACAACAACACAAAGTTACATATAGAATAAACAAACATACAGTCAATAATACAACAGAAAAAGTCTATATACAGTATGTGCAAATGAGGTAGGATAAGGAAGTTTAGGCAATAAATAGGCCATAGCGGTGTCGTGTCTTTGGCTATGCCAGATTAAGTGATATGACATGCTATTCTATAAAATAATTTATCCGTAATTAATATCACCTGATTGAGCTAATCATGTAAATGTAATTAACTAGAGAGTCGGGGCATCACAAAATAATATTTATAGAGCTGTTATCTTATGCCATTTAGCAGACACTTTTATCCAAAGCGACTTACAGTCATGTGTGCATACATTCTACGTATGGGTGATCCCGGGAATCAAACCCACTACCCTGGCGTTACAAGCGCCATGCTCTACCAACTGAGCTACAGAAGGACCACTTCCGAATAAACTCTTAAAGACCTAGTCATATTTTACATCAATAGCAGTCAATATTAATTATCACCTTAATTCAGTCTCACCTGAAAGTTGTAAATTCTTGGTTAGCTTCACGAACCCTGGCTAACAAGTTGAATCAGCAATACAAAATTGGGTTTCATTATTTATTTACTAAATACCTAACTAATCACACAGAATTGCATATACACAGAATTAACCATACCTTGATTACAAATTACGTCATAAAGGAAAACGTCCCTAGCGGGCGGAACAGATATGACAGCTGGTTACACAAAAGAAAAGGGCTGGGTTTGAATGAAAGAACGGGAAGACTGAGGACCAAAGGAAGAAGCTGTGCTATCGTAAATACAGTATCTTATGCATTCTAAATTACCGCCCATTTGGAAAAGGAAAATGCAATAACTATTTACTCTGAGCTGCGCTTCGGTAGGTTGGTGGTAGATAGAAGGCCGTGTTGCCAAACCGAGCCCTTTGTCCTTTGAAGAATGTCTCTGGTGGTCAATTGGATACGTTGTAGTAACGTCGTTGTGTGATAGACGGGATACTCTGTCTGTTCCTTCCTAACCCTCGTTTGCAGCTGCTGTTGCTAACTCAACGGCTAGGAGGTATTACTTCTGTAGTGAATAAGAATTCAAAGTTCAAACCATTCGCAACCAAAGCCCATGCTGATGTTGGCTTCGTTCTGTAGTTATTATCTGAACCATTCTGACATCGGACCTTCGTCCTCACATCCTCGGCACAGGAGGTTATATTGTCGTCAAGGCTTTATATAGGAAGGGAGAGGAGGGCATGTTTGAAAAGGTTTATAACCTATGTCCCTTCACAGGGGCGGGCCACTGACTGAGCAGAGCCCTAACCTTATGAAAACCCAAATCTCTCATTTGGAAGCTAAAATTACATTTCATCTCACCAATAATTTAATATTCAAACATTTATATTGAACAACAATTCCATGTGAATCCGATAACTACAATATGCAGACTTTCCACTGTAGAGTTTGTCATCTTATCATCGATGTCTCAGATGACAACCAAACTGACATTACATTCATTAAGTACCACCGCATATGTTCAATTGGTCAGGTTACCAGAATATAGTTAATTTCCCCCGACCTCCTGCAGTTCCCAGAATCTCTATGTTAAAAAAGGGGTTTTCAAATTTCACATCAGTAGGGTATAGAGAGGAAAAAGGGGGAACGAGGTATTTATGATTGTCATAAACCTAACCCCAGGCCAACGTCATGACAGCGGCAAAATAATTACAATATAGCAATTAAACACTGGAATGATAGATGTGCAGAAGGTGAGTGTGCAAGTACTGGGGTACAAAAGAGCAAAATAAATAACAGTATGGGGATGAGGAAGTTGGATGGGCTATTTACATATGGGCTATGTACAGGTACAGTGATTTCTGAGCAGCTCTGAAAGCTGGTGCTTAAAGCTAGTAAGGGAGATATGAGTCTCCAGCTTCAGTGATTGTTTTTCAGTTCGTTCCAGTCATTGATAGCAGAGAACTGGAAGGAAAGGCGGCCGAATGAGGAATTGGCTTTGGGGTTGACCAGTGAAATATACCTGGTGGAGCGTTCGCTAAGGGTGGGTGCTGCTATGGTGACCAGTGAGCTGAGATAAGGTGGGGCTTTACCTAGCGAAGACTTATAGATGACCTGGAGCCAGTGGGTTTGGCGAACAATGTGAAGTGATGGCCAACCAACGAGAGCATACAGGTCGCTGTGGTGGGTAGTATATGGGGCTTTGATGACAAAACGGATGGCACTGTGATAGACTGCATCCAATTTTCTGAGTATATTGTTGGAGGCTATTTTGTAAATGACATCGCCGATGTCAAGGATTGGTATGATGGTCAGTTTTATGAGGGTATGTTTGGCAGCATGAGTGAAGGATGCTTTGTTTGCGAAATAGGGAGCCGATTCTAGATTTAATTTTGGATTGGAGATGCTTAATGTGAGTCTGGAAGGAGAGTTTACAGTCTAACCAGACACCTAGGTATTTGTAGTTGTCCACATATTCTAAGTCAGAAGTCAGAGTAGTGATGCTGGATGGGCGGTTAGGTGTGGGCAGCGATCTGTTGAAGAGCATGCATTTAGTTTTACTTGTAGCTGGAGGCCACGGAAGGAGAGTTGTATGGCATTGAAGCTCGTCTGGAGGTTGGTTAACACAGTGTCCAAAGAAGGGCTAGAAGTTTACAGAATGGTGTCGTCTGCGTAGAGCTGGATCAGAGAATCACCTGCAGCAAGAGCAACATCATTGATGTATACAGAGAAAAGAGACAGCCCAAGGATTGAACCCTGTGGCACCCCCATAGAGACTGCCAAAGGCCCGGACAACAGGCCCTCCGATTTGAAACACTGAACTCTGAACTCTGTCTGAGAAGTAGTTGGTTAACCAGGCAAGGCAGTCATTTGAGAAACCAAAGCTGTTGAGTCTGCCAATAAGAATGTGGTGATTGACAGAGTCGAAAGCCTTCGCCAGGTCTATGAATACAGCTGCACAGTATTGTCTCTTATCGATGGCGGTTATGATATCATTTAGGACCTTGGGTTTGGCTGAGGTGCACCCATGGCCTACTCGGAAACCAGATTGCATAGCGGAGAAGGTACGGTGGGATTCGAAATGGTCTATGATCTGTTTGTTAACTTTGCTTTCGAAATCCTTAGAAAGGCTGGATAGGATAGATTTATGTCTGTAGCAGTTTGGGTCTAGAGTGTCTCCTCCGTTGAAGAGGGGGATGACCGTGGCAGCTTTCTAATCTTTGGGGATCTCAGACGATATGAAAGAGAGGTTGAACAGGCTAGTAATAGGGATTGCAACAATTTTGTCGGATCATTTTTGAAAAGAGGGTCCAGATTGTCTAGCCTGGCTGTTTTGTAGGGGTTCAGATTTTGCAGCTCTTGGAAAGGCACACAGCTGTCTATATAAGGTCCCACAGTTGAAAGTCAAATCAAATCAAATCAAATTTATTTATATAGCCCTTCGTACATCAGCTGATATCTCAAAGTGCTGTACAGAAACCCAGCCTAAAACCCCAAACAGCAAACAATGCAAGTGTAAAAGCACGGTGGCTAGGAAAAACTCCCTAGAAAGGCCAAAACCTAGGAAGAAACCTAGAGAGGAACCGGGCTATGTGGGGTGGCCAGTCCTCTTCTGGCTGTGCCGGGTAGAGATTATAACAGAACATGACCAAGATGTTCATAAATGACCAGCATGGTCGAATAATAATAAGGCAGAACAGTTGAAACTGGAGCAGCAGCACAGTCAGGTGGACTGGGGACAGCAAGGAGTCATCATGTCAGGTAGTCCTGGGGCACGGTCCTAGGGCTCAGGTCCTCCGAGAGAGAGAAAGAAAGAGAGAATTAGAGAGAGCATATGTGGGGTGGCCAGTCCTCTTCTGGCTGTGCCGGGTGGAGATTATAACAGAACGTGGCCAAGATGTGCAAATGTTCATAAATGACCAGCATGGTTGAATAATAGTAAGGCAGAACAGTTGAAACTGGAGCAGCAGCATGGCCAGGTGGACTGGGGACAGCAAGGAGTCATCATGTCAGGTAGTCCTGGGACATGGTCCTAGGGCCCAGGCCAGTTGAAACTGGAGCAGCAGCATGGCCAGGTGGACTGGGGACAGCAAGGAGTCATCATGTCAGGTAGTCCTGGGGCATGGTCCTAGGGTTCAGGTTCTCCGAGAGAGAGAAAGAAAGAGAGAAGGAGAGAATTAGAGAACGCACACTTAGATTCACACTGGACACCGAATAGGACAGGAGAAGTGCTCCAGATATAACAAACTGACCCTAGCCCCCCGACACATAAACTACTGCAGCATAAATACTGGAGGCTGAGACAGGAGGGGTCAGGAGACACTGTGGCCCCATCCGAGGACACCCCCGGACAGGGCCAAACAGGAAGGATATAACCCCACCCACTTTGCCAAAGCACAGCCCCCACACCACAAGAGGGATATCTTCAACCACCAACTTACCATCCTGAGACAAGGCCGAGTATAGCCCACAAAGATCTCCGCCACGGTACAACCCAAGGGGGGCCAACACAGATAGGCTGACCACAACAGTGAATCAACCCACCCAGGTGACGCACCCCCCCAGGGACGGCATGAGAGATCCCCAGCAAGCCAGTGACTCAGCCCCGTAACAGGGTTAGAGGCAGAGAATCCCAGTGGAAAGAGGGGAACCGGCCAGGCAGAGACAGCAAGGGCGGTTCGTTGCTCCAGAGCCTTTCCGTTCACCTTCCCACTCCTGGGCCAGACTACACTCAATCATATGACCCACTGAAGAGATGAGTCTTCAGTAAAGACTTAAAGGTTGAGACCGAGTTTGCGTCTCTGACATGGGTAGGCAGACCGTTCCATAAAAATGGAGCTCTATAGGAGAAAGCCCTGCCTCCAGCTGTTTGCTTAGAAATTCTAGGGACAATTAGGAGGCCTGCGTCTTGTGACCATAGCGTACGTGTAGGTATGTACGGCAGGACCAAATCAGAGAGGTAGGTAGGAGCAAGCCCATGTAATGCTTTGTAGGTTAGCAGTAAAACCTTGAAATCAGCCCTTGCTTTGACAGGAAGCCAGTGTAGAGAGGCTACGTTACGTAGATGGAAAAAAGCTGTCCTCGAAATGGTCTTGATATGTTCTTCAAAAGAGAGATCAGGGTCCAGAGTAACGCCGAGGTCCTTCACAGTTTTATTTGAGACGACTGTACAACCATTAAGATTAATTGTCAGATTCAACAGAAGATCTCTTTGTTTCTTGGGACCTAGAACAAGCATCTCTGTTTTGTCCGAGTTTAATAGTAGAAAGTTTGCAGCCATCCACTTCCTTATGTCTGAAACACATGCTTCTAGCGAGGGCAATTTTGGGGCTTCACCATGTTTCATTGAAATGTACAGCTGTGTGTCATCCGCATAGCAGTGAAAGTTTACATTATGTTTTCGAATAACATCCCCAAGAGGTAAAATATATAGTGAAAACAATAGTGGTCCTAAAACAGAACCTTGAGGAACACCGAAATTTACAGTTGATTTGTCAGAGGACAAACCATTCACAGAGACAAACTGATATCTTTCCGACAGATAAGACCTAAACCAGGCCAGAACATGTCCGTGTAGACCAATTTGGGTTTCCAATCTCTCCAAAAGAATGTGGTGATCGATGGTATCAAAAGCAGCACTAAGGTCTAGGAGCACGAGGACAGATGCAGAGCCTCGGTCCGATGTCATTAAAATGTCATTTACCACCTTCACAAGTGCCGTCTCAGTGCTATGATGGGGTCTAAAACCAGACTGAAGCATTTCGTATACATTGTTTGTCTTCAGGAAGGCAGTGAGTTGCTGCGCAACAGCCTTCTCTAAAATTTTTGAGAGGAATGGAAGATTCGATATAGGCCGATAGTTTTTTATATTTTCTGGGTCAAGGTTTGGCTTTTTCAAGAGAGGCTTTATTACTGCCACTTTTAGTGAGTTTGGTACACATCCAGTGGATAGAGAGCCGTTTATTATGTTCAACATAGGAGGGCCAAGCACAGGAAGCAGCTCTTTCAGTAGTTTAGTTGGAATAGGGTCCAGTATACAGCTTGAAGGTTTAGAGGCCATGATTATTTTCATCATTGTGTCAAGAGATATAGTACTAAAACACTTGAGCGTCTCTCTTGATCCTAGGTCCTGGCAGAGTTGTGCAGACTCAGGACAACTGAGGTTTGGAGGAATACGCAGGTTTAAAGAGGAGTCCGTAATTTGCTTTCTAATAATCATAATCTTTTCCTCAAAGAAGTTCATGAATTTATCACTGCTAAAGTGAAAGTCATCCTCTCTTGGGGAATGCTGCTTTTTAGTTAGCTTTGCCACAGTATCAAAAAGGAATTTCGGATTGTTCTTATTTTCCTCAATTAAGTTAGAAAAATAGGATGATCGAGCAGCAGTAAGGGCTCTTCGGTACTGCACGGTACCGTCCTTCCAAGCTAGTTGGAAGACTTCCAGTTTGGTGTGGCGCCATTTCCGTTCCAATTTTCTGGAAGCTTGCTTCAGAGCTCGGGTATTTTCTGTGTACCAGGGAGCTAGTTTCTTATGAGACATTTTTTTTGTTTTTAGGGGTGCAACTGCATCTAGGGTATTGCGCAAGGTTAAATTGAGATCCTCAGTTAGGTGGTTAACGGATTTTTGTCCTCTGGCGTCCTTGGGTAGGCAGAGGGAGTCTGGAAGGGCATCAAGGAATCTTTGTGTTGTCTGTGAATTTATAGCACGACTTTTGATGTTCCTTGGTTGGGGTCTGAGCAGATTATTTGTTGCAATTGCAAACGTAATAAAATGGTGGTCCGATAGTCCAGGATTATGAGGAAAAACATTAAGATCCACAACATTTATTCCATGGGACAAAACTAGGTCCAGCGTATGACTGTGACAGTGAGTGGGTCCAGAGACATGTTGGACAAAACCCACTGAGTCGATGATGGCTCCAAAAGCCTTTTGGAGTGGGTCTGTGGACTTTTCCATGTGAATATTAAAGTCACCAAAGATTAGAAAATTATCTGCAATGACTACAAGGTCCGATAGGAATTCAGGGAACTCAGTGAGAAACGCTGTATTAGGCCCAGGGGGCCTGTAAACAGTAGCTATAAAAAGTGATTGAGTAGGCTGCATAGATTTCATGACTAGAAGCTCAAAAGACGAAAACGTCATTTTTTTTTTTGGAAATTGAAATTTGCTATCGTAAATGTTAGCAACCCCTCCGCCTTTGCGGGATGCACGGGGGATATGGTCACTAGTGTAGCCAGGAGGTGAGGCCTCATTTAACACAGTAAATTCATCAGGCTTAAGCCATGTTTCAGTCAGGCCAATCACATCAAGATTATGATCAGTGATTAGTTCATTGACTAGAATTGCCTTTGAAGTAAGGGATCTAACATTAAGTAGCCCTATTTTGAGATGTGAGGTATCATGATCTCTTTCAGTAATGACAGGAATGGAGGTGGTCTTTATCCTAGTGAGATTGCTAAGGCGAACACCGCCATGTTTAGTTTTGCCCAACCTAGGTCGAGGCACAGACACGGTCTCAATGGTGATAGCTGAGCTGACTACACTGACTATGCTAGTGGCAGACTCCACTATGCTGGCAGGCTGGCTAATAGCCTGCTGCCTGGCCTGCACCCTATTTCATTGTGGAGCTAGAGGAGTTAGAGCCCTGTCTATGTTGGCAGATAAGATGAGAGCACCCCTCCAGCTAGGATGGAGTCCGTCACTCCTCAGCAGGTCAGGCTTGGTCTTGTTTATGTTAAATGTTTGTGGGTGAGTCCCAGAAAGAGGGCCAATTATCTACAAATTCTATCTTTTGGGAGGGGCAGAAAACAGTTTTCAACCAGCGATTGAGTTGTGAGACTCTGCTGTAGAGCTCATCACTCCCCCTAACTGGGAGGGGGCCAGAGACAATTACTCGATGCCGACACATCTTTCTAGCTGATATGCACGCAGAAGCTATGTTGTGCTTGGTGATCTCTGACTGTTTTATCCTAACATTGTTGGTGCCGACGTGGATAACAATATCTCTATACTCTCTACACTCGCCAGTTTTAGCTTTAGCCAGCACCATCTTCAGATTAGCCTTAACGTCCGTAGCCCTGCCCCCGGGAAAACAGTGTATGATCGCTGTGCCAGTGCATGTCAGAGCAAAGAACAGTCAGAGCAAAGAACACAGTGGCCTCCAACATTCTTAAATGGAAGAAGTTTGGAACCACCAAGACTCTTCCTAGAACTGGCCGACCGGCCAAACTGAGCAACCGGGGGAGAAGGACCTTGGCCAGGGCAGTGACCAAGAACCCAATGGTCACTCTGACAGAGCTATAGAGTTCCTCTGTGGAGATGGGAGAACCTTCCAGAAAGACAACCATTTCTGCAACACTCCACCAATCAGGCCTTCATGGTAGAGTGGCCAGACAGAAGCCATTGGGGCGGCAGCGTAGCCTAGTCGTTAGAGCGTTGCGAGTTCAAACCCCCGAGCTGACAAGGTGCAAATCTGTCGTTCTGCCCCTGAACAGGCAGTTAACCCACTGTTCCCAGGCCGTCATTGAAAATAAGAATGTGTTCTTAACTGACTTGCCTGGTTAAATAAAGGTAAAAAAAAATAAAAAAAATGTAATTCCTTAGTAAAAGGCACATGACAGCCCGCTTGGAGTTTGCCAAAAGGCACCTAAAGACTCTCAGACCATGAAAAACAAGATTCACTGGTCCGATAAAACCATGATTGAACTGAATGCCAAGCGTCACGTCTGGAGGAAACCTAGCACCATGCCTATGGTGAAGCATGGTGGTGGCAGCATCATGCTGTGGGGATGTTTTTCAGTGGCAGGGACTGGGAGACTAGTCAGGATCGAGGCACAGATGAACGCACCAAAGCACAGAGAGGTCCTTGATGAAGACCTCAGACTGGGGCGAAGTTTCACCTTCCAACAGGACAACAACCCTAAGTATACAGCCATGTCAACACAGGAGTGGTTTCGGGACAGGTCTCTGAATGTCCTTGAGTTGCCCATCCAGAGCCCGGACTTGAACCCAATCAAACATCTCTGGAGATACCTGAAAACAGCTGTGCAGCAACGCTCCCCATCCAACCTGATAGAGCTTGAGAGGATCTGCAGAGAAGAATGGAAGAAGCTCCCCAAATATAGGTGTGCCCAGCTTGTAGTAGAAGTCGGCCGATTCTGATTTGTCAATGCCAATACCGATTATTGGAGGACCAAAATAAGCCGATACCGATTAATTGGACTATTTATTTATTTGTAATAATGACATTATAACAATACTAAATGAACACTTTTATTTTAATTAATATAATAAATCACTCAAATAAATTTAGCCTCAAATAAATCATGAAACATGTTCAATTTGGTTTAAATAATGCAAAAACAAAGTGTTGGAGAAGAAAGTAAAAGTGCAATTTGTGCCACGTAAAAAAGCTTATGTTTAAGTTCCTTGCTCAGAACATGAGAACATATGAAAGCTGGTGGTTCCTTTTAACATGAGTCTTCAATATTCCCAGGTAAGAAGTTTTAATATAAGGTTATTATAGGAATTATAGGACTATTTATTTCTATACCATTTGTATTTCATATACCTTTGACTATTGGATGTTCTTATAGGCACTTTAGTATTGCCAGTGTAACAGTATAGCTTCCGTCCCTCTCCTCGCTCCGACCTGGGCTCGAACCAGGAACACATCGACAACAGCCACCCTCGAAGCATCGTTACTCATCGCTCCACAAAAGCCTTCGGCCCTTGCAGAGCAAGGGGAACAACTACTCCAAGTCTCAGAGCGAGTGACGTTTGAAACGCTATTAGCGTGCACCCCGCTAACTAGCTAGCCATTTCACATCGGTTACACCAGCCTAATCTAGGGAGTTGATAAGTCATAAACAGCGCAATGCTTGAAGCATTGTGAAGAGCTGCTGGCAAAACGCACTAAAGTGCTGTTTGAATGAATGCTTATGAGCCTGCTGCTGCCCACCACCGCTCAGTCAGACTGCTCTGTCAAATATCAAATCATATACTTAATTATAACATAATAACACACAGAAATACGAGCCTTAGGTCATTCATATGGTCAAATCCGGAAACTATCATTTTGAAAATAAAACGTTTATTCTTTCAGTGAAATACGGAACCGTTCCGTATTTTATCTAATGGGTGGCATCCATAAATCTAAATATTCCTGTTACATTGCACAACCTTCAATGTTATGTCATAATTATGTAAAATTCTGGCAAATTAGTTCGCAATGAGCCAGGCGGCCGAAATTGTTGCATATACCCTGACTCTGCGTGCAATGAACACAAGAGAAGTGACACAATTTCCCTAGTTTAATATTGCCTGCTAACATTAAATTATTTTAACTAAATATGCAGGTTTAAAAATGTATACTTCTGTGTATTGATTTTAAGAAAGGCATTGATGTTTATGGTTAGGTACATTCGTGCAACAATTATGCTTTTTTTGCAAATGCGCTTTTGTTAAATCATCCCCCGTTTGGCGAAGTTGGCTGTCTTTGTTAGGAAGAAATAGTCTTCAAAGTTCGCAACGAGCCAGGCGGCCCAAACTGCTGCATATACCCTGACTCTGTTACACAGAATCCAAGAGAAGTGTCACAATTTCCATAGTTAAAAGAAATTCATGTTTGCAGGCAATATTAACTAAATATGCAGGTTTAAAAATATATACTTGTGTATTGATTTTAAGAAAAGTGTTGATGTTTATGGTTCGGTACACATTGGTGCAACAACAGTGTTTTTTTACGAATGCGCTTGTTAAATCACCCGTTTGGGAAGTAGGCTATGGTTCAATGACAAATTAACAGGCACCGATTATGTGCAACGCAGGACAAGCTAGATAAACTAGTAATATCATCAACCATGTGTAGTTAACTAGTGATTATGTTAAGATTGATTGTTTTTTTTAGATACGTTTAATACTAGCTAGCACCTTACCTTGGCTCCTTGCTGCACTCACGTTGGTAGTCAGCCTGCCACGCAGTCTCCTCATGAAGTGCAATGTAATCGGCCATGATCGGTGTCCAAAAATGCAGATTACCGATTGTTATGAAACCTTGAAATCGGCCCTAATTAATTAGCCATTCCGATTAATCGGTCAACCTCTAGCTTATTGTGTCATACCCAAGAAGACTCGAGGCTGTAATCGCTGCCAAAGGTGCTTCAACAAAGTACTGAGTAAAGGGTCTGAATACTTATGTAAATGTGATATTTCAGTTTTTTATTTTTAATAAATGTGCAAAATTTCTAAAAAGCTCTGTCATGATGGGGTATTAAGTGTACATTTACATTTAAGTCATTTAGCAGACGCTCTTATCCAGAGCTACTTACAAATTGGTGCATTCACCTTATGACATCCAGTGGAACAGCCACTTTACAATAGTGCATCTAAATCTTTTAAGGGGGGAAGGATTACTTTATCCTATCCTAGGTATTCCTTAAAGAGGTGGGGTTTCAGGTGTCTCCGGAAGGTGGTGATTGACGCCGCTGTCCTGGCGTCGTGAGGGAGTTTGTTCCACCATTGGGGAGCCAGAGCAGCGAACAGTTTTGACTGGGCTGAGCGGGAACTGTACTTCCTCAGTGGTAGGGAGGCGAGCAGGCCAGAGGTGGATGAACGCAGTGCCCTTGTTTGGGTGTAGGGCCTGATCAGAGCCTGGAGGTACTGAGGTGCCGTTCCCCTCACAGCTCCGTAGGCAAGCACCATGGTCTTGTAGCGGATGCGAGCTTCAACTGGAAGCCAGTGGAGAGAGCGGAGGAGCGGGGTGACGTGAGAGAACTTGGGAAGGTTGAACACCAGACGGGCTGCGGCGTTCTGGATGAGTTGTAGGGGTTTAATGGCACAGGCAGGGAGCCCAGCCAACAGCGAGTTGCAGTAATCCAGACGGGAGATGACAAGTGCCTGGATTAGGACCTGCGCCGCTTCCTGTGTGAGGCAGGGTCGTACTCTAAGTGTAGATTGATGATGAAAAAAAACACATTTAATTAATTTTAGAATAAGGCTATAATGTAACAAAATGTGAAAAAAGTCAAGGGGTCTGAATACTTTCCAAAGGCACTGTATGTATAATGCTTTATAATGTATTTTATAATGCCTTATAGGGCCTTATTGGAACCAAGGGCCCAAGAGGACATATTGGAGAAGTGGGCGAGAAGGTAAGACTCAAGTATGATTGCTGACTATTGTTCCTTTATTACTGAATTTGTCACACTGAATTAAAGTCATCCCCAGTCCCCAGTCTTCACTGGTCTAGATTATTATTTGTAATATGCTGCCCCTTAGTGGAAAGATGAAGTACTATGAGAGCTGAATGCCCTGCTTGTACAGTTCACATCAAATGTTTTTACTCATATTCCTGTAATGCTCATGTATGCATTTTACTGAAGGCTTTTGTGTTGATAGCCCTCTCTATTGAGAGCTTAACATCTGAACTTTGTGTGTCCTGTAGGGCTCTTTTGGTTTACCAGGCCGTCCCGGTTATGTTGGTTCACCAGTAAGTGTTTCTCTCGCTGTATGTGTCCAAATAGCACCATTTTCCCCTTTATAGTGCACCATTTTTTTTTACCAGCACCTTATGGACCCTGGTCAAAAGTAGTGCACTAAATAGGGAATAGGGTGCCGTTTGAGATGTGTCCACTGTCTCTTTTCTTTCAAGCTGCCTTTTTTGGTTTGCACCCTAATTTTCACCCCTTTGACATACTTTGTAAAAGGTCTAACCCTATGTCTGTCTTTTCTTCAGGGGCCTCAGGGAGTCAGAGGGTTCACAGGCTCAGAGGGAAACCCTGGACCTGATGTGAGTGACCCACAGTAACGATACTACACCTTGTTTCAGATTTACAGATTGAAACATTTCTGAATACTTTAGGGTGTTATTCATCAGTAATTGAGTGTGTCACTGACTTGTGTCCATGTGTTTGTGACTCTCCAGGGGGAGACTGGGTTTGATGGGCCTCCAGGGCCTCCTGGGACAGTGGTGAGTAGACAGCAAACAAGTCTGTACCTTCCATACACTCTTAGAAAAAAAGGGTTCCAAAAGGATTCTTTTAGAACCCTTTTGGGGTCCATGTAGAACCCTCTATGGAAAGGGTTTTACATGGAACCCAGAAGGGTTCTGTCTGGAACCAAAAGGGTTCTTTCTACCTGGAACCAAAACGTATTCTTCAAAGGGTTCTCCTGTGGGGACAGCCGAAGAACCATTTAAGGTTCTAGGTATCACCTTTTTTTTCCTAAGAGTGTACTACATGTATGTATTCCAACATACAGCACAGCACAATATCATAATGGGCCCCAATTCCTAATGCTATGTCACTCAACCCATATCATATCACTCAGTGTGTATATTCCTGTTTTGTGTAGGGAGCCACTGGTTTCACAGGCCGTGTTGGTGATCAGGGAGTTAACGGCTCACAGGTGAGGGGACATTTTGACCCCAGAAGATGAGGGTCTTCCCATAATTTTTTTGTTAACTACTTTACTGGTAGCTCTTTCTGAATATGTCAGCCTTCACCAAAGGTAGCCTGCATTTACCTTCTAGGGAGAGTTGGGGCCTGTTGGAGTCATCGGCCCCAGAGGCCCCCAGGTAAGAGGAGGCGTTTGCTTGTTGTGTTTTCTTGCCTAAAGTTGGGTCACATTTAACAGAACTCAATGCTCGTAAGACTATACGGGAAGTATTACACACATACTATACAACATGTTTTAAAATGAGCTGTTTTCTATTTATTTCACCAGGGACCCCAGGGTTTAGATGGCGAGAGTGGGCCTCCAGGACTCAGGGGAATCCAGGTCAGTCTCACTCAGCTGCACAGTAATGTTCCCTAACTTGGGACCAGATTCCTAAATTGGGACCAGATGATTGACTAATGTATTTGGAAACATATATTTTTCAGAGGGATTTCTCATCATAATAATATATAATATTAAGGGTTTAAGGTCATCTGTACTGTTTTCATATTTTCACAGGGACAGCCTGGGATGAGTGGTGCCCTTGGTCTGAAAGGTGATCCTGTAAGTCTCTCCTCTCTTCCCTCGTAAAGTTAATTCTGCTCTAGTAAATAAATGACTATAAATGTCTCTCTCCAACCCCCTCTTTTCCTTCCTTTCTCTGTCTTCCTCAGGGGCCTATGGGGACAATGGGTATCCGGGGTGAGCCAGGGTTCGAGGGGCCCATGGTGAGTAGCATAGTACCCAGTGGACTGACCACCTAAACCCCACTCTTCCTTCCAGAGACACACACACATAGCAACCTCACAGTACCTGTCACTTAAAGCTATAATCCTTAATTAAAACAATAACAAAGTGGTTACCCCGCCAGTGTTTTGGTAAAAAGCTGAGGGAAAGTTCTAGAGAGATGTAACCACTTTAAAATTCATAGACAGAGCTATCGATGCAAGTACTGACCATCCATTATATCAAAATTATAGTCAAACATTTTTTTAGGCTCTACAGTGTTTGTTTACATTTACTGTACATTGTTTACAAACATAGTAAAACAAGCTTATATTTTGTGTTCTGATGGGGTAATTAATTAAAACTAAGCTGATGATGTATTTATAAGTTGTATGTAGCAACTAAGGATTCCAGTTAAGTCACAGCATCAGGCTACTGATGATACTACTCAGTGTGTATCCCAATTCCTACATATTGAAGCTTTTATGTGTTGTGGAGCGCTGATCTTAGCTAATGGATGAAAGCTCTATCCTCAAGCTGTATGATCTTCTGATAGCCTTATCCTCTAGCTTAAGAGAGTTTTCTCTGTGCTTGAAAGGATGCACATAACTCAATGCAATGCTGGGTTGTATTGGAGAGAGTCTCAGTATGAAATAATTTTCCACACACGTCTGTGCCTGTATTTAGTTTTCATGCTAGTGAGGGCCAAGAATCCACTCTTACATAGGTACGTGGTTGCAAAGGGCATCAGTGTCTTAACAGCGTGATTTGCCAAGGCAGGATACTCTGAGCGCAGCCCTATCCAGAAATCTGTCAGTGGCTTCTGATTAAATTACATTTTCACAGAACTGCTTGTTGCAAGTTCGATGAGGCTCTCTTGTTCATATATCGGTAAGTGGACTGGAGGCAGGGCATGAAAGGGATAACGAATGCAGTTGTTTGTGTCGTCCGTTTCGGGAAAGTACCTGCGTAATTGCGCACCCAGTTCACTCAGGTGCTGGTTTCCAGTGGTTCGCAGAAGAGAATGTCTTGCTTAATTGACCCCCCATAAATGTAATGGACAGGAGCTGTGCCAGGCCCGCCAAGTCTGTTGACTCATCCAGCTGTAACGCATATAATTCACTGGCTTGTACGCGAAGCAGTAATTGTTTCAAAACATCTCCTGCCATGTCACTGATGCGTTGTGAAACAGTGTTGTTTGATGAAGTCATTGTCTGTATAGTTTTGTTGGCCTTTTCCCTCAGCACTGTCCCAGCCATATCCACGGTAGCAGGAAGAAGAATTAAGCCCTATAGAATGGGGCTTGCCTGTCCTAGCCACTCGGTAGCTCACCGTATAAGTCGCTTCTAGCCCCTTCTTATTAATGGTATCTGTTGCTTTTATACGTCTTACTACTCGAAAGTCATCTTTATTCTCGCTTATTTTTCAAATTGTCATGTTTCGTTTCTAAATATCTGCGCAAGAGTGAAGGTGTCCTGCGAGAGAGTAACGGTTAATGTGATTCAATGTTAATTATTTGACTAGGCTACCTGTATTTGACATTGTGTTGTTATTTCGCTGAACACTAGATGGTTTCATTTTATTTTTGGCAGTGAAACGAGGCTACTCAGGCGAGAAAAAAACTCACCCAAATGTATAGCCCTGTTGGAAAATATAAATATATATTCTTTGGAAATGTGAGGAAAAAAGGTTTTCAGTCTAGTCTGTTTACATTGTCAGTCAGTATGGCTGAAGTGTGGCTATAGATTAGACAATGAGATCATCATGAAAGGGAAGATTTTGTGAAATATTTCTGGAGTTTTGGAGCCATGATGTGATAGGCGTCTATCTACTTGAAGCAAGAAAATCTAACTAAAAGGAACTAACACTTCAATCCCTTCTCTGTCATTCTTTGATTGAAGGGGCCACTGGGAACACAAGGTCCAAAGGGATTCCCTGGAATTACTGTAAGTACTGCTTCTGCATTTTACTGAAATACATTTTGAATTAGATATAATACATTGTTGTATTGTCCTTAGATTGATTCAAAACACTTTGAAGAATCAGGTTGCATTCTTTTCAACTACTTACTGTACCTGCAGTCCTCTGACTCCTCTCTGACCTCCACAGGGTAAGAGAGGACCAGACGGGGACAAAGGGGACCCTGGACCGAAGGGGGAGAGAGTAAGAACCCAGCCTCTGGAGACGTGTAGACATTCAACAAAACTAAAACTCTTGATTCATACTTTTTGACATCTAAATTATGAGTTACACATTTGTCTTCTCTCTCTCGTTCTATCTCTCAGTGTGTTCAGGGTGCTTCGGGAATCCAAGGGCCTCAGGGAGAGAGTGGTCCTAGTGGCTTCCCTGGCTTTACAGGGCTCAATGGTCAACCTGGCACTAAAGGCATTGGGGTAGGTCGTCTCCCTGCCTTATCACTGTATCTACAGTTATATAGACTGCTACTTTACCACTGGAAGACTGATGGATTTTGTGTCTCCTCTTTTAGGGGGAGAATGGAGAAACTGGCCCTCAGGGAAAACTGGGCAGAGATGGGCTGAAGGTCAGAGAAGACTTAAAAAATGAATGCATTATAGTGAAAGTAACATTTAGATTGTCATTCTTTCATCAGCCTGCCTGTTAAGATTGGTCAAAATGATGATAAAACTGTGGATTTCATGTCCTAAAATGTGTGTCCCAAATGGCACCCTACAGTATATAGTGCACTACTTTGAGTCCTGTAGGAGGTGCCATTTGGGAAACAGCTATAGTCTCATAAAAAAATGTCTGTTTCTCTGAAGGGGAATAGGGGTCCAGATGGGCGCAACGGCCAGCCTGGACACAGAGGGACCAAGGTAGGACACTCCTATTGAATGTGTTTATGAGGGTTTGAAAATTCTGGGAACTTTCAGAAAATGCCCAAGCTATCCAGAATTTCTGGGATTTGGAATTCTACAGGGATTTTTGTTCAACCTTAGTATTTAGTAAAGCGTGATTTTAGTCCTGCTCTTGATATTTGAATGGTAACCTGATTGGCACTGCCTTCTTCTACCTAGGGTCGCATCGGACAGAGAGGGCATGATGGCCAGCCTGGTTCACTGGTAAGCACATACCATGCACAGACAAACACTAGTGGAGCCATCTACTTGATCAATTTGCATTGAAAAGCAAATTAATATTCTTGACAAATCAGATATACAGTATACACCTCAATGGGCAACATCTGTGATTGTCAGAACAGCAGATCTGTGGTGTGTGTGCAGATAAGTGGCAAAACACTTAATACTAACACTTCTGCTTGGTGATGAAGAGTATCCAAGGCTGTATGGGCTTATCTAACGGAGCTGACTGAAAGCTAGTGTGAATTACCGTCCATCATCCCACTATTGACCCCCCCGGCCACCTTGGTGAATACTGTAGGCTGCTGAATATTACGTAATCACAGTACACTTATTATGAGTGTGTGTGTGTACTTGTCTCCAACAGGGTTTGCCAGGCCCACCTGGGACAGAGGGACCAGAAGGAAAGCCTGGTACACAGGTTCCCATTCTATATCATATTTCAATACCATGATCACACCCCTGAAGACACTGAGCTTGTATACAGTGCCTTGCAAAAATATTCACACCCATTGGATTTATTCACCTTTTGTGTTACAAAGTCTAATTAAAATGGATTTAATTATATTTTTTGCTCAACAATCTACACAAAATACTCTGTAATGTCAAAGTGGAAGAATGCAAAAAAAAACACAAATAATTGTATATAAATTCAATAACTAAAATATAGTCAGCTCCCTGAGTCATTCAGCTCCCTGAGTCAATACATGTTAGGGACACCTTTGGCAGCGATTACAGCTGTGAGTCTTCTTAGGTAATTCTCTAAGTGCTTTTCACACTTGGATTGTGCAATATTAGCCCATTAATCTATTCATAATTCTTCAAGCTCTTTCAAGATGTAGGGGATCATGGCTAGACAGTCATTTTCAAGTTGATTTAAGTCCAAACTGTAACTTGGCCACTCAGGAACATTCACTGTCTTCTTGGTGAGCAACTCCAGTGTAGATTTGGCCCAAGTGCTGTAGGTTATTGTGCTGCTGAATGGTGAATTCCTCTCCGAGTGTCTGGTGTAAAGCAGACTGAAGCGGGTTTTCCTCTCGAATTTTGCCTGGGCTTAGTTCCATTTCTTTTTATCCTGAGAAACCCCAGTATTTTCTGATGTCAAGCATACCCATACCATGATGCAGCCCACACCATCTTGAAAATAGGGAGTGTTGTGTTAGATTTGCCCCAAAAATAAGACTTTGCATTTAGGCCAAAAAGTGTATTTCTTTGCCGTGTTTATTCTGTATATTTTGTATTTTTCTTTTCACTCTGTCATTTAAGTCATTTGTGGAATCACTACAATGTTGTTGATCCATCCTCAGTTTTCTCCCATCACAGCCATTGAACTCTGTAACTCTGTCAATCACCAATGGCTTCATGGTAACTCAGTGCTTTCAAGATGTCAATGCTTATCACAAAGACAAGTAGTGATGCAGTCAATCTCTCCTGTACTTTGAGCCAGGAGAGATTGACATGCGTGTTATTGGGGCGGCAGGGTAGCCTAGTGGTTAGAGCGTTGGACTAGTAACCGGAAGGTTGCGAGTTCAAACCCCCGAGCGACAAGGTACAAATCTGTCGTTCTACCCCTGAACAGGCAGTTAACCCACTGTTCCTAGGCCGTCATTGTAAATAAGAATTTGTTCTTAACTGACTTGCCTGGTTAAATAAATTACAAAATTCATGTTAGCTCTCCATGTACATTTAAGGGCCAGCTGTGCTGCTCTGTTCTGGGCCAACTGTAATTAACCTGTGTCCCTCTTTGTGGCACTTGACCATATGGCTAGGCAGTAATCCAGGTGCGACAAAACATGTGGCTGTTGGACTTTTTTTTGTTAATAGTGATGTCAAGAAACAGAGCATTGTTTTATTATACTCTCCCCATCTTAGCTACTGTTGCATATATTTGTTTTGTACATGACAGTTTTACAATCCAGGTTTACTCCAAGCAGTTTAGTCTCCTCAACGTGTTCAATTTACACATTATACATTACAATATGTGGTTGAGGTTTAGGGTTTAGTGAATTATTTGTCCCAAATACAATGCTTTTACTTTTTGAAATATTTAGAACTAGCTTATTTCTTGCCACCCATTCTAAAACTGACTGCAGCTCTTTGTTAAGCGTTTGCAGAGATTTCACTTGCTGTGGTAGCTGACTTGTATAGTGTTGAGTCATCAGCATACATAGACACACAGGATTTACTGAGTGCCAGTTGGCAGGTTAATAGTAAAGATTGAAAAAAAAGTAAGTGGCCTAGACAGCTGCCCTGGGGAATGCCTGACTCTACCTAAATTATGTTGACAAGGCTTCCTTTAAAGAACACCCTCTGTGTTCTGTTAGACAGGAACCTCTTGATTCACGACATTGCAGGAGATGTAAAGACATAACACACTTACTTGTGAAGACATCAAAACTATGAAATATCACATGGAATCATGTTAAATGAATAAAAATATATTCTAGATTTTAGATTCTTCAAAGTAGCCACCCTTTTCCTTGACGACAGCTTTGCACACTTTTGGCATTCTCTCAACCAGCTTCACCTGGAATGCCAACAGTCTTGAAGGAGTTCCCACATATGCTGATCACTTGTTGGCTGTTTTTTCTTCACTCTGCAGTCCAATTGGGTTGAGGTCGGGTGATTGTGGAGGCCAGGTCATCTGATGCAGCACTCCATCACTCTCCTTCTTGTTCAAATAGCCCTTACACGGCCTGGATGTGTGTTTTTGGTCATTATCCTGTTGAAAAACAAATGATAGTCCCACTAAGCCCAAACCAGATGGGATGGCGTATCGGTGTGGTAGCCATGCTGGTTAAGTGTGGCTTGAATTTGAATTAAATCACAGACAGTGTTACCAGCAAAGCAATCCACACCATCACACGTCCTCCTCCATTCTTCGCGGTGGGAACCACATATGCGGAGATCATCCATTCAGCTACACTACGTCTTACAAAGACATGGTGGTTGGAACCAAAAATCTCAAATTTGGACTCATCAGACCAAAAGACAGATTTCCACCGGTCTAATGTCCATTGCTCGTGTTTCTTGGCCCAAGCAAGTCTTCTTCTTATTATTGGTGTCCTTTAGTAGTGTTTTTTTTGTTGCAGCAATTTGACCATGAAGGCCTGATTCACATATTCTCCTCTGAGCAGTTGATGTTGAGATGAGGTGTGTCTGTTACTTGAACTCTGTGAAGGATTTATTTGGGCTGGAATCTGAAGTGCAGTTAACTCTAATGAACTTATCTTCTGCAGAAGAGGTAACTCTGGGTCTTCCTTTCCTGTTGCGGTCCTCATGAGAGCCAGTTTCATCACAGCGCTTGATGGTTTTTGCGACTGCACTTGAAGAAACTTTCAAGGTTCTTGACATTATCTGGATTGGCCATCATGTCTTAAAGTAATGATGGACTGTCATTTCACTTTGCTTATTTGAGCTGTTCTTGCCATAATATGGACATGGTCTTTTACCAAATAGGGTTATCTTCTGTATACCACCCTACGGTACCTTGTCACAACCGAACTGATTGGGTCAAACACATTAAGAAGGAAGGAAATTCCACAAATGTACTTTTAACAAGGCACACCTGTTAACTGAAATGCATTCCAGGTGGCTACCTCATGAAGCTGGTTGAGAGGATGCCAAGAGTGTGCAAAGCTGTCATCAAGGGAAAGGGTGGCTACTTTGAAGAATCTGAAATATAAAATATAACACTTTTTTGGAGACATGATTCCATAATGTATGTGTTATTTCATAGTTTTGATGTCTTCACTATTATCCTACTCCTCCTAATGTTAAAAATAGTACAAATAAAGGAAAACCCTGGAATGAGTAGGTGTGTCCAAACCTCTGACGGGTACTGTATATTTTTACAGCAGCAGATTAACAAAACAGCTCCCACAATCTTCTTATTATAATTTTCTTTCAGCTAATCGTCAGTCATTTGTGAAAGTACTGGACATGTTGAGTGCCCTATTAGTGTGATGAAAGTTGTTGTACATTTGTTTACTGTGGAATAGCACTGTATCTGGTCAAACACATTTCTTTGCAAAATGTGGCTAAGGGTTGGTAACAGGTTGTTGGTCAGCTGTTTGAGCCAGTAAAGTGTACTTTGCTATTATTGGGAATGACATTTTCTTCCCTCCAGGCCTGAGGGCACATACTAACTTGTAGGTTTAGATTAAAGAGATGGCAAATAGGAGTGGCAATAATATTATAGTCCACTATCATCCTCATTAATTTTCCTTCCAAGTTGTCAGACCCAGGTGGCTTGTCATTGTTGGCAGACAACAATACATTTTTCACCTCTTCCTCACTCACATTACTGAATTCAAAATTACAATGCTTGTTTTTCATAATTTGGTCAGTTACGCATTGAGGTGTAGGTTCATAAGTTGTTGTTGGCATGTCATTAAAGTAATATCTGCCAATATCAGTGGGTTTTGTGATAAATGAGCCATCTAATTCATCTAATTCCTTTTTGCCCAACATTTCATTTAAGATGCTCAAAATCTTTTTACTATCATCCTTTATATCAGTTATCTTAACAGTTTTTTCTTTGTTTTATTTAGTTTAGTCACACGATTTCTCAATTCATAGTATGTTTACCAATCGGCTGTGCAGCCAGACAGTGTGTCAGTTTGGATGGGGAGCGTCGCAGCACAGCTAAGTCTCTTCAGAGATGTTCGATCGGGTTTAAGTCCAGACTCTGGCCAAAGGTGCCTTTTGGCAAACTCCAAACGGGCTATCATGTGCCTTTTACTGAGGAGTGACTTTCATCTGGACGCTGTATCACCTGATTGGTGGAATGCTGCAGAGATGCTTGTCCTTCTGGAATGTTCTCCCATCTCCACAGAGGAACTCTGGAGCTCTGTCAGAGTGACCATCAGGTTATTGCTCACCTCCCTGACCAAGGTCCTTCTTCTCCAATTGCTCAGCTTAGCCGGGCGGCCAGCTCTAGGAAGTATTGGTGGTTCCAAACTTCTTCAATTTAAGAATGATGGAGGCACTGTGGTCTTGGGGACATTCAATTCTGCAGTAATGTGTTGGTACCCTTCCCCAGATCTGTGCCTCGACACAATCCTGTCTCGGAGCTCTGCGGACAATTCCTTCAACGTCATGGCTTGGTTTTTGCTCTGACATGGACGGTCAACTGTGGGACCTTATATGGGACCTTATATAAAAAGATGTATGCCTTTCCAAATCGTGTCCAATCAATCTAATTGACCACTGGTGGACTCCAATCAAGTTGTAGAAACATCTCAATGATGATCAATGGAAACAGAATGCACCTGAACTCATTTTCGAGTCTCATAGCAAAGGGTCTGAATACTTTTTATGTTGTATAAATTTGCAAAAATGTCTAAAAAACTGTTTTTGCAAAATGTGGAAATTGTCAAGAGGTCTGAATACTTTCCGAATGCACTGTATTTGCCCATCCTTTTGCATCATCCCTCTCAACTATAAAATATTTCAATTCGTCATCAATCCACAGGGACTTCACCATTTTTACAGTCATTTTCTTAATGGGTGCTTGCTTATTAGTAGCTGGAATTAGCAATTCTTCAACATAGGAATCACTACAAAACCTTGTGTATGATATCGGGGTGGCAGGGTAGCCTAGTGGTTAGAGCATTGAACTAGTAACCGGAAGGTTGCAAGATCAAATCCCTGAGCTGACAAGGTACAAATCTGTTGTTTTGCCCCTGAACAGGCAGTTAACCCACTGTTCCTAGGCCGTCATTGAAAATAAGAATTTGTTCTTAATTGACTTGCCGAGTTAAATGAAGGTAAAAAAATGTTTAAAGAGATATTCAATGTCTGATTTGTTATTGTTAACCATCTACCAACCACTTCCCTTCTTTATGAGGCTTTCTAAAAAGCTCCCTGGTCTTTGTAGTTGAATCTGTGCTTGAAATTCAATACTTGACTGAGGGACCTTGGAGATGTTGTGTGTATGGGGGACAGAGAAAAGGTTAGTCATTCAAAAATCATATCAACCACTATTATTTCACACAGAGTGAGGTCCATATAACTTATGTGATTTCTTAAGCCACATTTTTACTCCTGAAGTAATTTAGGCTTGCCTAAACAAACTTTTGCAAGGCACTATGTATACATAGAGCAATGTCACAAAATAGATCTCAAATGTATTTTGTCTGGTTTTTCCCCCCCTGTCCGTACTGCATACTGATGTATGATCTTAATTGTACCACCCTGTTGCAGCAGAACCTTCCTGCAATGCAGGACATTTAAAACGTTTAGTGATTTTGAGGTTTAAAAAGGCATCTGAAGTTTGAAATTTCAGACTTGATTTTCCCTTACAAAAAATGTTGCACCCCCCACTATTTTTTTCCATTAATTATAATCCACATATAATTCACATTTCCTGTTGCTGCGGGATAATTTTTCTGCTGTAGCAAACTGGCTGAAATTAAGATCCTACATCTGTATATTGACATATAATTGAGAAAATATTTGAAAGACTGCTCAAGAAAAGTATTAGTGTAATCAGAAAGGATTCTAGTAAAATGTTTCCTGAGTAGGGTTGAGAAATTCTGTTAACTTTTCCAAAATGGTTAATTCTGTTAACTTTCCCAGTTTTCCAGAATTTCAGAAAATTCCCGGAAGTGCAAATTTTGCAAACATACTCCTGAGAGTTTCTGTATATACAGTACAATAGCTGGACAACTGTAGTCATTCTGGTTCTGAACAGCAGATGGCAATCTTCACAACCCTGCTCAATGTGACATATTCACAAATGATTGTCATTGTATGTGGGTAATTTTCCACTTTAATTAATCACCCATCAACTTCAACCTCATATCATTACATTCTAAAGTTATTATGACAAGATTAATGAATTTGTGTCCTTGTTTAATATGTGTAGTCATGTAGTTGTTAATGGTTTGCCCTGTGTGTCTTCTTCACATTAGTGCTTGTGTATACAATATGACCTCTGTTGATGTGTATTGAGTTGACACTTGTTTCTCATGTGTTACAGGGTCTCTCTGGTTCAGTGGGAATAACTGGCGATAAAGGCCTAAAGGTACAGTACAAGCAGTATGCATAGTCTTATCATGGAGACAGAAACACAATACATGTGGTTCACTATAAGGTCACTATGAAACTACTGAACAAAAATATAAATGCAACATGCAACAATTTCAACAATTTTACTGAGTTACAGTTCATATAAGGAAATCAGTAAATTGAATGAAATGAGGTTCTATGAAATTAATGAATAAGACCCAAATTTATGGATTTCACTTGACTGGGCAGGGGCGTAGCCATGGGTGGGCCTTGGAGGGCATAGGCCCATCCACGTGGGAGCCAGGCCAACCTGGGGAGCCAGGCCCAGCCAATCAGAATATTTTTTCCCCCACAAAAGGGCTTTATTGCAGTGAAATACTCCTCAGTTTCATCAAATGTCCGTGTGGCTGGTCTCAGACAATCCCGCAGATGAAGAAGCCGGATGTGGAAGTCCTGGGCTGGCGTGGTTACATGTGATCTGTGGTTGTGAGGCAGGTTGGATGTACTGACATATTCTCTAAAATGATGTTGGAGGCAGCTTATGATAGACAAATGAACATTCAATTTTGGCATCAGCTCTGGTGGATATTCCTGCAGTCAGCATGCCAATTGCACGCTCCCTCAAAACTTGAGAGATTGTGTTGTGTGACAAAACTGCACATTTTAGAGTGGCCATTTATTGTCCCCCGCACAAGGTGCACCTGTGTAATGATCATAAGCTTCTTGATATGCCACACCTGTCAGGTGGATGAATTATCTTGGCAAAGGAGAAATGCTCACTAACAGGGATGTAAACTAATTTCTGCTCACAATTTGAGAGAAATAAGCTTTTTGTGGACATGGAACATTTCTCTGATTTCTTTATTTCAGCTCATGAAACATGGGACCAACACTTTATATGTTGCGTTTATATTTTGGTTCAGTTTAAGTAACTCTAAGAACTTCTTATAGTTACTCAGTCTCAAAGTGACCTTTATGTTTAAATTCATTGGTTGGCGAATTATATCATTCTCCAGGCTCAGCTATTTTTGGCTGGGCAGTGCAAGGTAGCAAATATAAACACATTATCACATTTATAGGACACCCCTGGATTATATGATGAGTTTTATATGATTTCATGACCACTACAAACGCAGACTAGGGCAAACATTTGAATAGGGCAGAAAAGTACCTGCTACTGAGCTAGTTAACGATATCAGGTCTCTCCATACTTGTAAACGGGAGCATTAAAAGGTTTAGGAGTATGAGGTGGTAGGTTAGGGATATTGCATCATCACTACACACACAGGCACACACACACACACTCATATAAACGTATGATTATGTGGGATGTGGATAATATAATATGAGGTGGCGTGAAAGTGGTTTGTACCCCAGTTAGTCACCTGGCCAGTGTATTGTATTACAACCTCTGCTATATAATATAGACTCATGCCCAGGCAGAGAGAATAGTGAGGGGGGACAGGGAGACAGGAGTAGGAAGTAGAGGAAGAGGGATGACTAAGATAAATAGTTGTGGCATCTGGGCAATATGACCAATAATGATCCATTTGAAAAAGTTATGTGCCATCTACATATCCATTAATACCTGTAAATAGCTGAAGGTTCTTCATTGATTTAATGTCATTTGCAGGAACATTGGTACAGTTTTACTCCATTGTTGATGTTTACATCATTAAATTGGGTGCAGTTAACCTCTGTACATAACCAGAGACACAATTACTCAATAGCCCCGCATATATAATCATAATTACAAAGTCATTAATCAGAAGATTAAACAACTGTAAGCAAAAAAATTATAAACTAAATTAAACACTGATGTGACTCACAGCGTTGTGCATACATCTTAATTTGATTGTAAGTAATCAATTCGGATTTGTTTTATATTAGCATTTAAATGGTTCTCATTGACTGGACCCATGCGATAAGCCCCCATCTCTTCTTTCTTCTTCTCTCTATCATTCTCTCATCCTCTACTCATACTCTCTCCATCACTCTCTCACCTTCTTTGTCCTTCATCCAGGGATTCCAGGGCATTGCTGGAGAGCCAGGTCCAGATGGCCGTTCAGGCCCTCTGGTGAGTCTAGCATGAGTAGACAGCACTATTGCAACCAATACGGATTTAGTGTTGGGGTCTTAGGCCATCATCACACACAGAGTGCAGTGTTACTGACTACTGTCCCACGACAGGGCCCACCTGGACGGACAGGACCAACAGGTATCCCTGGGCCACTGGGAGAGAGGGTAAGTGACACATTTAAGATGGATGTGATTGATGTGATTCTCAAATAGGACAGGTTTGAACCGTATGTGTGTGTGTTGCCGTCTCTCTGCATCAGGGCTTCACTGGGAAGGAAGGTGTGGAGGGACCCCAGGGGCCAGTAGGCATGTATGTAAGTGATGCTTCTGTAGGGCCTACTGGGCAAGGGGTTTGACCGACACACTGAAAATGTCTCTGTTTGGTATTTTTGACAGATGACACTTCCATGTCATCCTGTGTGTGCAACTTAGCTTATTTATGTTACCAGTCCTGTGTTTCTCGTCCCCCAGGGTTTCCCGGGTAGCATGGGAATGCGTGGCACAAATGGTCACACCGGACATAGGGTAAGGACACAGTATTTGAGTCATGAAATCAGTGGACATTATTCCAAATGGCCATCCCAGACCTGTGGGCCTCAATTTATACCAACAGCATCACATTGTGTATTTCCTTTCAAATGTGTAATGGTTGGTGTGGTGGACTGTGTGTTGGTGTCCCAGGGGGAGACTGGTGTAAGAGGCCTGTCTGGTCTTACTGGGAAGCCTGGATCTCCAGTAAGTAACTGTGCTGTCGTTAACAAGTCCACATACAGTATGTGACAAGTCCTTGTAGACAACTTCATTGAGTCTGGTGTTAGTTTAAATTATGTGTGTATTGAGCCTGTTCTGACTGGGCTGTATTTTATAGGGTGTATCAGGACCTCATGGGGATAGAGGCCCTCCGGGACCTCAGGTGAGATCAACAGGAATCACATACCAGAACTACATTTCCTAAATATCTTGAAAAATCTATCTGTAATGTAATCCATGCCTTTCAATGGTGTCTCTGGGTTTTCTCCTCAGGGCCGGCTAGGGGATCTGGGACGCACAGGGCTAGAAGGCCCACAGGTAAATTACAGCAGAACAGGCCTTTTCACTACTCCCTCAGCAGTTCTTATAGATCCATGCTCTATACACTGCCAATATATAGTTAGTCTTGCTTGGCCAGACCAATAGTGTAGACACAATACACAATGGGAACAAGACTAATAGATGAAGCTACTCACCTGTCTGTGTGTTCCAGGGCCCCTCAGGTCTGCAGGGCTCAGATGGAGCCACGGGGAAACCGGGACCAAGGGGAAGCAGGGGGCCTCCGGGGCCACAAGGCTCTAACGGACCAGCAGGAATCCTAGTGGGTACTACTTTGCAGACACTGCTCTCTTCTCCTCTAAACAACCTCTGAGGACTGTAACCTCTGTACACACTAAAAAGTGTGTAATGGTTCTATATCGTGCCAAATAAGGGTCCTTTGGCTTGTCACCATAGCGGGTGCCTTTTTGGTGCAATATAGAACCCTTTTTTTGAATGTTCTATAAAAAAAGATGCTCATAAAGTTTTGAATGGAAACCTTTATGGTGCTATAAATAACCATTTTTTAAGGTTCTACAAATAACCATTAAAAAAGGTTATTTAAAGCACCAAAAAAGGGTTGTAACCATCTCAATGGTTCTACAAATAACTTTTTGAACGTCCATACAGAGTTTTGTATTATATTATATTGTTAAAATTCCATAGGTGTCTGGAATGGCTGGGGGTCCATGAGGAGAAAATTGAGAACCACTGATTTAGTCAACACTTCTCAGTTGACACAGGGCCTTACGTTACTCTTTCACAAGACACTGTTGCTGGCCATGCTCATATTTTACATGTAACGACATAACACAACAGATTAGATCAACTGGAATGACACTCTCACTCACAGTTGCACAAAAAGAGCTGTGAGCAAATCGTGCCCCAAAATATTCTAATGAGCCGCCACGCCTACGTTTTAATTATCACTAAAAGATGAAAGAACCATTTTCTGAATGGCAAATAACCATTGAACGGCTCAAAGCATTCTTTGAGTCATTATGGTTCCACATAAAACCATCTCCCTTACCAAAGAACCCTAGAATTGTGTTTTTTTCTAAGTGTGTAGAACCTCTATAGAACCTCCTAAACTCCTAGACTATGGGACATTAAGTCTCTGATGCCTGTTGGATGCATTTTATGTCATGCTTCAGTGGGTGAATTCAATACATTTATTTGTAATTTATTACATGGCTTACGATTAAAAGCCCATTGGATGCTTATTTGGCATGGCTCGGGGTGCCAAGCACAGCCCTTTAGCTTGGACATTTATATTCATAATTGTCACAGTTGTAAACATGTATACAGTACCAGTTAAAAGTTTGGACACACCTACTCATTCCTGAATTTTTATTTATTTGTACTATTTTCTACATTGTAGAATAATAGTGAAGACATCAAAACTACGAAATAATAAATATGGAATCATGTAGTAACCAAACAATATATTTTATATTTGAATGCAACTACATCTGCGATCCTGTGCATGTGGATAACTAAAAATGTAATCAAAAAATTTAATCTGTGTTCCATTGTGATGCTTTGTTGTCCTTCTTTTTAAACCTTGTATGGTCCATCCTCAGGGAATGACAGGTGCTGGTGGACTAATTGGACCAGCGGGGGAAAGAGGAGAAATGGTAAGTACAGCAATTGTAATAGATGATAATGATATATCTAGGGTTGCAAAATTCTGGTAACTTTCCCAAAATGTTCCAGGTTTTCAAGAAATCCTGGTTAATCCTGGTTCCTGCTTATTCCCTGATTTAGGAATGTTACCACAATTGTGCACCCCTAAATACAGTTGAGGTCGGAAGTTTACATACACATTAGCCAAATTCCCTGATTTAGGTCAGTTAGGATCAGCACTTTATTTTAAGAATGCGAAATGTCAGAATAATAGTAGACAGAATGATTTGTTTCAGCTTTTATTTCTTTCATCACATTCCCAGTGGGTCAGAAGTTTACATACACTCAATTAGTATTTGATAGCATTGCCTTTAAATGATTTAACTTGGGTCAAAAGTTTTGGGTAGCCTTCCACAAGCTTCCCACAACAAGTTGGGTGAATTTTGTCCCATTCCTCCTGACAGAGCTGGTGTAACTGAGTCTGGTTTATAGGCCTCCTTGCTTGCACACACTTTTTCAGTTCTGCCCACAAATGTTCTATAGGATCGAGGTCAGGGCTTTGTGATGGCCACTCCAATACCTTGACTTTGTTGTCCTTAAACCATTTTGCCACAACTTTGGAAGTATGCTTGGGGTCATCGTCCATTTGGAAGACCCATTTGCGAACAAGCTTTAACTTCCTGACTGATGTCTTGAGATGTTGCTTCAATATATCCACATCATTTTTCCTCATGATGCCATTTATTTAGTGAAGTGCACCAGTCCATCCTGCAGCAAAGTACCCCCACAACATGATGCTGGCACCCTCGTGCTTCACGGTTGGGATGTTGTTCTTCGGCTTGCAAGCCCCCATTTTCCTCCAAACATAACGATGGTCATTATGGCCAAACAGTTCTATTTTTGTTTCATCAGACCAGAGGATATTTCTCCAAAAAGTATGATCTTTATCCCCATGTGCAGTTGCAAACCGTAGTCTGGCTTTTTGATGGCGGTTTTGGAGCAGTGGCTTCTTCCTTGCTGAGCAGCCTTTCAGGTTATGTCGATATAGGACTCATTTTACTGTGGATATGGGTACTTTTGTCCCTGTTTCCTCCAGCATCTTCACAAGGTCCTTTGCTGTTGTTCTGGGATTGATTTGCACTTTTCGCACCAAAGTACGTTCATCTCTAGGAGACAGAATGCGTCTCCTTCATGAGCGGTATGATGGCTGTGTGGTCCCATGGTGTATAGTACTTGTGTACTATTGTTTGTACAGATGAACATGGTACCTTCAGGGGTATGAAAATTGCTTCCAAGGATGAACCAGACTTGTGGAGGTCTACATTTTTTTTTCTGAGGTCTTGGCTGATTTCTTTTGATTTTCCCATGATGTCAAGCAAAGAGGCACTGAGTTTGAAGATAGGCCTTGAAATACATCCACAGGTACACCTCCAATTGACTCAAATTATGTCAATTAGCCTATCAGAAGCTTCTAAAGCCATGACATCATTTTCAGGAATTTTCCAAGCTGTTTAAACGCACAGTCAACTTAGTGTATATAAACTTCTGGCCCACTGGGGTTGTGATACAATGAATTATAAGTGACATAATCTGTCTGTAAACAATTGTTGCAAAAATTACCGACTTGCCAAAATGATAGTTTGTTAACAAGAAATGTGTGGAGTGGTTGAAAAACAAGTTTTAATGACTCCAACCTAAGTGTATGTAAACTTCTGACTTCAACTGTATGTATAATCTAGCAATTTGTGATGTGTGTTAAACCACGCTTTTTTGGAACATCACAGGGTATGCTGGGACCTTCTGGTGATCTAGGTCCTCCTGGACTAGATGGCGAACAGGTTTGTAGGACACACTCCCTACAGGAACTCTGTGGTCTCAGACAGGTGAGTTTTCTGACAGTTCTCTTCCATTTCCTCTTTCCAGGGCACTCCTGGCCAATCGGGGTTGGAGGGGCAAACAGGAACAAATGGGGAAAAGGTTGGTGATAGTGACACTATGATGCCTAAACAAACACCTAGAGATATATTTCACCATCTTTCACTTCTCACTACTTCTTCTACTTCATGTGTATTCCAGGGAGACCTAGGGCCTTGTGGGAAACTTGGTCCTCCAGGGCAGCCTGGAGCTCGAGGTCTACAAGGACTCAAAGGGTTACAAGGCTCTCCTGGACCAATGGGAATAGAGGTGAGCACCGTCACCTGCCTATGGCATTGGACATCTACTGTACATACCTGAACCATCACCTGTAGATTCTCACATGTGTACCTAGTACACATCCATTTACCCAGGCATCATACACACAACCAGACCATACACATACAGTATACTCAGCAGTGTACAGTAATTCAAGAGATGTCTCTTTGGTTCTCAGGGTGATGTTGGACCTCTTGGCGTTGCTGGTGGTCCAGGTCCCAAAGGGGAGAAGGTTAACAAACACTGACTTTTCGGCACTCAGTGATTTACATATTTAAGCCATCAATATAAATGTGCTGTGTGTACAGTATATTGCATATCTATTCATTGATTAACATTTGTGCGTTTGACACAAATTTTTGACAGGGCCATATAAGTGTTGGTTGTGGTTACAAACAAGTTGAAATCTGGTTGAAATAAAGTAATTACAAACAGGTTAAAATCTTGTTGAAGTAATGAAATTACAAATGGGTTGAGATCTGGTTGAAATAGTCATTACAAACAGGTTGAAATGTGGTTGAAATAGCATCATTACAAATAGGTTGAATTGTGGTTGAAATAACCTCTGAAATTACATCATGGACAAGAGACTCTGGGTTCGAGCCCAGGCTCTGTCGCAGCAGGCCGCGACCGGGAGGTCCGTGGGGCGACGCACAATTGGCCGAGCATCGTCGGGGTTAGGGAGGGTTTGGCCGGTTGGGATATCCTTGTCTCATCGCATGCTAGAGACTCCTGTGGCGGGCCGGGCAGGGCCGGGCACAGTGCATGCTAACCAGGTCGCCAGGTGCACGGTGTTTCCTCCGACACATTGGTGCGGCTGGCTTCCGGGTTGGATGCGCGCTGTGTTAAGAAGCAGTGCGGCTTGGTTGGGTTGTGTTACGCATGGCTTTCAACCTTCGTCTCTCCCGAGCCCGTAAAGGAGTTGTAGCGATGAGACAAGATAGTAACTACTAACAATTGGATACCACGAAATTGGGGAGAAAATGGGGTAGAATTCAAAACATTAAAAAAATAATAATAAATGACATCATGGTGATGTCTGACTGACATGGCTGTTATTTGTAGGGTGATGTGGGGCCACTGGGGCCCACAGGGCGGGAGGGTCCATGGGGGACCTTGGGGCAAAATGGGGAGAAGGGACCAAAAGGAGAGAAGGGCCACATCGGACTTATGGTGAGTGCCCAGATGCCAATACATAATGAGCTGCACATTCTAGTTAATGTTTTGAAACCATGAAACGGAATCAACAGAAGTGATTTTCAATATGATTTTTGAGACGTGGCTTTGGGTGATCAATTTGATGACTGGTCACCTCTGTTCTGTATCCACCAGAGTCAGTCAGGATTCATGGGAGAAATAGGACCTGCAGGCTTGTCAGGGCTACAGGTGAGTCAGGAAGTGACGTGTTTTTTTTTTTACAAGCATCAGATACTATATATGTCACTCAGAGTAAAAAATACATTTTAAAAAGTTGACATTAACTGGCATTGATCAATGTCCATTTTTGCACAATTTCTTTCCCAATAGGTTAAATCAAATCAAATCAAATGTATTTATATAGCCCTTCGTACATCAGCTGATATCTCAAAGTGCTGTACAGAAACCCAGCCTAAAACCCCAAACAGCAAGCAATGCAGGTGTAGAAGCACGGTGGCTAGGAAAAACTTCAGAGAAAGGCCAAAACCTAGGAAGAAACCTAGAGAGGAACCAGGCTATGACGGGTGGCCAGTCCTCTTTTGGCTGTGCCGGGTGGAGATTATAACAGAACATGGCCAAGATGTTCAAATGTTCATAAATGACCAGCATGGCCCAATAATAATAAGGCAGATCAGTTGAAACTGGAGCAGCAGCACGGCCAGGTGGACTGGGGACAGCAAGGAGTCATCATGTCAGGTAGTCCTGAGGCATGGTCCTAGGGCTCAGGTCCTCCGAGAGAGAGAAAGAAAGAGAGAAAGAGAGAATTAGAGAGAGCACACTTAAATTCACAGGACACCCACCGAATAGGACAGGAGAAGTACTGGGGGGCGCCAAACCGGACAGGAAGATCACATCAGTGACTCAACCCACTCAAGTGACGCACCCCCCCAGGGACTCTATGAAAGAGCCCCAGTAAGCCAGTGACTCAGCCCCGGTAATAGGGTTAGAGGCAGAGAATCCCAGTGGAAAGAGGGGAACCGGCCAGGCAGAGACGGCAAGGGCGGTTCGTTGCTCCAGAGCCTACCCGTTCACCTTCCCACTCCTGGGCCAGACTACACTCAATCATATGACCCACTGAAGAGATGAGTCTTCAGTAAAGACTTAAAGGTTGAGACCGAGTTTGCGTCTCTTACATGGGTAGGCAGACCATTCCACTAAAATGGAGCTCTATAGGAGAAAGCCCTGCCTCCAGCTGTTTGCTTAGAAATTCTAGGAGGCCTGCGTCTTGTGACCGTAGTGTACGTGTAGGTATGTACTGCAGGACCAAATCAGAGAGATAGGTAGGAACAAGCCCATGTAATGCTTTGTAGGTTAGCAGTAAAACCTTGAAATCAGCCTTGGCTTGACAGGAAGCCAGTGTAGGGAGGCTAGCACTGGAGTAATGTGATCAATTTTTTTTGTTTCTGGTCAGGATTCTAGCAGCCGTATTTAGCACTAACTGAAGTTTATTTAGTGCTTTATCCGGGTAACCGGAAAGTAGAGCATTGCAGTAGTCTAACCTAGAAGTGACAAAAGCATGGATTCATTTTCTGCATAATTTTTGGACAGAAAGTTTCTGATTTTTGCAATGTTACGTAGATGGAAAAACGCTTTCCTTGAAATGGTCTTGATATGTTCTTCAAAAGAGAGATCAGGGTCCAGAGTAACGCCGAGGTCCTTCACAGTTTTATTTGAGACGACTGTACAACCATTAAGATTAATTGTCAGATTCAACAGAAGATCTCTTTGTTTCTTGGGACCTAGAACAAGCATCTCTGTTTTGTCCGAGTTTAAAAGTAGAAAGATTGCAGCCATCCATTTCCTTATGTCTGAAACACATGCTTCTAGCGAAGGCAATTTTGGGGCTTCACCATGTTTCATTGAAATGTACAGCTGTGTGTCATCCGGATAGCAGTGAAAGTTTACATTATGTTTTCAAATGACATCCCCAAGAGATAAAATACATAGTGAAAACAATAGTGGTCCTAAAATGGAATCTTGAGGAACACCAAAATGTACAGTTGATTTGTCAGAGGACCAACCATTCACAGAGACAAACTGATATCTTTCCGACAGATAAGATCTAAACCAGGCCAGAACTTGTCCATGTAGACCAATTTGGGTTTCCAATCTCTCCAAAAGAATGTGGTGATCGATGGTATCAAAAGCAGCACTAAGGTCTAGGAGCACGAGGACAGATGCAGAGCCTCGGTCTGATGCCATTAAAAGGTTGTTTACCACCTTCACAAGTGCAGTCTCAGTGCTAAGATGGGGTCTAAAACCAGACTGAAGCATTTGGTATACATTGTTTGTCTTCAGGAAGGCAGTGAGTTGCTGCGCAACAGCCTTTTCTAAAAATTTTGAGAGTAATGGAAGATTCGATATGGGCCGATAGTTGTTTCTATTTTCTGGCGCAAGGTTTGGCTTTTTCAAGAGAGGCTTTATTACTGCCACTTTTAGTGAGTTTGGGACACATCCGGTGGATAGAGAGCCGTTTATTATGTTCAACATAGGAGGGCCAAGCACAGGAAGCAGCTCTTTCAGTAGTTTAGTTGGAATAGGGTCCAGTATGCAGCTTGAAGTTTTAGAAGCCATGATTATTTTCATCATTGTGTCAAGAGATATAGTACTAAAACACTTGAGCGTCTCTCTTGATCCTAGGTCCTGGCAGAGTTGTGCAGACTCAGGACAACTGAGCTTTGAAGGAATACGCAGATTTAAAGAGGAGTCCGTAATTTGCTTTCTAATAATCATGATCTTTTCCTCAAAGAAGTTCATGAATTCATCACTGCTAAAGTGAAAGCCATCCTCTCTTGGGGAATGCTGCTTTTTAGTTAGCTTTGCGACAGTATCAAAAAGTAATTTTGGATTGTTCTTATTTTCCTCAATTAAGTTAGAAAAATAGGATGATCGAGCAGCAGTAAGGGCTCTTCGGTACTGCACGGTACTGTCTTTCCAAGCTAGTCGGAAGACTTCCAGTTTGGTGTGGCGCCATTTCCGTTCCAATTTTCTGGAAGCTTGCTTCAGAGCTCGGGTATTTTCTGTGTACCAGGGAGCTAGTTTCTTATGAGAAATGTTTTTAGTTTTTAGGGGTGCAACTGCATCTAGGGTATTGCGCAAGGTTAAATTGAGTTCCCCAGTCAGGTGGTTAACTGATTTTTGTCCTCTGGCGTCCTTGGGTTAGACTTCTCTGCTCTGTTAGGCCCTTTCTCGATTAATTTTTCCTCGACTCCTCACACCCACTTTTCTTGCTTCTTTCTCAAAACCCATTGGAGAAGAAGTGAGGGACCTTGAATCTTCTCCTCCAGTATGGTTGAGGAGGAAGCAAGGAGATCGGATGCAAGGAATCGGGGAAACACTCAGGTTTGCGATGAGTGTTGTCAGGATGTACAGTGATCCGTTGGTCTCTTCTATTTCTTCCCAGGGTATTATGGGCCCTAGGGGGCCTCCAGGGCCTGATGGACCTCAAGGAGAGAAGGTAATATCTTAATTCCCTGGCCTGCACACCAAATGGAGTAGCAATTCAGGATAGGGAAATTATAAACGCTTCCATCTATAATTCCAATTTTTTTCTCCCCAGGGGGAGTCTGGGCCTAGCAGAGCCATCGGACCTCAAGGCAAAACAGGACCTCCGGTAAGGGTCGCTTCATAACCTAAGTGCATGGTGAATGGCATTATCCATTTGTCCTTTTGGTCTGATTTCATGTTGTCTTGTTGTTGTATTCTAAGGGGGTGGCTGGACTTCAAGGAGTCAGAGGTGACAGAGGGAAGCCAGGACCACAGGTCAGTGTCTCACTGTCTCTTAGACCATGGTCTAGTCAAGTCAGCCATGTTCCCAGTGATTCTCCTACGAATAACATTGTCCATGTGCTGGTGTGGTATCTATTGCAGGGTCCAGTAGGGAAGGTTGGGACTGAGGGAGACTTGGGCCATAAAGGTGAGCCAGGACTAGATGGAGAGAAAGGGGAGCCAGGGGGACCGGGCGAGCCAGGAGAACAGGTGAGCCCATTCAGTGTTGCAGTCAGTTTGGCCCCTAAAGCAAGTCCAATGTTCATGGGAAATAGACAGTAGACCATTTAACCCCAATTTAATGTCTGGTTTTATTATGAATATCATTTTCAAAATATACTGTACTAACTCAAAAATAGTCTACAATGTATGTTTGGATTTTGTAATTGTCTCTCTAGGGGGTTGACGGTCTGCCAGGCATCAGAGGGCCCCCAGCACTTCTTGGTTTGGAGGTAAAGAACAGCAACATCTTAGCCTGGTCCCAGATCTGCTTGTATACTTGCCAGCTCCATTGCTCATTATCAAGTCAAACATGTCCCGCACTCAGGCTATGTCCCGCACCTCATACACATATCTACCATTAACTCTGTATTATATTTTACTCTTTGCTTCTGCTTCATTCTTCCTTGTTTGTTGTCTCCTCTCCCACCACAGGGGCCACAGGGTGAGGTGGGAGCCCAGGGGCCAGAAGGTCCCCTAGGGGCATTGGTGAGTTCACAAACACAGGGGTGGGGCAAAGGGATGCCACAGATTATGTAATTAGTTAATTATGCTCTTATAGCAACCGGTGTCCGTCTAAGTTTATTATTTAGCCGATATTGATGACCTCAAGCAGTGTCAAATGGGCATATTGTGATATTGAAAAACTAGCAGCACTACCAGAAGGTCACTAATATTTTCTACCCTATTATCTTTCTCTGACATCTGGTAAGTTTCTTTAAGTCATTCTACTGTGTTGAATGTTTCAGGGTGTCAGGGGAAACCCAGGACCTGAGGGAAAACAGGGACTGAAAGGAGAGAAGGTGAGATCAGGATTCTCTGTTTCTCTATTGTTCTCTTCTCTTCTTGTGCTGTGAAACCCAGTCTCAGGTCCCATATTCTCCTCACCTCTCTGGAGACACTCATGCATACAGAGAGGCTAGACTAGGTCCCCCTGTTTGTTGATGCTGTGTTTTCTCTACAGGGAGATGACGGCAGAGATGGATCACCTGGAAAGACAGGTCACATCGGAAGGAGTGTAAGAGCCCCTTCCTTCAATCCATTCAATGTAACAGTGGAAATAAAAGGGGTGTATTCTAGAAAGATAACAAATATTATTCAGGTTCCTGAATGAAAGATGAGGGATGCATCCCAACTGGTGCCCTGTTCCATATATACATGACACGCTATTCCCTTTATTGTGCATTACTTTTGAGTGGACTATAAAGGGAATAGGGTGTCATTTAGGAGACGACCGATATGTGTCAGTGTGTTTTACCCTGTGTGTATTGCCTCGTTCACCAACATTGTAAACATCCACAGGGGAAAAGAGGCAAGGCTGGAATCAGGGGCACAAGAGGAGAGAGAGGACCAAAGGTCAGATGTTGGGTGATGTGAAGGGTCACACACACATACACAACGATCTCTTAACCATGATACTATAATATTTCATGGCGTGCACCAACATTTCCTGTCATTCCTACAGGGAGAGAGGGGACATGTGGGATTGACTGGTGTTCCAGGATGGGTGGGGTCTATAGTAAGTCCAACAGATTTCTACTCTCATCAATTAGGACTGTCGTCATCTATTTCACCATTTCATAATTCAATCCCAGGCAGGAGAGTCTCTTACGTACTTCTCCTTTGTCAGAAATATTATTTGATTAGAGAAAAGGATGTTGAAAGCAATGCATTGCTACATGATAATGCTTTAGATCAGCTGATGATTGATACACAACTGATGGATGTCTTTTCTCTCTCAGGGAATCCCAGGCTTGGGAGGAGACAGGGGGGATCAGGGTGAAAAAGGGAGTGAGGTATGAATAGATCAGGCTGAATTGTTGATACGAGTGAATTTAGAGAGAAATGCACTGTGAAGACTTCACCCTCTGTGTTCCTCTCCCCACAGGGAGAAAAGGGGAACATAGGGCCGCTCGGTCTGCCAGGGCGTGATGGCCTAAAGGTACTTCTGGTTCTGACTTCTGTGTGAAAAACTTCTGGCATTCATAAAAAGTCTCCAGATCAGCACTCTTAATCTGAGACACTACAAACGAGCCCTGGTATCAGGTTTAACACCATAGAAAAACGACATACTGACAGGTTTGGCAACAATCTAGAAATATGACGTTTCCTAAAATACTCTGCTGTAAATAGTAGATGGGCTGTGACAGACGTAAGTTTTACAAGGTCATCAGGGTCCTGTTGGGGTGCCAGGACAGACAGACTGGCTAACTTGATGTTTTACAGAGTAGTCTGGGTCCTGTTGGGGTGCCAGGACAGACAGACTGGCTAACTTGATGTTTTACAGAGTAGTCTGGGTCCTGTTGGGGTGCCAGGACAGACAGACTGGCTAACTTGATGTTTTACAGAGTAGTCTGGGTCCTGTTGGGGTGCCAGGACAGACAGACTGGCTAACTTGATGTTTTACAGAGTAGTCTGGGTCCTGTTGGGGTGCCAGGACAGACAGACTGGCTAACTTGATGTTTTACAGAGTAGTCTGGGTCCTGTTGGGGTGCCAGGACAGACAGACTGGCTAACTTTATGTTTTACAGAGTAGTCTGGGTCCTGTTGGGGTGCCAGGACAGACAGACTGGCTAACTTGATGTTTTACAGAGTAGTATGGGTCCTGTTGGGGTGCCAGGACAGACAGACTGGCTAACTTGATGTTTTACAGAGTAGTCTGGGTCCTGTTGGGGTGCCAGGACAGACAGACTGACTAACTTTATGTTTTACAGGGTAGTCTGGGTCCTGTTGGGGTGCCAGGACAGACAGACTGACTAACGTTATGTTTTACAGGGTAGTCTGGGTCCTGTTGGGGTGCCAGGACAGACAGACTGACTAACTTTATGTTTTACAGGGTAGTCTGGGTCCTGTTGGGGTGCCAGGACAGACGGACTGACTAACTTTATGTTTTACAGGGTAGTCTGGGTCCTGTTGGGGTGCCAGGACAGACAGACTGACTAACTTAATGTTTTACAGGGTAGTCTGGGTCCTGTTGGGGTGCCAGGACAGACAGACTGACTAACTTAATGTTTTACAGGGTAGTCTGGGTCCTGTTGGGGTGCCAGGACAGGTGGGCCCAAAGGGAGATCAGGTAAAACAACACTATCTGAACACACTGTTCCTCTCAAAACATCTATAGCAAGAACTCTCTATGATAACACCATATCCACGAGTAACAATTGTCAAAAGCCATGATGAGGTTCATTCAATCTAAACTGATCCATCAGAGTTTTGATTCCTTTTACTTTCTGAAAAGATTGATTGATAACTTTTCATTGACGTTTCATTATCTATTATTTCCCACCAGGGGAATATTGGACCGTCTGGGCCAAGAGGAACACCTGGGATGCCAGGACTACCTGTAAGTCCCCCTTCTGGATAATCTCAGAAATATTTTCTCAAGCCCTTTTAAATCTTCCCGCATTTGACATTTCAGTCATTTAGCAGTCATTTAGCAGACACACTTATCCAGAGTGACTTACAGGAGCAAATAGGGTTAAGTGCCTTGCTCAAGGGCACATCAACAGATTTTTCACCTAGTTGGCTCGGGGATTCGAACCGGTGACATTTCGATTACTGGCACAACACTCACTGCCGCCCAAATGGCCCTCTATTCCTTATGTACTGCAGTATAGAATAGGGTGCCATTTGGGGCACAGCCGACGGGAAATCAAAGGTTCTTGCGAGGACAAACGAGCACTAGACCACAAAGTTCATCTTTCAGCCACGTAGCTTAACAACCCCCCTGTCTATTAACCATCAAGACGAAGGCTATGCATGCTTCATCGAGGCATTATTATGACGATTAGGATAACGTCTCGAATTCCATTTTAATTGCAGACTGTCTTAATAAGCAAGACTCTGTTAACTCAAGTCCATTTCCTTATTATCACCAGACTGTCCTGCCATTATGCCATTCTCTCCGGGTTTAGCTATAGATTATTACTCTTTTCAACTTGTGGCCATTGAAGACGCCATTGCCTCGCCTCTAAAAGCAGTGAAGCTGTGGCTAATGTGATCGTAATGCAGCGAATAAGAGGGCATTGAAAGATTGAAACAGCTGTTCGTGCAGAGCAGTGTGCTTCAGAACTGATATTCAAACTCATCTCCTTTTATTCTCTCTTTATCTCTAGGGTTTGTTTGGCGAGAAGGTATGATATAACATCTTATTTTCTCGTCTTTTCAAATCATACGCACATTATCTTCTTTCAAAACCAAACACCATGTAGAGTTGTGTGTTAGCTTTGTCTCACAGTGTCTAGATTGAAAGAAAACATTCACAACCACATCATGTCATCACACTGGAAGATACAAAGGAACGTAATAGGAAGTGTGCATTTCCTCATCAAATTACATTTGAATATGCCATTGCAAGTATGGAATGGTATAAGTCCACTCTCATCGCACTATGGGCTGTATTTCCATAGGGTTTGAAAGGCTTTGAGGGATTTCCTGGGCAACCTGGGACAAGGGGCCTGCCGGTAAGTGACACTGATTTCATACGCATTGGTCCATTGACCACAGAGACTCAATACCATTGAATCCATTACACAGCACTGAAGGTTGCAAAATTCTGGGTTACTTTCCCAAAATTCCCAGGTTTTCCAGAAATCCTGCTTGGAAGATTCCCCGATTTCCTGCATATTACCACCTGATTGTAGCATTATTCCAACCAGGATATCTGGAAAACCTGGGCATTTTGGGAAAGTTACTGGAATTTTCCAACCCTAGTCCCACTCTTTTGTTGTGTTTGTTTCAGGGGGCACCTGGACTCCCAGGACTTCCAGGACCCTCATTAAACATGACCCTTGCTCAACTCAAGGCAAGTCATTTATGATCAGCAAGTAGGTCTGTGTCTCAAGTTGTATTCCCTACCTATTGCACTACTTTTGGGATGCAGATATAATAGGCCATTAGATGAACTGGTGGAAGGAATAACTCCATAATGATCATATCATTCTCATCACCATTGTAGGACCTTCAGTACCTGTCAGATAAGCCCAACTACCCCCTGATCCAGACCCTGCTGGATTCTCTGCACCAGGACCTGAGGCTGCTGGTAGACCCCCCTGATGGCAGCAAGGAGCACCCTTCCACCACCTGCATGGAGCTGTGGCTCTGCCACCCCGACTACGCCAGCGGTCAGAAACCCTCTGTCTATACCTGTACTGTATATTTATAACTCAAAGCTAATTTAAAGTCACATAAGAATGGCCACAGAATCCTAATCTCAGGACTCTCACGTTTTCAATGCAAATTAGAATCAATAAGTGCATCGAAGACGTCGTCCCCACAGTGACCAAACGTACATATCCCAACCAGAAGCCATGGATTACAGGCAACGTTCGCACCAAGCTAAAGGCTAGAGCTGCCGCTTTCAAGGAGCACGACACTAATCCAGACGCTAATAAGAAATCCCGCTATACCCTCAGACAAACCATCAAACAGGCAAAGCATCAATACAGGACTAAGATTGAATCATACTATACTGGCTCTGATGCTCGGCGGATGTGGCAGGGCTTGCAAACTATTATGGACTACAAAGAGAAACCTAGCCGTGAGCTAACCAGTAATGTGAGCCTACCAGACAGGCTAAATTCATTTCATGCTTGCTTCGAGGCAAGCAACACTGAAGCATGCATGAGAGTACCAGCTGTTCCAGACGACTGTGATCACGCTTTCCGTAGCCGATGTGAGCAAGTGTCTTCACTGACATTTTCAACCTCTCCCTGACCTCTCCCTCTGTAATACCTACATGTTTCAAGCAGACCGCCATAGTCTCTGTGCCCAAGAAAGTGAAGTTAACCTGCCTAAATGACTACCGCCCTGTAGCACTCACGTCGGTAGACATGAAGTGCTTTGAAAGGCTGGTCTTGCCTCACATCAACACCAATCATCCCGGAAACGCTAGACCCACTCCAATTGCTTACCGCCCCAACAGATCCACAGATTACGCAATCTCAATCGCACTCCACACTTCCCTTTCCCACATGGACAAAAGGAACACCTATGTGAAAATGCTGTTCAATGACTACAGCTCATCATTCAACACCATAGTGCCCACAAAGCTCATCACTAAGCTAAGGACCCTGGGACTAAACACCTCCCTCTGACACTGGATCCTGCATGCTTAGTTCCCTCCTGTACGCCCTGTTCACCCACGACTGTGTTGCCAAGCATGACTCCAGCACCATCATTAAGTTTGCTGACGACACAACAGTGGTAGGCCTGATAGTCTACAGGGAGGAGGTCAGAGACCTGGCAGTGTGGTGCCATTACAACAACCTCTCCCTCAACGTGAGAAGGGTACGACAACCTCTCTGCATCCGACCATAAGGTACTACGGAGGGTAGTGCGTACGGCCAAGTAAATCACTGGGGCCAAGCTTCCTGCCATCCAGGACCTATATAATAGGCGGTGTCAGAGAAAGGCCAAAGGCCACCCAGGTCATAGACTGTTCTCTCTGCTACCGCACAGCAAGCTGTACCGGAGTGTCATGTCTAGGTCTAAAAGGCTCCTTAACAGCATCTACCCCAAAGCCATAAGACCGCTGAACAATTAATTAAATGGCCACCCGGGCTATTTGCATTGACCCCCCCCCTTTGTTTTTACACTGCTGCTACTCAAATCAAAATCAAATCAACTTTATTTATATAGCCCTTCGTACATCAGCTGATATCTCAAAGTGCTATACAAAAACCCAGCCTAAAACCCCAAACAGCAAGCAATGCAGGTGTAGAAGCACGGTGGCTAGGAAAAACCCCCTTGAAAGGCCAAAACCTAGGAAGAAACCTAGAGAGGAACCACGCTATGTGGGGTAGCCAGTCCTCTTCTGGCTGTGCCGGGTGGAGATTATAACAGAACATGGCCAAGATGTTCAAATGTTCATGAGTGACCAGCATGGTCCAATAATAATAAGGCAGGACAGTTGAAACTGGAGCAGCAGCACGGCCAGGTGGACTGGGGACAGCAAGGAGTCATCATGTCAGGTAGTCCCGAGGCACGGTCCTAGGGCTCAGGTCCTCCGAGAGAGAGAGAGAGAGAGAGAGAGAGAGAGAGAGAGAGAGAGAGAGAGAGAGAGAGAGAGAGAGAGAGAGAGAGAATTAGAGAGAGCACACTTAAATTCACACAGGACACCGAATAGGACAGGAGAAGTACTCCAGATATAACAAACTGACCCTAGCCCCCCGACACATAAACTACTGCAGCACAAATACTGGAGGCTGAGACAGGAGGGGTCAGGAGACACTGTGGTCCCATCTGAGGACACCCCTGGATAGGGCCAAACAGGAAGGATATAACCCCACCCACTTTGCCAAAGCACAGCCCCTACACCACTAGAGGGATATCTTCTACCACCAACTTACCATTCTGAGACAAGCCCACAAAGATCTCCGCCACTGCACAACCCAAGGGGGGGCGTCAACCCAAACAGGAAGATCACATCAGTGACTCAACCCACTCAAGTGACGCACCCCTCCTTGGGATGGTATGAAAGAGCCCCAGTAAGCCAGTGACTCAGCCCCTGTAATAGGGTTAGAGGGTTAGGGTTAGGGTTAGAGAATCCCAGTGGAAAGAGGGGAACCGGCCAGGCAGAGACAGCAAAGGTGGTTCGTTGCTCCAGAGCCTTTCCGTTCACCTTCCCACTCCTGGGCCAGACTACACTCAATCATATGACCCACTGAAGAGATGAGTATTCAATAAAGACTTAAAGGTTGAGACCGAGTTTGCATCTCTTACATGGGTAGGCAGACCATTCCATAAAAATTGAGCTCTATAGGAGAAATCCCTGCCTCCAGCTGTTTGCTTAGAAATTCTAGGGACAATTAGGAGGCCTGCGTCTTGTGACCGTAGCGTACGTGTAGGTATGTACGGCAGGACCAAATCAGAGAGATAGGTAGGAGCAAGCCCATGTAATGCTTTGTAGGTTACAGTAAAACCTTGAAATCAGCCCTTGCCTTGCTACTCACTGTTTATTATCTATGCATAGTAACTTTACTCCTACTTACATGTGCAAATTACCTTGACTAACCTGTACCCCCTGTATATACAGTGTAGCCTCTTTATTGTTATTTTATTGTGTTACTTTTAATTTTTAATTGAGTTTATTTCATAAAAAATGTCTTAAGTAAGCAAGCATTTCACAGTAAGGTCTATCTATACCTCGGTGCATGTGACAAATACAATTTGATTTGATTTAGAACCGCTGGGCCTTTCAAAGTATAAGTAATCACTAGAGAATGTGTCCCTAAAGAATGTGTCCCTAGAGAAGTACCCGCTAGAGAATGTGTTCCTAGAGAATGTGTCCCTAAAGAATGTGTCCCTAGAGAAGTACCCGCAAGAGAATGTGTCCCTAGAGAATATGTCCCTAGAGAAGTGCACGCAAGAGAATGTGTCCCTATTCACTAATTTTCATATGAAAACTAGTGAATATACAGGAGTTTTTCAGGTCAGGATGAGGGTACATTAACTCTGAGGTTATGGTTGCTGTGTGTCTGTACAGGGATGTATTATATTGACCCCAACCAGGGCAGCCCCAATGATGCTCTCCTAGTCTACTGCAACTTCTCTGGCACACCGGCACAGACCTGCCTTCACCCCCGAGACGCCCAGGTAGACAACAACATCATCAGTACCTCACCTCTCACCCTCACACCTCTCTATTTATCCCTCAGTGGGGATGCTCCTGCAATACCAAATACAGCAGGTTGCTACAGAATAATGAGATACTCTCTGGACTAGCGGAGAACAAATCCATTTATGACAGGAATCCAATAGATTGTTTTGCCTTTGAGCTAAATGCTAATATCAAATGTGAACAGACACATTTTTAAGTGATTTGCCTCCAGATATCAGTGTCAACGTTTTAGAACTCAAGACATCAAGCATTGTATGTCTGACAATTGAAACCTAATGTCCACAATCATATTCATACTTAATACCCATACTCATACATAATCAGAATTGTTTATACCTGTAGATGACCATGAAGGCCTGGCTAAAGGATTCAGAGACAAACAGCTCGTTCCAATGGCTCAGCAAGCAGGAACAAGGATTTCAGGTTTACTGTTATCTCTTTCATGATATCATTCTCTATCACTCTCTCATTCTCCTCTTTGATGCACGCTCTTCCTCAGCCTGTCATACTCTCTCTCCTCTGTCAACTATTCTCTGAACATGCCAATTCATAGTTACTTCAATTCAATAAAAAATGCATCAATTGGCTGTTTTCAATTTGTACTGGTGTCTCTCAGACTGTCATAGCAGAGGTATAAAGCATAATTGTTCACAAACAACCACTCTGTCTCCCCTGGCCACTGGCAGTTCTATTACCCAGGTGCCAATGTGGTTCAGATGCGTTTCCTGAGGTTGCAGAGTTGGAAAGCCGTGCAAAGGATCATCTACTCATGCCACCCGGGACACAGGCTGGGTCACACAGACAGAGAGGTCAAGTTCCTGGCAGACACAAGGAGGCAGAGTTTCTTGGGAGCACTTAAAGACTGCATGGTACATTGATTTTGATGCAATAGACAAACATTTATTTAAATATTTCACCCATTGTTAAAGTAACTGTATCATTAAAGAGATACCATATCTGCATATCAAGCATGAAAGACATCTGTTTGCAGGATTTCTGATGCTTATCCCAGGCCAACTGTGTTACTGATTCAACTATTTCTGATTCACTGTGTTTCTGTGTTTATGCTGGGACAGCCTGGAGAAGAGGTGGATTCGCTGGAGCCGCGGGAGTCTGTGTTTGAATTTGAGGACCTCAACCTGCTTCCTGTGAGAGATGTGGCTGTCTTCGGGGGTGGAAACTTCACACATGAATTTGGCTTCACCGTCGGGCCCATCTGTTTCAGCTAGAGAGGGAGAGAGGGGGCCCTTATTGCTCCTTTTCCACTTGCTTGGACTCACAGAGCCAGGATAAGAGCCTGTGTTCAGGACCCCAATACATCTAGAGAACAAGAGGACAAAGGGAATCGCTCTACCATTTTGTGAGGGCATCACTCCTCTTTCCATGTGATATATTTGTTGGAGAACATCGATCAATTCTCTTGTCGACTGGCTCCACATAAATTACTCTTTGAGAGGGCATCAACTTCCACAGGCTCAAATTCTTTCGGACAATTGTATTTTTTGTTTACAGAGACATTGGTTGTGTAATGAATAATTTATATAATGTTGTTTTGATTTCTATATGTAATGGTTATTTAGAATTTTTTTCAAAAACATTTTAGAACGAAAGTTTATGATGCTGTAAAGCCTTCCATTACAGCCAACAACTTATTTTGTATACAGATATTTAATCACTCTTTTGTTGCTGATAATTTTTCTGCACAGCAGGACATGCAAACGTGTAGTGTATTTGAATTTTAAAAAGGCTAAAGTTTGTAATTTCCATTAGAAAATGTCAGACTTTATTTGCCGTAACAAAACAAATGTATCAACCCCTAAAAAAAATGTCCATTAATTACAATCCACATAATAATTCACATTTCCTGTTGATGCAGGATTATTTTCCTGCTGTAGCAAACTGGCTCAAATGAGACCCTACATCTGTATGAACAGTCCTATGCTAGAATGGTCTGTTTTTTATCTGATGCAGTGGATTCAAGTGGTCAACAATGTGTTTTATTTGGACACGACTAATGTTGTCTTATGGGTCATCACTGACCTTTCAAAAGGTGCTTACTGAGAAACCACTGCTTGTACTTGAGGAGGCCAAAAAACTTGCTGTTGAGTCGTTGATCTTGTTTCTTTAGATGAGATAAGAACCAATAGGTTCTAAAACCCTGATCTCTTGGAATGAACCTATTCCCTCCCTTTTGGCAGTGATTGGGGCAAGAAACCTTATTTCATTCATGCTTGACATGTTCTGTTACTGGCCTATTTCTTATTTGTAAAAAACGATGTACCGCATACTGTCAGTGCTTGTTTCAGCTCATTCTTATGGTACAGTCTCAGGTACAGTCTTGATATTCAACACAGACACTGATGTGCACACTACGTGATGTGTATTATTAAAAACATAACTCTTTTGATGTGTTTTAAATCTGTTTTAGGTGTTCTAATAAAGGGGCATTATGTTGGGCTGCTGGCTCTCCTGCTTTAGCACTGAGCAATCGCTTTCCGAGTCCTCTCTTTGTTCAACAAATTAAGAGCTGAGGCTCAAAGAAAAGCAGCATACACTGTAGCTGCTCAGCAAAGCTAGGATTGCTGAAGAGGTGGTTTCATTGGCCTGTGTTCACAAAACATTTTAGTGTAGGAGTGCTGATCAAGGATCAGTTTAGCCTATTAGATCATAAATATATGGATTTGGGGACCTGATCCTTCGATCAGCCCTCCTACTCTGAGACTGTGAATATGGGCCATTGAGAACAGTGCATTTAATATTTTCAGACACAGAACAATTCAGTGCTGTAGTGGTCTGTCTCTATGCGTAACGGCCAACCAACGAACAGGGAATTCAGGAAGGTCTCAGGGAGCGTTCAGTCTTAGCATGCAGTAGCTTGCATAAAGGAATATGTATTATGTTACATCTTATAAGTACTCAACCCCAAATCAGTAGCCACCTTCCATTACAAACTCCAGAAAGAACTTTCCAAGCATTGCTGATATAAATGTTTGGTAAAAGGGTAGACACAGTGTCCTTTGTAGTAGAAGGCTTATTCTCTAAATGTTGTCTCCGAACACACTTGGATCACTGATAGGTAGGGGGATAGGTAGGGGGATAGGTAGGGGGATAGGTAGGGGGATAGGTATAGGGGGGGATAGGTAGGGGGATAGGTAGGGGGATAGGTAGGGGGATAGGGGGGGGGATAGGTAGGGGGGGATAGGTAGGGGGATAGGTAGGGGGATAGGTAGGGGGATAGGTAGGGGGATAGGTAGGGGGATAGGTAGGGGGATAGGTAGGGGGATAGGGGGATAGGTAGGGGGATAGGTAGGGGGATAGGTAGGGGGATAGGTAGGGGGATAGGTAGGGGGATAGGTAGGGGGATAGGTAGGGGGATAGGTAGGGGGATAGGTAGGGGATAGGTAGGGGGATAGGATAGGTAGGGGGATAGGTAGGGGGATAGGTAGGGGGGATAGGTAGGGGGGATAGGTAGGGGGATAGGTAGGGGGATAGGTAGGGGGGATAGGTAGGGGGATAGGTAGGGGATAGGTAGGGGGATAGGTAGGGGATAGGTAGGGGGGTAGGGGGATAGGGGGATAGGTAGGGGGATAGGTAGGGGGATAGGTAGGGGGATAGGTAGGGGGGGATAGGTAGGGGGATAGGTAGGGGGATAGGGGGGATAGGTAGGGGGATAGGTAGGGGGATAGGTAGGGGGATAGGTAGGGGGATAGGTAGGGGGATAGGTAGGGGGATAGGTAGGGGGGATAGGTAGGGGGATAGGTAGGGGGATAGGTAGGGGATAGGGGTGGGATAGGTAGGGGGATAGGTAGGGGTGATAGGTAGGGGGATAGGTAGGGGGATAGGTAGGGGGATAGGTAGGGGGATAGGTAGGGGGATAGGTAGGGGGATAGGTAGGGGGATAGGTAGGGGGATAGGTAGGGGGATAGGTAGGGGGATAGGTAGGGGATAGGTAGGGATAGGTAGGTGGGATAGGTAGGGGGATAGGTAGGGGGATAGGTAGGGGATAGGTAGGGGGATAGGTAGGTGTAATTATTTCACGGTAAGGTTGTATTCGGTGCATGTGACAGATAACATTTGATTTGATTTCTCAGGAACAATGTTCAGGGTTTATTAGAAAGTCAATGTATTATTAATTTATCCAATTGTTTTGGTATCCTAAACACAGGCAATTAGTAGCCTAACATCAACATTCAACATGATTGCCTTAGCTGGCTGAGACTGATCATTGGTGCTTTTTTAGTTTTAGTTTTATAAAAATTCTCATCATTTGATTTTGTTATTATTGTCAGGAAATTATATACTAGACATGTTTATACCTGTGTATAATTCAGCATCTCATTCAGAGAAATGTATTAGCTAAATAAAAAAAATCAAATAACTGTATTCTGTACTTTCATATTGTATCAATTATAGCGCAAAAGACCATGGGTTTATTTAAAAGAAACGGTTTCTTGATGTAAAAAGGTTCATGGTGCTTAATCTCCATAGGTAGACCGGTTGCCTCCCACAATGTAAACAATGTTTCAGTTGCTCTAGGTCTAGGATTTCCAAGACGAGTTTGTGCTTTGTTCAATCTCAGAAAGTATGGGCATAGACAGTACAGTACGCTTAACCAATGATGACGCGGCCTCGAGTCATGTGACCCACACTGAACTGTCACTGGTGAGTTGTGTTTACGAGGATGCAATTGCTGCTAAACTATCATTTTCAGCAGTTGAGGTTTGTAAAATCTACTACACTGGGCACCCGAATGTAGCTAAACGTTGGTCTTTGCAAAACCGTCCACTGTTTGGAAGCAAACGAAAAGTAAAAAAGAGAACGTTAACTAACAAGCTAGCTTGCCATGTTACTTGGGATAATGAAAGGTATTCTCTCTTCACTTGCGAGAAATGTGGATACATTCTCAAAAGTAGCGTTACAAGTCAACAATTGGATAGCAAATATATTCGGTTGTAGGTAGGGTTGCCAACTTTCTCACTACCAAATAAGGGACAAAAGGTCTCGTGCCAGTGCACGGTGCCACCGGCGTATGGTGTTGTGTATTCTTATTCAATTGGAAAGGCAAAACATTTGTATATTCCATTTAGCCTATCGCTTTACTAAAACTGTATCATTGTGTAAACTTATGTGAATATACCTCCAAAATAAATTATCAAAGAAATCACAATTTGGATCTTTTACAGCAAAAAACTTTTCAAATGCAAAAGAGGCATGAGTCACTCACAAAGTCTACATATTTTTTTGATGCTCTTGACTGATTCAAGCAGTCCTTTCCTTTCTCTTCTTGCATAGCCAGAGTCACAGTTCCCAGATATTTGAAGTTCATTTTTGATCAGCTCTGTGCTACATCAGTTTCTTGAGTCAGACCATTTAATGGTCATTAGACAGAAAATCCTCTCTACAAAGGCATTTGAGCCTGGCACACTGAGGACAAATGAGACAATCCTGAACATGTTGATCAAGTTGGCTTTTCCTAGGTTTTGGAAAACTGCCTACTTCTCACGGGTGGATTTTGTGGTATCCTGTCTGGCTTTCTGTATTTCCTCCTGGCTAGCACAACACTCTTCATAGAGTTGGTCCATACTGACTGTCTCTGTCATTTCGAGGGCAACCAGCACCTGCTCCAGGTCAGTGAAGGAGAGATCCTCATAGAGGCTGATCAGTTTCACCAATACATGTTCTGGTGAAAAATCAAACCACTTGTCAATGTATGTAATGACAGTGTCATAGAACTTCAAAGTCCTGTTGCTGCTTGGACCTTTGTGCTGACAATTGTTTGTCCATCAGCTGCTTGGTCTGGTATCAGAAAAAACTGTCCTGTTTCAGCTGAAGCATCTTACATTTTGGACTTCCTCGTAAACATCTGTGATGCAGAGCGTTGTTTCCTCCAGCGTTTTTACGAGTTGGTCAAAAATACACCCACTTTGTGGAAAAAGCACAGATAAATCTCAGCAGCTTCCGTTTTTTTCTTCAAACTCAAGAATACTATTCAGTCCACGGGACAGGTCTACCTAAGGGACCTGAAGTATGATGTAAGAGCTGGCCAGCTTTGCTGGAGACGATCGTCAGCTGGATGAAGAGAGTGCCATCGTGTGCAAACATGTCACAGAATTTCACGCCACTCAATGTCAACAAAGGCAAGAAAATGCACGCAGTTCCTCTCTTCGGGAAGTGGCTGCAGATCTGTAAAACAATTGTCTCAATAATATCTACTGACAGCTGATCGCAGGTGTGCTTGCAGGCAATATGAGCTATGTGAACTGGGCAATTAGCTTTGAGAATGCGATTGTTGGCACTGCTCAATAACTGGTAAACGGAGAGGTGTCTTCCAATTATGTCAGTTTCCACAGTAGCTGTCACGTTCTGACCTTTATTTCCTTTGTTTTGTATTTATTTAGTATGGTCAGGGCGTGAGTTGGGTGGGCAGTCTATGTTTGTTTTTCTAGGTTTTGGGTATTTCTATGTTTCGGCCTAGTATGGTTCTCAATCGGAGGCAGGTGTCATTAGTTGTCTCTGATTGAGAATCATACTTAGGTAGCCTGGGTTTCACTGTGTGTTTGTGGGTGATTGTTCCTGTCTCTGTGTTTTGCACCAGATAGGGCTGTTTTTGGTTTTCCACGTTTATTGTTTTTGTTAGTTTATTCATGTCTAGTGTCTTTATTAAAGAACATGAATAACCACCACGCTGCGTTTTGGTCCGCCTCTACTTCACCTAAGGAAAACCGTTACAGTAGCGTCACGAAGAATGCACCGATATTGCTAGCACCTTTAGCTAGAGTGGCCTTGTGCATTTCTGTGGATGCATGCTGAGCTAGGTCATTCTCCCCTTCTTGGCCAGTTGAGAATTCCTGACGCATAAGGTACAGAAAGCTTTCTGTGAGTCTTTCTGTGAGTGGGCTTCCCCCACATCTTTTTTTGCTTCACATTGTTTGTTGTAGCTGCACAGTCTTTGCATGTTTACCCATATTTCCTTGATATGCCAAACTGACCGAACAATAACAGAAATTACTTTTCAGGAATTGGCGTGTTTACACTATACTGTGTTTGGATGAATATACGGGACAAGGGAGGTCCCGTATGGGACAAACCAAATTTAGCCCAATATTTTTATATTTTTTTTATTTAACTAGGCAAGTCAGTTAAAGAACACATTCTTATTTTCAATGACGGTCTAGGAACAGTGGGTTAACTGCCTGTTCAGAGGCAGAACGACAGATTTGTACCTTGTCAGCTTGGGGATTCGAACTTGCAACCTTTCGGTTACTAGTCCAACCCTCTAACAACTAGGCTACCCTGCCGCAATGCTGACCCAATATAAGGGACATCCTGGCTAATAAGGGACAGTTGGCAACCCTAGTTGTAGGTTATAGCATTGCCAGCTAGTTATTAGTGACAAGGATGGAGACTAGCTACTGGCTACAATGGGAAAGGGTAAGCTTATGGGGGACTTTGAGGGACGTACTGTACAGTGCTTTCAGAAAATATTCATACCCCTTTACTAATTCCACATTTTTGGTTCCAAACTGAATTCAAGAGGGATTCAATTGATTGTCTCTCACCCATCTACACACAATACCCCATAATGACAAAGTGAAAACATGTTTTTAGAAATGTTAGCAAATGTATTAAATTAAATACAAAAATATCTAATTTACATAAGTATACACACCCCTAAGACAATACTTTGTCTTTGTAGAGGCACCTTTGTCAGTGATTACAGCTGTTAGTCTTTCTGGGTACTATACAGTAAGTCTCTAAGAGCTTTCCACACCTGTATTGTGCAACATTTGCCCATTTTATTATTTTCAAAATTCTTCAAGATTTGTCAAATTGATTGTTGATCATTGCTAGACAACCATTGTCAGGTCTTGCCATAGATTGTTAACTTCTTGGCTATCCAAGCATTTATGTTAGGATCTCTCTCAGCAGACAAACCATTACAAACAGCTAGCAGCAAAGTAGATTGGTCAGAAAAGCAATGAAATGAATCGCTTACCTTTGATGATCTTTGGATGTTTGCACTCAAGACTCCCAGTTACATAATAAATCTTCCTTTTGTTTGATAAAATTATTTTTATATCCAAAAACCTCCATTTGGTTGGTGTATTTTGTTCAGAAATCCACAGGCTCGTTCAGGTCATGACGGGCAGACAAATTCCAAATAGTATCCGTAAAGTTCGTAGAAACATGTAAAACTTTTTTTATAATCAATCCTCAGGTTGTTTTTACAATAAATAATCGATAATATTTCAACCTGACCGTAGCTTTTTCAATAGAGAGAAAATGTCTGCTCCAAGCTGTTGCGCATGCAAAACTCTGCTGGCACCCAGCCATCCACTGATGCGATGTGATCGTTCTCGCTCATTTTTTATAATAAAAGCCTGAAACTATGTCTAAAGACTGTTCACACCATGTGGAAGCCGTAGGAAAAGGAATCTGGTTGATATCCCTTTAAATAGAGGGAAGGCATGCAATGGAACAGAGAGGTTTCAGGAAAAACAGCACTTCCTGGTTGGATTTTCCTCAGGTGTTCGCCAATTCTGTTATACTGACAGACAATATTTTGACAGTTTTGGAAACATTAGTGTTTTCTATCCTAATCTGACAATTATATGCATATTCTAGATTCTGGGCCTGACAAATAGGCAGTTTCATTTGGGTACATTTTTCATCCAAACATCAAAATACTGCCCCCTACACTCAACAGGTTAAGTACATTTGAGGTATAAACTGTAACTCGGCCCACTCAGGAACATTCACTGTCTTCATGGTAAGCAACTCCATTGTAGATTTGGAGGTTATTTTGGAGGTTATTTTCCTGATTTAAAGTGAGTACATCTACCAGATTTTCCTCCTTAGCTCCATTCTATTTTTTTTTATCCTGAAAGACTCCCCATTACGTAACGAGCATACCCATAACATGATGCAAAGCAGCACTATGCTTTTTGTCTTAATGGCCATGCTACAGGCGGCTATATCAGTCTGTTAATACAGGACTAGTAAAGGCCCAGTGTACTACTTTTGTGAATTTAAAAATATTTACAAATAATGCAAATATTGCCCATGCTATATATAGATGGATATATTGGTCCGCTAAAAGCCAATTTATGCTTGATCTGAAAATGTGGTTTTTCAGGGGGTGCTGCAGCACCCCTACTTTCCACAGCTATGTGTGTGGGGTACAGAGATGAGGTAGTCATTGAAAAATCATGTTAAACACTTATTGCACACATAGGGAGTCCATCCATTATTATAGAAAAATTGAGCGGTATATCTTAGCTTGCATTTTGACTCGGAAAAGGTTGGTGACCACTGTCCCACAGCCACACACCTGTCAAAACGCTCACAACAGTACAGTGAATGGGGGCCATATGTATCAAGCGACTCAAAGTAAGAGCGACCCCCTGTCTGTTGAATCTTATTCAGGGTGATCTAAAAGGCTAAACTGATCCTAAATCAGAACTTATACTCAGAGAGGCTTGAGACATACGGCCCCAGGCAATATGCAAAAGCATTGTGTCGTGAATGTGAGGTGAAGTTTTCATTTGTATACAGACTAGGCTACATCTTCTTGGGTATTGTTTTATTTGGATAGATTCCAGTGACAAAGCCTCTCTTGAGACAATGATGCATTGTTTTTCATCATGGTTCACTGATAATTGCTCACATAGGCATTTGTGGCTCAGCACAGATGTTAATTATGGTAGGTGGCCAGTCTGAGTGTAGCTTGTTGTGCCTCTAGCTATTTTTGTTGTCTCCCAAGAGGGAGCATCCCTCAATCCTCACTGCTTGCTCTCACCCTGGTTAGATCAGTTTGTGAGCTAGTGGAAAAACAACCATCTAGAGATGTTGGAGTTGTACCAGGCAAGTAACACAATAGCTATCACAGAGTCTGTCAAAAGCTTTTGTCCCTCTTTAATGGTGATCTGGTATGGGGAAATTATCCGGGGTCCTACTGTCATTTGAATTGAGAGATTGCTTTTGAGTGCTTCTTTTCCTCTTCTCTATAGAAGTGGAAGCAGCTGTCTCGGCTGCAGCACAGTCTCATCCTCTTCCTGCTAGCTCTGCTGCTGATATGTGGATTGCTCTCCTACCCCAGGTTCTCAGAGCAATGGAGAGAGAGTTCTCCTTTCCCACACTCCACTGGCTGTTAGATAAAGAAAGCTGATGAGTATTTTGTATTTGTATGCTGCTGTTGATATCTATTTATTGAACCCTTATTTTACCAGGTAAGTTGACTGAGAACACATTTTAATTTACAACAACGACCTGGGTGATAGTTACAGGGGAGAGAAGGGGGATGAATTAGCCACTTGGAAGCTAGGGATGATTAGATCGCCATGATGGCATGAGGGCCAGATTGGGAGGACACCGGAGTAACACCCCTACTCTTACGATAAATGCCATGGGATCTTTCGTGACCACAGAGAGTACAAAGCGCAGGATCATGTGCTTTGTATTGCTCTGTATTGATTTCTGTGTCGTCGTGTGTTTATGTGCGCTTATGCATGTTGGACAGGGCTGTAAGGGATAACTGGGATGGAGACAGGGAAAGAGGCCTGAAACCCGTCCCCCCAGGGGTCAACCGTCGGCCCAGCTGGAGGTCCAGCTGTTGGCTTGGCGGGTGTAGCTGTCGGCCCAGAGCCTGGTCCAGCAATGGTTCCAGGACTCATACCAGAACCCCAAAGACCAAAAGTCCCTTCTCTACCCAAATCCGTAGCCAAGGTCATTGTAGTAAATGATCAGTTTCAATTGGTTTTATGTTTAATTATGTTTAATTAAACCTACCAAACATTCAAGTGATTCTGGGTCCAAGAACAGACAGTGAAGCAACTGTTTTGGCTGTCCTTCAGCACCTTTGTCAGAACATACTGTAATCTATTGTAATTAACTGTGTTTACCTACATAGAAGAGACCATTCCCAAACAAGAGAGGACCTCCACGCCTGCAGAAGGAGGGGAATGTATCCGATTCATTGGTAAAACTAGCTGAAAAAGAACCAGTGGAGAAAGCTGAAGAGGAAGAGCAAGGAGAGAAGCCGCTTGTCAGGTAAAACCCTATTTGGTATTTTATTAGGATCCCCATTAGCTGTTGCGAAAGCAGCAGCTACTTTTCCTGGGGTCCACACAAAACATGAAACATGACTTAATACAGAACATAAATAGACAAAAACAGCTCAAGGATAGAATTACATCAATTTAAAAAAGGCACATCAATACATACAAACAAACAATCTAGGTCAAATAAGGGAGAGGCGTTGTGCCTGAGGTGTTGCTTTAGCTGTTTTTTTTAACCAGGTTTGCTGTTCATTTGAGCAATATGAGATGGAACCGAGCTCCATGCAATAATGTCTCTATTTAATACTGTACACTTTCTTTAATCTTTTCTGTATTTGGGGACTGTGAAAAGACCCATGGTGGCATGTCTGGTGGGGTAAGTGTGTGTGTCAGAGCTGTAAGTGGACCATGCATACAATTTGGTATTTTCAACACATTAATGTTCCTTTTAAAAACAAGTGAAGCAGTTAGTGTCTCCTCAACTCTTAGCCAAGAGCAACTGGCATTCATAGTATTTGTATTAGCCCTCTAATTACAATGAAGAGCAAGACGTGCTGCTCTGTTCTTGGCCAGCGGGAGCTTAACTAGGTCTTTCCTTGCAGCGCTCGACCACACGACTGGACAATAATCAAGATAAGACAAAACAAGAGCCTGCAGGACTTGCTTTTTGGAGTGTGGTGTCAAGAAAGCAGAGCATCCCTCTTTTTTCCGGACAGACCTCTCACCAGCTTTACAACCATTTAACCTATATGTTTTGACCATGACAGTTTACAATGTAAGGTAAAACCAAGTAATTTAGTCTCCTCCCTCAGTTGTTCACCAGCCAAATCATTCATTAACAAATTCAGCCGAGGTCTCGAACTTAGGGAATGATTTGTACCAACTACAATGCTCATAGCTTTAGAGATATTTAGGACCAGTTTATTACTGTCCATCCATTCCAAAACAGATATAACTCTTTGTTAAGGGTTTTAGTGACTTCCTTAGCTGTGGTTGCTGATGTATATATATGGTTGAATCATCAGCATACATGGACACACATGCTTTGTTTTAATGCCAGTGTCGGGTCATTGGTAAAAAAAAAAAAAAGTGTAGAGGACGTAGAGAGCTGCCCTTCAGTACACCACACTTTACATGTTTCACATTAGAGTATATATACTCCAATTATATATATATACTCACGTGTATATATACTCCAATTTAGGCACTCCTCCTTCTCTCCATCAATTATGGTTCGACAGGAAGAGGGTAATAGGGTATAAAACCGTAATTTCTCCCTTAAGGGAATCTGACCTGACCTCAACCACTCATTTGACTAATCCACAGATCCCCTATAGCAATCTTGCGACTTCCTCCCGTCCACCCAACACATTCCAAAGCCATCTGGCTCCTACAGATAACCATTAACCTCTGAAACCAGTCTCTATCACTCCTTAGATATGATATTTCTAAGTATAACAATGTTTCAAGTTTAACCCATAATCTAAAAGTCCCCCGTTTTGAACATTTTAACTCCACACTGTTCAACATTACATTAACTTGGAAATTACTTAGAATTGGACAAACAATAATAATAAAACATGAACAAAAAATAAAACATGATTAACATTCACAGTTAGGCTTATGGCCTCTGTTCTATATACAGTGCCTTGCGAAAGTATTCGGCCCCCTTGAACTTTGCGACCTTTTGCCACATTTCAGGCTTCAAACATAAAGATATAAAACTGTATTTTTTTGTGAAGAATCAACAACAAGTGGGACACAATCATGAAGTGGAACGACATTTATTGGATATTTCAAACTTTTTTAACAAATCAAAAACTGAAAAATTGGGCGTGCAAAATTATCAGATACATTTATATTTAAATCTGCCAAATATCACTTACTGCTCTCCCCAATACCACAGTCTCTGGGGACATTTCAACGAGAGATAATGAAACCTCCCCTTCTGGAAAAGAAAGTTTACATTTCGTTGGCATTCAATATTCTATATTGTAATCAGAAATCCAAAAGTATTAATTATAAGTCAAACATGACAATTGTAAATCTAAAGCATTCTAAGTTAATTTTAGATTTAGTAACCCCTTTGCTAATTCCTTGTTACCCCTCCACCTTTTCGTACATTCTAGAAATATATTTCAGAATAAAACCACATAAAATGTCTTGTGATCAAAAAAAACCCCAAGGCATTCTGAGTTTACAAGGAGTGTTTGGCCATATAATTAAACAATTTTACCTTTAGAATCCATCCCCCTGGCATTTTGCCTAGATTCTTCAACCCAAAATGTTTTCCTGTGCAAATTTAGCCAATTTCTCATCATAAGGAATCCGCTATATTTGATCCCTGGCCTCCACTAAAAAGTTAGGTAAGATGTGATCTCATATGTCTTCCTTCACATAGAAACTGTAATCTCTATGAACCACTATTGATCAAACCGAAAAATGCACCCACTTGCATAGCGGCATTTCCTCCGAATGCAGAAGGTTCCATTCCTACTTACACACATTCTTCCAAAGTCCGCTAGCTCCCTGTTTTAGATGTGGGACTATCTCCCTACGCGTTTGATGTTTTTTCGCTACATTTCTGTCTTACCTTGGCCATTGAAACTATAGTTAGTGACTTCCCTGTGGTCCTATTAACCCCTCACACGTCTGCGAAGTGAGTTGATTTATATTCCACTCTCAAAACATCTTGCTCTATTTCATCCACAACCCCTACAATTGTCGTTTTGATCACAGGTTTCAAACCTGCCATCAAAGCCCAAAGAACAAATTCTATCAATGTGCTCATGTACCCAGTCTTTTTGCAGCTAAGTATCTCTATTAATTCCACATGTTCGAGCCGAATTGGTAGAAAGCTCATGTGCTTCTTTCAGTGACTCCATGGCTTTATTAAAACTTCTTTGGGATAGGGTGCAGCATTTTCACTTTTCACTTTTGTGCCCAGAGTGTCTCCTACTCAGTCCCAGATGCTAATATATGCATAGTATTAGTAGTATTGGATAGAAAACACTCTGAAGTTTCTAAAACTGTTTGAACGATGTCTGTGAGTATAACAGAACTCATATGGTAGGCAAAAACCTGAGAAAAATCTGGAAATCTGAGGTTTTGTAGTTTTTGAACTTGGCCCTATCGAATACACCGTGGGATATGGGTCAAGATGCACTTCCTAAGGCTTCCACTAGATGTCAACCATCTTTAGAAATGTGAATGAGGCTTCTACTGTGAAGTGGGACCGGATGAGAGCTCTTTGAGTCAGTGGTCTGGCAGAGTGTCACAGCCTCATGACGCGCGGTCACGAGAGAGTTAGCTCCCGTTCCATGGCTTTTCTACAGACAATGAAATTCTCCGGGTTGGAACATTATTGAACTTTTATGATGGAAACATCCTAAAGATTGATTCTATACTTAGTTTGACAAGTTTCTTCGACCTGTAATATAACTTTTTGAACGTTTCGTCCGACTGGACCAGATCACTCTTTTGGATTTGTTTACCAAACGCCCTAACAAAAGAACCTATTGGACATAAATGATGGACATTATCAAACAAAACAAGCATTTATTGTGGAACTGCGAATCCTGGGAGTGTATTCTGATGAAGATCATCAAAGGTAAGTGAATATTTATAATGCTATTTATGAATAATGTTGACTACCCAACATAGTGGATATTTCTCTGGCTGGTTTGGGCTCTGAGCGCCGTTCTCAGATTATGCTTTTTCCGTAAAGTTTTTTTGAAATCTGACACAGCGGTTGCATTTAGGAGAAGTGTATCTAAAGTTCCATGCATAACACTAGAATTTTCATAAACATTTATAATGAGTATTTCTGTGAATTCAGTGCAATACATGTTGAGTGCCCTTCTCTGTAAGCAGTCTGTTGTTAATTTGTTGACAGCGAAATAGCATTGTATTTGGTCAAACACAATGTTTCCAACAGGTTGCTAAGAGCTGGCACTTTTCTGTTAGAACCAGTAAAGGCTGCTTTACCACTCTCTTGGGTAGCGGAATGACTTTTGCTTCACTCCAGGCTTGAGGACAAAGACTTTCCTCAAGGCTCAGATTAAAGATACGACAGATAGGAGTGTCTATAGAGCCAGCTACCATCCTCAGGAGCTTTCAATTTAAGTTGTCAATGCCAGGAGGTTTGTCATTATTGATTGATAACAATAATTTGTCCACCTCTCCTACACTAACTTTACAAAATTCAAACTTACAATGCTTTTCTTTCATTATTAGATTTATTATGCTTGAGTACGATGGCTCACTGTTGGCATTTTCTGCCTAAATTTGCCCCCTTTGCCCATTAAGTAATCATTAACATCAAACGATTTTGTGATGATTGAGCCACTTGATTCGATGAAAGGAGTTGAATTTTTCTTTCTGCCCATAATTTCATTTAAAGTACTCCAAAGTGCTTTTTCCATCATTCTTTATATAATTGATCTTGGCTTCATATTACAGTTTCTTGTTGTTGTGGTTGAGGTTAGTCACATCATTTCTCAATTTGCAGTGAATCAGCCAGTCTGATGTTCAGCCAGACTTATAAGCCACTTCTTTTGCCCCATCTCTTTCAACCATACAGTTTTTAATTTCCTCATCAATCCATGGAGGTTTAACAGTTCTAATAGTTAGTATCTTAACAGGTGCATGTTTATCAATAATTGGAAGAAGCAATGTCTGCATGCCCCTTATGAAAGACATCAGACCAGCAAATATTTTTAACATCACCCACATAAGAGTCACGGGAAAATCTTTTGTATAATCACTAATATACTATTTTAGGTCCAGCTGTTGGAACTTTGGCCTTCCTGGATTTAGCCACTATATTGTGATCACTGCATCCAATGGGTACGGATACAGCTTTAGAACAAAGTTCTCCAGTAATAGTAAACATGTGATTGATACATGTGGATGATCTTGTTCCTGTAGTGTTTGTGAACACCCTGGTAGGTTGTTTAATAACCTGAACCAGATTACAGGCACTGTTACAGTGAAAAGCTTCCTCTTGAGTGGACAGCTTGATGAAAAACCAGTCGATATTCAGGTCCCCAAGAAAGCAGACCTCTCTGTTTACTTCACATATTGTCATGATTAACCACATTTGATATTGAACCACATTTGATATTGAATTAATCTCTTGACCAATCAGGGCCATTCTGCTGTAACACTGTTCTTACTATTTGTTTACAGTTTCATATCCTTTATAATTTGTGTGTTGCTTGTTTCATGCAGGTAGTTTGCGAGGTGCCATGATCGAGGCGGACCAGGCTACAGAACCCCCACCCTCTGCACATGAGAAGGATGCAGCTGTGCCCGCTGTACTAATCAACCCTGAGGACGCTGCCCCACTGGCACGAGGTAAGTCTCTGCCACACGCAACCATCTCATACCCTCAACCATACTGTACATCTTTACCCACTCCACAGCTTGAACAGTTGTGTTTTTGGCTTCACAAATGTGCACTACCTTTCAAAAGTTTGGGGTCACTTAGAAATGTCTTTGTTTTTGAAAGAAAAGCACATTTTTCGTCCATTAAAATAACATAAAATTGGTCAGAGATACAGTGTAGACATTGTTAATGTTGTAAATTACTATTGTAGCTGGAAAAACCTGATTTTCTATGGAATATCTATATATTCCATAGAAAAGGTCTGTTTCTCTCTCTCATATGCAACGTTTGAGGAGGCGAGGAAAGTGGGTGGAAACTGAGTTGTTGATCTCTAAGAATATGGACGTGAACCTGTTTGAGAGCACCATCCGGATTGTGGGAGTCATGCTGAGCACCTACCACCTGACTGGGGATGAGATGGTCCTGGAGAAGGCTGTGAGTGACATGGGAAGGAAGGCTAGGACAGATTGTCACAGGGCTACTAGACAAGAGTAAGGTCTTTACTTCTGACTATACCTCCGTCTCTTGTTTCACACTTTAATTCCCCTGTTCACTGTTTCTCATGACTGACACTATTATCAAAGCAGGATAAAGGCTCTTCTCTTCCCTTTAAGAATGAATAAGTCAGACAAGTACCTAATTCCATTAGCTAATTTAGTAATGACCGTTGATGGTGATTGATATGTATTTTCTCGTCCTTTCTTCCCTTCTGCTCCTGTAGAAAGATATTGGGTTGAGGTTGATCCCTGCCTTCAAAACCCCCTCCAAGATCCCCTTCTCTGATGTGAACATTGGGAAGTGCACGGCCCACACACCTCGCTGGATGTCCGGCAGCACCCTGGCCGAGGTCACCAGTGTCCAGCTGGAGTTCAGAGAGTTCAGGCGTCTTACCGACGACCCTCAGTACCAGGTGAGGCCAGAGAGAGGTGCTCTGTGCCTCCTGTGGGTCATGTTGTGTTTTCTGGGATAATAATAATTTCTGCAATAATGAGTTAAACTCCTCTAACTTCAATCTATGCGGTCAGACAGATATTTTGTGTCCAGAAATGACAGATTGAACCAACGTTGGCTTTTCAATGGGGGTCATCCGTTGACAGATTATGGAGATCATTGTCTGTCAACAATTCAAGTCAACTATGAAGACATATTGTGTTTTTTGACTGACAATGATCTCCATTATCTGTCAACGGATGACCCCCATTGAAAAACCAACGTTGGTTCAATCTGTCATTTCTGGACACAAAATATCTGTCTGACCGCATAGATTGAAGTTAGAGGAGTTTAACTCATTATTGCATAGGTTTGAACTTGAGAAGAAGTTTTCCTTTGCAAAATGTTTTTCAACTGTGTGCTCTAATAATAAAGTCTTTATCAACCTGCCTATGCCTCCCTAGGAGGTGGTGAATGAGGTGATGAGGATGATCCATAAGCTGCCAGGGAAACATGACAGCCTGGTGACAATGTTCATCAACGCCAAGTGTCTTGTTCAGCCACAAAGCAGAGTTCACCCTGGGGGCCTGGGCAGACAGCTACTACGAGTACCTTCTCAAACAGTGGATACAGAGAGGGAAGACTGAACCAGAGTTGGCACCTTTCTATTCTGTTTTCAAATTCCTGGATATCCTGGTTAGAGGATTCCAGATTTCTTGCTTATTCCCTTGATTTCTTAAACCTGGGAGTTAAAGAAATGTTGCATTCTACTGTATATTTGGTTCAATCAGATCACATGATCACATTCGAGTTGAGGAGACTTGTCTTGCAGCATTACAGATAAACTAATAGAGATGAATGGGTGTGTTATGCTCAGTCTGTTGGAGGACTACCTAGAGACAGCGGAGGGGTAAAGAAGCACCTCCCGAGAACCACGGGCCCCAGCAAGCTGACCTTCATAGGGGAGCTCAACCACAACCGCTTCAACACTAAAATGGTGAGTGAGAGACTATATCAGGGTTGTCAAACGCTTCAACAAAGAGTTCTTCAACAGTGGTGGGAAAAGTACCAAATTGTTGTACTTGAGTAAAAGTAAAGATACCTTAAAGTTAGTCTCCCAGTAAAATACTACTTGAGTAAAAGTATTTGTTTTTATATATACTTAAGTATCAAAAGTAAATCTAATAAATCATAAAGTATTTTTTAAAGTATAAATCATTTAAAATTCCTTATATTAAGCAAACCAGATAGCACCATTTAATTTTTTATGTACCGATAATAAGTGTGTTTAGTGAGTCTCCTAGATCATAACCAGGGATGTTCCCTTGATAAGTGTGAATTGGACCATTTTATTTTACCAGGTAAGTTGACTGAAAACACATGGTCATTTACAGCAACGACACGGGGAATAATTACAGGGGATGAATGAGCCAATTGTAAGCTGGGGATGATTAGGAGACCATGATGGTATGAGGGCCAGATTGGGAATTTAGCCAGGACACTGAGGTTAACACCTCTACTCTTACAATTAAGTGCCATGGGAACTTTAGTGACCACAGAGAGTCAGGACACCCGTTTAACATCCCACCCGAAAGTCGCCTGTAGCACTGAGATGCAGTGCCTTAAACCAATGCCCTAATCACTGCCCTGGGGTATAATTTTTTTATACCAGAGTGGGGTGGCCCCTACTGGCCCTCCAACACCCCTTCCAGCAGCATCTGGTCTCTCATCCAGGGACCAGCCCTACTTAGCTTCAGAAGCAAGCCAGCAGTGGGATACAGGGTGGTATGCTGCTGGTTCTGGTTGTCTGTCCTCCTGATAAGCATTTGTATTTATTAAGGATCCTCATGAGCTGCTTCCAAGGCAGAAGCTACTCTTCCTGGGGGTCCAGCAACATTAAGACAATTCAATGCAACTTAAAATATTACATGACATTACATTTCATAACACCTTTCACAAGACTGTCAATGTGTATTGTTGATTTTTAAATGGCACCCTATTGCTTAAAAGTAATGCACTAAATAGACAATAGCGTGCAATTTCAGAGACCCTATGTGTGTTTGCATGTCTTTTCTCACGCAGCCTGCAGACAGACACAACTTCCTGAGACCAGAAACAGTGGGGAGTCTATTCTACCTGTACAGATTCACTCAGGAAACTAAATACAGAGACTGGGGCTGGGACATTCTAGAGAGCTTCAACAGATACACCAGGGTGAGTCCAGTGTCTTACGCCAGATAGTGCAACAGTTCTCTCTGGAACGATCTGTCTGATAACTTGCAAACTTTTATTGGATAGATCAAAAGTAATTTGGCAACAATATGCTGCATAACATTAGAAAATGTTACTAAAGTGACTTCGTCTAACAAACCCCCTGACGGTCAGAATTAATCTTAACAAAACTATAAACCTGTAGGCAATTTTTACGTTTTCTTAACTACCAAATTCTAAATAATAATAATAATAATAATAATAATAATAATAATAATAATAATATATGCCATTTAGCAGACGCTTTTATCCAAAGCGACTTACAGTCATGTGTGCATACATTCTACGTATGGGTGGTCCCGGGAATCGAACCCACTACCCTGGCATTACAAGCGCCATGCTCTACCAACTGAGCTACAGAACAGATTGAACAGATTGAACCCTGGCACCATCAGATGTTATGGGTCAATGGGTTTTTACTGTATATATTACAGATATGATATGAGTAGTAACACTGCCAGGCAAGTGTAATCACACTGTTGATGGATTTACAATGGTATTCAGGTACATTTACAACTCAGCCATGTGTTCATCCTTCATGTGATTTACTCATGTGGCCCAATAAAATACCCAGGTGTCTGGAAGAGCAGCCCTGTAAGGTCAATGCATCTGATTATGCTTTCTCGCCGAATTGCTTATCTCAACCCTCTGTGATGGGGTTGGGTATGTGACGTGGCAACTGTGAAGTCATTTGTCTTTTAACAGTAGTTCTTACAACTTGTGCTTTCCTTATTATGTCCAATTCACACACTCTTCTCTTTTCTATAGATGACCTCATTTGACTGACAGAAAACAAAAACAACAAATTAACTCAAATGAATACAAATATTACCCCACCACTAGGTGACATGGATTCTTACCAAGTCTTCGGAGTGTTACTCAAATAGGATAACATGACTGTGTTTGACGGTACGGTACACACAATTAAACTAGTCTCCCCTATACACAATAATATTACAATAGACATTGGTACAGTTTTTAAAAAATCATAATAATTAACATTTTAAATCTAAAAACAATCATTCCTTTAGCAACAGTACAAGCTCCAAAGCTTCAGCCAGATAGTGATTGTTGATGGTGGGACTGAAAAAGGTCTCTCTCTCTCTCAAATGTCCTTAGTGCTCACTTTCATCTTCTCCACAGTTTCCTGATGTTTATTGAGCTCAGCCACTCGCCGTGTCCACTCCTCCTCTGTCATCTCCTGGTCAGCACCTTCAGTCTTCTCCACAGCAGGCACCTTATCTTCACAGGTCACAGCTGTGCAGACCCAGTTCCCACAGGCACAGACACAGCGGTTACACTCCACCTGAGTCTCTGCCCCGTCCTCATAGGTCTCATCCTCCAGGGCACACTTTCTCTCTGGTGGGTTGAAGCCAGGCTTGAAGCAGTTTAGGAACTCATCGAAGCTCAACTTCCAGTCCGTGTTCTCGTCTGAGAGCTCGATGAGGGCATCCACACACAGGCTCCTGAGCAGGCGGTTGTTCTCCTCGTCAGCATGTGACGTAATGTTGATGGCTGTTTCGTTGTGCTGGAGGAACTTAAGGAACTCAGTGGAATCCAGCTGGGAGTCTCCATTGTCATAGTCCTTAAAGTACTTGAGCAGGATGTTGGAGAAGTTGGAGCCCTTGGCGAACCAGCCGTCAGGGATCACCTCATTCTGCAGCCACTGGATGACCCGGCTGCGCAACTCGTTCCTGTTGGCCAGGTAGCACACGATTGGGCTAGCATTTTTCTCTTCACAGTGACCGTCGTGGTACACCTGGATCTTTAGGCCGGTCAGGCAGGCGTCGCGGTGGAGCTCACAGTGGTTGCGGTACGTCTTACCATTACTGCCACACACAGAGCGCTTGTGAGGTTTACATTGCTCGATGCACAGGCAGGAAGGTTCCCCTTTCTCTGTCACAGCACACTCCCTGCCAGCCCCACAGAATACATTGGCACACACCCTGGACTTGCTCTTCCCCTCCTCGGCATGACAGCAAACGACTGCGACTAGTAGACACAAAAGGACACTTCGAAACATCATGTTAGCGGGTGATGACCCAAAGGCAAAGGGGAGACGGCAGTGTTCCGACTGAGACAAAGGAGGAGAGGAAAATTAGATTGGCGAAATCTGAGCACCACGGAGGAATTTCCCCGTCTGTCTCCCCCTTCTGTGACTTGGCCAATAGAGCTCGATGCACTCGAATCGGGACGGAGAAACTGCAGCAAGAAGTGAAGTGCTCAAGGATGGACAAACGACGTGGAGAGGGTTGATTCAACGTTTAATGTTATCTACATCAAGCTAAGGAGTTTTGTGGTTGAGGAAGCAGTATTTATTACGTATGAAATAATAGCTAGCTTGGTTGTTAGCTGAGCTAGTCTCACTGGCTGAGTTAAGAAGCCAAATGAGCTAAATTATGAGAACAGTCCCATAATTTTGTGCAGGTCAACTTTATTAGCATGCTGGCTAACTAGCTACCGTAAGGGCCATTTAAACAAGCTAGCACATTTATGTCAGTAAGCTGTGTTCTGCTAAATACAAAAAGTTTGATCAGCTGACAGACTGGTGCATGGTTTCAGATAGCCATTGAATCTGCCAGCTGGTTCATAGCGTGTCAATGCGAGAATGCAGTTATTTCTAAAACCCAGATCCTACTTTCATGCGGATGCAGAGGAATCTTTATTGTTAAAGATTAGCGCTACGATTTGCATGATAGATGGCTCATGGCAATGCAGTCTCGTTAGAATGACACCATCTGTCGGAAGACAATAGGGTGAGTCTACTAGAAATTCTCAATAAACATAATCATCTGAGTTGTGATACCAATGCCGCCTTCTCAAGGGATCCTGCATGACTCACTGTGGGGTTGTTCCATGTCATTTCAGCAAGCCATGACACCCACCATTTCAGATTGTTCTGAAATAATTTATGTAGTTAAGAAAAGACAAGATTAGCATTCCTGCAACTGTATTATTTTTAAATCTAATTTGATCTCTGAGAAATTGAGCGAATTGATTGCACCCAAATTGACCATTTTAATTTATAGGATTCTTATAACATTCAATAAATAGGGTACTTAACATTTGATTTGGACCAAGGAATTTCCCCCCCAAAATAAAAAGCCACTCCTATCCCACCCTAAAAACGAGTATACAGTATCCGTTCTCTATGTCTGACAAGTAGTATGGAGCTGTGGCTCTCAGTATTTTTCTTCATCCTATCTAATGTATCTCAGTTTTTTTCCCCGTTTGTCATTAAGGTTAGATTTATATCCCATCCTACATCCTGATATTACCAAGTTCTGAATGCTGCTGTTCCTACTTAGGTGATTTTTTTGAAGAACGTCTCAATATTATGGGTAATAGTTCACACAAATGACAGAAAGACAGATTGGTTTCCTTACCCTGTAAGCAGTTTATGGACAAGGTATGAGGGCAACCCATGCTTTGGTTTTGTTTATCTGGACCATGTTTCAAATGCTAACTTTTTATATCCAAATAATCTATAAGTAAGTTCTTTGAGTTATACATCATTTTTTTTTTTTAACTTCAGGATGATTTGGACATGAAGCGTGAACATGCTTATAGAGGTACCATTGACCTGCATGGGATTTGTGCCACAAATATGTATTTTTGTAATTTGGGTGAACTATTCATTTAAAGAAAAAATCACCTGGAACAGCATTATCTAGTGGTCTGAACCTGGTAATATCAGGAGGTAGGATGGGACATAAACTTAACAACTTAATAATTAATTTAGCTGAACAGGGTAAAAAAACATCACCAAAATCCTCTGGGAATACATTACATAGGATGAAGAAACAATACTTAAAGCTGCAGCTTCATAATACTTGTCAGACATAGAGAACTGATACTATATACTAGTTTTCGGGGTGGGATTGGTGTGGAGCGTCCGTATGTGGCTTTTGACCATTTCTTTTGGTTTCCTCCTGTCTAACTCATTTGTTAGAAAAACTTTTCTTCAAGTGCAGTCCATCAAAAAAAACATCAAGAGCTATGATGAAACTGGCTCTCATGAGGACCGCCACAGGAAGGGAAGAACCAGAGTTACCTCTGCTGCAGAGGATAAGTTCATTAGAGGTAACTTCACCTCAGATTGCATCCCAAATAAATTATTCGCAGAGTTTAAGTAACAGACACATCTCAACATCAACTGCTCAGAGGATATTGTGTGAATCAGGCCTTCATGGACTAATTGCTGCAAAGAAACTAGTTCTAAAGGAAACCAATAATAAAAAGAGAATTGCTTGGGCCAAGAAACAGGAGCAATGGACATTAGACCAGTGAAAATCTGTCCTTTGGTCTGATGAGTCCACATTTGAGATTTTTAGTTCCAACTGCCGTGTCTTTGTGAGACGCAGACCAGGTTTGGTTCCCACCATGAAGGAGCATGGAGGAGGAGATGTGATGGGGGTGCTTTGCTGCTGACGCTGTCAGTGATTTATTTAGAATTCAAGGCACACTTAACCAGCATGACTACCATGGAGGAGGAGATGTGATGTGTGGGGGTGCTTTGCTGCAGACACTGTCAGTGATTTATTTAGAATTCAAGGCACACTTAACCAGCATGACTACCATGGAGGAGGAGATGTGATGTGTGGGGGTGCTTTGCTGCAGACACTGTCAGTGATTTCTTTAGAATTCAAGGCACACTTAACCAGCATGGCTACCACAGCATTCTGAAGTGATACGCCATCCCTTCTGGTTTGTGCTTAGTTGACTATAATTCGTTTTTCAACAGGACACCACCAGGCTGTGTAAGGGCTATTTGACCAAGGAGGAGAGTGATGGAGTGCTGCATCAGGCCTCCACAATCACCCGACCTCAACCGAATTGAGATGGTTTGGGATGAGTTGGACCACAGAGTGAAGGACAAACAGCCGACAAGTGCTTAGTATATGTGGGAACTCCTTCAAGACAGCTGGAAAAGCATTCCAGGTGAAGCTGGTTGAGAGAATGCCAAGAGTGTGTAAAGCTGTCATCAAGGCAAAGGGTGGCTAGTTTTAAGAATAACTTTGTTGGTTACTACATGATTCCATATGTGTTATTTCATAGTTTTGATGTCTTCTCTATTATTCTACAATGTAAAAAATAGTAACCTGGAGCTGCTCAGCCTGGACAAGTATGTGTTCAACACCGAGGCCCACCCACTACCCATCTGGCAATCTCCTCCGGTCTGAGACATGAAGAGATGTCATAGAGGAGTAACTTACCACCAAGATCCTGGTTTGAACCTCCTTTCTAGGGTTTAGAAGCCAAACGGCTGCCTTCTTCTCAAGGGTTCCTGCTTGACTCACTGTGGTGTGCCGGTGCACAGTCAAAGACTCAATAGGCTTTCAAGTGGAGAAGTTTGGGTTTATCCTGGGATCGGGGCGATGCCATAGAGCTGGTCTCTGTTGTACTAAGGATTTGTAATTTGAGAAGATGGGTGGCTTGCTTTTCAGTTCAAAAGAAACAAGACGACAGGTCTACGAAATTAACTTAAAATATACTACATGTAGGTTTATTGCAGAGGTGGGATGAGGAGAGAAATTAGACTAAGCCTCCCCAGGTACCTGTTTGATTATTTTCTAACACAGACAGTAATATCATCCTCTCCCTTCCCGTCCCTGACGGGCTGACAAAGAATATTAAATATGGTGGAAATACCTCAAGTTGGTCATGGTTTTGTACAGATTGTTCCTGTACATTTATGTTCAAGCATGAGTCACCTTGAAGAAGTGAATACTGAATACATCGGTTGGCATGTTGAGAGCCTATAATGGTAGAGGAAACGCTCCTATCTCAAGGCTCTTTCACTAGTCCCTCTCATTGATAGGCATTACTGTCACGTGACCTTAGTTCCTTTATTTTTGTCTGTGTTTTAGTATGGTCAGGGCGTGAGTTGGGGTGGGCAGTCTGTTTGTTTTTCTATGTTGGTTTTTGTGTTCGGCCTAGTATGGTTCTCAATCAGAGTCAGCTGTCAATTGTTGTCCCTGATTGAGAATCATACTTAGGTAGCCTGGGTTTCACTTTTGGTTTGTGGGTGTTTGTTTTCCGTGTGAGTGTTTGGTCCACACGGTACTGTTTCAGTTTTCGTTCGTTCACTTTATTGTTTTGTATTTCAGTGTTCATTTCATTAAATATTACATCATGAACACTTACCACGCTGTGCTTTGGTCCGATCCTTCTTCCACCTCTGAATGCCGTTACAATTACCACAGAAATAGAATGAGTAGAATGGTCTCCATTCAAATCAATGATGCCGTAATGCCGTACAGTTTTTTGTGAGCACTTATGAGAAGTCTAACTGTCCCGTATCATGGGATTGTATGAAGGGTAATTGAGAGTGTAATGTCTTCTAGGCAATGAAGTAATGGTCAGTTTGGATAATGTGATTTATCCAATGCAGACATAATTGGTGTAGCTAAATAACTCAATATTGTTATGTGATGAGAATTTAATGCAGATTTTATTTGGGCCAATATGTCTGTATCTGTCTCATCATGAGGGAGTTCAAGTTTACGCAATCGACCTGTAGGCTCGTCTCTCATGACTGAACTGTGAGATTTGGGTTCCGAGATGAATCAACATGCCACTGCCTAATTAAAGTGATGTGCTGCCACACAGCATTCTCATGTTTTAGATGTTTTGCTTCTGGGTAGAATATTTTCTTGTTTGCTTGAATTAAATCTACAAACCCAGACTCCTCATCAGTCAGGAGTATTATCAGAATTGGGCTAATGAAATACCAGAATTAATATAGACTAGTCAGTCCCTATGAGAAGGGTACTTGTTTTCTTGAGGTATGGGTGATAATGGTTCATGTTTTCCTTACAAGTTTAGGTTTTATTAGTGCCTTCAGAAAGTATTCATACCACTTGACTTATTCTACATTACAGCCTGAATTCTCACCCATCCACACACACTACCCCATAATAGCAAAGTGAAAACATTTTTTTTTCTTCACGTTTGTGTTTGAAATATCAAATGTACATAAGTTCACACCCCTGAGTCAATGCTTTTTAGAAGCTCCTTTGGCAGCGATTAGAGCTTCATATCTTTCTGGGTCAGTCTTGAAGAGCTTTCCACACCTGTATCGTGCAACATTTGCCCATTATTAAATTATGAAAATTCTTTAAGCTCTGTCAAATTGGTTGGTGATCATTGCTAGACAACCATTTTCAGTTCTTGCCATAGATGTTCAAGTAGATTTAAGTCAATACTATAACTCGGCCACTTAGGAACATTCACTGTCTTCTTGGTAAGCAACTCCAGTGCAGATTTGGCCTTGTGTTTTAGGTTACTGACCTACTGAAAGGTGAATTTATCACCCCGTGTCTGTTGGAAAGCAGACTGAACCAGGATTTTGCCTGAGCTTAGCTCCATTCTTTTTCTTTTTTTATCCTGCAACACTCCCCAGGCCTTAACAATTACAAGCATACACATAACATGATGACGCCACCACTATGCATAAAAATATGGAGAGTGGTACTCAGTAATGTGTTGTATTGGATTTGCTGCAAACATAGCACTTTGTATTCAGGTCAAATTTTATTTTGCAGTATTACTTTAGTGCCTTGTTGTAAACAAGATGCATGTTTTTGAATATTTAAATTGTGTACAGGCTTCCTTCTTTTCACTCTGTCAATTAGGTTAGTATTGTGGAGTGACTACAATGTTGTTGGTCCATCCTCAGTTTTTTCCTATCACAGCCATTAAACTCTGTAATTAAAGTCACCATTGGCCTCGTGGTGAAATCCCTGAGCGGTTTCCTTCCAGAGTTAGGGAGAACTGTATCTTTGTAGTGACTGGGTATATTGACACACCATCTAAAGTGTAATTAATAACTTCACCATGCTCAATGGGATATTCAATGTCTGTTTGTTTTTTTATCTAGCAATAGATGCCCTTCTTTGCGAGGCATTGGACAACTTCCCTGGTCTTTATGGTTTAATCTGTGTTTGAAATGCACTGCTTGACTGAAGGACTTTACAGATAATTATGTGTGGGATATAGAGATGTGGTAGTCATTCATTTCTATATTTTCTTTTTACACTATTATTGCACACTTTTATCCATGCAACTTATGTGACTTGTTAAGCACATTTTTACACCTGAGCTTATTTAGGCTTGTCATAAGTGGTTGAATACTTGACTCAAGACATTTCAGCTTTACATTTGTTATTCATTTGTAAAAATTTCAAAAAACATAATTCCACTTTGACAATATAGGTTGTGTATAGGCCAGTGACAAAACATCTAAATGTAATCAGTTTTAAATTTAGGCTGTAACAACAAAATGTGTAAAAGGTAAAGGGGTGTGAATACTTGCTGAAGGCGCTGTACATGGTATACACCATTCAACAAAACACTTACTTGCAGGTTCCTTCTCGATAATAATAATGAAATAATACACAAATAAAGTTCATGGCTCAGTAGAATCTAATAAATATTTTAGCATAAGTATAATAGAGGAAGGATGGGGAAAAAACAGAACTCAGTAAAAGTGTCTGAAAACAAACAATACCTCACAGTGATGGGGTGCAAGGATCTGAACTAAATGGTGTGGGATTATGACATACAGGTGTGTGAACAGGTGATTAGAATTCAGGTGATTGGGCTCTGGAGAGTGAGCTGGAAAGTGGGTTGCGTTCCGGGGATCTAAGTGTTTGGGAGTGTGAGTTGGACACAGATGTTACAAAGTGTTTTAAATTATGAACAGTTTGTGGCTGGGGTGTGTGGTGTCCTTGGTGATGCTGCCGGACTTCCTCAGCCACCTTTTCATGTAGATGTCCTGGATGGGTGGGAACATAGTTAGTTAGGCATACAATACGCCCAATCATGAAATGGTTGTTTCCCCCAATTGTATGCTGTGCCTGCTGAAGCGATGTTAAGTCATTAGTTATTTATGTAGAGCACTTTGGCCAGGGAGATGTCTCCTTATAGCTCCCTATTTTGGGGATTCAAGTAAAATATTGAGTGGGATTATGTGTAAATATTTTGTGGGCATTGCTTTTAAATTGTCTACTGAATGTTGTGATTGTGCTCACATTTTTACATTTACATTTAAGTCATTTAGCAGACGCTCTTATCCAGAGCGACTTACAAATTGGTGCATACACCTTATGGCATCCAGTGGAACAGCCACTTGCATCTAAATCTTTTTTTTGGGGGAGAGAAGGGGGGTGAGAAGGATTACTTACCCTTACTTACCCTATCCTAGGTATTCCTTGAAGAGGTGGGGTTTCAGGTGTCTCCGGAAGGTGGTGATTGACTCCGCTGTCCTGGCGTCGTGAGGGAGTTTGTTCCACCATTGGGGGCCAGAGCAGCGAACAGTTTTGACTGGGCTGAGCGGGAACTGTACTTCCTCAGTGGTAGGGAGGCGAGCAGGCCAGAGGTGGATGAACGCAGTGCCCTTGTTTGGGTGTAGGGCCTGATCAGAGCCTGGAGGTACTGAGGTGCCGTTCCCCTCACAGCTCCGTAGGCAAGCACCATGGTCTTGTAGCGGATGCGAGCTTCAACTGGAAGCCAGTGGAGAGAGCGGAGGAGCGGGGTGACGTGCGAGAACTTGGGAAGGTTGAACACCAGACGGGCTGCGGCGTTCTGGATGAGTTGTAGGGGTTTAATGGCACAGGCAGGGAGCCCAGCCAACAGCGAGTTGCAGTAATCAAGACGGGAGATGACAAGTGCCTGGATTAGGACCTGCGCCGCTTCCTGTGTGAGGCAGGGTCGTACTCTGCGGATGTTGTAGAGCATGAACCTACAGGAACGGGACACCGCCTTGATGTTAGTTGAGAACGTCAGGGTGTTGTCCAGGATCACGCCAAGGTTCTTAGCGCTCTGGGAGGAGGACACAATGGAGTTGTCAACCGTGATGGCGAGATCATGGAACGGGCAGTCCTTCCCGGGAGGAAGAGGAGCTCCGTCTTGCTGAGGTTCAGCTTGAGGTGGTGATCCGTCATCCACACTGATATGTCTGCCAGACATGCAGAGATGCGATTCGCCACCTGGTCATCAGAAGGGGGAAAGGAGAAGATTAATTGTGTGTCGTCTGCATAGCAATGATAGGAGAGACCATGTGAGGTTATGACAGAGCCAAGTGACTTGGTGTATAGCGAGAATAAGAGAGGGCCTAGAACAGAGCCCTGGGGGACACCAGTGGTGAGAGCGCGTGGTGAAGAGACAGATTGTCGCCACGCCACCTGGTAGGAGCGACCTGTCAGGTAGGACGCAATCCAAGCGTGGGCCGCGCCGGAGATGCCCAACTCGGAGAGGGTGGAGAGGAGGATCTGATGGTTCACAGTATCGAAGGCAGCCGATAGGTCTAGAAGGATGAGAGCAGAGGAGAGAGTTAGCTTTAGCAGTGCGGAGCGCCTCCGTGATACAGAGAAGAGCAGTCTCAGTTGAATGACTAGTCTTGAAACCTGACTGATTTGGATCAAGAAGGTCATTCTGAGAGATAGCGGTAGAGCTGGCCAAGGACGGCACGCTCAAGAGTTTTGGAGAGAAAAGAGAGAAGGGATACTGGTCTGTAGTTGTTGACATCGGAGGGATCGAGTGTAGGTTTTTTCAGAAGGGGTGCAACTCTCGCTCTCTTGAAGACGGGAGGGACGTAGCCAGCGGTCAGGGATGAGTTGATGAGCGAGGTGAGGTAAGGGAGAAGGTCTCCGGAAATGGTCTGGAGAAGAGAGGAGGGGATAGGGTCAAGCGGGCAGGTTGTTGGGCGGCCGGCCGTCACAAGACGCGAGATTTCATCTGGAGAGAGAGGGGAGAAAGAGGTCAGAGCATAGGGTAGGGCAGTGTGAGCAGAACCATTTAGTTTGACTTAGCAAACGAGGATCGGATGTCGTCGACCTTCTTTTCAAAATGGTTGACGAAGTCATCTGCAGAGAGGGAGGAGGGGGGGAGGATTCAGGAGGGAGGAGAAGGTGGCAAAGAGCTTCCTAGGGTTAGAGTGCTTGGAATTTAGAATGGTAGAAAGTGGCTTTAGCAGCAGAGACAGAGGAGGAAAATGTAGAGAGGAGGGAGTGAAAGGATGCCAGGTCCGCAGGGAGGCGAAGTTTTCCTCCATTTCCGCTCGGCTGCCCGGAGCCCTGTTCTGTGAGCTTGAGTCGTTTGGAGCGGGAGGGGAGGACCGAGCCGGCCTGGAGGATAGGGGACATAGAGAGTCAAAGGATGCAGTAAGGGAGGAGAGGAGGGTTGAGGAGGCAGAATCAGGAGATAGGTTGGAGAAAGTTTGAGCAGAGGGAAGAGATGATAGGATGGAAGAGGAGAGAGTAGCGGGGGAGAGAGAGCGAAGGTTGGGGCGGCGCGATACCATCCGAGTAGGGGCAGTGTGGGAAGTGTTGGATGAGAGCGAGAGGGAAAAGGATACAAGGTAGTGGTCGGAGACTTGGAGGGGAGTTGCAATGATGATGTGTTAAGCAACAGTGTCACTTCTGCTTCTCCCAGTATGCAATATGTAAACCGTGAGGTGGAGAGATGGTGTGTCCCAAATGGCACCCTATTCCCTATATGGTGCACTACATTACCAGAGCCCTGGTCAAATGTAGTGCACTATATAGAAATAGGTTTCCATTTCAGATGCACCCATAGTTTGCCCTGAAGTCACACTAGTTGTCTGACATTAATTGCTCAATTGAATTGGCCTAAGACATGGCTCATATTGTGCTTCTGTTTGTGTTTAACTATAATTATTCTAGTTGATCAACTGCTGTATATTTCAAAATACATAATTTAGCCAAGCACAACCTAAGATAAATAGCTACAGAAGGCTATATTGCATCAGCTTCTGTTTCATACTCCAGGCAGACATTGTCCTTAAAGGGACACTTCAGGATTTTAAGGATTTGATAAAGGAGGCCCTTTATCTACTTTCCCAAAGTCAGATGAACTCGTGGATACCATTTTTATGTCTCTGTGCCGAGTAAGAAGGAAGTTTGAGGTAGTTTCAGAGCCAAAGCTAACTAGCGTTAGCACAGTAACTGGAGGTGTATGGTACCTCACTGCGCTAACGCTAGTTAGCAATTATGCTAGTGCTAGTTAGCAACTTCCTTCAAACTGCACGCCGAGATATGAGATATGATCTGAGTGATGAAGTACATAAAGGGCCTCATTGCCAAAGTCCTGAAGTATCCCTTTAAACTGCACTAGGATCAGATTTTTCTGTGCCCCAATCCTGACCTCAACCATCAGGACTTGAACAGGCAGACCTGGCCCTGCACCAGTGCTTGGCAGCATCCTCCTCCATCATCCACTGCACAGCTTACCTTCCCTACCACCTTTGTGGTGTGTTGGGAGTTTTTCTAGTGTCTCTCTAATGTTGTACCTTCCAAGCCATAGTGACTAGCGAGTGGCAGCTTCCTCAGATAAGCACTCAGTGTGCTGTTCCTATAATTGCTTCTCTCAGCTTTGGCCCCAGCCGGGCTCTAAACTCAAATATTCATGATCGCCATGTGTGCTAAGTTGGTGTGAGGTTTAAAGATTGGAGGGGATTAAAGCGATAGAGCTGGGAAAAGGAACAGAGTCATTTGTCACCATGGAAAATACTTCATTACTCTATTCAGAAAGTTTCAGAAAGGTCCTTTTATATTTAACACAAATCCAGACCTCCATGGGTTGATATTTGATTTCCATTGATAATTTTTGTATGATTTCGTTGTCAGCACATTCAACTATGTAAAGAAAAAAATATTTAATATGAATATTTCATTAATTCAGATCTAGGATGTGTTATTTTAGTGTTCCCTTTATTTTTTTGAGCAGTGTATATACAAAAATAAGACTCGTAAATATCAAAAAGAAGTAACAAAGAGAGAAACAAATGTGTGTTGATTTGGCACTCGAGCATCAATACATTACCCATCCCCCAACACTGTCAACCAAGTGTCAAGACTAAACCAATTCACCTTGGTGGTGTGCAGACTGGTTTTATATTATTCGCAATGATTTTTCACAAACCAGAAGAAATGCAACAATATGTATGTGAAACTATATATTCACAGACCTTCCCAGCAGTAGCCTGCCGAGCTCACAAACTAGAATCAGGGTGCCCTGTCCGACAAGGTTAATTGATCCACAGTCCCACATGGTGACATGATACCATTGAAGTGACGTGCAAATGAGCGATAGAAAACCAATCGCACAAATGTTACCATAACAAAGAATTTTGTGCGGGTGCCCCGTGCCGCCCCCGGCAAGATGCCGCCCTAGGTGGCTGCCCATATACCTAAATATACCTAAATCCGCCACTGGTTACGTGCACCAGCGCTTCATCGGACTCACCTGGACTCATTATTGATTGCCTCCCATATATCTGTCATTTCCTCAGTTTCATTCCCGTTTCTGCATTGATGTTGTTTTGTTTCTCTTGTCCAGGCGCTGTTCTTGTTTAGTTTCATGTCTATTTATGATTAATTCCTCACCCTGTACTTGCTTCCCGTCTCCCAGCGTCTGGTTACGGAACCGTTACAGAATGCAGACACCACAATTGGAAGCATCAATTATTATTATTTTTTGTGTTTTTTTTGTTGGTGATGTTGGGTCCGGGTGCCGCTGCCGAAGCAACCGGGCATGCCTCAGCCGGTTCGTCGGGCTCCCACGCCTCGACCGGCTCGTCGGGCTCCCGCACCTCGGCCGGCTCGTCGGGCTCCGGCCCATCATGCTCGCCCATGTAGGACGCCAGGTGGTGCCACTAGAGGGGGGTACTGTCACGTCTGCTCCCACTTCCCCTCTAGTGCTCGAGGTCGCCAGGCTGCTCATCATTGCGCACACCTGTCCATCGTTCATTGGACTCACCTGGACTCCATCATGTCATTGATTGTCTCCCCTATATCTGTCACCTGCTCCTGCTTCATGTCTACAAACGTGAGTGCCACGGGGCGGTAATCATTTAGGCAGGTTACTTTCGCTTCCTTGGGCACAGGGACTATGGTGGTCTGCTTGAAACATGTAGGTATTACAGACTTGGTCAGGGAGAGGTTGAAAATGTCAGTGAAGACACTTGCCAGTTGGTCCGCGCATGCTTTGAGTACACATCCTGGTAATCCATCTGGCCCAGCGGCTTTGTGAATGTTGACCTGTTTAAAGGTTTTGTTCACATCGGCTACCGAGAGCGTTATCACACAGTCATCCAGAACAGCTGGTGTTCTCATGCATGCTTCAGTGTTACTTGCCTCGAAGCGAGCATAAAATATATTTGGCTCATCTGGTAGGCTCGTGTCAATGGGCAGCTCGCGTCTGGGTTTCCCTTTGTAGTCCGTAATAGTTTTCAAGTCCTGCCACATCCGACGAGCGTCAGAGCCGGTGTAGTAGGATTTAATCTTAATCCTGTATTGACGCTTTGCTTGTTTGATGGTTTGTCTGAGGGCATAGCGGGATTTCTTATAATCGTCCGGATTAGTCTCCCGCTCCTTGAAAGCGGCAGCTCTAGCCTTTAGCTCGATGCGGATGTTGTCTGTAATCCATGGCTTCTGTTTGGGATATGTACGTACAGTCACTGTGGGGACGACGTCATCGATGCACTTATTGATGAAGCCGATGACTGAGGTGGTGTATTCCTCAATGCCACTGGATGAATTCTGGAACATATTCCAGTCTGTGCTAGAAAAAACAGTCCTGGAGCTTAGCTATATCTGACCACTTCCATTTTGAGCGGGTCACTGGTACTTCTTGCTTTAGTTTTTGCTTGTAAGCAGGAATCAGGAGGATATAATTATGGTCAGATTTACCAAATGAACGGCGGGGGAGAGCTTTGTATGCATCTCTGTGTGTGGAGTAAAGGTGGTCTAGGATTTTTTTCCCCTTGGTTGCACATGTGACATGCTGGTAAAAATTTGGTAAAACTGATTTAAGTTTGCCTGCATTAAAGTCCATGGCCACTAGGAGCGCCGCTCCTGGGTGAGCATTTTCTTCTTCGCTTATGGCCTTATAGAGTTGTTTGAGAGCGGTCTTAGTGCCAGCTTTGGTTTGTGATGGTAAATAGATGGTTACGAATAATACAGATGAGAACTCTCTTGTTAGATAATGTGCAGCTTTACAAAAGGTATTCTACCTCAGGTGAGCAACACCTCAATACTTCTTTAATAATATTAGACATTGCGCACCTGTTGTTACTGATAAAAAGACACACACCCCCACCCCTCGTCTTACCTAAGGTAGCGTCTCTGTTCTGCCGGTGCATGGAAAATCCCGCTAGGTGAAACATAAGATTTTGCAGTTTTTAATGTCCTGTTGGTAGGATAACGTAACTTAACTTCATCAATTTTTCAATGATTGCACGTTAGCAAGAAGAATGGAAGGCATTGGGAGTTTACTTGCTCGCCTACGGATTCTCAGAAGGATCCCCGATCTGCGTCCCCTTTTCCAGCATCTTTTCTTCACGCAAAAGGTGTGGATCTGTTCCAGTGAAAGCAGGATATCCTTCTCGTCGGACTTGTTAAAGGAAAAGGTTTCTTTTCACAAGGTGTACCTGTGTAATGATCATGCTGTTTAATCAGCTTCTTGATATGTCACACTTGTCAAGTGGCTGGATGATATTGGCTAGTGTGTAATGCTCACTAACAGGGATGTAAACACATTTGTGCACAAAATTTGAGATAAGCTTTAAGTGCATATGGAACTTTTCTGGGATCTTTTATTTCAGCTCATAAAACATGGGGCCAACATTTAACATGTTGCGTTTATATTTTTGTTCAGTTTAGTAAAGGCTGAAGGGATCCTAAAATTGTTTTAGAGGTTAATCTTTGGGCTAGGTGTCCCGCTAGCGGGATAATTCCGGCAACATCCGGTGAAATTGGAGAGCGCCAAATTCAAATGACAAAATAGTAATATTAAACATTCATGAACATACAAGTATCTTACATCATTTAGAAGCTTAACTTCTTGTTAATCCAACTGCATTGTCAGATTTCAAAAAGGCTTTACGGCGAAAGCATACCATGAGATCATCTGAGGACAGTGCCCCACATCAAAATACATTTTTGAACCAGCACCGGCTTCACAAAAATCACAAATAGCGATAAAATAAATAACTTACCTTTGAAGATCTTCCTCTGTTTGCAATCCCAAGGGTCCCAGCTACACAATGAATATTTGCTTTGCTCGATAAAGTCTTCTTTGTATCCAAAAAAGTCTGTTTAGTTGGTGTCATTGATTTCGGTAATCCACTCCTTCAACATGCATACAAAGGAATCCAAAAAGCTACCGGTAAACTTCGTCCAAACAAGTGAAACAATGTTTCTATGCAATCCTCAGGTACCCTAATATGTAAATAAATTATCATATTTCAGACAGAAAGAACGGTGTCCAATAGGAAAGTCAAATAACGAAGAGTGCACCCTCATTCATGCGCGCCAAAAGCCTACCTTTCCCGATGACAACACCTTGGATAAACTACAACTACTCATTTGTTTTTCAAGAAACAAGCCTGAAACCCAGTATAAAGACTGTTGACATCTAGTGGAAACCATAGCTTCTGGGAGGAATTTTGATATATAGACCCATAGACTTCCATTGGAATGGTCTGTGACCTCCAAAGAAAAATGGATGGATTTTCCTCAGGTTTTCACCTGCCATATCAGTTCTGTCATACATACATTATTTTTAACAGTTTTAGAAACTTCAATGTATTTTCTATCTAATTCTACCAATTATATTCATATCCTAGCCTCTGGGCCTGAGTAACAGGCAGTTTACTTTGGGCATGTCAGTCAGGCAGAGATTCAGTATACTGCCCCCTAGCCCGAAGAAGTTTTAAAACTAATCTGGGGTTTATATCCATAAGTGACTTTTCGGTGTGCAAATTATGACTCGGTCCCGGCTTTTAAAGTAAACATTTACTTTGAAATCGTTCCTGTTAAAAAAACCTAACTGCATACTTGAAGTGTGTCTGAAAGTGGGCGTGGTGAAAGAAGTGGGTGGATCAACAGCGATGTGTCAGGGTGTAACATCAGCGCTCCATTATTGGACGGTTTGGATTGAGCGGTGTTGTTTTTCATGATTTATTATGCTCAGTTAGGCTGTTATTATTTACCGTACTGCGAGAGTTTGGACTTCTGTTTTGAAGCCAGAGGATGAGTCTGAGTTCTATTTCCCTGTAACAAATAAAACATTCTTCATTTTTAGTTATTAAAACTGATGATTGTTTATTTTCCATTAAAAGTACAGATGATGGGTGTATTGTTGCTTGTATGCGTTGTATGTGTGTGCTTACTGTAACTGTCACTGATATTGGCTGTCACTACTTTCCACGCCGTTGCGGGACAACAGTGCTTGCCAGGCGGCAGCGAAGGACACTGTCCCGGTGTTGTTGCTGTTTATGACCTCCCCATTGAGTGATCTACATGGTTATCAATATTAGTTATTACTTGTTTAGGAGATTTTTTGTTGACCAGGGGAGTGCTGAGGAGTATTTTTCTCCGCTCTGCTGACAAGTATTTTTTTCTCAGCTGATACAGAAGAAATAAAGGCCTAGTGTACTAATTTGGCAGCATATATTTACATATACAGTACCAGTCAAAGGTTGGACACACCTACCGGTACTCATTCCAATGTTATTCTTTATTTTTACTATTTTCTACATTGTAGAATAATGGTGAAGACATCAAAACTATGAAATAACACATGGAATCATGTAGTAACCAAAAAAGTGTTAAACAAATCAAAATACATTTGAGATTCTTCAAAGTACAACCCTTTGCCTTGGTGACAGCTTTGCAAACTCTTGGCGTTCTCCCAACCAGCTTCATCAGGAATGCTTTTCCAACAGTCTTGAAGGAGTTCCCACATTTATTTGTAATTATTTGTCCATTTATCAGGGGGTCCTGCATCATCCCTACTTCCTGTGGCTATGAGCAGCTAGCCTACTTTAAATAATATAATGGGAGGCACTTCAACTGCCTAATGGGAGGCACTTCTGGTTGGCAGGCACCTCGATACAACACCGGTGCACTGGTCACCATGTTAGCTACCACCGGCGACACCGTGATACAGATGCCCAGTGGGAAACACCTCAGGTCGGCAGATACCGCCATACAACACCCAAGCCTGACCTATGTTAGCTAACACAACCGCCACTAGTCTACGGTCATGGTTAGAAGGGATCCAGCTTTTGTCAAAAGTAGCAAAAAAAACAAAAAAGCATTTTAGTTAACCCTATCCCATTTCCTAACCGTAACCTAATTCTCATGACCTGCTACGTTAACGTTTCGTAGCAGGTTGGAATAATTAAATAAAAGTAAAATCTGACGTTAATTTGACAAAAGCTGGATCCCTTCTTATAGACTTGTCGTGCAGCCCAATCAGTCATGCAAAACGGTTGAGTGGCAACAAATCTGCTCAGTTTAGCTGTTTCGCTTTCCATACATGTATGTGTATATTTTTTAAAGCCCTAGGGATATAATTATTGTTTGGACAAGCTTATTTTACTGTTATGTATAGATTTTTTTTTCACTCTTATGCAATGCGCATTGCAGAGAACGCCGGAAGAAGAATGATCACTGAATTATCACAGTGAATTATTATAATGTTTCTTTATGTGTCAATCAATCCCATAAGGGATGGGTTGCCAACTGGTTAATTCATACACCCACGTGTTTATTTATACCGTACATAGTTGTATGGGCAGCAAAAACAGGATTAATGTTTACCTTTGTGTGTTACCTTGAAGCTTGAAGTTTTGCTTGAAGGCTTGAATTTTAGATTTTATAACCAAAGCATGAGGTTTGTCAATATCAAGCTTTTGATTGTGCATGTGTGTGTTCTAATTTAGATTGACACTTTTTTAGATGGTATCAGAAAGATGGTCTCATTAGGTCACCCTTTACTCTGTAATTGGCGTTTGTGAGATAACGATTCTGTGTATTTGGGTTTGGGTACTGCTGTCATTTGTGCTTCTGCTTTAAGTTTTCAGTCAGCAAATAGGAATGGGGCTTATTTATATCAGTTGCTCACGATGACAAGGTAAGACTGCATCTGATCTGAGGAAAAGATCTCACTGTTACTGTGTCCCAAATGGCATCTTACTCCCTATATAGTGCACTACTTTTAACCAGGGCCTAAGGCCAGCAGCATACCACCCTCTATCCCACTGCTGTCTTGCTTCTGAAGCTAAGCAGGGTTGGTCCTGGTCAGTCACTAGATGGGAGACCAGATGCTGCTGGAAGTTGTGTTGGAGGTCCAGTAGGAGGCACTCTTTCCTCTGGTCTAAAATAAATTATCCCAATGCCCCAGGGAAGTGATTGGGGACATTGCCCTGTGTAGGGTGGGATGTTAAACAGGTCTCCTGACTCTCTGTGGTCACTAAAGATCCCATGGCACTTATTGTAAGAGTAGGGGTGTTAACCCGGATGTCCTGGCTAAATTCCCAATCTGGCCCTCACCATCATGGTCACCCAATCATCCCCAGCTTACAATTGGCTCATTCATCCCCTATAACTATTCCCCAGGTCGTTGCTGTAAATGAGAATGTGTTCTTAGTCAACTTACCTGGTTAAATAAATAGGGGGGTGGGTTGGTGTGTGTCTCCTGGGCACTCAGCTGTTTGTCTGTAAGTGCAGAGTTATGTTGTGTTGTGAGCAGGCTGTCTGTAGATATGATGCCATTTGGCACATCTCCTCTCTGTCCCACTCCCTAGTCAACTCCTATAGGATTAGTGATTTTTCCAATAGGATTTTGTTTCTCTATTTCTCTCTATTGGAATCCTCTATTTTTTTCCAAAAGTAATCCTATTGGAATCTACTTGTTTTGCTATTGTAAATCAAAAGTAATTTGATTTTGTAGCATTTTGTAAACCCAATCAGAATTCTATTATAACTTTTTTCTTAATTGAATCCATTAAATTATATTTTGTTGTCATTAGTTCCAGCACGATACAACAACATTATTTACAACATTTTCAGTGATCGAAAACAACAGTTCTATATTAATTTCTGTTTTATTCACCTGTTAGAAAGCCTGTCCCTATAAGAGTGACTGACGTCACAGCTAGCGCGAGCTTGCAGTGTTAATTAGCCTAACTGTGCAGAGAGACTCCGGTAAGTGTTTACAGTATTGGTTTCCTGATGAAGTTGTCAATGCTACCATACCCCGGTCAAAGGCACTTAAATCTTTTGTCTTTCCCATTCACCCTCTGAATGGCACACACAATCCATGTCTCAATTGTCTCAAGGCTTAAAAATCCTTTAACCTGTCTCCTCTCCTTCATCTAAACCAGGAATGGGCAACTTTGATGGGGGTGGGGGCCCTAAAAAAAAGTGGAACTTGTCATGAGGGGCCACAGTGGTTTTGAGTACCTCTTCATTTACCTCAATAAACCTTTCCAATTCAATGTTATGACTTTGGCCTTTAAAAGTGATCTTATTTTTATTGGAGCACTGATACAGTACATTCCATGTCAAGTGTTTAGCATACAGTTGCAGTTGGAAGTTTACATACACCTTAGCCAAATGCATTTAAACTAAGTTTTTCAAAATTCATGACATTTAACCCCAGTAAGAATTCCCTGTTTTAGGTCAGTTAGGATCACCACTTTATTTGAAGAATGTGAAATGTCAGAATAATAGTAGAGAAAATGATTTATTTCAGCTTTTATTTATTTCATCACATTCCCAGTGGGTCAGAAGTTTACATACACTCAATTAGTATTTGGTAGCATTGCCTTTACAATTGTTTAACTTGGTTCAAACGTTTCGGGCAGCCTTCCACAAGCTTCCCAGAATATGTTTTGGCTCATTTGGCCCATACATTTTGGCCCATTTCTCCTGACAGAGCTGGTGTAATTGAGTCAGGTAGGTAGGCCTCCATGCACGCACACGATTTTTCAGTTCTGCCCACAAATTTTCTATAGGGTTGAGGTCAGGGCGTTGTGATGGCCACTCCAATACCTTGACTTTGTTGTCCTTAAGCCATTTTGCCACAACTTTGGAAGTATGGTCATTGTGCACTTGGAAGACCCATTTGCAACCAAGCTTTAACTTCCTGACTGATGTCTTGGGATGTTAATTCAACATATCCACATCATTTTCCTGCTGCCATCTCCATGCTTCACGGTTGGGATGGTGTTCTTCGGCTTGCAAGCATCCCCCTTTTTCCTCCAAACATAACGATGGTCATTATGGCCAAACAGTTCTATTTTTGTTTCATCAGACCAGAGGACATTTCTCCAAAAAGTACGATCTTTGTCCCCATGTGCAGTTGCAAACCGTAGTATGGCTTTTTTATGGCGGTTTTGGAGCAGTAGCTTCTTCCTTGCTGAACGGCCTTTCAGGTTATGTCGGTATAGGACTCGTTTTACTGTGAATATAGATACTTTTGTACCCGTTTCCTCCAGCATCTTCACAAGGTCCTTTGCTGTTGTTCTGGGATTGATTTGCACTTTTCGCACCAAAGTACGTTAATCTCTAGGAGACAGAACGCGTCTCCTTCCTGAGTGGTATGACGGCTGCGTGGTCCCATGGTGTTTACACTTGCGTACTATTGTTTGTACAGATGAACGTGTTACCTTCAAGCATTTGGAAATTGCTCCCAAGGATGAACCAGATTTTTTTCTGAAGTCTTGGCTGATTTCTTTTGATTTTCCCATGATGTCAAGCAAAGAGGCACAGAGTTTGAAGGTAGGCCTTGAAATGCATCCACAGGTACACCTCCAATTGACTCAAATTTTGTCCATTAGCTTATCAGAAGCTTCTAAAGCTATGACATCATTTTCTGGAATTTTCCAAGCTATTTAAAGGCACAGTCAACTAGTGTATGTAAACTTCTGACCCACTGAAATTGTGATACAGTGAGTTATAAGTGAAATAATCTGTCTGTAAACAATTGTTGGTAAAATTACTTGCGTCATGCACAAAGTAGATGTCCTAACCGACTTGCCAAAACTATAGTTTGTTAACAAGAAATGTGTGGAGTGGTTGAATTTTAATGACTCCAAGATAAGTGTAAGACTTCAACTGTATGTTGTATGTATTTGGATTGCTTCAGAACAGAAGAGTAGGAATGTCAGTTAGATCACACATGATACAAGTCAGTATTTGACGTTCATCCATGTCTGAGGACGTTGGGAGAAGATGTGCAAACCAGCCACTAGGGGCAACAGTGATAGCTGTTACCTTAAAGTAGACTTCGGTTTTGCTCGGCCGGTGTGGACGTAAGCATCTACCTCTGGTTACAAAGTTTGCATTTTCAAATCCAGCCTATCCCAAACATTAACTCTTCCCTTAAGAATTCTGAGTTAATGCCTAAACTTAACCTTAAAATGAACTTAAATTGAAACACTTCTAAACTTGACATTTGTAACAACTTTGAAATTTGAGGTTTAAGGAACATGGACGAACATCTAATTCCGACGTGAGACTGTGAGAGCTTGTAGGGAATGTAACATTAAGCATTATTAAGGCCTTGCAGCATTTCTGGAGTCACTAAGGTGTGGATTTAATCTGGTGTCAACACAGCCCCTCGTCTGTCTCAGCATTTCTTCATCTGCCAAAACAGAAACCTTCTGCCTGGAGGGCGAATCTCTAATTAGAACACTTATCAGTTCGTGATGGGATGGACAGCGGCACGGGGCAATGTGAGAACATACAACTTTACTATGGAACTTTACTTCTGGAAGCTTCTAATTGTTGCCTGGAAGGGAATTTGGGAGTTTCCACAAGCTGTCAGTAAGCCCCTTGCTAGGAAATTTGGCTCTGAAAGATCTATGAAGACACCCACAGAAACAAGTTACCCTCCAAGAATATCCAGCCCCTTTTCCACATACCCACTGAAAAAGTCAAATACTTCCCCTTGCTAAAAGTGGTGCTCTGAGTTTCAAAGTGCAAATACAGTTGAACTGAAATAAAATAAATATTACATATGCACAAAAATGTTAATATCTCTGAAATTTGGTGCACAAATGTGTTTACTTCCCTGTTAGTGAGCATTTTTCACCTGCCAAGATAATCCATCTCCCGAACAGGTGTGGAATATCAAGAACCTGATTAAACAGCATGACCATTACTCGTGATGCACTGATATGACATTTTTGGCCGATACCGATACCTCAATATTTTCCTTGCCAAATTAAAAACGATACCTATAACCGATTTTTAAAATGTTAGCGGCCTTTTAAGCATTCTAGTACAGTTATATAGTTAACACACACATGGACACAGTGGTCTAAGGCACAGTTCAAGAGGCGTCACTACAGTCTCTGGTTAGAATCCAGGCTGTATCACATCCGGCCGTGATTGGGAGTCCCATAGGACGGCGCACAATTGGCCCAGAATCGTCCAGGTTTGGCCGGGGTAGGCTGTCATTGTAAGTAAGAATTTGTTCTTAACTGTCTTGCCCAGTTAAATAAAAGGTCACACACACACACCACACTAAATCAAATCAAATGAATTTATATAGCCCTTCTTACATCAGCTGATATATCAAAGTACTGTACAGAAGCCCAGCCTAAAACCCCAAACAGTAAGCAATGCAGGTGTAGAAGCACAGTGGCTAGGAAAAACTCCATAGAAAGGCCAAAACCAAAACTAGGAAGAAACCTAGAGAGGAACCAGGCTATGAGGGGTGGCCAGTCCTCTTCTGGCGGTGCCGGGTGGAGATTATAACAGAACATGGCCAAGATCTTCAAATGTTCAGAGATGACCAGCAGGGTCAAATAATAATAATCACTGAGGTTGTCAGGGGTGCAACAGGTCAGCACCTCAGGAGAAAATGTCAGTTGGCTTTTCATAGTCAATCATTGAGAGTATCTCTACCGCACCTGCTGTCTCTAGAGAGTTGACAGGTAGCACGTCCGGTGAACAGGTCAGCCATAGCCGCAGGCAGAACAGTTTAAACTGGAGTAGCAGCACGGCCAGGTGGACTGGGGACAGCAAGGAGTCATCATGCCAGGTAGTCCTGAGGCATGGTCCTAGGGCTCAGGTCCTCCAAGAGAGAAATAAAGAGAGAATTAGAGAGAGCATACTTAAATTCACACAGGATACCGGATAAGACAGGAGAAATGCTACAGATATAACAGACCGACCCTAGCCCGCCGACACAAACTACTGCAGCATAAATACTGGAGGCTGAGACAGGAGGGGTCAGGAGACACTGTGGCCCCATCCGATGATAACCCCCCCCCGGACAGGGCCAAAGAGGCAGGATATACCCCACACTGCACTGACCAAAAAGTTATTTTGTTAGCATTTACATATCAACTCAAATCAAAGTTTATTGTAAAGTAAAGTTTCACCTTACAGTGAAATGCTTACTTACAGGCTCTAACCAATAGTGCGAAACAAAGGTGTGAGTGTGTGTGTGTGTGGGTAAGCAAAGAATTAAAAGACATTTGAAAATAACAGTAGCAAGGCTATATACAGACACCGGTTAGTCAGATTTATTGAGGTAGTATGTACATGTAGGTATGGACCTCTTGCGACGAGCAAACCCGTATCCAGGAGCGTAATCATAGCCTCAAACGCATTAGCATACCGCAACTTTTCCTATTCATGAAAATCGCAAATGAAATTAAATAAATATATTCAAACACAAGCTTAGCCTTTACAACACTGTCATCTCAGATTTAAAAAATATGCGTTACAGCCAACGCTAGACAAGCATTTGTGTAAGTTTATCATGGCATAATGCTATGCTAGGCTCTGCTGGCAGCAGGCAACATTTTCACAAAAATAAGAAAAGCAACCAAATTAAATAATTTACCTTTTGAAGAACTTCAGATGCTTTCACTCAGGAGACCCCCAGTTAGATAGCAAATGTTCCTTTTTTCCCAAAATAATATTTTTGTTGGCGAAAAAGCTCCCATTTCTTCATCATGCTTGGCTGAGAAATCGACCGAAAAGTGCTTCAACTATAACGCCAAACTTTTTTCAAAATTTGCTCCATAATATCGGCAAACGTTGTTTAGGATCCATTCTCAAGGTGTTTTTAACATATATATTCGATAATATATCCGTCGAGGCAATTGGTTTCTCATAAGAAGCGATTGGAAAAATGGCTACCTCAGTATTTTACGCAAGATTTTCTCCAGGAGACACCATGTGACCACTCGCTAAATATGGTCCCTTACAGCTATTGTCCAATGGAAATGCCTAAAAAGACGTCATAACGCTGTAGACACATTGGGGAATGCGTGGAAAACGTAAGCTCATTCGTTGCTCATTCACAGCCATATAAGGAGTCATTGGCATGAGGCGGTTTCACTTCCTGGTTGGATTTTTATCTGGGTTTTGCCTATAACATCAGTTCTGTGGCACTCACAGACAATATCTTTGCAGTTTTGGAAACGTCAGAGTGTCTCCTTTCCAAAGCTGTCAATTATATCCATAGTCAAGCATTTTACGGGACAAAATATCTTGTTTAAAACGGGAACGTTTTTCATCCAAAAATGAAATACTGCCCCCAAAGTTTCAAGAGGTTAAAGGGACTATGCATATATGATTAACCGAGAGTAGCAGTAGCGTAAAAAGAGGGGTTGGCAGGTGGTGGGACACAATGCAGATAGCCCGGTTAGCCAATGTGCGGGAACACTGATTGGTCGGGCTAATTGAGGTAGTATGTACATGAATGTATAGTTAAAGTGACTATGCATATATGATAAACAGAGAGTAGCAGCAGCGTAAAAGAGGGGTTGGGGGGTGAACACAATGCAAATAGTTTGGGTAACCATTTGGTTACCTGTTCAGGAGTGTTATGGCTTGGGGGTAAAAACTGTTGAGAATCCTATTTGTCCTAGACTTGGCACTCCGGTACCGCTTGCAATGCGGTAGTAGAGAGAACAGTCTAGGACGGGGGTGACTGGGGTCTTTGACAATTTTTAGGGCATTCCTCTGACACTGCCTGGTGTAGAGGTCCTGGATGGCAGGCAGCTTTGCCCCAGTGATGTGCTGGGCCGTACGCACTACCCTCTGAAGTGCCTTGCAGTCGGAGGCCGAGCAATTGCCGTACCAGGCAGTGATGCAACCAGTCCGGATGCTCTCGATGTTGCAGCTGTAGAACCTTTTGAGGATCTCAGGACCCATGCCAAATCTTTTTAGTTTCCTGAGGGGGAATAAGCTTCTAATTCAAACTACAGAATTATAAATATTGAACTTTCATAAAATCACAAGTGTAATACATCAAAATAAAGCTTAACTTCTTGTTAATCTAGCCGCTGCATCAGATTTCAAAAAGGCTTTACGGCGAAAGCACACCATTCGATTATCTGAGGACAGCTCCCAGCATACAAATGCATGAAAAACATATTTCAACCAGGGAGATGCGAAAGTCAGAAAGAGCGATATAATAAATGCCTTACCTTTGATGATCTAATTCTCCTTGGCACTCCAGAAGGTCCCAGATACATCACAAATGGTCCTTTTGTTCGATAATTTCCTTCTTTATATCCATAAAAACTCAGTTTAGCTGGCGCCCGTCAGTCAATAATCCACCCAGTTTCCCTTCAACCAAATTACATACAAAATTAATCCCAAACGTTAGTAATAAACTTTTCCAAACAAGTCCAACAACATTTATAATAAAACCTTAGGTACCCTAATACGTAAATAAATGATGAAATTAAAGACTGAGTATTGTTAAATACCAAAGACGCTCTCTTCCACGCCTAGAAAAACGTACATTTCTGGCTCATTTTTCCAAAAACCAACAGGAAACTCTTTCTAAAGACTGTTGAAATCTAGTGGAAGCCCTAGGAACTGCAATCTGGGAGGATTTTGCCTTATAATAAAAGTGACAGCCATTGAAGACAGTGGTAAGCTGACATTTTTATTGGGGGGTGGTTTGTCCTCTGGGTTTCGCCTGCCATATCAGTTTGTTATACTCAGACATTTTAACAGTTTTAGAAACTTTAGAGTGTTTTCTATCCAAATCTACCAATTAAGCATATCCTAGCTTTTGGGCCTGAGTAACAGGCAGTTTACTTTGGGCACGCTTTTCATCCAGACATCAAAATACTGCCCCCTATCCAAGAGAGGTTAATGATGGTGTTTGAGTCGTTCCCAGCCATGCAGTTATGGGCGAACAGGGAGTACAGGAGGGGACTGAGCACGCACCCCTGGGGAGCTCCAGTGTTGAGGATCTGCTTGGCAGATGTGTTGCTACCCAACCCTCACCACCTGGGGGCGGCCCGTCAGGAAGTCCAGGATCAAGTTGCAGAGGGAGGTGTTTAGTCCCAAGTTCCTTAGCTTATTGATGAGCTTTGAGGGTACTATGGTGTTGAACGCTGAGCTGTAGTCAATTGAATAGCATTCTCACATAGGTGTTCCTTTTGTCCAGGTGGGATTGGGCAGTATGGAATGCAATAGAGATTGCATCATCTGTGGATCTGTTTGGGCGGTATGCAAATTGGGGTGGGACTCACCCACAACCAGGATCAAGCCTGGCCTGCTGAGGAGTGACGGACTTCATCCTAGCTGGAGGGGTGCTCTCATCTTATCTACGAACATAGACAGGGCTCTAACTCCCCTATCTCCACAATAAAATAGGGTGCAGGCCAGGTAGCGGGCTGTTAGCCAGCTTAGTGGAGTCTGCCACTAGCACAGTCAGTGTAGTCAGCTCAGCTATCCCCATTGAGACTGTGTCTGTGCCTCGACCTAGGTTGGGCAGAACTTAACATGGCGTTGTTCGCCTTAGCAATCTCACTAGAATAAAGACCTCCTCCATTCCTGACATTATTGAAAGAGATTGTGTTGTCTCACATCTCAAAATAGGGCTACTTAATGTTAGATCCCTCACTTCAAAGGCAGTTATAGTCAATGAACTAATCACTGATCATAATCTTGATGTGATTGGCCTGACTGAAACATGGCTTAAGCCTGATGAATTTACTGTGTTAAAGGAGGCCTCACCTCCTGGTTACACAAGTGACCATATCCCCCATGCATCCCGCTAAGGCGGAGGTTACCTAGCAGGGTCTTGTAGATGACATGGAGCCAGTGGGTTTGGCTACGAGTATGAAGCGAGGGCCAGCCAACGAGAGCGTACAGGTCGCAATGGTGGGTAGTATATGGGGCTTTGGTGACAAAACGGATGGCACTGTGATAGACTGCATCCAATTTGTTGAGTAGGGTATTGGAGGCTATTTTGTAAATGACATCGCCGAAGTCGAGGATTGGTAGGATGGTCAGTTTTAAAAGCGTATGTTTGGCAGCATGAGTGAAATAGGTTGCGAAATAGGGAGCCAATTCTAGATTTAACTTTGGATTGGAGATGTTTGATGTGGGTCTGGAAGGAGAGTTTACAGTCTAACCAGACACCTAGGTATTTGTAGTTTTCCACGTATTCTAAGTCAGAGCCGTCCAGAGTATTGATGTTGGACAGGCGGTGCAGGTGCAGGCAGCGATCGGTTGAAGAGCATGCATTTAGTTTTACTTGTATTTAAGAGCAATTGGAGGCCATGGAAGGAGAGTTGTATGGCATTGAAGCTTGCCTGGAGGGTTGTTAACACAGTGTCCAAAGAAGGGCCAGAAGTACACAGATTGGTGTCGTCTGCTTAGAGACTCAACAGCAGCAAGAGCGACATCATTGATGTATACAGAGAAGACAGTCGGTCCAAGAATTTAACCCTGTGGCACCCCCAAAGAGACGGCCAGAGGTCCGGACAACAGACCCTCCGATTTGTCATACTGCACCTTATCAGAGAAGTAGTTGGTGAACCAGGCGAGGCAATCATTTGAGAAACCAAGGCTGTCGAGTCTGCCTATGAGGATGTGGTGATTGACAGAGTCGAAAGCCTTGGCCAGATCAATGAATACGGCTGCACAGTAATGTTTCTTATCGATGGCGGTTAAGATATCGTTTAGGACCTTGAGCGTGGCTGAGGTGCACCCATGACCAGCTCTAAAACCTGATTGCATAGCAGAGAGGGTATGGTGAGATTCGAAATGGTCGGTAATCTGTTTGTTGACTTGGCTTTCGAAGACCTTAGAAAGGCAGGGTAGGATAGATATAGGTCTGTAGCAGTTTGGGTCAAGAATGTCCCCCCCTTTGAAGAGGGGGATGACCGCAGCTGCTTTCCAATCTTTGGGAATCTCAGACGACACAAAAGAGAGGTTGAACAGGCTAGTAATAGGGGTGGCAACAATTTCAGCAGATAATTTTTTAAAGAAAGGGTCCAGATTGTCTAGCCTGGCTGATTTGTAGGGGTCCAGATTTTGCAGCTCTTTCAGAACATCAGCTGACTGGATTTGGAAGAAGAAGAAATGGGGAAGGCTTGGGCGAGTTGCTTTGGGGGGTGCAGTGCTGTTGACCGGGGTAGGTGTAGCCAGGTGGAAAGCATGGCCAGCTGTAGAAAAATGCTTGTTGAAATTCTCAATTATAGTGGATTTATCAGTGGTGACAGTGTTTCCTATCTTCAGTGCAGTGGGCAGCTGAGAGGAGGTGTTCTTATTCTCCATGGACTTTACAGTGTCCCAGAACTTTTTTGAATTAGTGTTGCAGGAAGCTAATTTCTGCTTGAAAATGCTAGCCTTGGCTTTTCTAACTGCCTGTGTATAATGGTTTCTAGCTTCCCTGAACAAATCAAATCAAATCAAATCAAATTTATTTATATAGCCCTTCGTACATCAGCTGATATCTCAAAGTGCTGTACAGAAACCCAGCCTAAAACCCCAAACAGCAAACAATGCAGGTGTAAAAGCACGGTGGCTAGGAAAAACTCCCTAGAAAGGCCAAAACCTAGGAAGAAACCTAGAGAGGAACCGGGCTATGTGGGGTGGCCAGTCCTCTTCTGGCTGTGCCGGGTAGAGATTATAACAGAACATGACCAAGATGTTCAAATGTTCATAAATGACCAGCATGGTCGAATAATAATAAGGCAGAACAGTTGAAACTGGAGCAGCAGCACAGTCAGGTGGACTGGGGACAGCAAGGAGCCTTCATGTCAGGTAGTCCTGGGGCACGGTCCTAGGGCTCAGGTCAGTTGAAACTGGAGCAGGAGCATGGCCAGGTGGACTGGGGACAGCAAGGAGTCCTCATGTCAGGTAGTCCTGGGACATGGTGCATATCACGCAGGCTGTTTGATGCTAATGCAGAACACCATAGGATGTTTTTGTGTTGGTTAACGGCAGTCAGGTCTGGGGAGAACCAAGGGCTATATCTGTTCCTGGTTCTAAATTTCTTGAATGGGGCATACTTATGGTTAGGTTAGGCATTTTTTTTTAAATACCAGGCATCCTCTACTGACGGGATGAGATCAATATCCTTCCAGGATACCCCGGCCAGGTTGATTATAAAGGCCTGCTCGCTGAAGTGTTTCTGGGAGCGTTTGACAGTGATGAGTGGAGGTCGTTTGACCGCTGACCCATTACGGATGCAGGCAATGAGGCAGTGATCGCTGAGATCTTGGTTGAAGACCAAGATACATGACCCTAAGCATGATGGGATGTTAATTGCTTAATTAACTCAGGAACTACACCTGTGTGGAAGCACCTGCTTTCAATATACTTGGTATCCCTCAAGTGTTTCCTTTATTTTGATAGTTACCTGTACATAACAGGAGAGCTACCATAGACTGTGAGCTAATCAGCTGGAAAATTGCTTACTTTGTGTAGTGGATGCTGTAGAATTACCCTTTTCATCACACTGATATGTTTAGAGAAATCAACCGGATAAGGGTAGAAACCTGCAATATGCACCACAGTCTTCTGCATAGATACTCACCTTGGATTTACCCGTTATCGTTATGCTGTGAGCATGATCGAGCACATTGGGCAAACCCAGTTCATGTTACATTGTCTTGCTGGCTACTGTACTTGCATTGGGTTGCTTATGTGTTAAGTGTACATGGTTAAGTATCTCAACTTAAAATGCTGACAATTTGGTGGGGATACAGTCTCTGTGTCTCCCAACTTTTGCTCCTGCTGCCTCATCGAACAACTCTCATAGTAAATAGTAGAGCTTGTTCGAAAACACCCATTGATTGTTTGAGATGGTTGTGTCTCTCCCTGTAGTTCAAGGCTGAAACAATCCATTAAAAACTCAATTAAATTTAGTCCCAAGTTGTTTTGTCATTTGTAAGTAAATGGTCTCACATAGGCCTATGATGGGAAATAATGATGGGATACAACATGATCAGGACCCATATTTGTATCATAGGGACTGAGCTATCTTTATTTAAACATCTCACAGCTGAGAGTGTACCATTTATAGTAAAACTAGCATAGTAGCAAACTACTATGACAGCCTTGGTCGGTTTCCATTTTCATACAGCCTTAGAGGAATGGGAGTGGATAGCGGAAGTAAATTATTCCTGCAATTCAATGGCGTAGCGAGCATTACCTGACAAGTGCTTGGCTTTAACAGGGATACAAATCAAAATAGAGAATGTTCGGCATTGGGGAGGGCTAGAGATATACACTGCTCAAAAAAATAAAGGGAACACTAAAATAACACATCCTAGATCTGAATGAATGAAATATTCTTATTAACTACTTTTTTCTTTACATAGTTGAATGTGCTGACAACAAAATCACACAAAAATGATCAATGGAAATCAAATGTATCAACCCATGGAGGTCTGGAATTGGAGTCACACTCAAAATTAAAGTGAAAAACCACACTGCAGGCTGATCCAACTTTGATGTAATGTCCTTAAAACAAGTCAAAATGAGGCTCAGTAGTGTGTGTGGCCTCCGTTCCTCTATGATCTCCCTACAACGCCTGGGCATGCACCTGATGAGGTGGATGGTCTCCTGAGGGATCTCCTCCCAGACCTGGACTAAAGCATCTGCCAACTCCTGGACAGTCTGTGGTGCAACGTGGCATTGGAGGATGGATCGAGACATGATGTCCCAGATGTGCTCAATTGGATTCAGGTCTGGGAAACGGGCGGGCCAGTCCATAGCATCAATGCCTTCCTCTTGCAGGAACTGCTGACACACTCCAGCCACAAGAGGTCGAGCATTGTCTTGCATTAGGAGGAACCCAGGGCCAACCGCACCAGCATATGGTCTCACAAGGGGTCTGAGGATCTCATCTCGGTACCTAATGGCAGTCAGGCTACCTCTGGCGAGCACATAGAGGGCTGTGCGGCCCCCCAAAGAAATGCCCCCCCCACACCATGACTGACCCACCGCCAAACCGGTCTTGCTGGAGGATGTTGCAGGCAGCAGAACGTTCTCCACGGCGTCTCCAGACTGTCACGTCTGTCACATGTGCTCAGTGTGAACCTGCTTTCATCTGTGAAGAGCACAGGGCGCCGGTGGCGAATTTGCCAATCTTGGTGTTCTCTGGCAAATGCCAAACGTCCTGCACGGTGTTGGGCTGTAAGCACCACCTGTGGACTTCGGGCCCTCATACCACCCTCATGGAGTCTGTTTCTGACCGTTTGAGCAGACACATGCACATTTGTGGCCTGCTGGAGGTCATTTAGAAGTGGTCTGGCAGTGCTCCTCCTGCTCCTCCTTGCACAAAGGCGGAGGTAGTGGTCCTGCTGCTGGGTTGTTGCCCTCCTACGGCCTCCTCCACGTCTCCTGATGTACTGGCCTGTCTCCTGGTAGCGCCTCCATGCTCTGGACACTACGCTGACAGACACAGCAAACCTTCTTGCCACAGCTGGCATTGATGTGCCATCCTGGATGAGCTGCACTACCTGAGCCACTTGTGTGGGTTGTAGACTCCGTCTCATGCTACCACTAGAGTGAAAGCACCACCAGCATTCAAAAGCGACCAAAACATCAGCCAGGAAGCATGGTAACTGAGAAGTGGTCTGTGGTTATCACCTGCAGAACCACTCCTTTATTGAGGGTGTCTTGCTAATTGCCTATAATTTCTACCTGTTGTCTATTCCATTTGCACAACAGCATGTGAAATGTATTGTCAATCAGTGTTGCTTCCTAAGTGGACAGTTTGATTTCACAGAAGTGTGATTGACTTGGAGTTACATTGTGTTGTTTAAAGTTATGCATTAGGGGGCACAAGATATTTTGCCACGGAAAGATGCTCGACTATGCATATAATTGACAGCGTTGGAAAGGAAACACTCTGACGTTTCCAAAACTGCAAAGATTTTGTTTGTGAGTGCCACAAAACTGATGTTACAGGCGAAACCCAGATAGAAATCCAACCAGGAAGTGCCGCATCTTTTGAAACCGCCTCATGCCAATGACTCCTTATATGGCTGTGAATGAGCTACGAATGAGCTTACATTTTCCACGTATTCCCCAAGGTGTCTACAGCATTGTGACGTCTTTTTACGCATTTCCATTGAAGAATAGCCGTAAGGGACCATATATAGCAAGTGGTCACATGGTGTCTCCCGCAGAAAATCTTGCATAAAATACCGAGGTAGCCATTTTTCCAATCGCTTCTTATGAGAAACCAATTGCCTCGACGGATATATTATCGAATATATATGTTAAAAACACATTGAGGATGGATTCTAAACAACGTTTGCCGTGTTTCTGTCGATATTATGGAGCTAATTTTGAAAAAAGTTTGGCGTTGTAGTGGTAGCATTTTCCGGTCGATTTCTCAGCCAAGCATGATGAACAAACGGGAGCTATTTCGCCTACAAAAATAATATTTTTGGAAAAAAGGAACATTTGCTATCTAACTGGGAGTCTCCTGCGTGAAAGGTAAAATTATTTAATTTGGTTGCTTTTCTTATTTTCATGAAAATGTTGCCAGCAGAGCCTAGCATAGCATTATGCCATGATAAACTTACACACATGCTTGTCTAGCGTTGGCTGTAACGCATATTTTGAAAATCTGAGATGACAGTGTTGTTAACAAAAGGCTAAGCTTGTGTTTGAATATATTTATTTCATTTCATTTGCGATTTTCATGAATAGGAAAAGTTTCTCTGGGTTTTTATGACCGCTGCGTTATGCTAATTCGTTTGAGGCTATGATTACGATCCTGGATCCGGGATTGCTCATCGCAAGAGGTGTTAAGTGTTCCCTTTATTTTTTTGAGCAGTGTCTATTTAAGCAATATGGCCAGAGGAGGTGTGGTACCGGTATATCAATCAGCATTCAGGCCTCGAACCACCCAGTTTTTAATCATATTTTTAAACTGGGTGGTTCGAGCCCTGAATGCTGATTGGCTGTATAATTATATTTAGAAACTGGGTGGTTCAAGCCCTGAATGCTGATTGGCTGACAGCCATGGTATATCAGATGTATACCATGGGTATGTTCTAATTACAATGGTAACCGGTTTAAATTAGCAATAAGGCACCTCAGAGGTTTGTGGTATATGCCCAATATTTATTTATTTATTTATTTATTTTATTTCACCTTTATTTAACCAGGTAGGCAAGTTGAGAACAAGTTCTCATTTACAATTGCGACCTGGCCAAGATAAAGCAAAGCAGTTTGACAGATACAACGACACAGAGTTACACATGGAGTAAAACAAACATACAGTCAATAATACAGTATAAACAAGTCTATATACAATGTGAGCAAATGAGGTGAGAAGGGAGGTAAAGGCAAAAAAGGCCATGGTGGCAAAGTAAATACAATATAGCAAGTAAAACACTGGAATGGTAGTTTTGCAATGGAAGAATGTGCAAAGTAGAAGTCAAAATAATGGGGTGCAAAGGAGCAAAATTAATTAATTAATTAATTAAATACAGTTGGGAAAGAGGTAGTTGTTTGGGCTAAATTATAGGTGGGCTATGTACAGGTGCAGTAATCTGTGAGCTGCTCTGACATTTGGTGCTTAAAGCTAGTGAGGGAGATAAGTGTTTCCAGTTTCAGAGATTTTTGTAGTTTGTTCCAGTCATTGGCAGCAGAAAACTGGAAGGAGAGGCGGTCAAAGAAAGAATTGCTTTTGGGGGTGACTAGAGAGATATACCTGCTGGAGCGTGTGCTACAGGTGGGAGATGCTATGGTGACCAGCGAGCTGAGATAAGGGGGGACTTTACCTAGCAGGGTCTTGTAGATGACATGGAGCCAGTGGGTTTGGCAACGAGTATGAAGCGAGGGCCAGCCAACGAGAGCGTACAGGTCGCAATGGTGGGTAGTATATGGGGCTATATACCAATATACCACGGCTACGGGCTGTATGCAGGCACTCCGCTTTAAGAACAGCCCTTACCTGTGGTATATTGGCCATATACCACATCTCCTTGGGTATTATTGCCTAAGTATGTATATGAATCTAGGGACAGATCATCTTTACTCATTCTGGATAACACGCAATACAAATGAACTTCCTGCTGCTGTGCAATGGACCAAAATAAATGAATGCATGCATGAAATATAGGGTAAGCATTGTTGCTAATCCCCAAGGAACTCTTTCTTCCAGTTCAACAGCCTTTTTTACTCAATTTAAACTCAATTAATGCACTAAGCTCTCAGTGAAATTGAGAATATCATACTGTTATCTGTATCAGAAGGTTTGTTATTAGTGTTTGTTATTAACTGTTATTAACCCATCTATGACTACAGCATATTTTTCTGTAATGAGCTAACAACAAAAATGGCTCTTTCTACTAGGAGTGGTAATAGGACATTGTAATAATGATACACTGAACAAAAATCTAAACATGACATGTGGAGTGTTGGTGCCGTGTTTCATGAGCTGAAATAAAAGATCCCAGAAATTTTCCATTTTATTTATATAATAATAATAATAATAATATATGCCATTTAGCAGACGCTTTTATCCAAAGCGACTTACAGTCATGTGTGCATACATTCTACGTATGGGTGGTATATAACCTTTATTTAACCAAAAATATACTTTATCTCTCAAATTTTGTCCACAAATTTATTTACATCCCTGTTAGTGAGCATTTCTCCTTTGCCAAAATAATCCATCCACCTGACAGGTGTGGCATATCAACAAGCTGATTAAACAGCATGGTCATTACATAGGTGCACCTTTTGCCTGGGGACAATAAAAGGCCACAAAATGTGCAGTTTTTTCACACAACACAATGCCACAGATGTCTCAAGTTTTGAGGGAATGTGCAATTGGCATGCTGACTGAAGGAAGCTCCACCAGAGCTGTTGCCAGATTATGTTAATTTCTCTACCATAAGCCGCCTCCAACGTCGTTTTAGAAAATTTGGCAGTACATCTAACCGGACTTACCATGTGTAACCACACCAGCCCAGCCCAGGAGATCCACATCCGGCTTCTTCACCTACGGGATCGTCAGTCACCTGCCCAGTCATATGAAATCCATAGATTAGGGCTTAAAACCTCTCTAGGGTATGTGGAATGCTAGCGTCCCATCTGGCCAACACCCAGTGAGATTGCAGAGCGCCAAATTCTAATACAGAAATACTCATTAAAAAATTCAGAAAACAAACCATATTTTACATAGGTTTAAAGATGAACTTCTTGTGAATCCAACCTCGGTGTCAGATTTTAAAAATGCTTTATGGCGAAAGCATACCTTACGATTATTTGAGAACATAGCCCAGTTGACAAATTATTACAAACAGTAACCAGCCAAGCAGAAGCATTACAAAACTCAGAAATAGACATAAGATTAATCCCTTACCTTTGATGGTCTTCATATGGTTGCACTCAGAAGACATTAATTTACTCAATAAATGTTCCTTTTGTTCGATAAAGTCTCTTTATATCCAAAAACCTCAGTTTTGTTTGCGCTTTTTCTTCAGTAATCCACAGGCTCAAACACAGTCAAAACAGGCAGACAAAAAAATCTAAATTGTTTCCATAAAGTTCATAGAAACATGTCAGACGATGTTTATATTCAACCCTCAGGTTGTTTTAGCCTAAATGAACTATAATATTTCAACCGGACAATAACGTCGCCAATATAAAAGGTAAACAAGAAATGCACTCTCTTGGGATTGCGCATGAAAAAGCTCTGTGACACGTCAGGGTCCACTCATTCAGACTGGTCTTACTCCCTCATTCATAAGAATACAAGCCTGAAACAATTTCTAAATACTGTTGACATCTAGTGGAAGGCATAGGAACTGCAAATTGAGTCCTAAGTCAATGGATACTGTAATGGCATTGAATAGAAAACTACAAAGCCAACAAAAAAATACTACCTGAATGGATTTTTCTCAGGATTTTGCCTGCCAAATCAGTTCTGTTATACTCACAGACACTATTTTAACAGTTTTGGAAACTTTAGAGTGTTTTCTATCCAAATCTACCAGTTATATGCATATCATATCTTCTGGGCCAGAGTAGCAGGCCATTTAATTTGGGCATGCTTTTCATCCAAAATTCAGAATGTTGCTACCTACCCAAGAGAAGTTAATTATTTATTTCAATTGACTGATTTCCTTATATGAGCTGTAACTCAGCAAAATATTTGAAATTGTTTTATGTTGCGTTTAGATTTTTGTTCAGTTTATATGGATTTTGTTTTGTTTTTCAAGTTTCTGATGTTTGATTGAGTCCATTCCAGCAGTGTGGAGGGCATAAACAGTTTCCATTTGCACAAAACCGATGACGGGATAGGACTGAGTCAGATTCAGCTAAGCCTATTATATAAAGGGCTTAAGTCTCTTTATCTGTACAAAATTATTAAAATAATCGGGAACAGTTCAAGTGATAATTCAGATGTGTTTACTAGTCGTATAATTTTTCATTATCTATGTCATTCACAACCGCTGATAGGTAAAACACTTGAAACACACACACAAACACTGTTCAAGGTGCTGAATGTTCTCTCCTTACTGCAGCTCTCTCACACACACACACACACACACACACACACACACACACACACACACACACACACACACACACACACACACACACACACACCTAAGATCATTCAGATGGCTATGTTGGTGATGGCATACAGTGGTCGGTGCCTCAATTATACTTTAATTGTCTGCCACTATGAACTATAAGGATTAGGAGTTGTCTGTTTCTGCAATCGCAATGAGGAGCTGCAACAGTCTGCAGTAGAAATTGAAAATCAAGCTGATAGCCGAAGCTGTGCTGGTGCTGTGAGGGAAGAGAGTCAGTTAATTGCCTCTCTCTCTCTACTGTGCATATTGTAGTGGAATATAGCTTTTTTGTCACTCTATCTCCGTCCGATTGAGGATGCTCTGCTTTATAATAGTGTTTACTTTTGCTTTCCCTTGGCGATTGCCCCCTAACTCCTTTAATTAGTCCTATAAATCACTCCCCCATCTCTCTCTCCCTCTCTCCCTCTCTCCCTCTACTTTTCTCCCATACCCACAGCTCAGCTCACTGAAGACAAGGACTCCATTCCTCATTATTCTTCAGAGGTTATCCTTTACAGAGACGATTGGACCTCATCTCACAGAGCCCCCTGGATGTCTCCCAGATTAGCATAATTGAACATGCCTGTGCTTCTGTGTCATAAACAGATATCATAGGGAACCTTTGGAAAGGGGGGTGTACTGCTAAGCTAATATATGGAATTGTTTTAAGATGGTCATACCAAGGATCAATTAGCTATTTGATTTAGAATATCTCTAGCTTAAACAGACATATTTTGATGGGGATTTTTGTATTATTCTGATTAGATTTCCACAGTGACGCAGACATCAACTGGTTTAACATACTAATGGCGTGATGCATTGTGCATGGTGTAAAGCACAGTTCAAATGACATTGTTTTAAAAAGATTCCTCTGGGAAACTGGCAAACCGGGACACGTTCAGCAGGGTACAGCATTGTGGAACATTCAAAAAATAATAATGATTTAGAACAAACATGCCTCTGAGTCTGACATGTAGAATTACGTCAGCTCTTTGCAGGGTTGGATAGGTTACTTTCTAAAAGTAATCTGTTACAGTTACTAGTTACCTGTCCAAAATTGTAATCAGTAACATAACTTTTGGATTACCCAAACTCAGTAATGGAATCTGATTACATTCCATTCATTTTAGATGACTTTCCCCTTAAGAGGCATTAGAAGAAGACAAACATGTATGTAACCATTTGAACAACAGCTATTGCAGGATAAAACAATGTTGAAGTTTACATAGCTGGTCATATATGGATGTTAAATTTTACTTTATCGGTTGGTTATGTAGGATTCTTCTAACCCATCGCTTTCCACTACATATAATAATACGATTCAATTATGTCTTTACATTAAAAACCAAAGTCTATCAGAATTCCAGTCATTCCAATAAATGTTATACTCCTCGATCTTCAAGAAGAGGACTTGGAAATAAGGAAGTATAAATTAGCCAAATTGTTTTACGTAAGTGTGACCCCAAAACAAAGGACTTATTAGCCAGCCCTACTCTTGTTTATGGAGGACTGAATGGGCTTATTGATTGGAGATGAAAAATAAATGCTGCGCTCATGAAATGGCATGCTTTGAGCACTACTGAAAAGTTATATTTACAGTACATGTGAAAAATTAATGTCATATGCTGCATTTGCTATAGGCCTATTGTTTACCTTTTTGTTGGTGACACTTTGATATCTTGATAATATGCAGCTCTTTAAAAGGGAAATCCACAGATGAAACAATAACAAAATGGGCACCCCGCCTCTGTTTTGGTAAAAGCTGAGGGATGTGCCTAGAGAAATGGAACCATTCTAAGATTAATAGACAGAGCTATGTATGCTATGATTGACCATCCATGATATAAAAAGTATTGTTTTAACCACGTTATGAGGCTATACAGTGTTTGTTTACATTTACACTGTTTACAAACATTGGAGTAAAACAAGCTTATATTTTGTGTTCTCATGGAGTGTGACAGTTGAACTAAGCTCATGAGGCATTTACAAGTTATATTCCTCAAGAATCAATGCATATGTATCTAATATATTGTCACGGCTTCAATAAGTAGTGAGTGCAGGAGTCAGGCGCAGAGAGCAGGGTAGTTCAAAAAGATGTGGATCTTTAATCTTCCAACAAAACCAGAGAGATGGTCACGCCACGCACACAAGGGCGCATAAAGTCCCAGTCCAAACAAACAGGACGAAACTGATCGGAAAAAAGAAGCCACAAGAATAATCAAACACCATAACCAGAAAAACAAGCCCCCACAAAAGCCAGCGGGCCTACTGGGTTTAAATAGCACACAACCAAACCTAAACACCAAACAGGTGCAACAAATCAGACACAACTAAATGAAACAGAAAAGGGGATCGGTGGCAGCCAGTAGGCCGGCGACGACGACCGCCGAGCGCTGCCCGAACAGGAAGAGGCACCATCTTCGGCGGGATTCGTTACATATATAAAGTTGAAGTCAGAAGTTTACATACACTTAGGTTGGAGTCATTAAAACTCGTTTTTCAACCACTCCACAAATGTCTTGTTAACAAACTATAGTTTTGGCAAGTCGGTTAGGACATCTACTTTGAGCATGACAAGTAATTTTTACAACAATTGTTTACAGACAGATTATTTCACTTATGATTCCCTGTATCATAATTCCAGTGGGTCAGAAGATTACATACACTAAGTTGACTGTGCCTTTAAACGGCTTGGAAAATTCCAGAAAATTATATAATGGCTTTAGAAGCTTCTGATAGGCTAATTTACATAATTTGAGTCAATTGGAGATGTACCTGTGGATGTATTTCAAGACCTACCCTCAAACTCAGTGCTTCTTTGCTTGACATAATTATAAAATCAAAAGAAATCAGCCAAGACCTCAGAAAGAAAATTGTAGACCTCCACAAGTCTGGTTCATCCTTGGGAGCAATTTCCAAACGCCTGAAGGTACCACATTCATCTGTAAAACAATAGTACACAGGTATAAACACCATGGGACCAGGCAACCTTCATACCGCTCAGGAAGGAGACGTGTTCTGCCTCCTAGAAATGAACGTACTTTGGTGAGAAAAGTGCAAGTCAATCCCAGAATAACAGCAAAGGACATTGTGAAGATGCTGGAGGAAACAGGTACAAAAGTATCTATATCCACAGTAAAACAAGTCCTACATCGACATAACCTGAAAGGTAAGGAAGAAGCCACTGCTCCAAAACCGACAAAAAAAAGCCAGACTACGGTTTGCAACTGCACATGAGGACAAAGATCGTACTTTTTGGAGAAATGTCCTCTGGTCTGATGAAACAAAAATAGAACTGTTTGGCCATAATGACCATCCTTACGTTTGGAGGGAAAAGGGGGAGGCTTGCAAGCCGAAGAACACCATCCCAACCGTGAAGCACTGAGGTGGCAGCATCATGTTGTGGGGGTGCTTTGCTGCAGGAGCGACTGGTGCACTTCCCAAAACAGATGGCTTCATGAGGGAGGAAAATTATGTGGATATATTGATGCAACATCTCAAGACATCAGTCAGGAAGTTAAAGCTTGGTCGCAAATGGGTCTTCCAAACGGACAATGACCCCAAGCATTCTTCCAAAGTTGTGGCAAAATGGCTTAAGGACAACAAAGTCAAGGTATTGGAGTGGCCATCACAAAGCCCTGACCTCAATCCTATAGAAAATGTGTGGGCAAAACTGAAAAATCGTGAGCATGGAGGGCTACAAACCTGCCTCAGTTACACCAGCTCTGTCCAGAGGAATGGGCCAAATGTCAACCAATTTATTGTGGGAAGCTTGTGGAAGGCTGCATGAAATGTTTGACCCAAGTTAAACAATTGAAAGGCAATGCTACCAAATACTAATTGAGTATGTCAACTTCTGAGAAGTGTCAAAGATTTTGTTTTCGCAAACACACTTTCTGAATTTAAAAGTAATCCTCGAAGTAATCATCTAGTTTTTCAAAAATATTGGTAATTTGATTACAATATTTTTGCTGGTAAAGTAAGGGATTATCCTTACTGTTTTGTAATCCGTTACTCCCCATCCTTGGCTCTTTGTGATATTTCTATCTGCAACGCTTGGCTACTGAACATTGCCCTGCTCTTCTGTCATGTGGTTCACTTCTGTGTTTATTTACTATTTAACTCCCATCCATCAATCGGTCAGTGGACACAGTGGACTGGCAGGATAATTCTGACCAATGATAATCCAGTATCACAGATAGCCTACAATTAGACTGCTTGATGTGATATCATGTTTCCAGTGAGATAAGTCATGTGTAGATAGATGTGTGCCACCTGCCATGCTACCCACTCAATGATAACAATCTCTGACTATAATTAGTAATATTGTTATCTCTCTACTATCACCGTTTTTTGGGGTTCTTGGTTAAAATGTTTACCTTGGCAAGTGTTAAACTGTGTCATTATTAGACTTTTGGAATAGGTCTATTCACAGGGGAATGGAATACATTGTCTGTGTACTAAAGGATATATAATTACATATGATCTATGTGGTAAAGCCAATTGAAGCAGAATTTTCTCACTCACTGGATATTGATGCCATGTATATTTTCGTCCTTATTATTATGCATGCACCTGAGTGTGCGTGCATAACGGTTGCGTGATTTTGTAGTGAGCTTCGAATGTTAACATTTTCAATCAAACTAAAAATAACCCCACGCAGGTTTTTGCAAATTAGAGTTATTGCTACACTTGGTGGTTCCCACGAGGGTGTGTTGTTGGTTACCAAGCAACGTATTCGTTCCACACGATCGGCTGCGTCATTTCCTTCTGACAAGCGATTGGAGGGAGGGAGCGAGACCCCAGACAGTACAGCAGCATTTAGCAGCTGGTCGGGAATCTTGCGGAGACAACTGCCGACTGTCAACGCACGGCTGGAATCAAGTAAATAGTTATATAAACCAAAAGCTACCAGGGGAAACATTAACTTTACTTGAAAATGGCTTAATTATCTTTGCGTTATTTGGAACACGTTTAAAGCTCCGGCTGGATATATTTGCAATGGATAAAACAACTCCACAATATGAACTTCGGTCTCCGGTAAAGGAACCAAGCAAAATACCAACTTCTATCTAGAACGTCTTGGGTATTATTTTCCGAATATTGTGTTCATATAGTAAGTAGTACGTTTATCACTTGATATTAATTTGTAGTAGCCGTATTCTTTTGGCGCTCGAGCTTCTTGTGCCTGTTGACGAGGTGATATATGTGGATACCTGAGAAGCAGCTCGCGACCTTAATACACGCAAACAAGACCAAGGCTATGAAATGTTTCTTCTATGTGCTTTAGTCTATTTCATGTGCCTTTTTGACGGTTGATTAGCCAAACGGAGTACTGAAGTTCATATCATAGGCTATTATTAAACTGAAAATCGTATGAAAATGTTATATAATTTGTGTTTGAAATTCTAACATTGAAACGTTGTTTTAGTTATTGCTCGAGGATGCGATCAAAGACTGTTGTAATTCAGCCGGTTGTGTTAGACAGCCCTCAGCCTCAGACCTAGCCAATATGTATATTAGTGGAGTGGACGTCCTGCACAAAACGCTATGCCAGGCTCCGTTTTAAAGGAGCACAGCCCAGCGCTCTCGGCCTAATGACTAATGTATCCCTGCTCCAGCGTGGCTCTGTGACCCAGTCACACCTCTAGGATGAGCACGGATCTAGAGCACATGTCGCTCAACTCCTCCTCGGCCAACTCTGTGGCCTCGAGTGACCGCACGCTGTCAGCCAACGTCAAGAAGCTGCACAACGCGCTCAACCTGCTGCTTAACGACTTGGAGCGGGAGCAGTTCATTCACTGCCTCAACGTGTACCACTCCAAGCGTAATGTCTACGACCTGGTTCAAACCCTCAAAGTCATTCTCAATGCGCCCAGCAAACGCCAACTTCTGCCCATGCTACGGCTGGTCATTCCCCGCTCCGACCAGCTTTTGTTTGACCAGTACACCTCGGAGGGCCTTTACTTGAAATCGGATTTACTTGCCAGAAATGGGAGCGCCGAAGCGGTGGGCGAAGGTTCCAGTGCGAGTCCAACTCCCCCCGGATCTCAGGTTGCGCTGCGCAGCTCCCCGGATAGTTTCAGCACCTGCAGTGATGGGACAGCTCCCCTCGTACCGCTGCTCGGGAGAAGCTTCCTGCACGAGCCTCCAGGAGAGGTCCGACAGGTGACCCTGAAACGGCACAAGAGCAACGAGGGCTTGGGTTTCAGTATCCGCGGCGGCTCAGAGCACGGGGTCGGAATCTATGTGTCTCTGGTGGAGCCAGGATCCCTGGCCGAGAAAGAGGGACTGAGGATTGGCGATCAGATTATGAAAGTCAACAGCACAGTGTTCGATAAAGTCACGCACGCTGAAGCGGTGAAGGTAAGTGTGTGTGTGTGTGTGTGTGTGTGTGTGTGTGTGTGTGTGTGTGTGTGTGTGTGTGTGTGTGTGTGTGTGTGTGTGTGTGTGTGTGTGTGTGTGTGTGTGTGTGTGTGTGTGTGTGTGTGTGTGTGTGTGTGTGTGTTTGTTTATTGGCTGTCACGTTTCAGCCAAGCAATGTATGGCACTTAAGATAGCACAGTATAGAGTTAATACACAGGCCTACAAGAAGTAACTACCCTCACCAGTCGCCAGGGTCACTAGCCTACACATAGAGAAATATAATGCGCCCATGGGCAAGCCAAGGCCATGCATCCAACGCATGGATCCGGGGCCAGTGGCTCCAAATGTGCCAATGGCAGAATGATGTGCGTCGTTTACACTGGCGTGCGCCTCTGACCCCAAATCCCCATCTCCCTGATGTAATCAGGCCCCCTATCCGTGGTTAATCATGTATTTGGCCACGGTGGCTGAAATTGACCCCTGGAGCAAACAGGCAATGATTTATAACTTTCGTTATCGAGAGGAATTGGTTCATGTAAGCCCTGTAGCGGTTGACTTGTAGTCACAGGCCGGTTATTGTGCCGCCTGGTTTAAGCACCGGAACCTTGTCATTGAACACTGGACAGCCTAGCTTTCCATGGTCGACTCATGTCTCCCATAATCAGTAGTATTTTTTTGTGTCAATTGAAATTGTACCGAAAAGGTTTTTGGTAAACAAATGTCTTTGAATCTTTGCCTCAAACGGCTATATAATAGACTTATTAACTGATAAGATAAGAGCATATTTCTATAGTAATTTATCCATTAGATAGGTCTGATAAAACAAGAGTACCGTGTTGATGAGGTGTTGAGCGCTGTCCATGGTGTTGAATAGTATGGATCGCATCTACCGCGGCGAATGGTGCTAGTTGTGCTGTCCATGGTGCTGAATCGTAAGTCCTCTATGGTAACTCTCTCTCGGTCTCTCTCTGTCTCGGTTTCCAATTCAAAGGGCAGGTGAAATAGATAATGAACAAAAGTTAAATAAACAATAAAAAATAAACAGTAAACATTACACTAACAAAAGTTGTAAAGGAATAGAGACATTTTGTTATTTGTTGTTAAAATGTTATATTATGGCTATGTACAGTGTTTTTAATTATATGTAAATGGTTAAAGTACAAAAGTGAAAATAAATAAACATAAATATGGGTTGTATTTACAGTGGTGTTTGTTCTTCACTGGTTGCCATTTTCTTGTGGGTGGCAACAGGTCACAAATCTTGCTGCTGTGTTGACACACTGTGGTATTTCACCCAAAATATATGGGAGTTTAACAAAATTGGATTTGTTTTTAATTTTCTTTGTGGGTCTGTGTAGTCTGAGGCAAATATATGTCTCTAATATGGTCATACATTTGGCAGGAGATTATGAAATGCAACCCGGTTTCCACCTCATTTTGTGGGCAGTGTGCACAGTCTTCTCTTGAGAGCCAGGCCGGCCTACAGTGGCCTCTTTCTCCCTCTCGCTCTCTCTCTGCCTCTCCTCTCTTTGACAGACAGACAGACAGACAGACAGACAGACAGACAGACAGACAGACAGACAGACAGACAGACAGACAGACACAGACAGACAGGAAATACTTTCAAGCAGAACTTCATAGATTTACAGAAGCATTGCTCGTTTACAATATGTTTACTCCCACTGTACATCCTACTTCTACCAACTCTCCTATGCTCCACTTTGTTTGAAACTTCCCCTGAAGCTCTTTAGCTGACCAGTCTCCTAAGAGCCTGTCTTGGCTCTTCTTCCTGGATCCTGTGCCAGGGTGTGCCCCACAGTCAGCGCTTAGAGCTTTTTTAGGATAATCTTTTCCATGACATGCTTGGCGGCGAGGACCAGCACAGTGACGGGAACAGGGTCATAAATCCTGCCCTCCTGGGGCCACGTCCAATCGGTTGCAGCAGAGAGATGCAGAGAGAGACGTCTGTCTACCTACCGCTTAATCAGATTGATCTGAGTCTCTGAGTCTGTGAAACAGAGGAGGCAGGAGATTAAATTACCTTCCCTTTGGTTTTGCTAGTCTCTCCCTCTCTCCCCCTCTCTCTCTCTCTCTCTCTCTCTCTCTCTCTCTCTCTCTCTCTCTCTCTCTCTCTTTTCTCCCTCTCCCTCTCTTGGTGCCAACACAGCTTGTGATGGGCAGCTGGTCCCTGCAAGGCTGACAGCTCCTTGAGGATTACAATATGGAGAGAATTGAGTGCAGGCTCTCTGGGTTGGGCTGAGGTCTGAGGTGGTGTGGTACCCAGCAGAGGAATGGCCAGAAGAAGAGAGATTGGGAAGAGGACTAGGCAGAGGGTCCAAAGGCAGCTCACTCTTTTGCTGTTTAGGAATGAACAGGTAGCTATCTGACTCGGTAAATTGAGTTCATACCAGTCACTGAGCATGATATGCTATTGGGATCTTGCAGCTGAAAAACAAACTCCACTGGGACTGCTGTCTGAGCTTCCTGTGTGTGGATGGCTGGGGGAAGCACTCCTGTATTTCTCTTCCTTCTTCTTTCTGTGTCCAGAGGTTCAAAGAGCAACATGTTGACTATGTATTTCTTATGAGACTTTTAGAGTACTTCTGTTGACTATTCCTCATAGCTCAGGCTACACTATAGGGTCATACTGAGTGGTCATAGCTTAAAACTTCTTAGGGCTAGGCCTCCTTTTTTCTACACTTCCTGCCTGAATGACGTGCCCAAAGTAAACCGTCTGGAGCTCAGGCCCTGAAGCCAGGATATGCATATAATTGACACCATTGGAAAGATAACACTTTGAAGTTTGTGGAAATGTTAAAATAATGTAGGAGAATATAACACACTAGATATGGTAGGAGAAAATACAAAGATAACCAACCAGAATGTTTTTGAGAGAGAGATCATCCTCTTAGAAAGGCAAGAGAAAGGTCATTTTGAAAATTAGCTCCCTGGAATTCATATGGCTTCCACAGGGTGTCAGCAGTCTATGTTCAAGGTTTCAGGCTTGTAACTTCAAAAACGAATAAGAAATACCAGTTTTAGTAAAGGGACACAGTCTTGGAAATGTGTGTTTGCACGCGCCATGAAGACATCACGCACCTGCTAAAATCAGTTTCCTATTGAACATACTACTTTCTGAAATAAATATTATTGTTTGATTACATTTTAGGGTATCTGAGGTGTAAATAGAAACAGATTTTGACTTGTTGAAACAAAGTTTAAGGGTAGATTTTTGGATTCCTTTCTCTGTAAATTGAACAAGTGGATTACTCAAATCGATGGCGCCAACTAAACAGACTTTTTGGGATATAAAGAAGAATTTTATCTAACAAAATGACACAACATGTTATAGCTGGGACCCTTTGGATGACAAATCAGAGGAAGATTTTCAAAAAGTAAGTGAATATTTTATAATTATATGTGAATGTATGAAACCTGTGCCAGTGGAAAAATATTTTGATGTGGGGTGCCATCCTCAGGCAATCGCATGGCATTTTTCGCTGTAATAGCTACAGTGGGGCAAAAAAGTATTTAGTCAGCCACCAATTGTGCAAGTTCTCCCACTTAAAAAGATGAGAGGCCTGTAATTTTACACTTCAACTATGCCAGACGAAATGAGAAAAGAAATCCAGAAAATAACATTGTAGGATTTTTAATGGATTTGTTTGCAAATTATGGTGGAAAATAAGTATTTGGTCACATACAAACAAGCAAGATTTCTGGCTCTCACAGACCTGTAACTTCTTCTTTTAGAGGCTCCTCTGTTCTCCACTCGTTACCTGTATTAATGGCACCTGTTTGAACTTGTTATTAGTATAAAAGACACCTGTCCACAACCTCAAACAGTCACACTCCAAACTCCACTATGGCCAAGACCAAAGAGCTGTCAAAGGACACCAGAAACAAAATTGTAGACCTGCACCAGGCTGGGAAGACTGAATCTGCAATAGGTAAGCAACTTGGTTTGAAGAACTCAACTGTGGGAGCAATTATTAGGAAATGGAAGACATACAAGACCACTGATAATCTCCCTCGATCTGGGGCTCCACGCACGATCTCACCCCGTGGGGTTAAAATGATCACAAGAACGGTGAGCAAAAATCCCAGAACCATACGGGGGGACCTAATGAATGACCTGCAGAGAGCTGGGACCAAAGTAACAAAGCCTACCATCAGTAACACACTACGCCGCCAGGGACTCAAATCCTACAGTGCCAGACATGTCCCCCTGCTTAAGCCAGTACATGTCCAGGCCCGTCTGAAGTTTGCTAGAGAGCATTTGGATGATCCAGAAGAAGATTGGGAGAATGTCATATGGTCAGATGAAACCAAAATATAACTTTTTGGTAAAAACTCAACTCGTCGTATTTGGAGGACAAAGAATGCTGAGTTGCATCCAAAGAACACCATACCTACTGTGAAGCATGGGGGTGGAAACATCATGCTTTGGGGCTGTTTTTCTGCAAAGGGACCAGGACGACTGATCCGTGTAAAGGAAAGAATGAATGGGGCCATGTATCATGAGATTTTGAGTGAAAACCTCCTTCCATCAGCAAGGGCATTGAAGATGAAACGTGGCTGGGTCTTTCAGCATGACAATTATCCCAAACACCCCGCCCGGGCAACGAAGGAGTGGCTTCGTAAGAAGCATTTCAAGGTCCTAGAGTGGCCTAGCCAGTCTCAGATCTCAACACCATAGAAAATCTTTGGAGGGAGTTGAAAGTCCATGTTGCCCAGCAACAGCCCCAAAACATCACTGCTCTAGAGGAGATCTGCATGGAGGAATGGGCCAGAAAACCTTGTGAAGACTTACAGAAAACGTTTGACCTCTGTCATTTCCAACAGAGGGTATATAACAAAGTATTGAGATAAACTTTTGTTATTGACCAAATACTTATTTTCCACCATAATTTGCAAATAAATAAATTAAAAATCCTACAATGTGATTTTCTGGATTTTTTTTCTCATTTTGTCTGTCATAGTTGAAGTGTACCTATGATGAAAATTACAGGCCTGTCTCATCTTTTTAAGTGGGAGAACATGCACAATTGGTGGCTGCCTAAATACTTTTTTGCCCCACTGTACGGTAAATCGTACAGTGCAGTTAGATTAACAGGAATTTAACCTTTCAGCCGATATAAGACACTTCTATGTACCTAAATGTTTAAAATCCATAATATTTATGATTTATTTATTTGAATTGCGCACCAGTTTCACCACTAGTGGGACTCCTATCCCTGATTAACAGAGCTCAGTGCTGTTTATGTTTACACTTCTGCTAAATGTATTCTCCACAAGGGAGAGGGGTGTTTTAGACAGGTAACTTAAACATTTTAAGCACTTTAAAAGGTGGACCTTTGCTACAAATTGTAGTCTCTTGGGCAACAGAAAATGATTTACCAAAATAAACTTTGGCTGCAGCTCAACAACCCCTTGTCACGCCCTGACTTTGGAGATCCTTTTTAGCTCTCTATTTTGGTTTGGTCAGGGCGTGCGTTGGGGTGGGCATTTCTATGTGTTGTGTTTCTATGATTTTTTTGGCCGGGTTTGGTGCTCAATCAGGGACTGCTGTCTATCGTTGTCTCTGATTGGGAACCATACTTAGGTGCCTTTTTTCCCACCTGTCTTGGTGGGAAGTTGATTTTGTTTATGGCACTTTGCCTTTGAGCTTCACGGTTTGTTTTTGTATTGTTTATTGTTTTGTCGGCGTCATTTTTGACCATTAAAAGATCATGTACGCTCACCACGCTGCACCTTGGTCCTCTCCTTCAAACAGCCGTGACACCCCTATGTTTTCTGCCCGAAAGAGTTGTGGTCTGGGCCAGGGTTTTTTGGCTCACCATTTGTTGTTTAAAAGTAGGGCCAACCCACGTTTGTAATGACAAGGGGGTCTGATTTGTAATGTCCTCTCCACACAGATGGCTCAGAAAGAAAACAGAGGCCTGTACTAAGTGCTGAGGCCAGGTGGGGTCTGCTGTGTTCTCTTGATTCCATTCCCTTTTTTAATTATGAAGTGAATTATTTATCAAATGCTTTAATTATGCAAGCGGAGACTAATTCTTCTTGCCTCAGATTGACTGTGCTCCGGTGTGATTAATATTGAAATGTTTACCGGCGTAGATGAAGAACAAGGAGAGTAGAATGAAGATTTCATCCCAAATGGTACCCTATTCCCTATGTAGTGCACTACTTTTGACCATGGCTCTATTGGGAATAGGGTGGCATTTGGGATGCAGAAAAGTCACATCCGTCTCACTGACCACAATGTATGCCTTGACAGCCAGGGGAGAAGATGAGGCTATCCTTCACACAATCTTTAAGCCATCATCCTTCCACTCTTTCTCATGTTTTTGTTGGCGCTCATACTCAAACTCATCTTTGTATATTTCATTATCATGAACAGAAAACACAGTGTCTCTTTCTGGCAATGGTACTGTCTTTGTTGATATGATATGTTTTCCCCCCCTTTTATGCTGCTGCGTTATGCTTAGTATACATTCTCCCTGGGCATATATCGGTCACGTACGCACTCACACTCACCCACACACACACAAAAAGAACACTGTCAGACTGGGATTTTCTCTGTCAACTTTTTTCACCCCCTGTCTGTCTCAAAGCACTGTTTGTGTTCACCCCAGTCTCTCCTGGGGTCTTCCACACCTGCCCTGCTAAAGGGACTCCATTGTGTCTGTGTAATTGTTTTACAATGGACTGCAGGGAAGGTTTGGTTCATGACCAACATGTCTCTAATCCATCACCTGTTCTCACTTGTTCTCTGCTGGCAGAGTGTTGCTTAACTAGCCAATAATATCCTATATTCACTGCCCAGAGCTATGGTCAGATATGTGCAGAAATATCACTCATTCTATTAGTGTCCGGGTCGGTTCACTTTTACAGTACTGACATTGATTTCAATGGAGACTGTATTAGGAGCATGATTAAAGTGACAGTTAAGTTGTCTGGGTGGTACATGGTTTAGTTGACACCATGAGAATTTAGGGCTAAACTCAGACAAAGGAAACGCTGGTCTGGAACTTGCAGCTTTAATACTTCACCTGCATCCCAAATGGAACCCTATTCCCTATTTAGTGCACTACATCTGACCAGGGCCCATTTTTTAGTTCAGTTGCTTTTGGCAGGTGTTTGTTTGATATAGGATTGGGATTTACACAGGCGTGCTGACACAGGTGTACACACACACACACACACACACACACACACACACACACACACACACACACACACACACACACACACACACACACACACACACACACACACACACACACACACACACACACACACACACACACACACACACACACACACACACACACACACACACACACTTGTGCCTTAGTTATCCTGCAGAGGAAAGGAAGACCACATTGGCTGGTGTGTTGATGATCTGTTTTTTTCTCTCTGAGGATGAGAGAGGAAGAAAGAGGAGCGCATCAGGGGCTTTTCAAGAGTATCACACTGAAACATGCAGAGAGAAAATCTTTTTGGTTTGAGAAGTTCAAACAAACATACAGTATCTCCCTCTTTCTCTCTCTCCCTCTCACTCTCTCACACACACAGTCACTGCTGCTGCTCACAGCCTAATGTGTGCCGCCAGCTAACAATTTCCCTCCAGTGTAGGAAGAGAGAGAGATAGAAAGAGGGGGGATTTGATAGAGTTGCAGAATGGTATAGGAATGGAAGAATGTTAAGGGATATGACTTCCTGGAAAGTTCTCTGATGTTTCACTGTGGTATACTCATATTCAGGACCAGAAGTGTTCCTAACCACAAGACATGAACAGAAAAAGCCCCAGGGCCCTAGTTACAGGACCCAGGTCTCTATTTTCGGCTGGCGTTAATGCGTTACTAGTGTCGAATGTACACTCTTTGGAAAATTTGACTTGTAAAAGCCAGCGGTTGGTATTTTCCAACTCTGGGTGTGTCCTTAAAACACGAGTGCTAAATGTGCCAATTTCAAGCAGCGCTACTGCCGATTTTTAAGACTCACAGAAAGCTGGTTATAGCGGTAATGCAATTGGTTATGGCTTCGATTTTGCCAGCGGAGGCGCACAGTAGCCTAATCAGTAGCCTAACCAGTGTTTTATTAAAATATCACGAGCAGCAGTTTTTTCTTTACATTGGACATTATTTTTGTCCATGCAGCTTCTCTGAAAAGTTTTGGACGCAATGTGCGATGCCCATTGAATGTCAGTGACTGTAGGAAGTCCGTTTAGGAACGTCAAGTTATTACAATATATTGCTTATTATTTTTCCTCTATTCCCCGTCAGGAAGTTGGAGAATGTAGAATTTTTCGAAACACTTGCAAAAATGAATTTCCTGCAATCTCAAGCCATAATCATTGTGCTTAATTCTATTAAAAAAGTGTTTATTTTTTTGCATACCTCGAGGTGCCTGTTTCCATCTTCTTGGGGGGGAAACTAAATATGCTTCTCTGCATCTCTGCTAAAATCGGTGTAAAAGATGGAAATGAATGTCTTATTTAGTAAATGTAATAATTGTTGCTTTTCTAAAGTCTACCAACATTGCCAGCAGGCATGCCAGCTAATGTAGTTATAAGTGCATCGAGGACGTCGTCCCCACAGTGACTGTACGTACATACCCCAACAGGTAACATTCGCACTGAGCTAAAGGGTAGAGCTGCCACTTTCAATGAGCGGGACTCTAACCCCGGAAGCTTATAAGAAATCCCACTATGCCCTCCGACGAACCATCAAACAGGCAAAGTATCAATACAGGACTAAGATCAAATCGTACTACACCGGCTCCAACGCTCGCCGGATGTGGCAGGGCTTGCAAACTATTACAGACTACAAAGGGAAGCACAGCCGAGAGCTGTCCAGTGACACAAACCTACTCGACAAGCGAAATAACTTCTATGCTCGCTTCGAGACAAGTAACATTGAAACATGCAGGAGCTGTGACACAAACCTACCACACAAATTCTACTAATCCAGTCATCAAACTGTGTCATTGGTTCAATAGATAATGATTTGTCCTATAGCTACAACAAGGATATATCTACAGAGCATGATAATATGAAAACGTTGTCTTTGTATGCATCCCAAGTGGCACCCTATTCCCTATATAGTGCACTACTTTTGACCAGGGCTCATAGGTCAGTGCCCTACAGATGTAGGATCATAATTTGATCACCCTGTTGTTTTAGGAAATGTATTTAAGGTTTGAATAACACTTCTAAAGTTATTAATTTCCACTTTCAAATGTTAGACTTGATTTGCCCCTAACTAAAAATGGATCAACCCCTACAAAATTGTCAAATTATTATAATCCACACAATAATTTACATTTCCTGTTGCTGCAGGGTTATTTTCTTGCTGTCAAATTAAGATCCTACTAATGTATGTAGGGATATAAGGTGCCGGGACACAACTTGTATCTAGGAAATCCAGATAATGAAGTTATCTCCAAGTTCCCCTGGGAGGAGCTCTGTCTCTCTCTGGGTCATCTTGATACACGTCAGCCTCGAGCCTCCTCTCTCCCACATCACATGACCCTGGACACTCAGTCTACACACACACACACACAGTCTTGACACACACACACACACACACACACACACACACACACACACACACACACACACACACACACACACACACACACACACACACACACACACACACACACACACACACACACACACACACACACACACACACACACACACACACACACACACACACACACACACACACACACACACACACACACACACACACACACACACACACACACACACACACACACACACACACACACACACACACACACACACACACACACACACACACACACACACACACACACACACACACACACACACACACACACACACACACACACACACACACACACACACACACACACACACACACACACACACACACACACACACACACACACACACACACACACACACACACACACACACACACACACACACACACACACACACACACACACACACACACACACACACACACACACACACACACACACACACACACACACACACACACACACACACACATTTGAGAAGGCAAGGAGACAGAGACAGAGACACAGTGAACATGTGCCCTTCTTGTACTGTGCTGAAGAGCTCTGTGTACCACTGCTGGCTGTTTGCATTTGCATTGATAATGAGTGATCGGGGAAAGTATCAATTTAAAGCGTACGGGAGAGCCTGGGTGCCCAGTCCCCTCTCCTTGGAGGTCTGATTGGCTGTGTCCTCTGCTCAGGGTTACCTGGGTCTGAATTATTGAACAAGAGCTAACCCTTACCTCATTATCCGTGTCTATAAAATAGGGAAAGAGAAAGAGAGTGATAGAGAGAGTACAAACCATTAAGCTTTGGGGGTCATTGGATGAATTTGTCCTCTGTGATTTGTATTTTTCATATTGCTCCTGGAACAGTGTCAGCTCTTAAGCACACAACACTCCCAGCCAGAACCTTTCAGCTCTAGACTATATTAGAGACTGCCAATAGCTGCTGGCTTGCTCTAGTATTGATAATTGATCCAGTGGGTTTGTCTCTGTGTACTCTGGGTGTGTATTCCCCACACAGCATTTAATAGCATCTGTTGTCATTTGTGCTACATTGCCCTTCCGGTTTTGAGTCTGTGTCGTTGTTGTCACACACTCTAATCAATGCTCTGGCACGGGACAAGCGCTACAGGGCCAATCCATAATGTGCAAACCAGTCTGGTGTAGGGTCACACAAATTCCAGTGTGAACAGTTCTGGAATACCTAGCAATTTTGGGAAAGTTACTGTACTTTTGCAACCGTTGTCTAACTGCACCTAGCTTACCATGGCCACAGACCTTCACACCAGGGTTGGGGTCAATTCAAATGGAAGAAAAAACATTTGAAATAAGTAGCTTCCACTTCTCAGTTTATTGAGAAATCAATGAAAATAGTTTCCATTTGATTAATTATTGGAATTTTTGATTACTTCGCGGAATTGACTAACTTCAGTTCAAATTGACCCCCACCCTGCTTCACACACATATCGGTGACCCGACCTCTGCATGGCCACTGGAGAGTCCAATCGGATCTGGACTGTGGGTATGTGTTTACATATGGGCGTGCAATGTTGTGCATATGTGTGCTTGCATGCATGCATGCATGTTTGCATGTATGTCGGAATCTGTGTTAGATCATGACAGTCACACAACTGACCCAGGTGTCATTCAGAGTACCGGGTCACAGCCACAGCATAGCCATTAAAGCCAGATATATGGTCCCTCTGTTGGCTTCCGAACTGGCACCCTAGTCCATATAATGCACTACCCTTTGACAAGAGCCTTATGCTACATTACATAAGGAATAGGGTGACATTTTGGCCACAATGATACAGTACATACAGTGCATTCGGAAAGTATTCAGACCCCTTCTATTTTTCCATAGGTGTAAACATTACCATGAAATGCTTACTTAGAAGCCCTTAACCAACAATACAGTTTTAAGAAAATAGAGTTTAAAAAATATTTACTAAATAAACCAAAGTTTAAAAAATGCTAAATGTAAATGATGGTCTGCTTGAAACATGTAGGTATTAAAATATCAGTGAAGACACTTGCCAGTTGGTCCGCGCATGCTCTGAGCACAGGTCCTGGTAATCCGTCCTGTGGCCTTTTGAATGTTGACCTGTTTAATGGTCTTTCTCACATTGGCTAAAGAGAGCATGATCACACAGTCGTCTCGAACAGCAGTTACTCTCATGCATGCTTCAGTGTTGCTTGCCTCGAAGCGAGCATTAAAGGCATTTAGCCCATCTGGTAGGCTCGCGTCACTGGGCAGCCTGCGGCTGGTTTCCCTTTACATCCTGTTTCTATTGCACCCTGATTCCAATAATCATCCTTGAGATGTTTCTACAATTTGATTGGAGTCCACCTGTGGTAAATTCATTTGATTGGACATGATTTGGAAAGGCACACACATGTCTATATAAGGTCCCACAGATGACAGTGCATGTCAGAGAAGAAACCAAGCCATGAGTTTGAAGGAATTTTCCATAGAGTCCCGAGACCGGATTGTTTTGAAGCAAGATATGGGCAAGGGTACCAAAACATTTCTGCAGCATTGAAGGTCCCAATAACACAGTGGCCTCCATCATTCTTAAAATAAAGAAGTTTGGAACCACCAATACTTTTGCTAGAGCTGGCCACCCGGCCAAATTGAGGATTCGGGGGAGGGCCAGGGAACTGACAAAGAACCCAATGGTCACTCTGACAGAGCTCTAGAGTTCCTCTGTAGAGATGGGAGAACCTTTCAGAAGGACAGCCAACTCTGCAGCACTCCACCAATCTTTATGTTAGAGTGGCCAGATGGAAGCGACTCCTCAGTAAAATGACATGACAGCCCCCGTGGCGTCATTGCGTCCTCTACCTACGTTATATAGGTACGTAATGACATCGGTTTTGCACATCGGCTTTAAACTAGACATCGGGCCGATGCCAATGTTGGCATTTTAAGCTAATATCGGCCAATTCCGAAATGCTCACCGATATATCGTGCATCCCTAATCAAAATGTGGAAAAAGTCAAGGAGTCTGAATACTTTTTGTATGCAATGAAACGTTGTTGGCTTCTTATGTTTCATTGTCCTCCAAATGCAGTTGTCTATTTTGCTGTAAGGGAAATGTTTATGTTTGTGCTATGACTAATTTCTGTGTTCTGTTCATGTGCGGTTCTAATAACCAAATTCTGTGCCCATGCAAATGGCTGACTGTACAAATCCCACCTATAAGTAGCTGCAATTTGGCAGTATGGACAGATCGTGTTTTGAGAACAAATTAACGTGTTTTGTGAACAAACGAAAGATATCTCAGTTTCAAGGTCTCAGCTTAGAGAGGAGAAACCTTGTGAGGTGTTGGTCTGTCACATGTTATGAAACAGTATTGGTCGTCACATGAATAGTACAAACCGGTAATGATTAATTAATTATGCTAAATCATGCAAATATAACTTGTCTGAGTATAGCCGTATATAAGACAACTACTGGGTCTCCCCAGGCAGAGCTCCTGATTGACATGTTTGCTATGGTGCATTGAGTTGGTTGGACCCTCTCCAGGGCGCTGCCAAATAAACAATGATTCATTTGAGATTGACTATGAGTGGCCCTGTGTAAGAATTTCCACGACAATGCCATTCTGGTAACCTGAAGTAATGGACTCCTATAGGGTGCCAATATTGGGCACATTATTTTCCTCCTACTGTTTTGAATTCCTAATTTTATTACATCAGGGAAGCACATTTACAGTTACGGTTTTCCTATGACCAATTTTGGTCCAATGAAAAAGCAATTTACTTTTAAAATTAGAACATACAGTAATGCCCGTTTTTTTTTAAAGCACTGGAGAGCGATGGGAAACTGAAGGATGATTGGGACGCCATAGACACGGATTAACATCTCCTTCTCCTAATAGGTTCTGAAGTGGACTGGATCCAATATTACTAACATGTCCCCTATCTGGGACGATCAGCCTATCAGACACTAGAGGACCGAGTCAGAGAGATTGGTACACAAGAGTAAGGTTGCATCCCAAATATCACCATATTCCCTATATAGTGAGCTACTTTTGACCAGAGCCCTGGTCGAGCTCTGGTCAAACGTAGTGCACTATATAGGGAATAGGGTGTCGTTTAGGACACCACTGTCGTGTCTTTGGCTATGCCGGATTAAGTGATATGACATGCTATTCTATAAAATAATTTCTCCGTAATTAATATCACCTAATTGAGCTAACCATGTAAATGTAATTAACTAGAAAGTCGGGCACCACAAAATAATATTTATAGAGCTGTTATCTTCCGAATAAACTCTTAAATACCTAGTAATATTTTACATCAATAGCAGTCAATATTAACATCACCTTAATTCATCTTAATTCAGTCTCATCTGAAAGTTGTACATTCTTGGTTATCTGCACGAACCCTGGCTAACAATTTGAATCAGCAATACAAAATTGGGTTTAATTATTTATTTACTAAATACCTAACTAATCACACAGAATTACACATACACATATTTCAATCATAACTTGATTACACATTACGTCATAAAGGAAAACGTCCCTAGCGGGCGGAACAGATATGACAGCTTGTTACAAAAAAAGAAAAGGGCTGGGTTTGAGTGAAAGAGCGGGAAGACTGAGGAACAAAGGGAAGAAGCTGTGCTATCGTAAATACAGTATCTTATGCATTCTAAATTACTGCCCATTTGGAAAAGGAAAATGCAATAAATATTTACTCTGAGCTACGCTTCGGTAGGTTGGTCGTAGATGGAAGGCCGTGTTGCCCAACCGAGTCCTTTGAAGAATGTCTCTGATGGTCAATTGGATACGTTGTAGTAACGTCGTTGTGTGATAGACGGGATACTCTGTCTGTTCCTTCCTAATCCTCGTTTGCATCTGCTGTTGCTAACTCAACGGCTAGGAGGTATCATTTCTGTAGTGAATAAGAGTTCAAAGTTCATACCATTTGCAACCAAAGCTCACGCTGATGTTGGCTTCGTTCTGTAATTATTATCTGAACCATTCTGACAGGACCGTTGTCCTCACATCATCGGAACAGGAAGTTATATTGTCGTCAAGGGCTTCCATGAGGAGGGCGTGTTTGAAAAGTTTTATCACCCATGTCCCTTTACAGGGGTGGGCCACTGATTGAGCAGAGCCATATCTTATGAAAACCCAAATCTCACATTTTAGAAGCTAAAATCACATTTCATCCCATCATGAATAATTTCATATTCAAACATTTCAATTGAACAACAATTCCATGTGAATCCGATAACTCTGATGTGTAGACTTCCCACTGTAGAGTTTATGTCATCTTATCATTGATGAGAATGTCTCAGATGACATCCGAACTGACATCATATTTATTAAATTCCACCACATATGTTCAATTGTTCGGATTACCAGAATATAGTGAATTTCCCTCCACCTACTGATGTTCCCAGAATCTCTATGTTAACCAAGGGTTTTGCAAATGTAACCTCAGTAGGGTAGAGAGAGGAAAAAGGGGGGAAGAGATATTTATGACTGTCATAAACCTACTCCCCAGGCCAACGTCATGACACCACCTAGGAGAAATATGGGGAGAGTAATTCACCAGAGATTAAGGACAGGTCAGCATAGGGCATAGTGTTTCATTATGAGTTGTAGCAGAGCGAGATGGGTGGATTAGAAGAGTTTGAGGTGATATGAGGAGCCATGTTCTAAGACTTAACCAGCAGCCAACCCCACCACCATGCTGGATAATTGAATCGGTTTCAAGACAGATTATTTTTCATTGCGATTGTTTCCTGAATCTGCATGTACTTGATTATGAAACAGATGGTTCCACAGAGACCGGTGAACACAGAGATTGAGAGGAACAGTTAGATGAGTGATTGAGCTGGCTTTGTCCCACTGCTATTCTATTATTATCTATTCCTCAGTGCTGCTGCATCAAAGCAGATAATCTGTAACATTATTTCTTTATGAAAGACTCTCGATCAATCACAGACATGACGACTACACTCTTAGGAAAAAATGTAGAACCTAAAAGGCTTTTTTGGATGTCCCCATAGGAGAATCCTTTGAAGAATCCTTTTTGGGTTCCATGTTGAACCCTTTGTGGAAAGGGTTCTAGATGGAACCCAAAATGGTTCTACCTGGACCCAAAATGGAGGGTAGGTGGGGCGAGAATATAGTCCCTCTTCGTGTTTGTGCTGGCGTGTGGGCATGTGGTGACTATACTGTAGGCCTGAAGGGCTTAGTGACTGGAGGATGTAGAGGTGTTTTGTTTCTTGCACAGCTGTGTTCTAACTTAGCAGAGGTGGAAACAGTACCCAATTGTCATACTTGAGTAATAGTAAATATGCATTAATAGAAAATGACAAGTAAAAGTGAAAGTCACCCAGTAAAATACTAATTGATAAAGTCTAATAGTATTTGGTTTTAAATATACTTAAGTATCAAAAGTAAATGCAATTGCTAAAATATACTTAAGTATCAAAATTAAAAGTATAAATAATATCTTAATCCTTTTGTTTTTGTTATTTACAGATAGCCAGGGGCACACTCCAACACTCAGATATAATTTACATATGACGCATGTGTGTTTAGTGAATCTGCCAGATCAGAGGCAGTAGGGATGACCAGGGATGTTCTCTTGACAAGTGTGTGAATTGGACCATTGTCCTGTCCTGCTAAGCATTCAAATTCTAACCAGTACTTTTTGGTGTCAGGGAAAATGTATGGAGTAAAAAGTACATTGTTTTGATTAGGAATGTAGTGATGTAAAAGTCTAAAATATAGATAGTAAAGTACAGATACCCCAAAAAGTAGTAGTTTAAAGTATTTTTACTTAAGTACTTTACACCACTGTAACTTAGGTAATGCCTGTGTGAATGTGTGCACATAGGTCTCTGTGGGTGTGTTTGTGTGTGTATGGGTGTTTTGCTTAGTCAGCAGTGTATGACATGTTCTGAAGTTCAGTGTGGACAGGCAGGTTAAGGACAGGTTGAGCATTGGGGAGACAAACCGCTCCCTAGAGGCTCCACTTCACAAAAGGGGATTTGCCGGCACTTTTAGTCAAATCAGATTTAAAGTATGTAGACAAGAAAAGGGAGCTATATATGTTTTTAAATAAGACCATCTTTGAGAACTAACAATCACCTAAATACTAAAATTCAAAAAATGGCATGGGACTCCAAATGATTTTGTTATAATGTTTGAGTCACTCAGATAGCATGAGAACACAGCATAAGCCATGTGAAGATGTGGATAATATCAAGGTATTAGCTTTAAAACAGCTAAATGTTGCCTCTGTGGCCAAGAGTAGGTCCTCCAAAATGTGTGGTCAGAGATGGTGCCGGTGGCCAAGCCCACTACCACACCCCTCCCCCAGACACAAACTTTGTGTCCGCTGCTGAAAAAAAGACATAGGGGAAAGACTCTATAGCCCAGACCTGACACAGACTGCATCTCAATGGCACACTATTCCCGATATAGTGCACTAGGGATCTGGTCAAAAGTAGTGCACTATAAAGGGAATAGGGTACATTTTGGAACATAGCCAGAGCTCACATACAACCCACATGCACAATGCGGGGCTAGAAGGAATCTGTCTTCTCTCAATCTAGTCATTATTCTTTTTGGAGCAGAAAAATAATCTCTCTAATCTCTACCACTTAGTTTGAGTAACTTCCGTCTGAACTGCCCACTGTGGAGACTCCAGCTGTGATTGAGGCTGAACCTCCAGGGCAGTTTTTTCACTTTCTGTCTGCACCCCAAATGACACCCTGGCCACACTTGGGCTTTGGTCAAAACTAGTGAACTATATAGGGAATAGGGTGTCATTTGGGGTGCATTCTTTCTGTCTCTAAGGGGGAGTGGAGGCGTGGAGGAAGTAATTGCTCCCATAGGGCTTTATGATAAGTGCTCAGTTCGCCTCATTCCATTCATTGGCTTCTCCCACGATGCAATTAAACCCATCACCGCCCCCCACCCCCTTAACCATAGCCCGCCACACACACACACACACACACACACACACACACACACACACACACACACACACACACACACACACACACACACACACACACACACACACACACACACACACACACACACACACACACACACACACACACACACACACACACACACATCCCCAGAATCACAGTACTTGTTATTTAATGATAGAAGCTGTGGATCAATGTAGATATAAGGCTGCTCACCTCTGTGTCAGTCTTCCTCTCAGCTCAGAACCACTCTGTAGAAGGTAAGAGAAACACTTGTGGACTGTTGTTTCAACTCAAGGTGAAAGGTGAAATAGGGACTCTCCATTGAGTGGCACTTTGACCAAATGCCAAATAGAGGAGTTGGTTCTATCCCAAATGTCCCTCCATTCCCTATGTGTGTGTGCCCATAGGGCTCTGGTGAAAAGTAGTGCACTGTATAGGGAATAGGGTTCCATTTGGGATGCAGCCTATGACATTTCTCTAAGTTCTAAAAGGCTGAAAAACATCTCTCAGTATTTCTCAGTTATGCCTACTATACCGCAGGCATATTATTTCATCCAAATGCTTTTCTCTAACTTGGTCCGATGTACGCAGCTAACCTTTAGAATGTTCTGGATAGGTTGTTATCTGTCATAGAGTTTGTTTCCATTGAGAAGGATCCTGGGGGACCGCAGACAGCTGGAGAGCAGGGGAGTAGGCGGTCGGCGTGTGTGGGTGGTCGTACCGGCTTCTGGGGTCCTGTAAATGATGCCTCAAGGAGAAAGATGGAATGACGAACACGACACATAGCAGATACATTAGTCTGGGAGGCTGCATGGCATTTTGCATTTTTACCTCGACAGATGTTGATCTCTCCATCTGCCTTCTATAACACCGTTGCCTGGATGGCCCTGAACACGATATGTTTTTCTTATAGAGAAGATATGAGGGAAAATTAGAATTAGAATTTCAATTTACTTCCTGATATGACTGAATTACTGTATCCCCAAACCTGGCACGACACAGACAGACTAACATACACACTCACATAAGCATACACACACATGTATGAGGGGATAGACACGTGACCCACAGACACACCATTCACACATAAACATTACAAAGCCGACAGTAAGCTAAGGAGGAAGTGATGGATGAGATGCAAAGGGAGGGGGTGGAGGGAGCATACACACACTCGATGGGAGGAGAGGAGGATGATTCAGAAGGAGGGTTGCAGGCGGTGTGACAGAGTGCTGATGAGAGCGGGATGAGGGATGAGAGCAGGTTGATGGAAAGGGGTAAGGTAGGTAATGGGAGAGGGGTGTTGGAGTTGGCCAGGAGATTAGTGGTGACAGTTAATTTAGGGAGCCACTCCTGAATCTATTTCTCACAGACAAGTGACCTCCCTCCCTCTCTCCCCCTCCCTCTGAGATCCCAGCCACTGGTTTGGCTCTAAGCCTACTTCACCACACACCAACATGGCCTATTCTTAGAAGAATTCAAATGTTAATTTGGAAAGCATCTGTCAAAATGTCAGTTGGCAATTTCAGTGACTATATTTATCTAGTTTAGTCTAGCTTCACTGCACAGCTCACACATACAGTGGCAAGAAAAAGTATGTGAACCCTTTGGAATTATCTGGATTTCTGCATAAATTGGTCATAAAATTTGATCTGATATTTGTCTAAGTCACAACAATAGACAAACACAGTGTGCTTAAACTATTAACAAACAAACAATTATACGTTTTCATGTCTTTATTGAAAACATTGTGTAAACATACTGGAAAAAGCGTGTGAACCCTTGGATTTAATACCTGTTTGACCCTCCTTTGACCCTCCTTTGGCAGCAATAACGTCAACCCAATTTTTCCTGTAGTTGCGGATCAGACCTGCACAACGTTCAGGATGAATTTTGGAACATTCCTCTTTACAAACTGTTTCAGTTCAGCAATATTCTTGGGATGTCTGGTGTGAACCGGTCTCTTGAGGTCATGCCACAGCATCTCAATTGGGTTGAGGTCAGGACTCTGACGGGGCCACTCCAGAAGGAAGACTTTATTCTGTTGAAGCCATCCTGTTGTTGATTTACTTCTGTGTTTTGGGTCGTTCTCCTGTTGCATCCCCAAACTTCTGTTGAGATGAAATTGGCGGACAGATAGGCTTACATTCTCCTGCAAATAAACTTGAGAAATCATTTTTCCGTTGATGATAGCAAGCTGTCCAGGCCCAGAGGCATCAAAGCAGCCCCAAACCATGATGCTTCCTCCACCATACTTTACAGTTGGGATGACGTTTTGATGATGGTGTGCTGTGCCTTTTTTCTCCACACATAGTGTTGTGTGTTCCTTCCAAACAACTCAACTTTAGTTTAATATGTACCAAGAATATTTTGCCAGTAGCGCTGTGGAACATCCAGGTGCTCTTTTGCAATCTTCATACATGCAGCAATGTTTTTTTTGGACAGCGGTGGCTTCTTCCGTGGTGTCCTCCCATGAACACCATTCTTGTTTAGTGTTTTTATGTATCGTAGACTTGTCAACAGAGATGTTAGCATGTTCCAGAGATTTCTGTAAGTCTTTAGCTGACACTAGGATTCTTCTTAACCTCATTTAGCATTCTGCATTGTGCTCTTGTAGTCATCTTTGCAGGACGTCCACTCATAGGGAGAGTAGCAACAGTGCTGAACTTTTTCCATTTATAGACTATTTGTCTTATCGTGGACTGATGAACATCAAGACTTTTAGAGATACTATTGTAATCCCTTTCCAGCTTTATGCAAGTCAACAATTCTTAATCTTAGGTCTTCTGAAATCTCTTATGTTGGAGGCATGGTTCACATCAGGCAATGCTTCTTGTGAATAGCAAACTCAAACTTTGTGATTGTTTTTTATAGGGCAGGGCAGCTCTAAACAACATCTTTAATCTCGTCTCATTGATTGGACTCTAGTTTAGCTGACTCCTGACTCCAATTAGCTTTTGGAGAAGTCATTAGCCTAGGGGTTCACATACTTTTTCCAACCTATACTGTGAATGTCTAAATGATGTACTCAATATAGACAAGAGAAATAACAGAATTTATGTGTTATTAGTTTAAGCAGACTGTGTTTGTCTTTTGTTGTGACTTAGATGAAGGTCAGATCTAATTTTATGACCAATTTATGCAGAAATCCAGGTAATTCAAAATTGTTCACATACTTTTTCTTGCCACTGTATAGACTAGAGAAACTGTCTTTGTCTGAGTGACAGCATATCTCCATGTAAACCAAGCTGTCACAATACTGTTTATTTGTAGGCAGTGGCACTGAGAAAATCAATTCCTAAGTGGACATACTACAGAGGCGGGAGTGTCTGTCTGGTTGCTAGGATAACGGAACTCGCCGTAACAAAAGCTGTGCCCCCGTGCATTCTGGGAGGGCTTGGCTTGCCATGTGGAGTGTCGTGGCGTCTGGTTAATAGGCACTCAGAGCAGCGTGGCGGAAACACTGAAGGACCTGTGGAACAATCATACACACACACATAGTGGGGGAGGAGATGGAGAAGAGGAGGGAGGATTTTAAAATGACATCCCACGCAATCTGTAATATTTTCTCTTCTCCCTGGCTGTCTTTGATGAAACGGCCGAGGATTTTGGAGTTAATTAAAGGGGATTAGGAGCTACTCGGATCAGCCTGTTCATTTGTACCTCCATCTCTTCCACCTTTCTACCTCTCCATCTCTCTCTTTATCTGGCTCCACAACCCCCTAACCTACATTTGAGTCATTTAGCAGATGCTCTTAACCAGAGCGACTTACGGTTAGTGCATTTATCTTAAGATAGCTAGGTACATAGTAAGTACATTTTTCCTCAATAAAGTAGCTATCAGCAAAGTCAGAGCTAGTAAGTGTGTGTGTGTGTGTGGGGGGTGGGGGGGTTTCAGATGTTTTCGTAAGATGGACAGGGACTCTGTTTTCCTAGCTTCAGGACAGAGAAGAGCTTGGACTGGGCTGTGTGGGAGCTGCTGGACGTGCCAAGAGACCAGAGTGCTCGGTTTGGGGTGTAGAGCCCTCTCTTCTATCTCTCTATTTTTCTTTAGCTTTTTCTGGCTCCACAACTCCACAGCCAGGTTCTATTAGTGTATGAAAAGATACGTTCAGCTTTAATTCATGATGCTAGCTCAATGGTAAGTCTGAGAATAGTTATAAAAGTCCAGAGGTGTTGTGCAGGTCAGGGCAGGTCAGGGCAGGTCAGGGCGGGGCAGGGCGGGGCAGGGCAGGGCAGGTCAGGTCAGGGCAGGTCAGGTCAGGGCAGGTCAGGTCAGGGCAGGTCAGGGCAGGTCAGGGCAGGGCAGGGCGGGGTAGGGCAGGGCTGCATTAAAGAGTCATATGATGTGGACTAGATACACAGACACTTCACCGCTTCCACAATATTCTCAGGCTAATCAGCTTAACCCTTTGTTAGGAGGCACGCATAGTGTTCATTTGTTCACTGTACAGAAGTCCACTATTAGGTTTAAAGAATCAGTTGTTCAAGTGAACTGACAGAGTTAATACTAATGTTTTTGAGGGCAATGCTGTTTGTTGTCATTTGATTTAGTTGATGTGATGTAAAAGTAGATTGAGCTGATTGAGTTACAATATGCTGTTGGGGTTTACGGGGAGGGGGCCACGTGGTATGTTGCCACAAGATTTAAGCAGAGGAAGGGGGTGAAGGGGATGAGGCTTTTCCTCGCAGGCCCTGTTCGAATACTTCAGAAATCCTTCCTTCCTCGAATTTGTTGGATTCGTGAAAGTATCAGGGTGGTAACCATGCTTACACTCTATCCAATCATGTATAAATAAAATAAAACGTTATTGGTCACGTACACATTTTGCAGATGTTATCGCAGGTGCAGCAAAATGCTTATGTTTCTAGCGCCAACAGTGCAGTAATACCCAACCTAACAATACAAATATCACATTTTTTTATAAAGAAATATCAGGATGAGCGATGTCAGAGTCCAGAATATATATGTTCATACTGTCTATATACATGATCATATACGTATATATATGTGTGTGTGTGCGTGCGTGTGTATATGATAATGTATATAGACAGTATGGACAGAAAATTAATAGAAAAGGTGTGTACAACAGTTGCAATATAGGACAAGCCTTGACTAGAATACAGTATATACATATGATATGGGTAAATCAGTATGTAAACATTATTAAAATGACATGTGTTCAATGACTATGTACATAGGGCAGCAGCCTCTAAGGTGCAGGGTAGAGTACCGGGTGGTAGCCGGCTAATAATGGTGTTTAAGTTCAGGGCAGGATGGTGACTATTTAACAGTCTAATGGCCTGGAGATAGAAGTCTCTCGGTCCCAGCTTTGGTGCACCTGTACTGTCTCTGCCTTCTAGGTGGTAGTGGGGTGAACAGGCTGTGGCATTGGGTTGCTGAGGTCCTTGATGATCTTTACCTTCCTGTGACACCGAGTGCTGTAGATGTCCTGGAGGGCAGGCATTGTGCCTCCGATGATGCGTTGGGCTGACCGCACCACCCTCTGGAGAGCCCAGACAGTTGCGGACAATGCAATTGCCATGCCAGGGGTGGTGATACAGCCCAACAGGATGCTCTCAATGGTGCATCTGCAGATGTTTGTGAGGGTCTTAGGGGCCTAGGCGAATTTCTGAGGTTTCCTGAGGTTGAAGAGGTGCAGATGCATCTTAACCACACTGTCTGTGTGGATGGGCCATTTCAGGTTGTCAATGATGTGCACCTCGAGGAACATGAAGATTTTCACCCTCTCCACTGTGGCCCCGTCGATGTGGATGGGGACGCGCTGTCTCCTGAAGTCCACGATCAGCTCCTAAGGTTTTGTTGACGTTGAAGGAGAGATTATTTTCCTGGGACCACTCCACCAGGGCCCTCACCTCCTCCCTGTAGGCCAGGGATCTCCAACAGGTCTACCACCAACTACCAGTAGCTTGCAGGCCACATATGAGTAGCTCGCCAAAAAATTCTGAAAGTACATGCAATTGTTAATGTTTTCTACACAAACTATCATAAACAAATGTCACAAGTATCAGATACCGCAAGCTCTCTGCTACTATCTAATCAACGCAACATTGACATTATCCAACCCCTGGTTTGCCACAATTGCTTAAAAAGCCAAACCTAACACAATATCTGCCAATGAATTTCCAAGCAATATTGTCCCTGTCTGTGTGGTGCGCAAGTTTGTCTGTCACTCCGTCCGTGTGTAGCCAGTTGATACGGTAACTTTGTGGGTTGACAGAAATACTTTCCCCATAACCTTCTCAGTTAAATGTTAACTGCAATTTAGGCTTACCTGGCAGAAGCATATCATGAGTAAGTATATCATTTGTATCTATAATTTGTTATTTGCAAACCTGGTCATAGAATGAGCAGCAGCAGCACACATTAGACAGCACATTCCTTAGTTGCTAGATGCACAAAGGGTCAGATGTGCAACTAAAGGGAAATTACACCCCAATATATATATTTTTCTTCCATACCTAAAAGAAAATGGTCTTCTGAGGGTTTTAAGCATTGACATGGACTCAGAACATCCAATAAAAACGTTCTCAATGAACAATTGAAATGTTGGGAGTAAAAAATAACAATCTAAATCCAGAAATAATACATCTGAGAAAACAGAATCAGGAAACATTTTGGGGAAAAAAAATCTCTATAGAAAATATTTTATAGGGCCCCTGTTAGAGTTGTTTATGAAACATTATTTTAGCAGGTATATTGACAGAAAACATCATGCACTACTTTCTCTTGTACACCAAGGACCTGGGGAAGAGTTGCAGGGGAGCGAGCGGAGAAGAGAAGAATGTGCCTATTTGAATGATAGAAAAAATGGATAGATCTCATGCTAGAAAATGTTGGAGACCCCTGCTGTAGGCTGTCTCCTTGTTGTTGTTGGTAATCAGGCCTACAAATGTTGTGTTGTCTGGAAACTTGATGACTGAGTTGGAGACGTGCGTGGCCACGCAGTCAATGGTGAACAGGGAGTACATGAGGGGGAACATGTTAAGGATCAGCATAGCGGTGGTGTTGTTGCCTCCCTTCGTGACCTGGGGTCAGCCCATCAGGACGTCTATGACCCAGTTGCACAGAGTGGGGTTCAAGACCCAGGGCCCCAAGCGTAGTGATGACCTTGGAGGGCACTATGGTGTTGAAGGCTGAGCTGTAGTCAATGAACAGCATTCTTACGTAGGTGTTCCTCTTGTCCAGATGGGGTAGGGCTGTGTGCAGTGATGGCGATTACATCATCCGTGGATCAGTTCCTTTTTTATTTAACTTGGCAAGTCAGTTAAGAACAAATTCTTATTTTATAATGAATTTCTACCCCCTAACCCGGACAACGCTACTCCAATTGTGCGCCGCCCTATTGGACTCACGATCACGGCCGGTTGTGATACAGCCCGGGATCGAACCAGGGTCTGTAGTGATGCCTCTAGCACTGAGGCGGAGTGCCTTAGACCGCTGCGCCACTCGGAAATCCCGGGGCAGTTTGCAAATTGTAGTGGGTCTAGGGTGTCGGGGAAGGTGGAGGTGATATGATCCTTAACTAGCCTCTCAAAGCTATAAATCATATATAGATCTGTGCTTACTGTACATCAAGGAAAGGATGCATTTCCATAGTATTCGAAACAGGGCCTAAGTCTTTGGTCCTCTTTAGTACTCTACTTGCTTTCATTGTGGGACGAAGTGAGAAGAGAACCTGATCTGAAGTCAGTAGTGGTGTTCTCTCTCTGCTTTCACCCTCTACCTCTCCCTATAAATATCCACTTCTGTCGTCTACTGTACATGACACACACGCTCACACAAACAAACACGTACACACACCATGTAGGAGAACGCAAATTTCAACCCACGCCACTTCAGTGTGTCTGCATGATGACAGCCGTGTGCTGCTGTTGGAGCACAATAGCCCTTGAAACCCATGCTTCATTCTAGCTGTTGTCAGAGTAGTCTATTTTCTCACTGGCTCTGCACTGTGGACCAGCATTAACTAATTCTCTATAGGATAGAGTGGGAGACAACCAGAGAAATAGAACAACCATAGGATAGAGTAGGAGACAACTAGAGAAATAGAACAACCATAGGATAGAGTGGGCGACAACCATAAAAGTAGAACAACCGTAGGATAGAGTGGGAGACAACCATAGAAATAGAACAACCATAGGATAGAGTGGGAGACAACCAGAGAAATAGAACAACCATAAGATATAGTCGGCGGCAGGAACCAGGAAGTCTTTGAAGCATGGCAGTGGATGTTAGTATTTTGTTGTTATTTTTGACTTTGACCTATTTTTGTGATATCCAAATTGGTAGTTACAGTCTTGTCCCATCGCTGCAACTCCCATACGGACTCGTGAGAGGCAAAGGTTGATAGTCATGCGTCCTCCGAAATACGACCCTGCCAAGCTGCACTGCTTCTTGACACACTGCTCTCTTAACCCGGAAGCCAGCCGCACCAATGTATCAGAGGAAACACCGTACAACTGGCGACTGAAGTCAGCTTGCAGGCACCCATATTCAGCTTGCAGGTGCCCAGCCCGCCACAAGGAGTCGCTAGGGTACGATGGGACAATGATAACTCGAACGACCCTGGGACAATTGTGCGCTGCCTCATGGGTCTCCCGGTCACGGCCAGCTGTGACACAGCGCCTTAGACTGCTGCCCCACTTGGGAGGCCACAACTCTGTGCATTTGTCTTGAAGTTAAAACGTAATGAGTGTAGCCTACAGACAAGAAACTAACCCTTTAATTGTCTGCACATACTGTACATGCTTGTGAATTGTTACATTTTTCAAGAGTGTAATATGGTTTGGTTGCATTATTCAATAGTCTAATATGTTTTAGAAAAAAAGTTTGCCATTGTTGAATAGTTTGCTTACTGGCTAGGGGCTACCATGATATTTACGGTCAATTTTAACTGCGGGCCAATAATGTTGTGTTGCCAGCCACAGCGAAAGTTAAACCAAGAACGTAATGTGAATTGAAAAGTAGAATTCTCTTTTGCCACCCCTCTCCTCAGACTATCCTTCATATCTCGTAGTTGGAATCGACTCTAACATGCTGGTGGTTGCTCTTAATAGCTCAACATGGGGGCAGGAGACAACAGAGGGCAGGGAGGGGTTTGTTTCTCCTACTGCGATATTGGCTGTATTGACTATCAGTGACCTACACCCTGAACCCTGGCCCACACCTCAGGGGATTGTTTACAGAGAGATACTCCACATCCTGGACTGATTGATACACATCATACAGACAGGATTAGTTCCAAATGGCACCCTATTCCCTACTTGCACTACTTTTAACCAGGGATCTTCTGCACTCATAGAGTGCCATTTGAGAGGAAGTCACAGATCTCTAATGAAAGTAACATTAAGTTGTTTTGAACATATTATATACTGTTATTTCTCTATGATAGAGACTTTATGGTTGTTTGACAATACGCCTGTGAGCCATTGTCACATGCAACATATCCCTCCATTTCTCCCCACATGTGTAATGCCCGGGGTGTAGCGGAGGAAGAAGTCAGGCACAGGAAACAGAGAGTTCAGGGTAGCGATACTTTTAATTCACCACACAGTGAAACCGACACCAACCCAAACAAATGCCCCAAAACACGTGGAACTAAACAGTCCAGAAAATACACACATCCACAGACAACCATGACCTACAGTCGTGTACAAATGTACACAGAGAATAATCCCACACACCCAGTAGGAGGGCCGGCTGGATAATAAAGCCCCACCAATAAACCTAATTAATAAACACAGCAGTAACTAATAAACAGACAAGGGGGAAAAAAGGATCAGTGGCAGCTAGTAGGCCGGTGACGACGACCGCCGACCGCCACCCGAACAGGAAGGGGTAGGAGTCGTGACAACATTCATTGTTGGCTATATAAACTTGGTTGCTAACATGTTTGATAATCTAACCATGCTATCGTGATTAACCTTTACCCTCACACATTGACTCAGTACCGGTACCCCCTGTATATAGCCTCGTTATTGTTATTTTATGTTACTTATTTATTTTATTTTTTACTTTAGTTTACTTAATACATATTTTCTTAACTCTATTTTCTTAAAACTGCATTGTTGTTTAAGGGCTTGTAAGTAAGAGTTTCACTGTAAGGTCGACACCCGTTGTATTCGGCGCATGTGACAAATAACATTTGATTTGATTTGACAGTATGATGTAGACATAATTAGGAGAAGGAAAAAAACTCTTACAGTCTCTATCTCTCTGTCTGACTCTCTATGTCAAACCTGCTCTTTGAAACCTTTACACACACACTCCTACACACACCAACCCAAAACAAAGAGAGTCAGCATGCCGACATGTTCTGTATTTAACTGTACTAATCATCACTCAAAAGAGTCTAATCTTCATTTTTTTATTTTGTTATTCTGATTATCATAGTTAATACTTGCTGTCCGTTTTGTTTTCCTGGCTATGTTGACCTGGCTAGGTTCTAGGTAACGCTGAGCTTTCAAATGAACCTTCTGCTGCAAAGGTTTAACAGTAGGCTAGCATCAGGTTATTTCATGATTATGCAGGTTATGGGCATACCGGTTCGATTTAGCTATAACTTCATTTGGTCCTTACGTTTTCATGGCAAGCTGTGATAGGATGAGGGCATTATTTTAGGACCATTTCATGCCCAAAAAAGGATTTATATACAATGTACCCAAGAAAGAGGCAAGTGAAGTGAACGCAAAAACTTTCATTACAGTGAAAAGGATTTGGATTGTGGGTTCCAGTCTAGTGCACTGAGCTGAACCAAGGGCTATCGAAACTTTAGGGAGTGACCTCAGGCTGAATGCCACAGCATCCTGGTTTGGACAAGGAGGCATGTGTCGGAGTGGTTTCCTGCTCCTGACATCCTGGTCGTGCATGCAGGGGACTGTGATTTAGGAAGGTTTAAAAGTGTGGAGCTGGTTTGAAGAGACATGCAGAGTCGGCGTGCAGAGTTTCCCTCGAGGAAGGTCCTCTAGTCCTGTATCATTCAACGCGTGCATTGGAGGAATGCTCATCCAGTGAAGATCAACAGGGCATGGATCTGGGTCAGCAATGTGATGACAGTCTGTTTCAGGGGATTGGGTGGAGCAACAATAAAGCACACAGACATTAAACACAGTCACCCACAGCCATTTCTGAGGGATGGTGTTCATCTCACTGCCACTCTGCAATCTCTCTGAATGCCATCCACGGTAATACATTTTATCCAAATGATCTATACAGCAACAATTTGCAGGAAAGAGCCATTGAGTTCTAAATGATAAGGAATTAGGTACATAAGAGTATTAGGACTAGTTTAATATTAGAGGATGCATGAGAACGTACTATCGTTAACTGAGGTCCTATACACAAAAAAAACTAAAAACACGAGAGACAATACAGGATGTAGCGAGATGTTTTTATTAATGTTAATGCAGGTAACATCTGTTTGCGTGTTCTCAACATAGGTGGGTTCTCGACTGTCCAAGGCTTCCGGTATTGACGCCGACGTCATCTCGCAGCGCTGGGTTAACTCTCTCAGGCAGGATGAAGACGGCTAGATTGAACATGTTCCTTTGCCAGTTACTGCCACTTGATCCTTAGTGATTTTTTTTTTCACCAATATGGCACTCTTTAAATGTAAATTCTTCTGGCTTTATGCGCCATCGGGAGTTTTCCATAGGAATACGTGACTGTTGATGGAATTTATAGGTTTAAATGAATGATTAGAATACGCCACCCTGAAACCATATAATTGTATGAATCATAATTAATTAATGATGGGTGTAGTTTTAGTCAGTCAAACAATATATCTGTACAAATATGTCTCTACAGTATCTTAAACACAGACTGTCGTAGCAGCATTCGGTGCCGACCTGGCTAGGGCTTCTGGGAGATCGGGGAAAGAACGGGAAGTACTTCCCACGGTCTCCCTATCTTGAGGGGTCTCCCTATCTTGAGGGGTCTCCTTATCTTGAGGGGTCTCCCTATCTTGAGGGGTCTCCCTATCTTGAGGGAGAACAGGGAGTGATTCTCACGGCCTCCTCTAATCTTTGTCGGCTGGGTAGTAGGACCGTGTGTGCGTAGGATACCTAAATGTTTGTGTGTGCGCAGGATACCTAATGTTTGTGTGGAAGTATGTGCACCGCTATAAAATGGATGTCTTTGTATTGTGGACTTCAGAACGTTCTCGTGTAATAAACATTTGACTATTGTAGGCTGGTCCTCTGTCTGTTTTCATTTCAACCAGTATCTTACAAATTCTGGGTTACAGACTGAGTAGTTAATTGAAGTTCAATTTATGAACATTGAGAACAAAATGTTCTTAACAGTGACATTCCAAAGGAATGTCAGCGCTTTCTCTATCTACTGGTTGTAAGCCCTTTCCTGCAATCAAATGAGGTAGTGGCCACATGGGTTTTTTAAATGCAGCAGATCAAGTGTTTCAGTCATCTGTGAAGTATATAAAGTGTAATATTGGGATTCAAACTGAAAATGTAATACATTTCAACTCTGACATGGTAGAGGTGTCTTTTTTGTAAGCCCATAAGCATGTGTGTGAGGTGTATTCTTTTGTTTCAAAGTAGATTTGTTTAAGATGTACTCTGTGTGACCCTGGTTTAGCCCACTGCAGTAAAAGGTTAATGTCTACGCTCCAGAGGCAGCGGTCGAGACCTAGCAAGTACGCAAGTATGCATTTGAGTAATATGTGTATCCGACAATATTTTGCCAAAAGGTATAGTAGTAGGCATTTAGGTAATGGATAAGGAGGAGCGATAGGGGCTATAAAATCCTCCCTCGCCCTCTCCTCTCAACCCTGCTCTCTAAATAGCCCAACACCAAGCCCCTGTAGTCCCTGTAGAGCTCAACCTAACAAGGCTTTTTATTGGTTCCTCTACAGGCACCAGTCACTGGAGCATGGTAAACACATCATTAATTGATGATCACTGGTAGTAGGCACAAACACAGAAACCTCGTTGTCATATAGTCAATCAAACATCATGTGGAGCATTGTCTGTGCCATGATGATGCTAGCACTTGTTTTTCAACACTTTGCGTGTTAGATCAATGCCTGGCACCGTATTCCCAATGGGCCCTGGTCAAGAGTAGTGCACTCTATAGAAAATAGGCTGCATTTTGGAACATAACCATAGCGTTTCCTTTCCCTCTCTAAGAACACTGTGTCGTGCTTCCACAATCTGCTTCCATTTGCCTCCATTCAGCTGAAGAGGAGCTCAGCTGGGAGGTCTTGAGTAATGGCACCACCTCAACTCTCCCTGAGTCCATGTGTCAGCAAACCAGCAGAGAGAGAGAGAGCAAAATTGCCTCTAAACTGATATTGATTTACTTACTGAAAGGGCCAGTGGTCTCCACTTTTGTAGTTATAGCAACGAAGTAGTCTTCAAGTAATGTTGAGGTTCAGCGGAAGTGAGCAGAGTTTCTCTCTAGAGGTTGTTGGTGAAGTGGCTCTGTGACTGTCAGGTGATCTCAAGTTTCAAGTTGTTATTGTCACGTGCACAAGTACAGTGAAATGCCTTTCGGGAGTGGCGAAGGTCGAGAGCCATGCGTCCCTTGAAAACACAACCCAACGAAGCAACACTGCTTCCTGACACAATACCTGCTTAACACAGAAGCCAGCCTCACCAATGTGTCGGAGGAAACACTGTACACCTGGCGACCATGTCAGTGTACACTGCCCCGGTCCGCCACAGGAGTCCAGCTGTCTGGTGTGTTTACGGACATATTCAATCAATCCCTATCCCAGTCTGCTGTTCCCACATGCTTCAAGAAGGCCACCATTGTCCCTGTTCCCAAGAAAGCTAAGGTAACTGAGCTAAATGACTACCGCCCCATAGCACTCACTTCCGTCATCATGAAGTGCTTTGAGAGACTAGTCAAGGACCATATCACCTCCACCCTACCTGACACCCTAGACCCACTCCAATTTGCTTATCGCCCAAATAGGCCCATAGACGACGCCGTCTCAACCACACTGCACACTGCCCTAACCCATCTGGACAAGAGGAATACCTATGTGAGAATGCTGTTCATCGACTACAGCTCAGCATTTAACACCATAGTACCCTCCAAACTCGTCATCAAGCTCGAGACCCTGGGTCTCGACCCCGCCCTGTGCAACTGGGTACTGGACTTCCTGACGGGCCGCCCCCAGGTGGTGAGGGTAGGTAACAACATCTGCACCTCACTGATCCTCAACACTGGGGCCCCACAAGGGTGCGTTCTGAGCCCTCTCCTGTACTCCCTGTTCACCTACGACTGCGTGGCCATGCACTCAATCATCAAGTTTGCAGACGACACTACAGTGGTAGGCTTGATTACCAACAACAACGAGACGGCCTACAGGGAGGAGGTGAGGGCCCTCGGAGTGTGGTGTCAGGAAAACAACCTCACACTCAACGTCAACAAAACAAAGGAGATGATTGTGGACTTCAGGAAACAGCAGAGGGAGCACCCCCCTATCCACATCGATGGGACAGTAGTGGAGAGGGTAGTAAGTTCCTCTGCGTACACATCACGGATAAACTGAATTGGTCCACCCACACAGACAGCGTCGTGAAGAAGGCGCAGCAGCGCCTCTTCAACCTCAGGAGGCTGAAGAAATTTGGCATGTCGCCAAAAGCACTCACAAACTTCTACAGATGCTCCATCGAGAGCATCCTGGCGGGCTGTATCACCGCCTGGTACGGCAACTGCTCCGCCCACAACCGTAAGGCTCTCCAGAGGGTAGTGAGGTCTGCACAACGCATCACCGGGGGCAAACTACCTGCCCTCCAGGACACCTACACCACCCGATGTCACAGGAAGGCCATAAAGATCATCAAGGACAACAACCACCCGGGCCACTGCCTGTTCACCCCGCTATCATCCAGAAGGCGAGGTCAGTACAGGTGCATCAAAGCAGGGACCGAGAGACTGAAAAGCAGCTTCTATCTCAAGGCCATCAGACTGTTAAACAGCCACCACTAACATTGAGTGGCTGCTGCCAACACACTGACTAAACTCCAGCCACTTTAATAATGGGAATTTATGGAAATTGATGTCAAATATATCACTAGCCACTTTAAACAATGCCACTTAATATAATGTTTACATACCCTACATTACTCATATGTATATACTGTACGCTATCATCTACTGCATCTTTATGTAATACATGTATCACTAGCCACTTTAAACTATGCCACTTTGTTTACATACCCTACATTACTCATCTCATATCTATATACTGTACTCAATACCATCTACTGCATCTTGCCTATGCCGTTCTGTACCATCACTCATTCATATATCATTATGTACATATTCTTTATCCCTTTACTTGTGTGTATAAGGTAGTAGTTTTGGAATTGTTAGGTTAGCTTACTCGTTGGTTATTATTGCATTGTCGGAACTAGAAGCACAAGCATTTGGCTACACTTGCATTAACATCTGCTAACCATGTGTATGTGACAAATACATTTGATTTGATTTGATTTTGAGTCACTAGAGCACAATGGGACAAGGACATGCCTGCCAGCCAAACCCTTCCCTAACCCAGAAGACGCTTGGACAATTGTGCGCCGCCCAATGGATCTCCCGGTCGTGGCCAGCTGCGACAGAGCCTGGACTCGAACCAGGATCTCTTGTGGCACAGCTAGCACTGCGATGTAGTGCCTTAGACCACTGAGCCACTCTGGAGGTCATGAGTGTATCCTTCTTTTGAAATGCATTAATAGAAAAGAGACAAATGTTGAAAGGGATGAAAAATGCTTGTAGATCCCAGGGATCTAACATTTTGTAGTCCTCTGATATGCAGCTGTGTGTGTTTTCTTTCCTCTGCTTTCTCATCACCCTAGAAAGGCAGTTTAACCCAGATCAACGCTCCTTTAAATGCTGCAGACGGCTGCCTCGTCTCCCAGACCTCCAATCACAAACACCATAAACCAGTCTGTCCGTTCGTTTGTCTGCCCGTCTGTCTCTCGCACTCCCTCTTTTTCTCTTACTCCTCTATCTACAACTATGCATGACTCTTCCACTCCCAGTCCATGTCTGGTAGCTAGCAGCCCCACTCCATTCAGTGCCCTGTACAGTAACAGCAGGTCCATATACAGCCCAGTGCACCAGAACGGAAGAGACCAGCTAATCACTGCACTCTGGGACCAGAAAGAGAGAAAGCCTATAGCTGCGTGAAAGAGGAAATGTCATTTGTTTCGATTTAACAATGCAGAGAGAGAAGGCAATGAGAAATACTGCAGCAACTCTGCTGATAGACGAACAAACGGAGCAGCCTGCTTCATCTGGGTTGTCATGTTAGTTTGTGTTCTGGCTGTTGAGATGCTGTGTCTGTGGCAGGGTTCACAGGAGGAGAAATACCATCTCCCATTTCACATTTTTCTCCTGTATTGTTTTGTAAACAGCAGACTATTTGAAGCATTAACCAATATACTGCTGTGAAATTCAATTTAGAATATAAATGTTTTGGCAGTGTCGGAAAGGGTAGTGCATTTGGTTGGTTGCTGTTGTTTTGTGCATGTGGGTGTGTGTATGCTGTGTAATTAAAATCAGCTTCAGATATACAGGAAAACTGTGCGTGTGCATGTGTGCATGTGTGCAGATGAACTTCCGGTGTGCATGTGACAAGCATGATGTGTGTATGTGTGTGATGGCTAAGCAAGCAGTGCCTCTGTAGCTATTATACCTATCATGAAGGCCACTATGATGCTAGTCTCAGGACCAGAGGCTTCAATACAGAAAACAGCCAGTACTGCCTGTCTGCCTGCCAGGGGAAGGAGAGGTGTAATAGTGGGGCTAAGACGACAAAAAAGTCCACTTTCAGTTTTTTAAACCCCTCTTCTGTGAGGATTGAGAGGAACACGTTGAGAGCTGGATTGATCTAGAGGTGACTCACCGCAATTAGCTTTTGTGATGCTGGGAGTAGTTTGTGGGGTGTGTGTGTATTTTGTGTGTGTGTGTGTGTGTGTGTGCGTCTGGGGGTGGGGGTGGGGGGGTGGAATGGGGTGGGGGGGTGGTATGTGTGTGTGTGTGAGTGTTAAACACAACTTTAAGCGATTACCTTGTGTAACTGAATGTAGATGTTAAAGTGCTACTGATTAAGCTTTGGAGGAAAGTGGATTGTAGTGTGTGTTCTTTGTGTGTGTATTGGCTTTGGGGTTGTTTTTGTGTATGACTACATGTCCTAGTATGTGTATCTTTGTGTGTGTGTGTGTGTGTGTGTGTGTGTGTGTGTGTGTGTGTGTGTGTGTGTGTGTGTGTGTGTGTGTGTGTGTGTGTGTGTGTGTGTGTGTGTGTGTGTGTGTGTGTGTGTGTGTGTGTGTGTGTGTGTGTGTGTGTGTGTGTGTGTGTGTTCAGACTTAACTTTAGCAGATTACTTGCAGTGTAATTGCACTGATGTTGCAGACAGTATCGGTGATTTGGTTGGGTGTGATGTGGAGATATTGGGTGACATGCTCACATGTCTGTTTGGGTCTCATCACCAGGTACACCGGCTCTCATCTCCTTTACAAAGGCCATCAGTGACTGTGAGGCCTGTTTAATGAATGGTCTTTGTATAGAAGTGCGTATTGGTACATCCCAGATGGCAATCTATTCCCTAATAGTGCAGTACTTTTGACCAGAATTAGTGCTCTATGTAGGGGATAGGGTGCAATTTGGGACATAACTGGTCTGTTTCCTAGTGCAATGAGTTGGTGTAGACAGGGGATGTTTGGGTTCTACAATGTCTCATTATATGAGGCAGTCTGGACTCAAAAGTGCACCGCAATATATAATAATTGAACACATTATTTTGGACACTCAGTCATGCAAGCACATTATCATGAATAACTATCACATACACAATTAATTGTATTTCAATTATAGATTATATATGCATTTGAGGTATGTCGTTAGTACATTGGAAGAAATAGCTTGTGGCAATCCCAACGTCAACAAAATGGTTTGATTCAACAGACCTGTTAATGAACTTTAATGAAAGCTATTAGCGTATGCTACCTGAGAATAATGAAGGACTTGGACTCTTCATCGTCATTATGGTCTAGCTACTGACAGAATCAATGTACGAAATGTTTTCTGAGTGTGCTCCACTCCTAAGTGAAATCGCTGTTTATTAGCCTTCTCTCTAAGTGCGATTTGAACCAAAAACCAGCATGTGGACAAAATGATTTCTGTGCATAAGGCTTGAATCTGGGCTAATTCAACTAGACAATCTAGAGTGTATACCAACTACAGGGATGTAGAGTTGTATTCCAACTACCGGGGTGCAGAGTGTATACCAACTACAGGGATGTACAGTGTAGAGTGTATACCAACTACAGAGATGTAGAGTGTATACCAACGACAGGGATGTACAGTGTAGAGTGTATACCAACTACAGAGATGTAGAGTGTATACCAACGACAGGGATGTACAGTGTAGAGTGTATACCAACTATGTGTCAGAGGAGGAGTGCTGATTTAGAATCAGTTGTCTTTTCAATCACAATGAATAACATTTCGTGGAGAGGAGAAACCTGGTCCTAGATCAGCAATCCTACTCTGAGATGCTTGATACATGGTCGCTGGTGTTCGTAGTACATGACAATGAACCCGTTTGGTTTTAGCGTAAAATCTATTTTTCTGTGCCTCTATTTATCAGGTAAGATGTTTCTGTATTCTCCTCGTCCCCTCCTTGCCAAAGGACTGCTGGCACTGGCAGCCCCAGATGTGCCTGTCTCCCCTGTTCCTGGTTCTGACCTGGTGGGTGGAGGAGTGTCTGATGACAGCATCAGGGTACTTTCTACCTCTGTCACACCCTTATCACTGACACACAATGTCTGGCACAGGAATCAGATCTTGACACAACCCTTCCTGAATGCTGTGCCAGTGAAGTAATGATAGAGATCATTGGAATTGATACACTGTTATATGAGAGGTACATACGATGTCATAAGGTTGTCGTATGTAATGAAAAGCTGCCCAGCTCATCGTCACTGCTGATGTGAGATCAGATGTACTGTCAGATGTATATCAGATTGTTATATGATGGTGTGGGAGTCTGTGTAGCCTATTGCCCATGTGTGTGTGTGTGTGTGTGTGTGTGTGTGTGTGTGTGTGTGTGTGTGTGTGTGTGTGTGTGTGTGTGTGTGTGTGTGTGTGTGTGTGTGTGTGTGTGTGTGTGTGTGTGTGTGCGCGTCCGTGTTTGTTTGTTTTTTTGTTTTTGTTTGTTTGTTTGTTTGTTTGTTTGTTTGGCTAAAAGTGGGTGTATTTGAAGCAATGTCAGTGAATGTATGAATGAGTGTGTGGTGATACTTCCCCCTTTGGAAGTGGACTCACCCTGGCTCTTGGGAGTACATTTTCCGCATAACTGAGCACTGAAACTATGAAAAACAGTCGCTTGTGGCAGCGAAGAGCCACTCATGGGACAATGCATCATCTCAGTGCGCCAGCAGCACTGTCTGACAGCACCGTGGCAGCCCAGAAGACTCTGATGCAACACCAGCCTGATGGGCCAAATGGAAACACTGTAACATACAGCAGAAAACCATCGAAACCAATCATCTTCAGGCTATAGTTCAGGGGTCGGGACATAGTCTCTCATCACAGACCAGCTTGTCTAGTTTGAGGGAGTAAGAGTCCTATCCTTCTCCAGTACTACAGTAACTTCAGTTCTGTTCTGAGATGCTGTGATTTATTTAATTGCTGACAGCAGAATTCTGAGTGCAGCACTGTTGGGCCAGCAAGCCATGAAACCCCATCAATATCTTCAATATATTCATAAACGGACAGGAAATAAAATGGCTTTTAACTGGCAGGGTGGAGGGGCGATATAGAGCTTTTAAGAGTTCCCTATAGCACACTTCACATCCCACTGTATTCTATATGGAAGCCTCAGAGCTATGTTCGTTACCTCAGCCCTTTCTCTTGTGTAATAGTTTGCTCAGCAGAGAGTATTGTCTAAGGTCTCAATTTTACCTGTTTGTCATTTTCCCGTGGTTTTCTGTGGAATATTATCTGTTGTTCATTGCCTGCATGTCAAGCCAACGTTCACCTGCCTCTCATCTCTTCTCTCTGCAGGGATGTGGTTTGGACTGAACACTGAACGCTCACTCTTTAATCACAAAAGCACTCTCCATTCTCTGGGAGTCCAGCGGGAGGGGGGGATAAATAGATATGTGGGAAAAGATGGATGAGTCTGGGGATGAGGCCGAGGCTTTCAATATCCCGTCAGTCAACCGTGTGGATTCACTTATTATGTGGCCTTTGGTATACCTATCTGTCTGTCTGTCTGTACAGTGCCTTGCAAAGTATTCGGCCCCCTTGAACTTTGCGACCTTTTGCCACATTTCAGGCTTCAAACATAAAGATATAAAACTGTATTTTTTGTGAAGAATCAACAACAAGTGGGACACAATCATGAAGTGGAACGACATTTATTGGATATTTCAAACTTTTTTAACAAATGAAAAACTGAAAAATTGGACGTGCAAAATTATTCAGCCCCTTTACATTCAGTGCAGCAAACTCTCTCCAGAAGTTCAGTGAGGATCTCTGAATGATCCAATGTTGACCTAAATGACTAATGATGATAAATACAATCCACCTGTGTGTAATCAAGTCTCCGTATAAATGCACCTGCACTGTGATAGTCTCAGAGGTCCGTTAAAAGCGCAGAGAGCATCATGAAGAACAAGGAACACACCAGGCAGGTCCGAGATACTGTTGTGAAGAAGTTTAAAGCCGGATTTGGATACAAAAAGATTTCCCAAGCTTTAAACATCCCAAGGAGCACTGTGCAAGCGATAATATTGAAATGGAAGGAGTATCAGACCGCTGCAAATCTACCAAGACCTGGCCGTCCCTCTAAACTTTCAGCTCATACAAGGAGAAAACTGATCAGAGATGCAGCCAAGAGGCCCATGATCACTCTGGATGAACTGCAGAGATCTAGAGCTGAGGTGGGAGACTCTGTCCATAGGACAACAATCAGTTGTATATTGCACAAATCTGGCCTTTATGGAAGAGTGGCAAGAAAGCCATTTCTTAAAGATATCCATAAAAAGTGTTGTTTAAAGTTTGCCACAAGCCACCTGGGAGACACACCAAACATGTGGAAGAAGGTGCTCTGGTCAGATGAAACCAAAATTGAACTTTTTGGCAACAATGCAAAACGTTATGTTTGGCGTAAAAGCAACACAGCCTTGTCTCAGCCTCCAGTATTTATGCTGCAGTAGTTTGTGTCGTGGGGCTAGGGTCAGTTTGTTATATCTGGAGTACCCCTCCTGTCCTAATTCGGTGTCCTGTGTGAATCTAAGTGTGCGTTCTCTAATTCTCTCCTTCTTTCTTTCTCTCTCTCGGAGGACCTGAGCCCTAGGACCATGCCCCAGGACTACCTGACATGATGACTCCTTGCTGTCCCCAGTCCACCTGGCCATGCTGCTGCTCCAGTTTCAACTGACCTGAGCCCTAGGACCATGCCCCAGGACTACCTGACATGATGACTCCTTGCTGTCCCCAGTCCACCTGGCCATGCTGCTGCTCCAGTTTCAACTGTTCTGCCTTACTATTATTCGAACATGCTGGTCATTTATGAACATTTGAACATCTTGGCCATGTTCTGTTATAATCTCCACCCGGCACAGCCAGAAGAGGACGGGCCACCCCACATATGCTCTCTCTAATTCTCTCTTTCTTTCTTTCTCTCTCTCGGAGGACGCGGTCCTTCTGTGGCTCAGTTGGTAGAGCATGGCGCTTGTAACGCCAGGGTAGTGGGTTCGATTCCCGGGACCACCCATACGTAGAATGTATGCACACATGACTGTAAGTCGCTTTGGATAAAAGCGTCAGCTAAATGGCATATATTATTATTATTATATTAGGACCTGAGCCCCAGGACTACCTGACATGATGACTCCTTGCTGTCCCCAGTCCACCTGGCCATGCTGCTGCTCCAGTTTCAACTGTTCTGCCTTGTTATTATTCGACCATGCTGGTCATTTATGAACATTTGAACATCTTGGCCATGTTCTGTTATAATCTCCACCCGGCACAGCCAGAAGAGGACTGGCCACCCCACATAGCCTGGTTCCTCTCTAGGTTTCTTCCTAGGTTTTGGCCTTTCTAGGGAGTTTTTCCTAGCCACCGTGCTTCTACACCTGCATTGCTTGCTGTTTGGGGTTTTAGGCTGGGTTTCTGTACAGCACTTTGAGATATCAGCTGATGTACGAAGGGCTATATAAATACATTTGATTTGATTTGATTTGAACACAGCTCATTACCCTGAACACAACATCCCCACTGTCAAACATGGTGGTGGCAGCATCATGGTTTGGGCCTGCTTTTCTTCAGCAGGGACAGGGAAGATGGTTAAAATTGATGGGAAGATGGATGGAGCCAAATACAGGACCATTCTGGAAGAAAACCTGATGGAGTCTGCAAAAGACCTGAGACTGGGACGGAGATTTGTCTTCCAACAGGACAATGATCCAAAACATAAAGCAACATCTACAATGGAATGGTTCAAAAATAAACATATCCAGGTGTTAGAATGGCCAAGTCAAAGTCCAGACCTGAATCCAATCGAGAATCTGTGGAAAGAACTGAAAACTGCTGTTCACAAATGCTCTCCATCCAACCTCACTGAGCTCGAGCTGTTTTGCAAGGAGGAATGGGAAAAAAATTCAGTCTCTCAATGTGCAAAACTGATAGAGACATACCCCAAGCGACTTACAGCTGTAATCGCAGCAAAAGGTGGCGCTACAAAGTATTAACTTAAGGGGGCTGAATAATTTTGCACGCCCAATTTTTCAGTTTTTCATTAGTTAAAAAAGTTTGAAATATCCAATAAATGTCGTTCCACTTCATGATTGTGTCCAAATGTTTTTGATTCTTCACAAAAAAATACAGTTTTATATCTTTATGTTTGAAGCCTGAAATGTGGCAAAAGGTCGCAAAGTTCAAGGGGGCCGAATACTTTCGCAAGGCACTGTATGTCTTGGTAAATATCAAGTGTATGTGGGCCTCAGTGAAATCATTTTATTGGACTTGCTGCAACTCAAGACGTCTGGTTTTGTGTGGCTCAGTTGATAGAGCATGGTGCTTGCAGTCGTGTTCGATTCCCACTGGGACCGTCCATGTGAAAATGTATGCACACGCTACAGTAAGTGGCTTTGGATTCAACCGTCTGCTATTAGTATATAGGCTATAAGTAAGGACTCAAATGAAGGAAACTAAGGATGTTCTTACATCCTCAAGCTAATGCAGTTCTCCAGTATGAGAAGCAAGTCTTTTCTCATCAATAGAAAGAGAATATGTGTAAAACACAGCTTGTCACATAGATTTTACACCGATAACCATGTCCTGATTAAAGAGAATAAGCAATCATCATCACTTAATATCTTTCCTTCCCTCCCTATCCAACCTCCTCCCTCCCTGCATCTCCAGTGCAACATTATCTGAATGCAATGACACCCGTATGACATTTACATTATCGTACAGATTCAGTAGTGCTTTAACAGCATGTGTAAATATAGAGATATTTTTATAGGTATTTGGTTATTTAATTGTTCAGCGGCTTGGATTAGGTCATATTGGAAATGGTTTGTTGTGCTATTGGTTTATGTGTATCATGTGATTAAGACAATATTACAGTTCAGCTCAAAGTGGTGTGTGTGTGTGTGTGTGTGTGTGTGTGTGTGTGTGTGTGTGTGTGTGTGTGTGTGTGTGTGTGTGTGTGTGTGTGTGTGTGTGTGTGTGTGTGTGTGTGTGTGTGTGTGTGTGCGTGTTGTATTGTTATCTTTCAGTGCGTTTGGATCCAGAGAAACCCTACAGGCTGTGGTCGGCCTGAATAGATGGTTGATGGTTAGCAGGTTGCTAAACAAGCAGAGGGTGTGTTTTCCTATGTTCTCTCTGTATGGCTGGCAGGCAGGCAGCTGCACAATATCAACATCACACTGACTTTACCTGATGGAACCATTTTACTTTCTGAACAGCATTTTCAACTGTCTATTCTAAGACACAATAGCATTGTCGTGAAGTTGCTACCATTAATGCGATGAATGCTAGTTATCTAATAATTACATACCACGTTCAATTATTATGCAATTCATTTAAACATATAACAATTAATTAAATAGTAATCTGGGGCACCATGAGAAAAGTTTGTTTAATGAGTTACCGTTTCCCGAGTTAATAAAAAAATATCAGAATATCTCGAGATACTATCCGTCATCCATCAATCATTTGCTCCTATTTCAGTCTCATTCTGACCGTCGTAATATCCTATAAATCTGCACGAACCCGGGTCTCCATGATGAATCATCTTACACCAATTGGCTTAATTATTGATTTACTAACCAACTAAATAATCACACAGAAATCCATAAACACACACAAAGGATAGATTATACATTGATTACTACATAATGCAATGAAAGTCCCTAGTGGACTAACCCGATATGACGACAGGTTACACAATGAAAGGGGGGGTGCAAAAGAGCGAGAGGAGGAGAAACAAAGGAATTAAATTATCGTACATACAGTTGAGTAATACGCTCATTGTAAATGTGGATATTTAGCACCCTAACAACCGCTCATTCGGATTTTGAAATGCAAAGTACATATTTACGCATGTATGTCTTTGTCGTCTCGCTCTGTTGAAATCACTCGATCAGTCTGTGGAATGGTTCCATAGAAAGTCTCTGGTTATGTAAGTCTCTGGTTGTCCACCAGAGGTCACCATGTCCTCAGTAGTCGTAGCTTCTTGGTCTCGGAGTGTCTGTAAGAACAGATCTTCCAGAGGTGTACCACGCGGTGTTCAGTGGCCCTTGTCTGTCGCTCTGTTTGCTTAGAATAGATAGAGAAACCTACAGCTGTGGCCAAAAGTTTTGAGAATGACACCAATATTAATTTCCACAAAGTTTGCTGCTTCAGTGTCTTTAGATATTTTTGTCAGATGTTACTATGGAATACTAAAGTATAATTACAAGCATGTCATAAGTGTCAAAGGCTTTTATTGACAATTACATGAAGTTGATGCAAAGAGTCATTATTTGCAGTGTTAACCCTTCTTTTTCAAGACCTCAGCAATCTGCCCTGGCATGCTGTCAATTAACTTCTGGGCCACATCCTGACTGATGGCAGCCCATTCTTGCATAATCAATGCTTAGAGTTTGTCAGAATTTGTGGGGTTTTGTATGTCCACCCGCCTCTTGAGGATTGACCACAAGTTCTCAATGGGATTAAGGTCTGGGGAGTTTCCTGGCCATGGACCAAAAATATAGATGTTTTGTTCCCCAAGCCACTGAGTTATCACTTTTGCCTTATGGCAAGGTGCTCCACCATGCTGGAAAAGGCATTGTTCATCACCAAACTGTTCCTGGATGGTTAGATGTTGCTTTCGGAGGATGTGTTGGTACCATTCTTTATTCATCGCTGTGTTCTTAGGCAAAATTGTGAGTGAGCCCACTCCCTTGGCTGAGAAGCAACCCCACATATAAATGGTCTCGGGATGCTTTACTGTTGGCATGACACAGGACTGATGGTAGCGCTCACCTTGTCTTCTTCGGGACAAGATTTTTTTCAGATGACCCAAACAATCGGAAAGGGGATTCATCAGATAAAATGACTTTACCCCAGTCCTCAGCAGTCCAATCCCTGAACCTCTTGCAGAATATTATTATTATTATATTATAAGTCTGTCCCTGATGTTTTTCCTGGAGAGAAGTGGCTTCTTTGCTGCCTTTCTTGACACCAGGCCATCCTCCAAAAGTCTTTGCTTCACTGTGTGTGCAGATGCACTCACACCTGCCTGCTGCCATTCCTGAGCAAGCTCTGTACTGGTGGTGCCCCAATCCCGCAGCTGAATCAACTTTAGGAGAAGGTCCTGGTGCTTGCTGGACTTTCTTGGGCGGCCTGAAGCCTTCTTCACAACAATTGAACCGCTCTCCTTGAAGTTCTTGATGATCCGATAAATGGTTGATTTAGAAGAACAATGATTCCAAGCACCACCCTCCTTTTGAAGCTTCCAGTCTGTTATTCGAAATCAATCAGCATGACAGAGTGATCTCCAGCCTTGTCCTCGTCAACACTCACACCTGTGTTAATGAGAGAATCACTGACATGATGTCAGCTGGTCCTTTTGTGGCAGGGCTGAAATGCAGTGGAATTTTTTTGGGGGGGGGTGGTTCAGTTAATTTGCATGGCAAAGAGGGACTTTGCAATTAATTGCCATTCATCAAATCACTCTTCATAACATTCTGGAGTATATGCAAATTGCCATCATACACACTGAGGCAGCAGACTTTGTGAAAATTAATATTTTTGTAATTCTCAAAACTTTTGGCCATGACTGTATAGTGGTGAGAGGAAACTGTTCTTTGTTTCTCGTCTTCGGTTGAGTTTCCTAGCCTGTTACGGATAGACGTGCTGCTCGCGGGACACCTCGTCAACATCTGGTGAAATTGCAGAGCGTGAAATTCAAACTACAGTATTATAAATATTTAACATTCATGACAATATACGTGTAAAACATCAAAATAATGCTTAACTTCTTGTTCATCCAGCCGCAGTGTCAGCTTTCAAAAAGGCTTTACGGCGAAAGCACACCATGCGATTATCTGAGGACAGTGCCCCGCATACAAATGCATGAAAATAATTTTTTAACCAGGCAGTTGCGACACGAAAGTCAGAAATAGCGACATAATAAATGCCTTACCTTTGAAGATCTTCTATTGGCACTCCAAAAGGTCACGGTTACATCACAAATGGTCATTTTGTTCGCTAAAGTCTTTCTTTATATCCATAAAAACTCAGTTTAGCTGGCGTGCTTCAGTCAATAATCCACCGGTTTCCCTCCATCAAAATGCATATAAAATGAATCCCAAACGTTACTAATAAACTTATCTAAACAAGTCAAACAACGTTTATAATCAAACCTTAGGTACCCTAATACGTAAATAAACGATAAAATTCAAGACGGAGGATCGTTATTGTCTTTACCAGAGATAAAGACATGGAAACACTACAGCCAAAATGAGAGCCACATAGAAGAACTACAACTTCTACCTCATTTTTACAAAAACCAGCCTGAAACTCTTTCTAAAGACCGTTGACATCTAGTGGAAGCCCTAGGAACTGCAATCTGGGAGGATTTCGCCTTATAATAAAAGTGACCGTCATTGAAAATAGTGGTAGGCTGAAAATGTTTTTTTTGGGGGATGGTTTGTCCTCTGGGTTTTGCCTGCCATTTCAGTTGTTATGTTATGTTATACTCACAGACATTATTTTAACAGTTTTAGAAACTAGAGTATTTTCTGTTGAAATCTACCAATTATATGCATATCCTAGCTTCTGGGCCTGAGTAACAGGCAGTTTATTTTGGGTACACTTTTCATTCGGACGTCAAAATACTGCCCCCTAGCCCAAAGAGGCTAGGCTAACAGTGCATAAACAGCTGCAGACTGAATGTTCCTGTGTAGTCTTCTACTTCGAGAGGAATGAGTTTCAGAGGGTCTCAACATTATTTGGTATTGTAGTCTTCAAACCATTTCGTAATGTATTCAGCTTGCGCTGCACGTATACTGTTCTTAAGTTTTAAACCATTTCTCAGCCGTGTAGCCACCACGCCACGCTGTCTGGTCTGTAGAGATTCCAACCATTTCAACATCTGGATGATCCTCACATTCTCTGGTATAATATATTAATTCATCAGCAAGTCCTTTAAGCCCTTGCCTTGGAGGGCGGTTCCATCCCATTGCCACAATGTCTGTGCTCACGTGGACGTGGTTACTGACTTGACAAAAGTCTATATGAAAAACCATTGTCTCATTTAGGAGACTAAAATCACATTGAATCTTCTCACAAATAGTTAAATATTTACTCATATAAGTTTTACAACATTTAGATGTAAACCTGACACTTTGAATGCGTACACTTTCAGAGATACAGTTGTTTGGTTATACTGTCCTTAATGATATCGCATAACAACAACTGATTTGATATGATTATTGTTTAAGTCCCACCATCCATTTCCCACAATATTTACTTTAGAAATATTGTTTCAATGTCCAACCTTTTGATGTTACAGTACTGCAAAATCACTTTCTGTTGTAACGAAGGGGTTTCTGCAGAGTGGGAGAGAGTTCCTGCAAGGTATTTATGACCATAATAAAACTGGCCAACTCCCCCAGGAGTGTGGGGGGGGCCTTGGAGTCTCATAACAACTGATGTAGCCCGGCTCATTAAGCTAGCTGCTCGCCAGTAGTCTTGATATCGGCCATCTACAGTTGAAGTCAGAAGTTAACATACACTTAGGTTGGAGTCATAAAAACTTGTTTTTCAACCACTAACAAACTATAGTTTTGGCAAGCTGGTTAGAATGCTTGGGGTCATTGTCCATTTGGAAGACCCATTTGTGGCCAAGCTTTAACTTCCTGACTGATGTCTTGAGATGTTGCTTCAATATATCCCAAAAAATGTCCTGCCTCATGATGCCATCTGTTGTGTGAAGTGCACCAGTCCCTCCTGCAGCAAAGCACCCCCACAACATGATGCTGCCACCCCCGTGCTTCACGGTTGGGATGGTGTTCTTCGGCTTGCAAGCCTCCCCCTTTTCCCTCCAAACATAACAATGGTCATTTTGGCCAAACAGTTCTATTTTTGTTTCATCAGACCAGAGGACATTTCTCCAAAAAGCATGATCTTTGTCCCCATGTGCAGTTGCAAACCATAGTCTGGCTTTTTTTATGGCAGTTTTGGAGCAGTGGCTTCTTCCTTGCTGAGCGGCCTTTCAGGTTATGTCAATATAGGACTCGTTTTACTGTGGATATAGATACTTTTTTATCTGTTTCCTTCAAAATCTTCACGACCTTTGCTGTTATACTGGGATTGATTTGCACTTTTTGTACCAATGTACGTTCATTTCTAGGAGGCAGAACACATCTTCTTCCTGAGCGGTATGACAGCTGCGTGGTCCCATGCTGTTTATACTTGCATACTATTGTTTGTACAGATGAATGTGGTACCTTCAGGTGTTTGACAATTGCTTCCAATGATGAACCAGACTTGTGGAGGTCTACAAATCTTTTTCTGAGGTCTTGGCTGATTTCTTTTGATTTTCCCATGATGTGAAGCAAAGAGGCACTGAGCTTGAAGGTAGGCCTTGAAATTCATCCATAGGTACACCTCCAATTGACTCAAATGATGCCAATTAGCCTATCAGAAGCTTCTAAAACCATGACATAATTCTCTGGAATTTTCCAAGCTGTTTAAAGGCACAGTCAACTTAGTGTATGTAAACTTCTGACCCACTGGAATTGTGATATTGTGATACAACTAATATGGCTACAGGTTCATCTGCCTCACCTGAAGCCTATTCTCGTAGGAAGTTGCAATAGACCACCAAGTGCTAAAAGTCAGTATTTGGACTATATAAGTGAAATGTTGGAAAATGTATGTGATATCAAGAGAGGTATATTTTCTGGGTGACCTAAATATTGACTGGTTGTCATCCAACTGTCCACTGAAAAAGAAGCTCCAAGCTGTAACCAGTGACTGTGATCTGGTTCAAGTCATTAGTTAACCTACCAGGGTATTTACAAAAATAACTGGAAATAAATCAGCCACATTTATTGATCAAAAAACTTTACGAATGTTGGAGAAATCTGCTCTAAAGCAGGATCCACACCCATTGAATGTAGTGATCATAATTTCATAGTTCCAAAAATTGCACCTAAAATTGTTTATAAATGCTCATACAAGAGGTTTTGATATGATTCCTATGTCGAAGATGTGAAATATATTTGTTGGTCTGATGTGTGTAATGAGGAACATCTGGACGCTGCACTTGAAGCATTTATGAAACTGCTTCTTTCGGTTACTGAGGCACCCATCAAGAAACTATCAATAGTAACTAGCAATACGCTGGTGCTAAATATCTCAACTTAAAAGCATAATTTTTCCGACAAATCCCTCTCTCAACGCTAAACCTCATTTAGATCTATTATTGAATTATGTGGCTATTGAGCAAGTTGAGGAGACTAAACTGCTCGGTTTAACCCTAGATAGCAAGCTTTCATGGTCAAAACATATGGTTACTAAAATGGGAAGAGGTGTTACGATAAACTAGGAGTGGTGGGTGGAATCAGGCGCAGAGAGCAGGGTTCAGTCGTTTGTCAAATTTATTCACCAGCGCAACAAAAACGGTCACGCCAACACACAGGGCGTATACAAGTTACCAGTCCAAACAACAGGACAAAAATAGTCCGGAGAATAAAGACACGAACAAATAACACCATCCAACACAGAGTAACAAGAAACAAGCCCACACAAATACCCAGCGGGCCTAGTGCCCTTAAATAACCTACAAACAAACCCTAATACAGAACAGGTGTACCCAATTACCCAATAACCAAAAACAAACGGAAAGGGAATCGATGGCAGCTAATAGGCCGGCGACGACGACCGCCGAGCACCGCCCGAACAGGAAGAGGCACCATCTTCGGCGAGGGTCGTGACAAGAGGTCTGTCCATGATAGGGCGTTGCTCTGCCTTCTTGACATCTCAGTCGACAAGACAGGTCCTACAGGCCCTAGTTTTGTCACACCTGGACTACTGCCCAGCTGTGTGGTCATGTGCGGCAAAGAACGACAGTTGGTCTAGAACAAAGCAACACGTATCACAGTTAGATGTGGAGGGAAAGTGTCAGTACCATGCATTTCAATCTCTCCTGGCTCAAAGTTGAGGAGGATTGATTGCATCACTATTGGCCTTTGTGTGAGGTATTGATGTGTTGAAGGTACCGAACTGTCTGATCAAGCAGCTGGCACAGCTCGGACACTCATCGGTATGCAAATACATGCGACCTGTTGTTTTCAGTCCCCAGGTCCAGAACAGAGGCTGGAAAACGCATAGTATTAAATAGAGCCATGACTACAGGGAACTCTCTGTAACTCAAGCTTGCAATAAAACAAGTTTAAAAAAACATATAACATAACAGCTTACTTCACAAAGAGGACTGTGAAGAGACACAGCCATTTTATTCATCATTTATTGTAATTTGCACTGTGCTATGTATTAGACCTAAATATAATGTGTATGTACTGATATGTAGGCTATGTGTGACGTTGTAAATGTATGTCGTTCAGTACTTGACTAATAATGTTCTGTACTATGTATTATGTCATGTTTCATGTGGACCTCAGGACGAGTAGCTGCTGCTTTTAAATAAATACAACATACCAAACCAATGCAATGGTCCTTTCTGGCCCAACTGTTTTTCCCCCTCTCATTTGTTGACTTTGTAATCATATAATCACATTCTGTACATTCTAAACACATGCCACTGCCAGCAAAGACCCAATTACTTCTTATGATCCCCTAATTGGCCCTCTTTTGTTAAGCTAATGTTTACACATGCTCTGTTTAGTACGTCTGTATTTCTGTTCCCCTGTCGATGCTAACGTTACCACACACACACACACATTCCTCTCTTTCTCACTGAGCACTGAGCTGTTTCCCTCGTCCCTGTTCATCTCTCAGATGTTTTATAATTCCCTTCGGACACAGTGGTAAATACACAGGGAGTGGCAGTGTGTGTGCACGTGTGTCAATGTGTGTGCATTCATGTGTGCATGCCAGTTAAATAAACCGGCCAAGCGACGCCAATTACCGGGAACAATTAGCCTTGAGTGTTTCCACTATAGGAGCCAAGACGTCCACGTAGCCCCATAAAAAAACAGTTTTACCAGGATACAAGGAAAGAGCCTTTTCTCTGGGTGGCATAAATCCATTGGTCCTTCTAGAGGCTCAATGTGGGTCTTCAACTGTCCCTACCACAACCCTTTTATCTGAGACACACACACACACGCATGCATAGTACTGGTCCTGTAGCATATATGGGAGTGTCTGGATTTTCATTAGGGAACTTGTTTTGTATGGTCTTGCCTGATTGCCACTGTATATTACTTGGCTTTACCATTTCTTCTGATTTCCCTTTATTTCCCATTACCACCCATTATGTGTCGTTGGTGTGGGCCTTACCGATGAACTCCATCAGGCACCGTCCCAGTCCGTACTTTCCTGCTGGGACACACCACATTAGGACCGCTGCTGCTGCCACTGTAGAGAAGCTCTGCTCTAAATTACTGTTGTTACCCCCCTCTTCTCCTTTTCCCTCTCTCTCCCTTCGACCTTCCCCACTTCTGCCTCCCCTCACATCCCCCTTTCCTTCCTTACTACTCTACCAAACTGTATCTGCCCTTTCAGTTTCCATTTAATCTAAACAGTTCATTTTCCGGCTTCCTATTCTCTTTCCCCTAAATGCAAAGGAACGTTTCTGGGCCCGGCAAGGCGGCACGTACCAGAGGGAGAGAGCCTGTTGGATCACATAAATCACAGCAGTACAGACTCAGAGGCTGCTTGGCAAAGACGCACATCTAGTCCCTTACTGTCAGACTCACTAGAATATGAAGTCTGTTCCTTTATCTGCATCTCCTCCTCTAGAATACTGATGATGTTAGTGCCACAATAGGCTTTTCAGGTGTAATCTCTGGTGACAGAATGGAGGTAGCCAGCTAGCTGACATAAGATGTGGGTCCCAAGATTATTAGGTGAGATTGATCAATTTAGAAGTGTTTGTAATGGCACTTTCATTATGCATCTGTGATTGTAATGTGAACTGTAACTGTAACTATTGTAACTAGTGCTCTGAGCCAGGTGTCAAACCCTGATGAAGGCTGTGTCTGAAATGTGTTGGTTTTAACAATAAAGATGCTTTAATTTGTTATGGCATTTTTTTGTTGGGGTGGGTAACAGGTCCAGTATTCATTTAAATGCATATATTCATTTTACATAACATGTACCCGTGGGCTGACACTCAAAAGAAAAACAAAAGAAATACATACAAAGAAATGATCATATTGATCACACAGGATTTTGTATGAATAAAATGGACATTTAAAGAAAAATAAACAAATGTTTCCACCCCTTCCCACCCCGCCTATCAACACAGGTAGTTGTCAGTCCCCCCATATCTCTATCTGCCCACCCCCACCACTTATCCCATAAGCCCCCCACCCTCATAAACAAGCAAGATACTTTTACATGCACCATCCTGCCCCGTCTCTCGGCGACCAGAGAAAAACCTCCCCATACCACCCTTTCCCCATAGGCTTAAATTATTTTTACAGTATGTGTTGTGCTTTATAAGTTGTTTATATTATTTGTATGTGTTGTGCTTTATAAGTTATTTATATTATTGTATGTGTGGGGCTTTATAGGTTATTTATATTATTTGTATGTGTGGGGCTTTATAGGTTATTTATATTATTGTATGTGTTGTGCTTTATAAGTTGTTTATATTATTGTATGTGTGGGGCTTTATAGGTTATTTATATTATTTGTATGTGTGGGGCTTTATAGGTTATTTATATTATTTGTATGTGTGGGGCTTTATAGGTTATTTATATTATTGTATGTGTTGTGCTTTATACGTTGTTTATATTATTGTATGTGTTGTGCTTTATAAGTTGTTTATATTATTGTATGTGTTGTGCTTTATAAGTTGTTTATATTATTGTATGTGTTGTGCTTTATAAGTTGTTTATATTATTGTATGTGTTGTGCTTTATAAGTTGTTTATATTATTGTATGTGTGGGCTTTATAAGTTATTTATATTATTGTATGTGTTGTGCTTTATAAGTTGTTTATATTATTGTATGTGTTGTGCTTTATAAGTTATTTATATTATTGTAAGTGTTGTGCTTTATAAGGTATTTATATTATTGTATGTGTTGTGCTTTATAAGTTGTTTATATTATTGTATGTGTTGTGCTTTATAAGTTGTTTATATTATTGTATGTGTTGTGCTTTATAAGTTATTTATATTATTGTATGTGTTGTGCTTTATAAGTTGTTTATATTATTGTATGTGTTGTGCTTTATAAGTTGTTTATATTATTGTATGTGTTGTGCTTTATAAGTTGTTTATATTATTGTATGTGTTGTGCTTTATAAGTTGTTTATATTATTGTATGTGTTGTGCTTTATAAGTTATTTATATTATTGTATGTGTTGTGCTTTATAGGTTATTTATATTATTGTATGTGTTGTGCTTTATAAGTTATTTATATTATTGTATTTGTTGTGCTTTATAGGTTATTTATATTATTGTATGTGTTGTGCTTTATAAGTTGTTTATATTATTGTATGTGTTGTGCTTTATAAATTGTTTATATTATTGTATGTGTTGTGCTTTATAGGTTATTTATTTTATTTGTATATGTGGGGCTTTATAGGTTATTTATATTATTTGTATGTGTGGGGCTTTCTAGGTTATTTATTTTATTTGTATATGTGGGGCTTTCTAGGTTATTTATATTATTTGTATGTGTGGGGCTTTATAGGTTATTTATATTATTTGTATGTGTGGGGCTTTATATGTTGTTTATTTTATTTGTAAGTGTGGGGCTTTATAGGTTGTTTATATTATTTGTATGTGTGGGGCTTTATAAGTTATTTATAATATTTGTATGTGTTGGGCTTTATAGATTATTTATATTATTTGTATATGTGGGGCTTTATAGGTTATTTATATTATTTGTATATGTGGGGCTTTATAAGTTATTTATATTATTTGTATGTGTGGGGCTTTATAGGTTATTTATTTTATTTGTATATGTGGGGCTTTATAAGTTATTTATATTATTTGTATGTGTTGGGCTTTATAAGTTGTTTATTTATGAATAAGATTACATGGACAGTGGGGACCTGATCCGAGATCAGCACTCCTACTCTGAGATGCTTGATGCTTACAGCGCTAGGAGAACAGTCTGGAAGACAGGCTTTTTTAGAATCTGACTGTTTGACAGTACAACAAAGGAATAGTATGATTTTTTCACACATGGATGCATTCAACGCAACACATTGCACAAACATGATTGCAGTTACAGCAGACTATCAGAAATCAATGAGTCACAACCCAGAGTGTTTTGTCTCAGCCTATCAAGTGTGTGTGTGTGTGTGTGTGTGTGTGTGTGTGTGTGTGTGTGTGTGTGTGTGTGTGTGTGTGTGTGTGTGTGTGTGTGTGTGTGTGTGTGTGTGTGTGTGTGTGTGTGTGTGTGTGTGTGTGTGTGTGTGTGTACAGGTGTGAATGTATGATTGATTTCCAAAATGATCTGTATGTACTCCGTGCTTTGAAGTGCTTGCTCATGTATGAATAGATGATTTGGATGATTTGTGAAATATTGATCTCTTTTCCCTGCTCTCTTCTCCTCCCCTACTCCCCCCTCTCCTCTCATCCACCTTCTCATCTCCTCTCCTCTCCTCTCTCTAGGTGTTGAAGGGCAGTAAGAAGCTGTCCCTGTCGGTGCAGTCGGTGGGGCGTATCCCAGGGGGTTATGTCACTAACCATGTGTACACCTGGGTGGACCCTCAGGGTCACAGTGTCCCCCCTCCCCCTGACCTCCCAGAGCACCGCAGTGCCACCCTGAGACACACCGACAGCCAACGACGCAGCACCATGCAGATACTGCAGGAGGGAGATGAGAAGAAGGTGAGCCTGTTTGCATACATATGTAGACACGCACACACACACAAATACACATATACCAGCACTCTAGATCTGTAGGGTCTGCTGTGATGTGCATGGTTTAATCCTACAGTTGGTTGGTTGTTAGGGTGACAGGTCACTGAACACACACACAGGTGCCCACTCAGAATGAGCATTCACATTACCACTGGCCTCTGAAACGCCTTAGTTTAGCATTTAAGAGTGTAATTTAGTGTTGGGCGTTTCCAGATTCAGCTGTTCAGGGATTTCACATAAATCATAATGTTTTATTGTCTCAACAAATTAATCCACTTCACTCTTCTTAGCCAACAATAACTCACTTACAAATAGCTGCTCAATTTGTTGTAAAAAAAGACAGGGCATTCAGAATCTTAGACAATGCTGGATGCTTTTTGAATGCTTTTTATCTGTCAAATCTCTCTCTCCCCCTCCCTCCACTTCTCTGTCAGGTGAACCTGGTATTGGACGATGGCCGTTCACTAGGTCTGATGATCCGGGGTGGGGCAGAGTATGCCTTGGGGATCTACATCACCGGAGTGGACCGGGGTTCTGCCGCAGAGTGTGGTGGACTTAAGGTAACCACCGACATGGCTTGCGTCCCAAATGGCACCTTTTCCCTACATAGTGCACTTCTTTTGAACCTCTTGCGACATATTTCCTTAGCTAGTGCGAGCTTCTGGGAATACCACCAACCCAGCTAGCACTCACACACACATACAAACATTCACAATATGTCTGATAAGACAGGCATGTTAATTAAGGAGGTCACCAGAACTGTCCATAATGCTGAATGTCATTCTCTCTCTCTCTCTCTCTCTCTCTCTCTCTCTCTCTCTCTCTCTCTCTCTCTCTCTCTCTCTCTCTCTCTCTCTCTCTCTAGTTTATCACACATTAGGTCATTAAGGGACAGGAAAGACAGTTGAAGTGTGGCCACTGCTGAAGGATCAGACTCCCATCAATGGCTCACACTCATGGCAGGATGTTGATCCTCCGTGTTAGTAGTGACTGACAAGACCTCCCAAGGGAAATTTAGGGTGAGAGAAAGCGAGAGCAGGAGAGAGGGCGGGGGAGGGCGAAAGACAGAGGTAGACAAAGATGGAGAAGGAGGCTCAAAGGCTCAACATCATCATTACATTCGAGAGGGGCTTCAAGGGAAAAGATGTCTGTTTCTTTCCCTCCATCCACCTCTCTTTGCTGTGTTCCATCCAAACTCTTGGCTTTTTACCTCTGTCCATCTCCCTCCCTCACTCCATCTCTCTCTTGCTTTCTCCTTATGCTTCATTGTCATCTTAAAGAAAATTTATTTTTATTTTTTACATCTCTGAGTTTTGATGCATGGTGGTTTGATGTGATTTGATAGGGAAGGCAATGTTGTCATCTGAATATATTGAAATGGGGACATGGCTATGGACCAGTTATGTCCTCTGTTCGAGTGAGCAGCATGTAGACATTTCACTTTAGGCCATGAGGAAAAAGAAATGGGAGGCATTGGAGCAGGATCTAAATATAACCCTAACCCTAACCCTAACCCTAACCCAGGATCTAAATATAACCCCGTCTCTGATGTGTTGGGCCCATACCTTTTTTTGACAGGGGGGAGAATGAACAACGCTTCAATGGACACTTGGTATCCTGGTGCCGAGACACACGCTTTTGACGACTTTCAGGGAGCATAGGTCAAAACACGGACACGCACACACTCCCACACACAATGGATTCAACATGCATCCATACAGTATGCTGCAACCTTAATGTGCGCTATTACCGTATAACTTCAATTAAATGCTGAGTCTCAAATAGCCGCCTGTCCCTTTTAACAGCTGGCCAATGGCACACATTTCAGCAAATACAAGCCCATGCTATTAATTAAAGTTTTACAATAGTCTATTCCAGTGTATAGTTTTGTCAATTTTGGTGTTTTTCTGTAATGTTCCAGCCCTGTGCTCTGTAATGGCCCCCTGTGTACTGTTATGAGGGACAGTGGGGTGGGAGACCCAGCTCCCAGCTGGAGCCAGCTTGGCTGACACTTTGACTGATGGGGTTATTACAGGCGTAGCAGGCAGGCCAGGGGCCGTCCATCTCCTCCCTTGCCCCTCTATGGAACGGACCTGGCCCTCCGGACCTCGTTGAAGACCTTTTTGCGGCCCCCGGGGGAAAATGAGTTTGACACCCCTTAACACTACCTTTGACGAGAGCCCTATAGGCCCTGGTAAAGGTAATGTACTACATAGGGAAAAGGGTGCCATGTGGGATGCAGACAAGGGCCTCTATTTGAACAAATCTAATGGAATGGGTAAGCTAACTCTGTAGGTTTGGGGGTGTGTCAGAAATATTTTTGCTACCACAATTATGGTTTGCAGTTGCTGGCGGTGGCGTGAAAGGGCTGGGTTTTTCTGAACAAACAAGTTGTGGGTGTGTCGAGGCTTGCTCCCTCCCTGACCAATCAGAATGTGCTCCATGGTTAAATACGTGGTTGCTTCAAGTTGTGTATTTAAGGCATTTTATGTATTGCGTTGTCATCAACTCCAATTGGAATGTTAGTCCATTATAGCCTAGTCCGTTAAATAGCCTGCCCCATTTGCAAAATATGTTGAACATGTTTGCAGTCCATATTGTTCTAATTGCATTGCTTCAATATCGAAATACAGAGTTAAACTACAGCATTCACATTGATATAGAGGCTAGGGATAGACATGCCAAACATAGTTAATAAGCAAGATACAATTTAGTAGGTTATTGATAAGGTCTTAAAAGACTGTATAATTCTAACCAAATCTGAATACAAACAAAACAACCACTTAAACGACTTTGGCAAAAGGTAAAATCAACAAAACACAGTTCAAATGGTTTGTTACAGATTCTATATAGTTTTGGAAACAGAAAACTGTATGTAAATAAAATTATTCATCGATGAGAAAATTTGCAGAATGTCGGCCAAAATCCATCTCGCACTGTCTTCTCCCACTGGGCTTCCTCTCATCACCATATTTGGTTTAAAAAAAAAAAAAATGTATTTCACCTTTATTTAACCAGGTAGGCAAGTTGAGAACAAGTTCTCATTTACAATTGCGACCTGGTATGAGTGGAAACGTCAACCGGATGCTTCACATTTATACATCCGGTGAAATATTTCATTTTTCTAGCTGTGTGTTAGCGCTCTATAGAGTGGTGAGGTATACGGCATGTTTGTTTGTCTGAAAGACACTACTGCTTTTTAAATGGCACTACAACACCTTCTCTAAAGATAGTTTTGAAGCGCCACTGAACTGGCATTTATCTTGTCTGTAAAGTAATGCCACTTCTGAAGCAGAACTAAAAAACATCATACCAGTCGGCATAGAGGGACAAGAAAGCAAGAAAGAGGGTGATGGCAAAAGCAAGCCAGTATGACGGTATGAATTGCTATGGTGATTTCAGTAAACAATCAGTGAAAATCAACATGCGGTAGAAATATAACAGCCCGGCAGATGGCAAACGTTTAAATAATTTGACTCGGGCGACAAGTCCTGTCTACTGTGGCAGCTCACGGCATTCAAACGCCAACCTCAATGGCATTTGTGCTCTCATTGAAAACATCGAAACACTTCACAAGGCAACCAGAACTGTCAATCAAATGATCTCGAGCTGCCTGCGTGCAGTCTGTCTTCCTGCTGCCTGCAGGCAGACCATTCGCTCCTAAGAAAAGCACTTTGAGGTTTGTTAAATGCATGACTTACCAATACATTTAGTAGAAAGCAAACACATCTATCTTCCCTACCATAAAAAAAATGCAAATAAAAAATGTGTGTTATGGAGCCAACAATGATGGGATGCACACTTAAGCAGACCAGGATCCAATTGGTCGGCCTCTGTTGATTTCATGTTGTTTATTGCTAGCAAAGCATCCAGGTCTTATTTTTCTGTAAATAGCCTAAAAGAACATCTTTGACTATGATTTCCCTGAAAATTCTGTAAGTTTCCACTATCAGGGTTGAGCCCAATATCATTGTGAATAGGCTTAGATGTTATTTCAAAGACAGAGCTCGCTGGTATAAAATGGTGATTAAATACATCAATAATGTATTTTTTTCCCGTAATGAAGCCAGTGTCTGAATTAATGTGTTGTGGCAGAGGAGGAAGTAGAACCCTTCAGGGATTTGACATTTTTCCAGAATTTAGCCAACACATTCCCATTACAATCCGAAAACGCTGTTACATAATAATCAGATTTAGCCTTTCTGATTTGTTTTACACAATGTTTCCTCAGTTGCTTAAAATCTTACCAGTCCGGGCCTAAGCTTGTGTTCCTGGCATTGACCCAAGCATCATCTCTTTTATGAATGACATCTGATAATTCCGGAGTGTACTAGGCATCCGATCTACCTTTAACACTTCATTTTTTTAATGGTGCACGATTATCCATAATAGTATTAAAGACCTCATCAAAAAGGCTCAAAGCTATATCAGGTAAACAGATAGCTGAAACACAATCAAGGTCACTAAAATAAAGATCATGAAAAAAAGCCTATTGTATTCTCACATCTCTACCCCAAACAACTGGGCAAAGGTCACTAATGTCTTGGGCAAAGACACCAGTAGAAGCATATTTCTTTGGTGTATTCGGTAAAATAAAATCAATCAGAGTTAACTTTGAAGGGGTTGAACTGTGTAGGCTTAGTCACCAGCTGAGTTTGGTTGAGATCATTACACACCTTTTAGATTGTCTAAAGCCTGCAATTTCCAGTTATAATTTAGGTCATCCAGCATAATAATTTCTGAATTAGTAAAAGAAGACACACTAGTTAACTCCTCGAGTGCACAACGGTTAGCTGAGAGAGGACGATATACCCCTATAACAGAAACATTTTTCCCCAGACAAAGGCATAAAGTTAGCAGCTAAAGTTATTTGGCAAGAGAAATGGATTTCAGTAAAGAGACAGAGAAAGGACTTTAATAAGAATGGCTACTCCACCATCTCTACCCTGTTTGTCAGCTCTGAACACATTATAACCCTCAATATTAGTCCAGAATGTTCTGCTCAACAGTAAAGAAGAGAACAGCACATGGCTGGGGTGTGTGGGGTCTTTGATGATGCCTCATGCTCAGGCCCTGTTTTGAGTAGATGTCCTGGTTGGATGGAAGCATGGTTCCAGTGATCTTCACCACCCGCTGCAGGGCTTTGCGGTTGTGGATGGAGCAATTTCCGTATCACACCGTGATGCAACCGGTCAGGACACTCAATGGTGCAGCGGTAGTTTATGGAGAGGCATGCCGAATTTCTTCAGCCATCTTAGGAAGTAAAGACACTGTTGCACCCTCTTGACAAGAATGGTGGTGTTGGTCCATGGTCCTCGGTGATGTGGACGCCGAATAACTTAAAACTCATGACTCTCTCTACTACAGCCCCATTGATGTGGATCAGGGCATGTTCCCTACTCTGCTTCCTGAAGTCAAAAATGAATTCCTTTGTTTTGCTGATATTGTCATGACACCACAATGCTAGTTCACTTCCTCCCTATAAGCTGACTTGTGGTTGTTGGTTATCAGGCCCACAACCGTGGTGTCGACAGCAAACATGATGATGGCATTGATGGCGTGCAAAGCCATGCAGTCGTGGGTGAACAGGGAGTACAGCAGAGGACTGGGGTGCCCTGTGTTAAGAGTCAGTGTGGAGGAGGTGTCTGCCCGTCAGGAAGTCCAGGATCCATGTGCAGAGGGTGGTGCGGAACTGTAGTCAATGAACAGAATTCTCACATAGGTAATCCTCTTGTCCAGATGTGTTACGACCGTGTGAATAGCGGTGGAAATGGCATCTTCCATGAATCTGTTGTGTTGGAGCAGTAAGCACATTGGAGTGGGTCCAGTGTGCCTGACATGCCAGCCTTGATGTAGGCCATGATCAGCCTCTCAAAGCACTTCATGATGACCGAAGTGAGCGCGACGGGGCTATAGTCATCTGGGCATGTCATTCAAACAAAGAGATGCCTCTCTGGCTACCAGTGCATATTTCCAAACTATGCACATAATGACACTTTCTAAAAACTATGCTGGTATTCTTTTGTCCATATCTTTACTGTTTATTAAATAATTCATAAATGGCACCATGCAGAGTTCTATATGGAACCATTTTGGTTCAGTGAAGAAGAACCTCATGGGTTCTGTTCAAATCCTATAAAAGGGTTCTGCATATAACTTTTTGGGGTACCATATATGAAGCAAGCAATAGAACCTTTTTTGGTTCTATAAGGGAGAAAAAAATTCTAAGAGTGTGGATAGCCTACTCGAACAATCGAAATGAAGTATGCAGGTATGTGAATTGTGATGGATGGTTAATTGCAGCCTGGAGGGCCACAGATCAAAGCCCAGGCCCAACTGACAGTTGACTCGATGGACACCAGGGTTTCCTCATTTTAATTTAAGGGCCACCGGGGTGCTCACAGGACAGACAGGAGTAAATAATCATGAGGGCAAAAACCTCCAAATTATTTCAAAGCACTCTCAGTAGACCATTTAAAACCCCTTCATGCTAAACCAGCATTGATTAAGTGGAGGGTAATATTTGCTTGGCTTTTAATCAAATTAAACTAAATGGGGGGAAAACCAAAGTTTTTTATGTTTCTAAAAACGAGATTCACCAACAGAAAATGCACATCTCTCATCCACGGACACTGGCTGGATAGGCTACACTTCTGCTCTCTAAATCCATGACATTATCAACTGTGTTACCTTTAACAACATGTTTGTGTGGATCTTAAAATGTCCCATTAGCGCTGCATGAAATTGTCACCTTGGTGTGTGTTTTTAAGGACACGCCTCAAATAAAGCCACCCCTCCAACCTCAGCTGATGTTGGACAAGTAAATTGCCGAACCTGGTGTTAGGGCTAGAAAATGCCAGTGCACCAGTTTTCACACGATGAAATTGCAAACTAACGTGCTTTTGACACTTGTGCCTCCTTACCACCAGCCGAAAATAGAGCCCTAGGACAGTGGGATAGCATGGAAGGGTAGGGTAACAGCAGGGTAACAGCAGGTTAACACACAGCTACGACCCACTGGTCATGTTCAGAAGTAGCACCTCATTCACCAAGATGGGGTCAGTCAGACATGCTTACAGCTAGCAATGATGGTTGTTATTTGTTGTAAAGCTTATGGGGCGAACTTTTAAATAATGATACATTAAACTTCACAGTGCCATGGGCCCTGGTCAAAAGTAGTGCACCAAATAGGGAATAGGGTGCCATTTGGGACACATAGGGTGTCTTTAAATCCCTGTTGGGATGTGACTCTGCATCATTGAGTATGTAAGTCATCTTGTGGGTTTATTCCTGTTGTTATCCCTCTGTAAATGAACGACATGTTGATTATAGCTCTGTAATGCACTCTGGAGGGGGCCTTCAATCCATTTATGTCTAAATTCTAAAATATACTTTGGAATATTATTGTACACAGTGTCCACAGCCCCCGACAGGAATGAAAGTCCTTCTAACTGTAGTCATATTAACCAGGGGATGTCTGTACGGTTACTGTGTGTCATCTAGCATTGAGATGATGGATTTGCTCAGTTCAATCCCTGCCAGGCTTGTATAAAAACATCCCAACCAGCCATGGTGGCAGCACTGTCTCTGTCTGTCTCTCTCTCTCTTTCTCTCTGCACACCAAATGACTGGGGTTTGTAAAAGCTTCCTTATGGCTTTACTCTCCAGCCTTATGGCTCTACACGCCAGAGGCCTTGTAAGTGATGTAAGTGTTGTTGTAAAGTGTTGGGGTGTTTATAACAGCTAGCTAGTTTCCCAAATGGCACCCGATTCCCCATGGGCTCTGGTTTAAAGTAGTGCACTAAATAGGGAATAGGGTTCCATTTGGGACACAGTATGGGTCTTTGCTGGTAAAGTGCTCTGCCCAGAGACAGCTTTCTCCATGGTGGAAAAGGCTACTGACAGTCGTTTGCCCTTTTCATGACACCTGGCTGCTTCAGTCTAATTGAATTCAATGTCTTGAGAAAGGTCATGCCAAGCGCACCAGCATCAATACAATAACACAGTGTCAGAGCTGCGGATGAAACAACTCCTGCTGACACTAAGGCTGTTGTTTAATGAACTCCAGGGGCATCAAACACCCCAAAACTCTAAAGAGGCACAAAGTATGTGAGGATGGCTGGGAGGTGGTTCACATTTTTCGAACACCTGAAACAGCTTTTTCTGCATACCCTAAGCTGTCTGCATACCTAAGCTGTCTGCATACCTAAGCTGTCTGCATACCTAAGCTGTCTGCATACCTCTTGAGCTGTCTGTATCCTCCTGACTGGTGATTATTTTTTTAAAGAAACTAAATATGCTTTTTCTGTAAAAATCTGGGTAAAAGAGTCTTATTCAGTACATTTAGTTTTTGCTTGCTTTTTTAAAGGCTACCAACATGACCAGCAGGCATGCCAGCTAAGGTAGTTAAACAAACTAGCTACTCTGAACCTATCTGGTCAAGCTAAAGCCAACTTCATAAAACTGCTATGTGGCTGGAGGTAACACTGAGAAACAACAACAACATACTGTTTTTAACAGGACATATGGGTTTGACGCCTCTGATGAACATTGTATGTGCAGACAAAGTATTATGGACAACAATGTCTCAGTGCAGTTGACTACTAACACCAACCAGAGTGGAGACTAGAGTGCCTTCAGAAAGTATTCATACCCCTCGACTTATTCCACATTGTACAGCCTGAATTCAAAATGGATAAAAAAATGTCTCACCCATTTACACACATTATCCCATAATGCAAACATGTTTTAAACATTTTTTTTTATGTTTTGGAAATGAAATACAGAAATATCTCCTTTATATACAGTTGAAGACAGAAGTTTACATACACTTAGGTTGGAGTCATAAAAACTTGTTTTTCAACCACTCCACAAATTTCTTGTTAACAAACTATAGTTTTGTCAAGTTGGTTAGGACATCTACTTTGTGCAAGACACAAGTCATGTTTCCAACAATTGTTTACAGACAGATTATTTCACTTATAATTCACTGTATCACAATTCCAGTGGGTCAGAAGTTTACATACACTAAGTTGACTGTGCCTTTAAACAGCTTGGAAAATTGGTGGGTGGAGATATAGGAGGACAACTCGTTTTAATGGCTGGAATGGACTGAATGGAAAGGTATCAAACGCATACCATTCCTTTATTCCATTCCAGCCATTCAATTTGATGTTCCTTCTATATCTCCACCCATCACTGGATTAATGGTATATCACAGTGGCTCTCTGACCAATACACAACCTGTATGATCTAAATCAGGATTTTGATGAAGGCATGGCATGTTAAGTGAATCAGTTGGGAGAGAGAGTTGAAAGCTGACCAGAGCTGATCTCATAGCAGTAAGAAAAGGTTGAGCTACAATATAAAAAACACACCCAACACAGTGACTCTGTGGGGTTAGAGAGCACATGTCTCAGGTGAGGAGAACTGAACAGACATCCTATTAGATCCCCTTTTAAGTGTCTGTGCGTATGTCACAAAAAGCACACTATTCCCTATATAGTGCACTACATTTGACCAGTGCTGACCAGGGACTATAGAGCTTTGGTCAAAAGTAGTGCACTATATAGTACTAGTGCACTGTATAGGGAATAGTGTGCCATTTTGGGACGCATCCTGTATTTGTTTTATCTGGCCCACTGTCATGAATCCCATTGATTATACAGTGGTGGGAGTGGGACAGTGATGTACTGTACGGTGTAGGTTTACTCATTGCTTTACTGTGAGAGGGGGATGAGGAGATGTGAGATGAAATGATCCCAAGACAGTGATCCCTATACAGTCAGACACTCTCTATTCCCATCTTGTGGATTGAAGTGTCTTCACTTCGTTGTGCCTCTCTGGGCCTCAGTGTTGCTGTCTTTTTTCGGTATCAACTCTCTCTTTTTATGTCTCTTTTACTGTATCTCTCTCTCTCATTGCCTTCATCTGTCTCTCCCTCTCTATCTCCTTCTCTCATCCCTCTACAGTACAGTAGAAGGGTCCAGGCTGTGACAGAGAAGCGTTTGGCATTTGGCCACCCACCTCTGTTCCTCTACACTCGGACAGCCGTGACATTTCGCTCTCCTCTGTTCTCCACTGAAGGGAAAAGAAGAATAGGGAAAAGATTAGATATAGACTGGCGCCGTGCCCATTTGTCCAACTCTGCTCTATGAAATGCAGCATTTGTCTTTTAAAACAGGATTCCCTAAGTGAAGGAAGGCAGTATTTGTCTTTTAAAACAGGATTCCCTAAGTGAAGGAAGGCAGCATTTGTCTTTTAAAACAGGATTCCCTAAGTGAAGGAAGGCAGCATTTGTCTTTTAAAACAGGATTCCCTAAGTGAAGGAAGGCAGCATTTGTCTTTTAAAACAGGATTCCCTAAGTGAAGGAAGGCAACAGGGGGGTTGGGGAAATAGGGAGGTGTATGTCTGTTCCAAAAAGAGAGAGAGAGGGATGCCTAGATCGTGCCAGAGTCCTGAGAAAAGACAACTGAGATGTCAGACTTTTACTAGATGGTGTTAAACTGAATTGAACAAATGCACTGCCGATCATACAAAGGAGATCACCACTACTTAACAAATTAGACAAAAGAGATTCAACATGATCAACAAAGGCTGACTCAACATAAAATACTAAATTAAACCTTTCCTTAGATGAGTCACACAAACAATGCTATAGACTTCCACAGAGGCCATTTAAGAGGAACTAGTGTACTAAAACAGAGTGCGGAGTCGGACTGAGAGCCAAGCTGAACACACTCATTTGTTTTCCGACCATTCAGCAGAACTATCAATTATCACGACAGATGGAAAGCCTCCCAACAACCAAATTGAAATTTTGTTCCTTAATCCATCCAAATATAAAGCACTGTGTGCAAGGGAGCAAAAGCCCTGTTGGAACCATTTTAGTTTGTAGAACGCCACTTTATCACTAGCAGTAATCAATCAAAACACTTTTGTTCATCTGTGAGTCAACAAGAATGCATACACAGAAAGTCCTTTGTGATCCTTTGTAGCTCAGTTGGTAGAGCATGGCTCTTGTAACTTCAGGGTATTGGATTCGATTCCCAGGACCACCCATATGTAAAATGTATGCCCGCATGACTAAGTTGCTTTGAATAAAAATGTATGTTATGTGTAAATACAATTTTGCTGATAGTGCCTTCAGAAACAATTCACACCCCTTGACTTTTTCCACATTTTGTTGGGTTACAGCCTGAATTTAAAATGGATTACAATGAGATGTTTTGTCACTGGCCTACACACTATAGCCCATAATTTTAGTGGAATTATGTTTTTTTTCTTTTCTCCAAAATATTTTAAAATGAAAAGCTGAAATGTCTTGAGTCAATAAGTATTCAACCCCTTTGTTATGGCAAGCCTACTATAAATATGTTTAGGAGTAAAAATGTGCTTAACAAGTCACATACTAAGTTGCATGGACTCTGTGTGCAATAATAGTGTTTAACATGATCTTTGAACGACTAACTCATCTTTGTACCCCACACATACAATTATATGTACTGCAAGGTCCCTCAGTCGAGCAGTGAATTTCAAACACAGATTCAACCACAAAGACCATGGAGGTTTTCCAATGCCTCGCAAAGAAGGGCACCTATTGGTACATGGGTAAAAAATGTCAAAGCTAGTTATTCATTACACTTTGGATGGTGTATCAATACACCCAGTTACTACAAAGATAGAGTCTTCCTTCCTAACTCAGTTGCTGGAGAGGAAGGAAACCACTCAGGGATTTCATCATGAGGCCAACAGAGTTTAAAGGCCTGTTTGTAATAGGAGAAAACTGAGGATGGATCAACAACATTGTATTTACTCCACAATATAAAACTAATTAACAGAGTGAAAAGAATGAAGCCTGTACAGAATACAAATATTCCAAAACATGCATCCTGTTTGCAGAAAGGCAATAAAGTAATACTGCAAAACATTTGGCAAAGCAATTACCTTTCTGTCCTGAATACAAAGTGTTATGTTTGGAGCAAGTCCAATATAACAAATTACCGAGTACCACTCTCCATATTTTCAAGCATAGTGGTGGCTGCATCATGTTATGGGTATGCCTGTTATCAGTAAGGATTGGAGTGTTTTTCAGGATAAAAAAATAAACATAATGGAGCTAAGCACAGACAAAATTTGATGCAGTCTGCTTTACACCAGACAGGGAGATTAATTCACCTTTTAGCAGGACAATAACCTAAAATACAAGGCTAAATCTACACTGAAGTTGCTTACCAAGAACACAGTGAGTGTTCCTGAATGGCCGAGTTACAGTTTTGACTCAAATCTACTTGAAAATCTTTGGCAAGACCTGAAAACGGTTGTCTAGCAATGATCAATAATCAATTTGACAGAGTTTGAAAAATGTTGCAAATGTTGCACAATCCAGGTGTGGAAAATCTTAGCAATTTACCCAGAAAGACACAGCTGTAATTGCTGCCAAAGGTGCTCCTAAAAAGTATTTACTTAGGGGTGTGAATACTTACAGTTGAAGTCGTACGTTTACATACACCTTAGCCAAATACATTTAAACTCAGTTTTTCACAATTCCTGACATTTAATCCTAGTAAAAATTCCCTGCCTTAGGTCAGTTAGGATCACCACTTTATTTTAAGAATATGAAATGTCAGAATAATAGTTATTTCAGCTTGTATTTCTTTCATCACGTTCCCAGTGGGTCAGAAGTTTACATACACTCAAATAGTATTTGGTAGCATTGCGTTTAATTTGTTTAAGTTGGGTCAAACGTTTCAGGTAGCCTTCCACAAGCTTCCCACAATAAGTTGGGTGAATTTTGGCTCATTCCTCCTGACAGAGCTGGTGTAACTGAGTCAGGTTTGTAGGCCTCCTTGCTCACACACGCTTTTTTAGTTCTGCCCACAAATTGTCTATAGGATTGAGGTCAGGGAGTTGTGATGGCCGCTCCAATACCTTGACTTTGTTGTCCTTAAGCCATTTTGCCACAACTTTGGAAGAATGCTTGGGGTCATTGTCCATTTGGAAGACCCATTTGCGACCAAGCTTTGACTTCCTGACTGATGTCTTGAGATGTTGCTTCAATTTACCCACGTAATTCTCCTCCCTCATGATGCCATCTATTTTGTGAAGTGCACTAGTCCTTCCTGCAGCAAAGAACCCTCACAACATGATGCTGCCACCCCCGTGCTTCATGGTTGGGATGGTGTTCTTCGGCTTTGCAGCCTACCCCTTTTTCCTCCAAACATAACGATGGTCATTATGGCCAAACAGTTGTATTTTTGTTTCATCAGACCAGAGAAAATTTCACCAAGAAGTACAATCTTTGTCCCCATGTGCAGTTACAAAAGTACGATCTTTGTCCCCATGTGCAGTTGCAAACCGTAGTCTTTCCGCTTTTGTATGGCGGTTTTGGAGCAGTGGCTTCAACCTTGCTGAGGAGCCTTTCAGGTTATGTCGATATAGGACTCGTTTTACTGTGGATATAGATACTTTTGTACATGTTTCCTCCAGCATCTTCACAAGGTCCTTTGCTGTTGTTCTGGGATTGATTTGCACTTTTCACACTGAAGTATGTTCATCTCTAGGAGACAGAATGCTTCTCCTTCCTGAGCGGTATAACAGCTGCTTGGTCCCATGGTGTTTATACTTGTTTACTATTGTTTGTACAGATGAACGTGGTACCTTCAGGGGTTTGGAAATTGCTCCAAATTGCTCTGAGGTCTTGGCTGATTTCTTTTGATTTTCCCATGATGTCAAGCAAAGAGACGCTGAGTTTGAAGGTAGACCTTGAAATACATCCACAGGTACACCTCCAATTGACTAAAATGGTGTCAATTAGCCCATCAGAAGCTCCTAAAGCCATGACATAATTTTCTGGAATTTTCCAAGCTGTTTAAAGGCACAGTCAACTTAGTGTATTTAAACTTCTGACCCACTGGAATTGTGATACAGTGAAATAATCTGTCTGTAAACAATTGTTGGAAAAATTAATAGTGTCATGCACAAAGTAGATGTCCTAAACGATTTGCCAAAACTATAGTTTGTTAACAATAAATGTGTGGACTCCAACTTAAGTGTATCTATACTTCCGACTTCAACTGTAGGTAACAAACAAATAGCTAATAGACATGCTGGTAAAAATTTTGTAAAACTGATTTAAGTTTGCCTGCATTAAAGTCCCCGGCCACTAGGAGTGCCGCTTCAGGGTGAGCATTTTCTTCTTTGCTTATGACCTCATAGAGTTGGTTGAGGATGGTCTTAGTGCCAGCTTCGCTTTGTGGTGGTAAATAGATGGCTACGAATAATACAGATGAGAACTTGCTTTGTAGATAGTGTGGACAACAGCTTATCGTAAGGTTCTCTACCTCAGGCGAGCAATACCTCAAGACTTCTTTAATATTAGACATTGCACACCAGCTGTTATTGAAATACACATACCCCCACCCCTCGTCTTACCAGAGGCAGCGTCTCTGTTCTGCTGGTGCATGGAATCTCTATATTGTCTGTTTCTTCGTTCAGCCACGTCTTGGTGAAGATGTTACAGTTTTTATCTACCCTTTGGTCGTATAATCTTAATAGTAGGTCATCAATTTTATTTTCTAACGATTGCACGTTAGCAAGAAGAATGGAAGGCATTGGGAGTTTACTCGCCTGTGTTGTCACACAAGCTGAGAAAGTGAGACAAAGAGAAAGAAAGAGAACAAGAAAGACATGGAGAGAGATGAGGAATCGATGGGCTGTGTTTCATGGCTATTGATCCAGTTGTACTCATTTAGTCATATTTCAGATATATTTCATATATTTAGCCTTAGTCATATTTCAGAAAACACAGTCGCTTATTATTCATCTCCACATTGATTGGCCGAAAGATGGCACCATACTGGATGGATATTTTGTGATTCTTTTATTGTTTATTTTACATTTCTTTCTCAATATATCTGCTATCAAGAACTTTTGAACATCAGATCGGCAGTTAATTACCTCAATTCCGGCTTCGACCTCAACTCATCTTCCCTGAGCTCTTTTTGTAATTTCAACCCAATTTTTGGGCTACCCAAATGGAAACACTGACATTACAGAGACAAGAGGGGAGATCCTGGTAAGATTAAGGCGAGGGGAGATCCTGGTAAGATTAAGGCTAGGGGAGATCCTGGTAAGATTAAGGCGAGGGGAGATCCTGGTAAGATTAAGGCGAGGGGAGATCCTGGTAAGATTAAGGCGAGGGGAGATCCTGGTAAGATTAAGGCGAGGGGAGATCCTGGTAAGATTAAGGCGAGGGGAGATCCTGTTAAGATTAAGGCGAGGGGAGATCCTGGTAAGATTAAGGCGAGGGGAGATCCTGGTGAGATTAAGGCTAGGGGAGATCCTGGTAAGATTAAGGCGAGGGGAGATCCTGGTAAGATTAAGGCGAGGGGAGATCCTGGTAAGATTAAGGCGAAGGGAGACCCGGACACCTCTTTACTCCATTCTATTGGCCACTTGATAATAAAATGGATGATCTCCGATCGCAGATTAACTACCAATGGGACTGTCAAAACTGCAATATTCTCTATTTTTCTGAAACATGGCTCTCGGACAAGATACCCCCCATGGCTCTCCAACTCGATGGATTCTCCATTCACTGTGCCGACAGTGGAGTCGAGGAAATAGAGGGGGGAGGAGGTTTGCCTGTTCATCAACATAAGTGGTGTGCTGACTTGAGCGTGGTGGAAGTTTATTTTACCTTTATTTAACTAGGCAAGTCAGTTAAGAACAAATTCTTATTTTCAATGACGGCCTAGGAACAGTGGGTTAACTGCCTGTTCAGGGGCAGAACGACAGGTTTGTACCTTGTCAGCTCGGGGGTTTGAACTTGCAACCTTCCGGTTACTCGTCCAACGCTCTAACCACTAGACTACTTTGACGAAGTGTCGGAATACCTGATGGTCAAATGCCAACTCTTACCTCCCGAGTGAGTTTCCAGCTATTATAGTGACTGTTCTATACATTCAACCGCAAGACAAGTAATGCTTGAGTCATCACTCCAAAGAACGCATTTCCACTGCTCCAGAGTCTAATGGCGGCAAGCTTTACACCACTCCAGCCTACGCTTGGCATTGCGCATGGTGATCTAGGCTTGTGTGTGGCTGCTCAACCATGGAAACCCATTTCATGAAGCTCCAGACAAACAGTTCTTGTGCTGATGTTGCTTCCAGAGGCAGTTTGGAACTCGGTAATTGTTGCAACCGAGGACAGACGATTTCAGCACTCGGCAGTCCCGTTCTGTGAGCTTGTGTGGCCTACCACTTCACGGCTGAGCCTTTGTTGCTCCTAGATGTTTCCACTTCACAATAACAGCACTTATGGTTGACCGGGACAGCTCTAGCAGGGCAGAAATTTGACAAACTGACTTGTTGGAAAGGTGGCATCCTATGACGGTGCCACGTTGAAAGTCACGGAGCTCTTCAATACAGCCATTCTACTGCCAATGTATGTTTATGTAAATTGTATGGCTGTATGCTCAATTGTATACACCTGTCAGCAACGGTGTGGCTGAAATAGCCGAATCCACTAATTTGAAGGGGTGGCCACATACTTTTGTGTATATATAGTGTATGTAAATGTATTTTGCAATGCTCAATCACACAACCCGGGTGGTATGGTCAGCATGTATGGCTTCATATCACAGTGACCACCACACTGTAGCACTCACATCTGTGGTAATCATTAAGTGCTTTGAGAGGCTGATTATGGCATGCCTATATCTCCATGCCATAAGACTACTAAATGGCTAACAAAATGGTTACATGACCTTTGTATTTTATTGTTATTTTTTCACTGTCTCTAGGCACACTTACAGGGCCCTTCACATTATGCACACTGACACTCCAACACACAAACACTCCATCACATCACTTTATCACACACACACATATGCACATAAATGTATACTAACTCTACACACACCCACTCACATACAATCATCAGATACGCTGCTACTACTCTGTTTATCATATCCTGATGCCTAGTCACCTTACCCCTGTACATATCTACCTCTATCGATCCAGTATTCCTGCACATTATATATATATGGTACTGGAACTGACCCTGTATATAGTATGCCCACTTACTTTGTGTTGTTCTTATTTTTATATCTTGTGTGTTTTTGTTCTACCTTGTTATTTTTAGTATTACATTGTTATTGATTACTGCATTGTTGAGGTTAGAGCTAGCAAGAAAGGCATTTCACTGTACTTGTGTTTGTGACATTGAAACTTAGCCTCTCGTTTGTAAATAACATTGTCATTGGTCCAACGTCGCTGCTGGTTAATTACTCAGGATGCTCCCTGACGGCTTGGCCACGCTCTGATCAAACTCAGCACATTGTGTGTGTGTGTGTGTGTGTGTGTGTGTGTGTGTGTGTGTGTGTGTGTGTGTGTGTGTGTGTGTGTGTGTGTGTGTGTGTGTGTGTGTGTGTGTGTGTGTGTGTGTGTGTGTGTGTGTGTGTGTGTGTGTGTGTGTGTGTGTGTGTGTGTGTGTGTGTGTGTGCGAAGCAGTACTTACTTCCCATGCCAGCTTCTCTTAGCCCTAGTGCTGAATACTTAACAGAAATGTGTTAGTTATTTTCCGTTTTTTAAACATCTAATTGACTGATACATCTCTACAGATAAATCAGATCAAGCCCGAACTGTGCGATTTAGTAAGGAGTTGTAGTTTCCAGCAGGCCAATACTCTACATAATTTAGCGCAGAAAACATAGTAATTAACTACAATTACCATAATCCAAAGCACACCTATTTGTCCATTCTGAGACCGAGACAAGAGGCAGAAGAACGCGCGATCGAGAGGGATAGAGAGCAGTTGCTTCGTGAGGTATCTCTACCTGAAAATACATGGTCGAAGATTGATAATTGGTATTCAGCAGCCATAAAAGTATGCCTTCTTTACTTTCAAGAATGACTAAAATAGTGATTTTTGTATAGGCAGTAGCTCTATATAAGCGTAAAACAAATGTAACATTGTAATGTAACTGAAATAGTGTATTAAAGTAATGTAATGTGAATAAATTATGGTAATCTAGTGATAAGCAGTAATGAGCAGTCACTACTGTCATGGAAATCATTCAAATCACATAATGCATAGTGCATTTAATGTAAAAATATTTTATAAAAACCCGAACCGTGATTATTTTGTAATACTTCAAAAAGCTGTAATCGCTCAGCACTACTGAGCCCTCAAATGGAATTATAATGAGGAGGGACAGAAGATAGAGGGAGGAGAGTGGTGTCAGAGAGAGAGAGAGAGAGAGAGAGAGACTTTATAAAAGTTTAACACCATCCAGTAAAAGTCTGACATCTCAGTTGTCTTTTCTGGCACGATCTAGGCATCTCTCTCTCTATCTTTTTGGAACAGACATACACCTCCCTATTTCCCCAACCCCCCTGTTGCCTTCCTTCACTTAGGGAATCCTGTTTTAAAAGACAAATGCTGCCTTCCTTCACTTAGGGAATCCTGTTTTAAAAGACAAATGCTGCCTTCCTTCACTTAGGGAATCCTGTTTTAAAAGACAAATGCTGCATTTCATAGAGCAGAGTTGGACAAATGGGCACGGCGCCAGTCTATATCTAATCTTTTCCCTATTCTTCTTTTCCCTTCAGTGGAGAACAGAGGAGAGCGAAATGTCACGGCTGTCCGAGTGTAGAGGAACAGAGGTGGGTGGCCAAATGCCAAACGCTTCTCTGTCACAGCCTGGACCCTTCTACTGTACTGTAGAGGGATGAGAGAAGGAGATAGAGAGGGAGAGACAGATGAAGGCAATGAGAGAGAGAGATACAGTAAAAGAGACATAAAAAGAGCGAGTTGATACCGAAAAAAGACAGCAACACTGAGGCCCAGAGAGGCACAACGAAGTGAAGACACTTCAATCCACAAGATGGGAATAGAGAGTGTCTGACTGTATAGGGATCACTGTCTTGGGATCATTTCATCTCACATCTCCTCATCCCCTTCTCCCATCTCACAGTAAAGCAATCTTCCCCTTACACCAGTGGTATTCAAAGTCGGGGTCACGACCCGGATGTCAATGGCGTGCGTACTGGGAGCGGAGTCAGGTGCAAGAGAGCAGAGAGTTGTGAACAGGCGCACACTTTATTGAGGCAGGAGAAACCAACAGACGGACGCACTGTGTCAAAACCTCCAGCCAATGCAAAAGTGCAAACGCGCAAACAGTCACAATAATATAGTATAAACACAATAACATATCCTGTGAAATAAAACACAGAATAAATAACAATAAAGCACTTCAACATAGACACATAACACAAAACATCTCACACAAAGACATGAGGGGGAATAGAGAAATAAATACATGTAGTGTGACTGGGGAATGAAAACCAGGTGTGCAGGGAACAAGACAAAACAAATGGATAAATGAAAAATGGAGCGGCGATGGCTAGAAAGCTGGTGACGTCGACCGCCAAACGCCGCCCGAACAAGGAGAGGGCCGACTTCTGCGGAAGTCGTGACACCGGAACTACAGTGGGCTTGCTAAAATGTTAAATTTACCATGCCTTCAGAAAGTATTCACACCCCTTGACTTTTTCCACATTTTGTTGTAATTTACAACTTGAATTTAAAATGGCTTAAATTGAGATTTTCTGTCACTGGCCTACACACAATACCCCATAATGTCAAAGTGGAATGATGTTTTTTCGAAATATTTATAAATGAATACACAATGAAAAGCTGAAATATCTTGAGTCATTGGCAAGTTCAGCAGTAAAAATGTGTTGCATGGACTCACTCCGTTTGTAATAATACTGCTTAACGATTATAAACATACCCATAACATGATGCAGCTACCACTATGCTTAAAAATATGGAAAGTGGTACTCAGTAACGTATTGGATTGGATTTTCTCCAAACATAACACTTTGTATTCAGGACAAAAAGGTAATTGCCTGACCACATTTTTTGCAGAATTACTTTATTGCCTTGTTGCAAACAGGATGCATGTTTTGGAATGTTATATTCTGTACAGGCTTCCTTCTTTTCACTCTGTCAATTAGGTTAGTATTGTGGACTAACTACAATGTTGTTGATCCATCCTCAGTTTGACCCAATCAAAGCCATTAAACTCTAACTGTTTTAAAGCCACCATTGGCCTCAAGGGGAAATGTTCCTTCCTCCCCGGTAACTTTATCTTTGTAGTGACTGAGTGTATTGATACACCATTCAAAGTTTAATTAATAACTTCACCATGCTCAAAGGGATATTCAATGTCTTCTAATTCATTTTTACCCATCTACTTATAGGTGCCCTTCCTTGCAAGCCATTGGAAAACCTCCCTGGTCTTTATGGTTGAATCTGTAGTTGAAATTCACTGCTCGACTGAGGGACCTTACAGATAATTGCATGTGTGGGGTACAGAGATGAGGTACACCACCGGTCCAAAGTTTTAGAACACCTACTCATTCAAGGGTTTTTCTTTATTTTTACTATGTTCTCAATTGTAGAATAATAGTGAAGACATCAACACTATGAAATAACACATGGAGTATTGAACTAACCCAAAAAGTGTTACACAAATCAAAATATATTTTATATTTGAGATTCTTCAAATAGCCACCCTTTGCCTTGATGACAGCTTTGCACACTCTTGGCATTCTCTCAACCAGCATCATGAGGTAGTCACCTGAAATGCATTTCAATTAACAGGTGTGCCTGTTAAATAAAGAAAAACTCTTGAATGAGTAGGTGTTCTAAAACTTTGGACCGGTAGTGTAGTCATTCAAAAATCATGTTCAGGAAGGGTGTTTTCCAGGATTTAAAAAAAATGGAATCGAGCTAAGCACAGTCAAATTCCTAGAGGAAAACCTAGTTCAGTCTGCTTTCCACCAGACAGGGAGATTAATTCACTTTTCAGCAGGACAACAACCTAAAACACAAGGCCAAATCTACACTGGAGTTGCTTACCAAGAAGACAGTGAATGTTCCTGAGTGACGAGTAACATTTTTTTCTTAAATCTACTTGAAAATCTATGGCAAGACCTGAAAATGGTTGTCTAGCAATGATCAACATCCAATTTGACTGAGCTTGAAGAATTCTGAAGAGAATAATTGGCAAATGTTGCACAATCCAGGTATGGAATGTTCTTAGAGACCCAGAAAGACTCAAAACTGAAATTGCTGGCAAAGGTGCTTCGATAAAGTATTGACTCACGGGTGTGAATACTTATGTAAATGAGTTATTTCGCTATTTCATGTTCAATACATTTGCTAAAATGTCTACAAACATGTTTTCTCTTTGTCATCATGCGTTATTGTGTGTAGATGGGTGATAAAAATAATGTATTTAATCATTTTTTAATTCAAGCTGTAACACAATAAAATGTAGAATAAATCAATGAGGTAAGAATACCTTCTGAAGGCCCTGTACATATATACAGTTGAATCAGAAGTTTACTTAGGTTGGAGTCATTGAAACCCGTTTCTCAACCACCAGTCGGTTAGGACATCTACTTTGTGCATGACACAAGTCATTTTTCCAACAATTGTTTACAGACAGATTATCACAATTCCAGTGGGTCAGACGTTTACATACACTAAGTTGACTGTGCCTTTAAACTGCTTGGAAAATTCCAGAAAATTCTGTCATGGCTTTAGAAGCTTCTGATAGGCTAATTGACATTATTTGAGTCAAATGGAGGTGTACCTATGGATGTATTTCAAGGCCTACCTTCAAACTCAGTGCCGCTTTGCTTGACATCGTGGGAAAATCAATTGAAATCAGCCAAGACGTCAGAAAAAAAATTGGAGACATCCAGAAGTCTGGTTCATCCTTGGGAGCAATATCCAAATGCCTAAAGGTCTCCTAGAGATGAATGTACTTTGTGTGAAAAGTGCAAATCAATCCCAGAACAATAGCAAAGGAACTTGTGAAGATGCAGGTACAAATCCACAGTAAAACGAGTCCTATATCGACATAACCTGAAAGGCTGCTCAGCAAGGAAGAAGCCACTGCTTCACAAGCCAGACTACGGTTTGCAACTGCACATGGGGACAAAGATCATACTTTTTGGTGAAATGTCCTCTGGTCTGATGAAACAAAAGTAGAACTGTTTGGTCATAATGACCATCGTTATGTTTGGAGGAAAAAGGGGGAGGCTGCAAAGCCGAAGAACACCATCCCAACCGTGAAGCACGGGGGTGGCAGAATCATGTTGTGAGGGTTCTTTGCTGCAGGAGGGACTAGTGCACTTCACAAAATAGATGGCATCATGAGGAAGGAAAATTTTCCGGATATATTGAAGCAACATCTCAAGACATTAGTAGGAAGTTAAAGCTTGGTCGCAAATGGGTCTTCCAAATGGACAATGACCCCAAGCATACTTCCAAAGTTGTGGCAAAATGGGTAAAGGACAACAAAGTCAAGGTATTGGAGTGGCCATCACAACTCCCTGACCTCAATACTATAGAAAATTTGTGGGCAGAACTGAAAAAGCGTGTGTGAGCAAGGAGGCCTACAAACCTGACTCAGTTACACCAGCTTTGTCCGGAGGAATGGGTCAAAATTCACCCAACTTATTGTGGGAAGCTTGTGGAAGACTACCCGAAACATTTGACCCAAGTTAAACAATTTAAAGGCAATGCTACCAAATACTAATTGAGTGTACTTAAACTTCTGACCAACTGGGAATGTGATTAAATAAATAAAAGCTGGAATAAATCATTCTCTCTACTATTAGTTTGACATTTCACATTCTTAAAATAAAGTGGTGATCCTAACTGACCTAACCAAGACAGGGAATTTTTACTCGGATTAAATGTCAGGAATTGTGAAAAACTGAGTTTTACTGTATATATACATATATTGTTTTTTTACCAACATTTTTTTTACACATTTATTTTGAAGGTCATTTGTTGATTTAAAAATGTAATTGTACAGATGTTAAGGTTGTGTCAAAAGGTTTGGGGTGGGCTGCTGTCACAAGAAAAAGTGGCGTCCCCAGAAGATCTGGCGTAAAAAATTGGGTCACTGCTGAAAATGTTTGAATAGCGCTGCCCTTCGCCACATAGTACATTACTGACCCACCCCAACCAGTGTAATGTCAATGGCATTCAAGACAGTGGGCCAGATCAAACAAATACAGGATGCTCTCCAAAAGCAACACTATTGCTTCTATAGTGCACTACTGGTCAGCCCTGGTCAAAAGCAGTGCACTATATAGGGAATAGTGTGCCTTTTGTGACATACACACAGTGTAGGGAAGAAAGACACTTAAAAGGGGATCTAATAGGATGTCTGTTCAGCTCTCCTCACCTGAGACATGTGCTCTCTAACCCCACAGAGTCACTGTGTTGGGTGTGTTTTTTATATTGTAGCTCAACCTTTTCTTACTGCTATGAGATCAGCTCTGGTCAGCTTTCAACTCTCTCTCCCATCTGATTCACTTAACATGCCATGCCTTCATCAAAATCCTGATTTAGATCATACAGGTTGTGTATTGGTCAGAGAGCCACTGTGATATACCATTAATCCAGTGGTGGATGGTGGGTGGAGATATAGGAGGAACATTTCATTGTAGTGGCTACAATGGAATAAAGAAATGGTATGTGTTTGATACCTTTCCATTCAGTCCAATAGCCACCACTGCAGTACCCCAAAAGCTTTACAGGCTCCATTCCCCCCTGACTGTAGATCTGGTTGGGATCTGATTGGCTTCCAAGGCTGTTTCTGTAGTTGTGATTCGAGTTGTTGCTTTCTTGTGGAGGTGTTGGCACACAAGCTGAGAAAGTGAGACAGAGAGAAAGAAAGAGAACAATGAAGACATAGAGCGAGATGAATCAATGGCAATGTGAGAGTTGGGATAGAAAGGTGTGTGGGGAAAACAATGGGCTGTGTTTCATCGATCCAGTTGTACTCATCTGTAGCCTGAGTCGAATTTCCAGAAAACACAGTCGCTTATTATTCATCTCCACATTGATTGGCCTCTCATTTGTAAATATAATTATCATTGGTCCAGCCAGCGTCGCTGCTGGTTAATTACCCAGGATGCTCCCTGGCGGCTTGCCCACACTTGGATTTGACGCAGCGCATTGATCTGTGTGTGTGCATGTGTGTGCACTCGTGCGCATGTGCTATGAGGTAGCAGTACTTTCTTTGCCAGCTTCTCTAAGCCCCCTAATGAAATTATAATAAGGAAGGAGGGATGGAGGAGAGGAAGGGTGGTGGGGAATGGCGTCAGTGCCAACTTTATGACAACAGCAGGAGATGCAGCACACCATCACTATCAGTTGGCGCCTCTGTGGTGACTCAGCATGATCAGAGCCTCTTCTGGGTGTGTGTGCGTGTGAGTGTATGAGAGAAATAGAGAGAACAAATGTCAAGGGACTCTCACTCCCATAATACCGCAATACCAGTCACTGAATATACTAAATATCTTTTGAGGGATTACTGAAGTTGTTGTTGGTGCTATTTGGTTGACTAAGCTCAGTGAAATAAAATATAACAACCCATGTGAGAACAGCTGACATCTGGAAATAATGATGAATTGCTAAACACCAAATTAAACTCTAAATGCAAAACTAATGGTGAAGGAGGGTGTGAGGGGGTGTGGGGGTGCACAAGTGCCTGTTTTAATGTGTGAGGGCATCACAGTATTTTTCAGTCTTTGATTTTACCACACCGCTCCCTTTATTGACCCCAACGACATGCTTTGAAAGAATGGGGATGAAATTGGCTTAATCTCTGGCAGGAACAGTACTGGGCCCATATTCATAAAGCATCTCAGAGTAGAATGCCCATCTAGGATCAGGTCCCCCTGTCCATATAATCGTATGCATTATGTTCTAAAAGGCTAAACTGATCCTAGATCAGCACTCCTTCGCAAATAAAATAAAATGTTATTTGTCACTTACACATGGTTAGCAGATGTTATTGCGAGTGTAGCGAAATGCTTGTGCTTCTAGTTCTGACAGTGCAGCAATATCAACAAGTTATCGAACAATTCCACAACAACTACCTAATACATACAAATAGTAAAGGGATGGAATAAGAATATGTACATAATTTCAGGTTTGAAGGTAAGACCCAGGTGCAGACAATGTCGAAGTAACAAAGGTTTATTAAATCGAACACGGGCATGTAAAGGTACAGGATGGCAGGCAGGCTCAGGGTCAGGTTAAGCAGGAAGGTCAAAACTGGGAAAACTAGGAAACAGGCACTATAGACAGGACAGGAGCAAGGGGGAAACCACTGGTCAGTCTGAATGAACATAACAAACTGGCAACAGACAAACAGAGAACACAGGTATAAATACACAGGGGATAAATGGGAAGATGGGCGACACCTGGAGGGGGGTGAAGACAATCACAAAGGCAGGTGAAACAGATCAGGGTGTGACACATAAATATATGGATGAGCAGTGACCAAGCGGCATAGGCAAGATTCAATACATGGTATAAAATACAGTATGTGGGAGTAATACAAATATGTAAACATCATTATTAAAGTGGCATTTACAGTGCCTTGCGAAGGTATTCGGCCCCCTTGAACTTTGCGACCTTTTGCCACATTTCAGGCTTCAAACATAAAGATATAAAACTGTATTTTTTTGTGAAGATTCAACAACAAGTGGGACACAATCATGAAGTGGAACGACATTTATTGGATATTTCAAACTTTTTTAACAAATGAAAAACTGAAAAATTGGGCGTGCAAAATTATTCAGCCCCCTTAAGTTAATACTTTGTAGCGCCACCTTTTGCTGCGATTACAGCTGTAAGTCGCTTGGGGTATGTCTCTATCAGTTTTGCACATCGAGAGACTGACATTTTTTCCCATTCCTCCTTGCAAAACAGCTCGAGCTCAGTGAGGTTGGATGGAGAGCATTTGTGAACAGCAGTTTTCAGTTCTTTCCACTGATTCTCGATTGGATTCAGGTCTGGACTTTGACTTGGCCATTCTAACACCTGGATATGTTTATTTTTGAACCATTCCATTGTAGATTTTGCTTTATGTTTTGGATCATTGTCTTGTTGGAAGACAAATCTCCGTCCCAGTCTCAGGTCTTTTGCAGACTCCATCAGGTTTTCTTCCAGAATGGTCCTGTATTTGGCTCCATCCATCTTCCCATCAATTTTAACCATCTTCCCTGTCCCTGCTGAAGAAAAGCAGGCCCAAACCATGATGCTGCCACCACCATGTTTGACAGTGGGTATGGTGTGTTCAGGGTGATGAGCTGTGTTGCTTTTACGCCAAACATAACGTTTTGCATTGTTGCCAAAAAGTTAGATTTTGGTTTCATCTGACCAGAGCACCTTCTTCCACATGTTTGGTGTGTCTCCCAGGTGGCTTGTGGCAAACTTTAAATGACACTTTTTATGGATATCTTTAAGAAATGGCTTTCTTCTTGCCACTCTTCTATAAAGGCCAGATTTGTGCAATATACGACTGATAGTTGTCCTATGGACAGAGTCTCCCACCTCAGCTGTAGATCTCTGCAGTTCATCCAGAGTGACCATGGGCCTCTTGGCTGCATCTCTGATCAGTCTTCTCCTTGTTCTCCTTGAGCTGAAAGTTTAGAGGGACGGCCAGGTCTTGGTAGATTTGCAGTGGTCTGATACTCCTTCCATTTCAATATTATGCACAGTGCCCCTGTGCTTGCACAGTGCTCCTTGGGATGTTTAAAGCTTGGGAAATATTTTTGTTTCCAAATCCAGCTTTAAACTTCTTCACAACAGTATCTCGGACCTGCCTGGTGTGTTCCTTGTTCTTCATGATGCTCTCTGCGCTTTAACGGACCTCTGAGACTATCACAGTGCAGGTGCATTTATACGGAGACTTGATTACACACAGGTGGATTGTATTTATCATCAATAGTCATTTAGGTCAACACCCCACCTCTTCAAGGAATACCTAGGTAGGGTATTGTATCCTTCTCACCCCCTCTCCCCCCCAACAAGATTTAGATGCAAGTGGCTGTTCCACTGGTTGTCATCACCAATTTGTAAGTCGCTCTGGATAAGAGCGTCTGCTAAATGACTTAAATGTAAATGTAAATGTAACATTGGATCATTCAGAGATCCTCACTGAACTTCTGGAGAGAGTTTGCTGCACTGAAAGTAAAGGGGCTGAATAATTTTTGCAGCCCAATTTTTCAGTTTTTGATTTGTTAAAAAAGTTTGAAATATCCAATAAATGTCGTTCCACTTCATGATTGTGTCCCACTTGTTGTTGATTCTTCACCAGAAAATACAGTTTTATATCTTTATGTTTGAAGTCTGAAATGTGGCAAAAGGTCGCAAAGTTCAAGAGGGCCGAATACTTTCGCAAGGCACTGTATTAAGTGACTAGTGATCCATTTATTAGAGTTACCAATTCTTTCAAGTCTGTATGTAGGCAGCAGCCTCTCTGTGTTAGTGATACATTTAATGAATACAGGCCCTGGTCTTGTTGCAGCTAGCTAACTTTATAAAGGTCAGTGTTAGCCATCCCTGAAAGGCCAGTCTGTCTGATCTCTGTTTTAATGTAGTCTGTCACTAGCTGCTGCATATGTGATTTATCTATACAGTTCACAGTGCTATATCAGTTAACACAATATTATTGTAGGTGATCAGAGGTCAGCCGAGTGATCCATATTGCTAAGGTTCGAGGTAAGATACTGTAAGAGTCCACAAGGGGAGTGCAGAAAGATCTAGGGTTATGGTTATGGAGCCCTACAGATGCAGATACACATCCATAGACAGAGTTGTCTGCATTAGCGTCTAGAAGCCCTCTCAATAGAGGGAGTACCTCTCAGTCTTACCAGGAGTAAGAAATACCTCTGACCCTGTGACCTCACATCTAAACAGGATCTACCTCCCACTAGAACTCAGCACGGATCAATCTACCAATCTAACCTCAACTGTGTTTTTTACTTTCACTCTCGTCTGTACTCTACCTCATCTCTACCTCTCTGGCCCCTACTGTGTGACCTCTCACTTATGTACTGTGACCCAGTGTCTGCCCATGCCCATGCCAATCCACCCACCATTCCTTCCTCTCTGTGCCCTCACCGCACCCCAGGTGGGCGACCAGATCCTGGAGGTGAACGGGTGCAGCTTCCTGGGTATCCCCCACGACGAGGCGGTGCGCGTGCTCAAGTCATCGCGCCACCTGATAATGACTGTGAAGGACGTGGGGCGCTTGCCACATGCCAGGACAGTAGTGGGGGAGACCAAGTGGATTGCCAGCTCCCAAATCGCTGAGAGCTCTGCCAGCGGCAGTGTGGCTGGGTAAGAGAGAGAGAGCGGGAGGGAGAGGGAAGGGGTGGGAGAGGGTGAGGGAGAGTGAGGTTTGGGGTGAGGGAGGTGACGAGGGAGGGGGTGGGTTGAGGATGAGGGAGGGGTGAGAGATGGTGAGGGAGGGGAGGGAGATGGTGATGCTGTTTAAAAGTAAACCTCGCTAATTGAATTTGCGCCTGATTTAATGTGTCATTTCAAGAGGGCATCTTTGATTTTACCACACCTCTCCCTTTACTGACCCCAACGACATGCTTTGAATCAGTAATTATGTTGTTGGCTGCTTAGATTGCTACGAGAAGCTAGAATTACTCTCAGAAAGACAGAGATATTGGCCTTCTCCCCATTGTGAGGATAGATACTTCTTCATCTGTTCTGTCTGCTCTGTAGATGTCATCTGTATGCATGTATGCAGTTGAATAGATGAATGACCCACATACAAGGCTTCCATACATTTCCATTTCAAATGCTTTTCCAGGCGTGCCAGTTTATTTAGTGTCACTCCGGGTCAATGACATACGTGAGTGTGGTGTTCTGCTCCAGCTCAGTGTCATTAGCTGTAATGCAGTACGTCTGATTAAGAGAGCTTTGGAGAGCTGGTCACACACCACAGAGAGAAAAAAATAACTGCAAGGTAGCTGTTTTTATACCAGGACAGTACATCACTCTAATATCTGGCGGTCTGCCTGCTTGTGTGTGTGTGTCCACATATTGCCAGAGCGGAGAGGTAATGACAACATGCTACCAGTGATACGTGTGTGTCTGGAGGGAGCTGTCATGAGGACAGTGTAATAATGTGTTCTGTTTATCTGTTTATCCTGCAGCTTGTCCATGGACCAAGGAGCATCAGGAAGGGTAAGGCCAACCTCCACACAGAGATCTGTCTATGACATCATCAGTCTTATACGTGTGGCCCTGGCCTGCCAGTGGACATGTTTAACTATTCTTATGGTGACCAGAAGTACCCACAAGAATAGTAAATGAAAAAATTTTTGACCAACTGGGGACATTTTGTTAGTCCCCACAAGGTAAAATGCTATTTCGAGGTGGTTTAGGGTTAAAGTTAGAATTAGAATGACGTTAAGTGTCATGGTTAAGAGCTAGGGTTAGTTTTAGGGTTCAGGTTATTTAACTAGTTAAGAACAAATTGTTATTTACAATGATGGCCTACCCCTGCCAAACCCTCCCCTAACCCGGACGACGCTGGGCCAATTGTGTGCCACCCTATGAGACTCCCGATCACGGCCGGTTGGGATACAGCCTGAGATCGAACCTGTGTCTGTAGGGACGCCTCTAGCACTGTGATGCAATGCCTTAGACCGTTGCGCTACTTGGGATCCCTAACAGGTTAGCGTATGGGTTAAGGTTAGTGTAAGAGTATGGGTTAGGGTTAGGTTTAGGCTTAGGGAAAATAGGATTTTAAATGGGACTGAATTGTGTGTCCCCACAAGGTTAGCTGTAAAAGACTGTGTGTGTATATCTCTATTTGCATTTGTATGTGCTGTGATCATATCTGCTCTCTGCAACTCGTCATCTGTATCCACATCTGTGACAGCGCTGCATCATGCCAGCATGTAGAGAAGCAGAGGGACGCTGGCATTTCGTCCATGTCATGCGGTCGCCACCGGTGTTATTGGGTGTGAGGGCATCAGCAGGGCGAGAGGCCAGGCTTAGGTCAGGCTGGGAGAACCCCCAGAACAAAATACTGTCCCACAGGACTCATGCTGTTTGGTTTGCTGTTATTGACAATTACAGAGAACTTGGCCTGAGGAGATGGAGCTGAACTTTACATAGCTCTGGTGCAAGGCCTTAACTGCATCTTGTGGATACTTGTCAACGTCAGTAAACCACACACAATGCCCTGGACCTGAGTTAAACTTTACAGGAACATGCAGAGATTGTACTTTTACTTAATATAAACTCATATTTAAGCAATAAGGCCTGGGGGGGTGCGGTACATTGGTCAATATACGATGGCTAACGACTGTTCTTAGACACAACGCAAAGCGGAGTACAGCCTAGATACAGTACATCCATTAGCCGTGATATATTAGCCTTAGATCACAAACCCCTGAGGTGCCTTATTTCCATTATAAACTGGTGTTTAACACTAATAGAACAGTAAACAAGCATTTTTGCATCATACCTGTGTTAAATGTAAGCAATAAGGCCAGGGGGGTGTGGTATATGGCCAACATACCACGGCTAAGGGCTGTTCTTAAGCACGATGCAACGCGGAGTTCCTGGATACAGGCCTTAGCCGTGGTATTTTGGCCATATACCAGAAACCCCTGAGGTGCCTTATTGCTATGATAAACTGGTTACCAGCATAATTAGAGCAGTATAAATAGATGTTTTGTCATACTCGCGGTATACGGTCTGATATACCACGGCTGTCAGCCAATCAGCATTCAGGGCTCGAACCAACAAGTTTATAATGTCTGATATACCACACCTTTCAGCCAATCAGTATCCAGGACCCAAACTACCCATTTTATAATATATTATACCCTATTTTGTGGTCATCATGAAGAAAAATTAGGGTATTTTACTTCACCCACTTGAGAAAAAAATAAGAAACCCGCACAAGATAGCGTAGCCAACGCGGACGTGTTTGTTGTTATCCCGTGTAAATGTTCTTTTTTTTGTTATTTTTTGTTGTTGTATATATTTAAATGTATTTAAATATATTTTCCCATTTTTAAATTAAATATACCTTCCGTCAACGCGCCTCACCCAATGTGATAAGGATCTGCTATTTTTAGACCTTATAGCTAGAACCCCTATCAGAAGCTAGCTATCAGCAGCTAACCAGCTAATTAGCTACTAGCTATTTAGTCATGGTTAGCCACTGCTAGTGGCCATTACCTTTAGCTCAGACACCAGCCTCTTTTAGCCTGGATAATACCTGCCAGTCTGCACAGCGCGATATCAACCCTGAGCATATCGGACTGCTTTTCTCCACTACATCACCGGATTCCTGCCGTAAGCTCTGGACCATTACTCCGGATCATCGCAGCGAGCTAGCTGCTACCGAGTGGCCCAGCCTCGAAGCTAGCCTTGAGCCAGGCCCATCTCCCGGCTTGCTCAGTGGACCCTATGATCACTTAGCAACACAGCTGATGCCTCCCGGACTCTTCCCTAACACGACTAGAAGCCACTACATCACCGGATTCCTGCCATAAGCTCTGGACCTTTGCACCCGACGCACTGGAGTGGCTATAGTGACTAACGCCCTTGTCCCGAAGCTAGCACCAGTTAGCCTCAAGCCAGGCGCATATCCCTGCTAGCAAACCAACTTACGCCAGCAACAACACCGCTTTTGCCTGGACCCTTTGTCGACACGGAGCCCCGCCGATCCATCACGACTGGTCTGCCGATGGTGACGCCCTTATCCCAAAGCTAGCACCAGTTAGCCTCAAGCCAGGCGCATCTCCCAGCGAGCGTAGTAACGACTATCTAACGGCTTCCCTGTTTCACCTATTGCTGTTCACTCGGCCCTATGATCACTTTGCTACATAGCTGATGCCTGCTGCACTGTTCATTAATCACACTACTCCATTTTGTTTATTTTGTTTATCTGTCAGCCCCAGCCTTGAACTCAGGCCCTGTGTGTAGTTAACTGACCCTCTCTGCCCATTCATCGCCTTTTTACCTGTTGTTGTTTTCTTAGCTGTTTAGCTGTTGTTGTCGACCCATTGTTGTCTTAGCTAGCTCTCCCAATCAACACCTATGATTGCTTTCTGCCTCGCTTAATGTCTCTCTCTAATGTCGAAATGCCTTGTATACTGTTGTTTAGGGTAGTTATCATTGTTTTATTTGACTGTGGAGCCCCTAGTCCCAACAAAACATGCCTTAGATAGTTATTTTCTCCCACCTCCCACACATGCGGTGTCCTCGCCTAGCATAACTAGTGCCTCCAGAGATGCAACCTCTCTCGTCACTCAATGCCTAAGGTTTACCTCCACTGTACCTGCACCCTACCATACCCATTGTCTGTACATTATGACCGAAATCTATCCTACCACGCACAGAAATCTGCTCCTTTTATTCTCTGTTCCCAACGCACGAGATGACCAGTTCTGATAGTCTTTAGCCGTACCCTCATCCTATTCCTCCTCTGTGCATCGGGTGATGTAGAGGTTAACCCTGGCCCTGTGTGTCCCCAGGCGCTCTCATTTGTTGACTTCTGCAACTGTAAAAGCCTTGGTTTCATGCATGTTAACATCAGAAGCCTCCTCCCTAAGTTTGTTTTACTCACTGCTTTAGCACACTCCACCAACCCTGATGTCCTTACCGTGTCTGAATCCTGTTTTAGGAAGGCCACCAAAAAATCTGAAATTTCCATCCCCAACTACAACATTTTTCGTCAAGATAGAACTGCCAAAGGGGGAGGAGTTGCAATCTACTGCAGAGATAGCCTGCAAAGTTCTGTCATACTTCCTAGGTCTATCCCCACACAGTTCGAGCTTCTAATTTTAAAAATGAATCTCTCCAGAAATAAGTCTCTCTCTGTTGCCACCTCTTACAGACCCCCCTCAGCCCCCAGCTGTGCCCTGGACACCATATGTGAATTGATTGCCCCCCATCTATCTTCAGAGTTTGTTCTGTTAGGTGACCTAAACTGGGATATGCTTAACACCCTGGCCGTCCTACAATCTAAACTAGATGCCCTCAATCTCACACAAATTATCAAGGAACCCACCAGGTACAACCCTAAATCCGTAAACATGGGCACCCTCATAGATATTATCCTGACCAACTTGCCCTCCAAATACACCTCTGCTCTTTTCAATCAGGATCTCAGCAATCACTGCCTCATTGCCTGCATCCGTTATGGGTCTGCGGTCAAATGACCACCCCTCATCACTGTCAAACACTCCCTAATACACTTTTACATTTACATTTAAGTCATTTAGCAGACGCTCTTATCCAGAGCGACTTACAAATTTCTTCTGCAAGCAGGCCTTTCTAATTGACCTGGCCCGGGTATCCTGGAAGGATATTGACCTCATCCCGTCAGTAGAGGATGCCTGGTTGTTCTTTAAAAGTAATTTCCTCACCATATTAAATAAGCATGCCCTTTTCAAAAAGAACTAAGAACAGATATAGCCCTTGGTTCACTCCAGACCTGACTGCCCTCGACCAGCACAAAAACATCCTGTGGCGTACTGCACTGGCATCGAATAGTCCCTGTGATATGCGACTTTTCAGGGAAGTCAGGAACCAATACACACTGCTAGTTTGTAAAGAAAAGGCTAGCTTTTTCAAACAGACATTTGCATCTGGTTGCTCTAACTCCAAAAAGTTCTGGGACACTGTAAAGCCCATGAAGAATAAAAGCAGCACCTCCCAGCTGCCCACTGCACTGAGGCTAGGAAACACTGTCACCACCGATAAATCCACGATAAACGAGAATTTCAAGAAGCATTTCTCAACGGCTGGCCATGCTTTCCTCCTGGCTACCCCAACCCTGACCAACAGCTCTGCACCCCCCGCAGCTACTTGCCAAAGCCTCCCCAGCTTCTCCTTCACCCAAATCCAGATAGCTGATGTTCTGAAAGAGCTGCAAAACCTGGACCCGTACAAATTAGCTGGGCTAGATAATCTGGACCCTCTCTTTCTAAAACTATCCGTTGTTGCAACCCCTATTACTCATCTGTTCAACCTCTCTTTCGTATGGTCCGAGATTCCTAAAGATTGGAAAGCTGCCGCGGTCATCCCCCTCTTCAAAGGGGGTGACACTCTAGACCCAAACTGTTACAGACCTATATCCATCCTGCTCTGCCTTTCTAAAGTCTTTGAATGCCAAGATAACAAAGATCACTGACCATTTCGAATCCCACCGTTCCTTCTCCGCTGTGCAATCTGGCTTCCGAGCTGGTAACGGGTGCACCTCAGCCATGCCCAAGGTCTCAACGGTATCATAACCATCATCAATAAAAGACAGCACTGTGCAGCCGTCTTCATCGATCTGGCCAAGGCTTCTGACTCTGTTTATCACCGTATTCTTATCGGCAGACTCAACAGCTTTGATTTCTCAAATGACTGAAATAACTGCCTTGCCTGAGGTCTGCCTTGTCCAGACCTCTGGCAGTCTCTATGGGGGTACCACAGGGTTCAATTCTCGGGCAGACTATTTTCTTCGTATATCTCAATGATGTCGCTCTTGCTGCGGGTGATTCCTTGATCCACCTCTATGCAGATAATACCATTCTGTATACATCTGGCCCTTCTTTTGACACTGTGTTAACAAACCCCCAAACGAGCTTCAATGCCATACAACACTCCTTCCATGACCTCCAACTGCTCTTAAATGCTTGTAAATATAAATGCATGCTCTTCACCCGATCGTTGCCCGCACCCGCCCACCCAACTAGCATCACTACTCTGGACGGTTCTGATTACAATTCCAAATACCTAGGTGTCTGGCTCGACTGTAAACTGTCCTGGCAGACTCATATTAAGCATCTCCAATCCAAAATTAAATATAGAATCGGCTTCCTATTGCGCAACAAAACCTCCTTCACTCACGCTGCCAAACATACCCTCGTAAAACTGACTATCTTACTGATCCTCGACTTTGGCGATGTCATTTACAAAATAGGCTCCAACACTCTACTCAGCAAACTGGAGCAGTTTTACTTATTTTATTTTACCTTTATTTAACTAGGCAAGTCAGTTAAAGAACAAATTCTTATTTTCAATGACGGCCGAGGAACAGTGGGTTAACTGCCTTTTCAGAGGCAGAACAACAGATTTGTACCTTGTCAGCTCAGGGATTTGAACTTGCAAGCTTCCAGTGACTAGTCTAACGCTCTAACCACTAGGCTACCCTGCCACCCTAGTGCCATCCGTTTTGATCACAGTGCCATCCGTTTTGTCACCAAAGCCCCATGTACCACCCACCACTGCGACCTGTATGCTCTCGTCGGCTGGCCCTTGCCACATATTCGTCGCCAAACCCACTGGCTCCAGGTCATCTATAAGTCTTTGCTCGGTAAAGCTCCGCCTTATCTCAGCTCATTGGTCAGCATAGCAACACCCACCGTAGCACACGCTCCAGCAGGTATATCTCACTGGTCATCCCCAGAGCCAACACCTCCTTTCCTTCCAGTTCTCTGCTGCCAATGACTGGAACGGATTGCAAAAATCACTGAAGTTGGAGACTTATATCTTCCTCACTCACTTTAATCATCAGCTATCAGAGCAGCTTACTGATCACTGCAGCTGTACACTGTCCATCTGTAAATAGCCCATCTGTAAATAGCCCATCCAACTACCTACCTCATCCCCATATTGTTTTTGTTTACTTTTTTTTTTGCTCTTTTGCACACCAGTATTTCTACTTGCACATCATCATCTGCACGTCTATCACCCCAGTGTTATTCTGCTAAATTGTAATTACTTTGCTACTATTTATTGCCTTACCCCATATGCACACACTGTATATAGATTTTCCTATTGTGTTATTGACTCTATGCTTGTTAATCCCACATGTAACTCCGTGTTGTTGTTTTTTGTCGCACTGCTTTGCTTTATCTTGGCCAGGTCGCAGTTTTATATGAGAACTTGTTCTCAACTGGCCTACCTGGTTAAATAAAGGTGAAATACATTTTTTAAAAGTAGTATAGTAGTATAGTATAACTGTTCTTTGATAAGCTTTATGTATCGGTCAGAGCTCTTGTGAGTTTTTTAAATTAGCACCCTCATGTAGACCTTGCCCACATTGCTTTATCTGAAGATGATGTCCCAGTATGCTTGTACTGTAGAGAGAGTCTTTAGTTACAAGGTCTTCTCTCACTGATGCTCATTTTGTCTTTGGTTTTGACTTTGGCCCTGTCTTCAGTGCAGCGGAAGGTTTTTTTTAGAAGGAAAGGAGACAGGTGGAGAGTAGGGAGAGACAAAATCTGCCAAAAAGAAGGACAGCAAGGAAAGAAGAGGGGAGGAAGAGACAGGTAGAGATCACCATCGTTTACACATCTCTTGAAGTGCTGCTCCTCGCCATTGACATAGCTAGGTCGTGTCTTTGGGTCCACAGGGAGATGTAGAGGAGCGGGGCATTGGGTAGACTTCCAAAAAGGTGTTACTGTGTCTACACTGATAAAGCATGACACAATCCTTGTGTGTGCAAAGTCAGTCATCTCACTTTGTAGAGCTCTTGTACAGCTATCTTTGTAGAGAACTATGTGTCTTTAGCCCCAAATTGTGTGTGTGCGTGTGTATGTGTGCGTGTGTGTGTGTGTGTGTGTGTGTGTGTGTGTGTGTGTGTGTGTGTGTGTGTGTGTGTGTGTGTGTGTGTGTGTGTGTGTGTGTGTGTGTGTGTGTGCATGTCTGTGTGTGTGTGCGTGTGCGTGTACGTGTGCGTGTCTGTGTGTGTGTGGTTTAGGGCAAGGGTACAGGTTAGGGTTAGAGGTTAGTTAAAATAAGATTTTGAATGGGACTGAATTGTGTGTGTATATGTGTGTGCGCACGCAAGTGCTAGTGCCAGAGTGATCTTGTAGGACGAACACGTTCCTTCACAAGGTGACTTAGCGGATCAATGAGCTTTATGAGCTGCTGTGCAATCCCTTTATGTTAATATGCACAAAAAGACCCTTCCATTAAAGTGATACCCTGCATGAGCAGCCAGACACTGGGACAGGACCTTTATAATCGCTTAGAAGAAGGAGAAAGGAAAATAGAGGAGAGGAGAGGAGAGGAAAATAGAGGAGAGGAGAGGAGAGGAAAATAGAGGAGAGGAGAGGAAAATAGAGGAGAGGAGAGGAGAAGAGAGGAGAGGAGAGGCTACTATCTCTTGAAAAAGGCATCACTGGGTGTATTTCCTTTGATTTCCTAGATCCCTATAAACAATCCAAACAAATTACTAATCAACCTGATGATATTTTGTGAGGATTACTGAATTGGTTTATAAAACAATAAAAAAAAAATGTTTTTAAATGTATCCAAATTAAACTGACATTCACAAACAGAAACAATAAAACACAGAAACAAGACACGTATACAACAATACAGAACATACAATAACAAGCCCGAACTTGGCCACAATCATACAGTATACATTCTTTGAGATGGTCCACATACTGTATGGTTTACAAATTCTGTCAAATAACTATTACATGCTTTCTGACAGGAGTGTAGTAAGTCCTATGAATTATCTTAAATTGCAGTCGTTTAGGTTGTAGGAGTAGGTGTAAGCATTTTTCACATATCTGTGACCAATGGTTCTCCTTTAGAGAAGAATTCCTTCCTTTAGATCTGTCTCCTATCTTTTCCTCATAGGTTCTGAACTATCAGGTACTTTCAATCAGCCCTTGATATAACTTGGCAATTAACTTCTTTGGCGTAGCAGCGTCTTTCAGTATTTGTTCTATGCTAGACGCCTTTGATTCATCTAGTTTCTGTTGAAGCGATTGAATATGATTGAATTTCTGAGTTGTAAGAACTTAAAGAGATCGGCCTTGGATAATCCAAATCTTTCATGTAAATGATCGAATGACAGAAGAGAGCCATCATAGTACACATGCTCAAAATTCATGCTGCCACTTTGGAACCAGGACTTGGAGGTAAGATGGGGTTATTCCAAATAGGGGTGCGATAATGGTTCTTTCCACCACATGAATTGATGTACATTTTCCCAAATATGTATGTAATTGAGAATCAATGGATTGTCTGTTCTATAACTCAACACCTTGGACCCGACGTAGTGAATATATTTGAGATCATAAGATATCGTAAGATGTTACATTTCTGGCTTTGATACTCCTTGATGCACAAGGATAGTCTGCTGTCCATTGTTAAAGTGAATGCAGTTTTGCAGCCCAGTAATACATCTTCATATGAGGCAGTCTAACACCTCCAGCTTGATAGGGGAAGTGTAAAACAGTCAATTAGATTATTGAGGTATTTCCATTCCAAATAAAGTTGGAGAGCAGGCCATTTATTTTATTACAAAGTTAGATGGAATTTAAACTGGCCTGGAATAAATACACTACATGACCAAAAGTATGTGGACACCGGCTAGTCGACATCTTATTCCAAAATCATGGGCATTAATATGGAGTTGGTCCCCTCCTTTGCTGCTGTAACAGCCTCTACTCTTCTGGGAAGGCTTTTCACTACTGTAGGTGTTGGAACATGCAGGGACTTGCTTCCATTCAGCCACAAGAGCATTAGTGAGGTTGAGTACTGATGTTGGGCGATTAGACCTGGCTTACAGTCTGCGTTTCAATTAATCTCAAAGGTGTTCGATGGGGTTGAGGTCAGGGCTCTGTGCAGACCAGTCAAGTTCATCCACAACGATCTTGACAAACCATTTCTTTATGGACTTCGCTTTGTGCATGGGGGCATTGTCATGCTGAAACAGGAAAGCCTTCCCCAAACTGTTGCCACAAAGTTGGAAGCACAGAATCGTCTAGAATGTCATTGTATGCTGTAGCATTAAGATTTCCCTTCACTAGAAATAAGGGGCCTAGCCTGAACAGTGAAAAAAAGCCCCAGACAAATATTCCTCCTTCACCAAACTTTATAGTTGGCACTATGTATTGGGGCAGGTAGCGTTTTCCGGGCATCCGCCAAACCCAGATTCGGACTGCCAGCTTCACCAGCTGTCCAGAGAATGCGTTTCCACTGCTCTAGACTCCAATGTCGCCGAGCTTTACACCACTCCAGCCGAAGCTTGGTATTATGCATGGTGATCTTAAGCTTGTGTGTGGCTTCCATGGCCAAGGCACACACCTGTCTATATAAGGTCCCACAGTTGACAGTGCATGTGTCACACCCTGACCATAGTTTGCTTTGTATGTTTGTATGTTTTGTTTGGTCAGGGTGTGATCTGAGTGGGCATTCTATGTTGTGTGTCTAGTTTGTCTGTTTCTGTGTTTGGCCTGATATGGTTCTCAATCAGAGGCAGCTGTTAGTCATTGTCTCTGATTGGGAACCATATTTAGGTAGCCTGTTAGGTGTTGGGTTTTGTGGGTGGGTGTTCATGTCTCTGTGTTTGTTTGCACAAGATAGGCTGTTTAGGTTTTTTCATGGTTATTGTTTTTGTATACTGTTCGTGTTGTCATCTTTATTAAAGATGTATACAAGTAACCACGCTGCATTTTGGTCCACCTCTCCTTCAACTCAAGAAAACCGTTACAGCATGTCAGAGCAAAAACCAAGCCATGAGGTCGAAGGAATTGTTCTTGGAGCTCTGAGACAGGATTGTGTCAAGACACAGATCTGGGGAAGGGTACCAAAACATTTCTGCAGCATTGAAGGTCCCCAAGAACACAGTGGCCTCCATTACTCTTAAATGGAAGAAGTTTGGAACCACCAAGATTGGCTGCCTGGCCAAACTGAGCAATCGGGGGAGAAGGGCACGTCTCTGAAAGTCCTTGAGTGGCCCAGCCAGAGCCCAGACCTGAACCCGATCATACATGTCTGGAGATAGCTGTGCAGTGACACTCCACATCCAACCTGACAGAGCTTGAGAGGATCTGCAGAGAAAAATGGGAGAGACTCCCCATAAGACAGGTGTGTCAAGCTTGTAGCGTCATACCCAAGAAGCCTCAAGCCTGTTATAGCTGCCAGAGGTGCTTCAACAAAGTACTAAGTAAAGGGTCTGAATACTTATGTAAATGTGATATTTCAGGTTGTTTAAAAAAAAAAAAATAGCAAAAATGTCATTATGGGTTATTGTGTGTAGATTGATTAGGGGGGAAAACAATTTAATCAATTTTAGGATAAGGCTGTAATGTAACAACATGTGGAAAAAGTCAAGGGGTCTGAATACTTTCCTGAATGCACTGTATATCACCAGTAGTACATTTACTGTAAATTCCTATAATTTCTCATCTACAATGTTTGTTACTTTGGTTCAGTAATTTATTTGAATGCATTCAATATTATTATTCCAGTCTTCCTGTTCTCATTGTTGGAGTGGGCACATTGTTAGCAGAGTGCACAACCTATGCTACAACTTGTGAGAAACACATTTTGGTTTATTTCCTTCCATTTACGAGATTTGTCAATTTAGTCATTGTCTTTTGTTTGGAGTGCTCCTGTTAATGCTGAGTCAGGACCCGCACGCATAGAAGTAGTCCTGCAGGCTACCTGGCCTGTGCAAATGTAGGCATATAAATGTGCCCACATGGAGATCTGATAGTATTTCTTATTGGCTTAACGCACCACCTGTGGAGCTTCTCAAAATAATTTTTTCTTCACCTCGAACAGCAAGGAACAAAGTCTGTTTTTACATCCATTGAGAATTACAATAGTTCCTAAATGCAGTTGAAAAATCTTTTTTTTTAAGTTAACAAAAACAGGGAACTCTCCACAGAGGGAGGGAGAGAGAGAGAGGGAATGAGAGAAAGAGAATAAACGGAGAGTTAGTAGCAATTCTGGCAAAGGAAGCGTTTCAAAAAGTCTTTAAAGTTTACCCAAGTGAGCTGCCAAGCCCCAGAGCTAGCTGTAATAGATGCAAGGCAGAATAGAGCTGCAGACTGAGAGTTGTTGGCTGAGTCAGCTGGGAAGACGCTCTTAATACACTGTGCAACAGCTTCAAAAATGTTCAATATGAACAGAGAGGAACACTCGCACAGTATCAACTGTTCTCAGCTCCCAACTCATTTCAGCTGTGAAGATACAGCCAGATGATTATATTTAACAAGACACCGCTGCTAGCCATTCTCTGTCCTTCATCTTGATTTAGTTCATCACAGCAGTCGTACTCTTTTTAATCACAGCCAAAGGCCAGAATGGGCCGATAAGCTAATTAATTATGAGTTGGTCGCATGGCAGAATGAAATAGTTTGTGACGTGACCCCACTTGCACCATGACATTGAGTAAAAATGTATATGTTCAGCACTGTCTCAGCACAACAAACGTCTCATAGCAAAGGATCTAACATATGACTACTTTCATTTTTTAATGGTGAATGGAAGAGAGAGCCCAATCAGTGGCTATGCATAGACTCTAATTGATTTTGACAGGGCTATTATTGGCTAATAGCTTTCCCCCCAAAGAAACCTTGTCTAAAGAATAACAAATAAATCTGGTTTCACAATGAGATTATAGAGGTGGATACACATTTAAACGCTATTCTCTCCGTTTCCATCGATCAGAGAACCTCACACAATCAGTGGAGAGGGGGCTCAATGAATTGTTCCATTTTTGTGGAATAGTGGGACACACACAAACACACACCCACTCCCAGACCCCCCACCCCCCACCCCCACCATCCCCCAGGATTCAATAGCTGTCACAAGTCCCTGTGTGTTTAGTACCAGGATGTAAACATTGTGTGGCTCCAGGGGCTCCAGCCTCTGATGGCCCTTTTCCTCACTGCTCCTCCACAGACAGTCACACAGATACGTTGCCTCTCTATATAGCTAGGTAAGAGCTCATCCCTCCCCTGAAGTTGAATCTACGGCTTAATTGCTGTATGCTGGAGGTCGATTTACTTCTGTGGCAACCCAGACTCAGGGGTAGATGTAACATAGTAAAAGTACATCCTGGCCACATCATACATTTGCTACTGTATGTTAAGAATTCAATTTGCTGTGGCTAACATTATCTAGGTGGCTAATGTTAGCTAGGTTAGGGTTATAGGTTAAGGTTAGGGTAAAGGTTAAAGGGTTAGGGTTAATGGAAGGGTGTTTGGCCTGTAACCAAAAGGTCACTGGTTTGAATACCCAAGCCAACAAGGTGAAAACCCTGCTGATGTGCCCTTGAGCAAGGCACTTAACCCTCATTTGCTCCAGGAGCGCTCTACTACTATGGCTACCCTTTCACCTCACCTATCCAGTGTATATGACAATATAATTTGTATTTTTTGTTGCAAAGTAACTAATTAGCTAAAATGCTAAAGTTGTCCATGATGAAATTCAAATGAGCAACCTTTGGGTTGCTAGATGTTTGCGTTATATGCCTACCCATCCACCCCGACGAACCACCCTACATTTTTGTAATAAGTAACCTTCTGTCTTATGCAACCATACCAAACGTAACATATCATACTAATTTGAGCATCCCACATTTACTATGTTACGTCCTGTCTATGAGACCAGGCTGTCTGTGGTGGTCAGTGATGTGTGTAGGTGGATGAAGAGTGAGATGGGATGTGTTCCAAATAACACCTTATTCACTAAATAGTGCACTACTTTTGACCAGAGCCCTATGACCCTGATCAAAAGTAGTGTTCTACATAAGGAATAGGGTGCCATTTGGGATGCAGAAGAGTTTGCTTTTGCATGGTTCAGCAGAGGGTCCGAGACTCTCCAGTCCAGTACATTAGCTTGATGGTTATTGTTATGAAACTATTGTTAATTAATTTCTTCATCTGATTAAGGAGCATTGCGGTCCGGTAATGTGATTCAATCAGCAGGCAGCATGCTGTGGGAAAGATGGATGTCATTCAATCCACTAATGGCCTCCTAACAGCTCAAATGCCTAGTGTTATGAATGTGATAACTGCCTAGCTCTAGCTGTAGACTGTCAGCCGCAATAAAAAAAAAATATCATTTTCAGAGGCTTTTACTGTACATCAACTGTTTTGGCTTCTCGTCGACATTTGGTGAAATTGGAAGAGGTGGAAACATATAGTGTGGTTTAACGAGGCGAGACTAAGGAATATGTTTCCCTGGGCCTGATGCCATTCCACTACATACGTGTCTGCTGGGTCCCACTCTCTGTAGGGATGGGTTTAATACCTGGATATAGGTCTTCCAAAGTCACTCACAACCAATCTTGCTCACCTCATCTTTCTTACTCTGGTGAAATCACTCCACTACTCTTCCTCCTCATCCTCTACCTCTGTCTTTCTCAGTACCTGAGCTGCGACCTTGTCTTGTTTTCTTTCCCCTGTGGAAGATAATGTTATCCTTTTCTCCAAAAACAGATAGAAAGATAGAGGAGGAAACAGAGATATTTGTAATTCTCACTAGGGACTGGTGGCAAGGTGGTGGCTGTGTGTGCCCTCACACACTTCGTACTGTGACAGACTGGCTAGTGGCTAGGCTCGGACAGGCAGAAAAATACACCAAACACACTGGTTTCCTAATGATGCATCCTTCACACTGGTTTCCTAATGATGCATCCTTCACACTGGTTTCCTAATGATGCATCCTTCACACAGGTTTCCTAATGATGCATCCTTCACATTGGTTTCCTAATGATGCATCCTTCACACTGGTTTCCTAATGATGCATCCTTCACACTGGTTTCTTAATGATGCATCCTACACGGGTTTCTTAATGATGCATCCTACACGGGTTTCTTAATGATGCATTCTTCACACGGGTTTCTTAATGATGCATCCTTCACACTGTTTTCCTAATGATGAATAATTCCCGTGTTCTAATGTTACACTTTTAGAAAAAAAGTGCTATCTAGAACCTTAAAGGGTTCTTCGGCTGTCCCCATAGGAGAACCCTTTAAAGAACCCTTTTTGGTTTCAGGTAGAACCCTACTGGGTTCCATGTGGAACCCTTTCCCCAGAGGATCCAAAAAGGGTTCTACCTGGAACCAAAATTGATTCTACTATGGGGACAGCCGAAGAACCCATTTGGAACCCTTTTTTCTAAGTCCATTTCTTAGTTGTCACTGATCTGCCAGGTGAAAGGTCAAATTAATTTGGTGGACACAGGACTCCACTACCGGTATATTGCTTTCCCCCATCCAGTACTTTTCGTAGAAGTGTCATGAAGGTTCAGTATGTAGGACCTTTGATCCTACTATCAAAGTGGATTGATCTACACTGATCTTTAACATTGATTTACAACAGAGTGCCAGACAGTGCAGTGTGGTGTGAATTTGACCCGTAAGCAGTGAGGAGATGAGAGCATATCTCTCTTGACTTGTGTGGTGTCCATCTCTTTGTCTTGTTTTGTTTTGATCCTATCCCTTTCTCTGTGTATTGATTGGAATGTGGTCAGTGGTGCTTGTAGTTGGTGCCTTTGATAAAGTGTACAGTCATCTTATCTGGCAGAGTGCACACTTAGAATTGCCAAAGACCCAGGCTGTGTCCCATTTAAGATGCAGGCACAGACAGAATCCAGCAACACACTGGCCATTGTAATAGTGGATAGGACTATAAATGGGTCTTAGTTTAAATAAGACTCTTTTGATGTGCCCATGCGTCTATCTTATTAACATCATAAAAAAATCCTCATAAAAAATGGCAGTTTAAGTTAGAGATATCTTTTTGCATGGGCTGCGTCTCCACCCACCACATCTGCCTGCATCGGCCTTCTGCACCTGCGATGTAAAGTAACAGAGCAACAGCGGAGTTTGTCAGACCAGCAGACATCCCGAAAATTGGTCTTCTCATGAAAATGTTTGGCCTACTAACTAATATAACCATGCTATGAAAAGATGAGACTCTCACAAACATGCTACGACCCCCACAAGTGTCATTGGACTCATCTAAAGGTAACCTGGTATGGGTTAAAAAAATTAATGGAGGTAAGACGGTAGTTTTGTGCCAACAAATAAAAAGGGGTTAAATACGTGTGCCAAAAATAGGACAGCGACAGACACTTCCAAGCCTTATTCCTTCCTTATAATACATTTTTGAGGGGGATACCTACAGGGGTCCGAAAATTCAAAATCAAATAGCTAAATGATCTAGACTTTTAGAGATTTTAACATGAGCTACAGGCTAGACCCCAGGTCTCAGAAGCTAATCTCTAGAGAGCATACTTTAGTGCTCTAATTAATTTATCTGAATTAAGTAATTAATTATTGTTGGCACCAGCAGTGTCCTAACACCTATCACATGGATTGGCAATGGGGATTGGTTTTTCTTACACCTTGTAGTTTTGAACTATACTCTCAGAGAGCGTCTCAATTGACACCCTATTCCCTATATAGTGCACTACTTTTGACCAAGGCTCTATAGGGAATAGGGTGCTATTTGGGATACATAAATGTGCCCATGTCCGTAGGATTCTTCATCTAAATGCATGTTGTAGGTACTGTAATAGAGTTGATTAGTGTGCAGATTCACCTTGGGGTAGGGACTTATGTTTGGCGCAGGCTGCAACACCTCGTTCCCCAGACCTGATGGCTAACACAGACTAATGAGAGTGTTTAAGAGTTTAGGATGAGGAGGCTGAGGTGAGGAGGTTGTGGTGCTCCTCTCGCTCTCCTTCCCTCCTCTCTCTTTCTTTCCTTCCGTACCGCCTCTCTCTGTCGCTTTCTCTACCTCTAGCTCTTTCTCTCTATCTCGCTCTCTTTTTCTCCTTCTCTCTTAAACAGCCTCGTGGCTGGTGACTTTGAAGTGTCTTTAAATATGGAGCTAATTCAAGGAATGCTGCTAGCGAGGAGATAAAGAAAAAGGAGCACAGAGCGGGAGAAAGAGAGGGCAAGGAAGAGTGAGGAGAGAGCGTGTGTGTGTGTGTGTGTGTGTGTGTGTGTGTGTGTGTGTGTGTGTGTGTGTGTGTGTGTGTGTGTGTGTGTGTGTGTGTGTGTGTGTGTGAACGCACGCAGAGTACAATTCTCATCTGTTTCTCAAGTGCCGTGATGCCATCACTCTGTAAATGGTTTGGATTGGCTGAGCTGGCACAGAAAAGGGCTGTCACACAGTGGGCCGTGGTTCTGTGTTTGTGATAAGAGCCTTAGGGCCCTCCATGCCAGCTGTGGGATGGATGGATGAATGATGAGGAATGGCTAATGCATGGGCATGTACATATGATTTCTCTCTCTCTCTTCTTTTTCTGTCCCTTTGTTTCTCATTTATAATTTCCTTCCTGACACACTCCTCCCCCTCACCTCTGTGTCACCAACTTCTCACCACCTTCTGACCCTCCTCCACACACACACACACACACACACACACACACACACATTTTCCTCTTGCTTTTTCAACCCTCCTCCTTAACCCCTTTCCCTTGTCCCTTCTTTCTCTCCCCCTCCAGATGGTGTTCTATAAGGGTATGGCTGGCTCCCAGGTGACCCTGTCCAGCCCGGTGAACCAGAGCAGAGCCATGCTGGAGGAACAGGCCCGCCACCTGCTGACAGAGACAGAGAGGCAGACCATGGGCTACTACGTGGAGGAATATCGAGACGGACACATAGGGGCGGAGCAGCTGGTCTTGGCCCTATTTGAACTGCTCAACACACATGCCAAGGTGAGGAGTAAAAGTGTGTGTGTGTGTGTGTGTGTGTGTGTGTGTGTGTGTGTGTGTGTGTGTGTGTGTGTGTGTGTGTGTGTGTGTGTGTGTGTGTGTGTGTGTGTGTGTGTGTGTGTGTGTGTGTGTGTGTTAGTTGGTGTGAGGTGCATTATGTATTGGGTTTTTGTGTTCTCTCACTTCGTAGTGCTTATGGTGATTATTTGCCTTTTCTCTGTACATCCATCACTTGGATGACAAGTTTTGTGAGACTTTCGATGATTTATGTTAAGGCTTTTGTGGATGTTCAGACGATGTTCTGTTTTTACCCATTATCTTATAAAGCTGCTTGTCTTTCTGTCTATGCCATAGCCCTACACCTCATATAAAGCAATGATTTATCAAAAGTATTGAATTCACAATTTACAAAGTGCTTTACAATGTTCTTCAGCATTCTGCATTCCCCATAGTCTCCTAATGCATGTTTTAGACTGATGCCTGTTATAGCTCCATATAACTCTTGAACCCTGTGTCACTCCCCTTCCCCACCCTTCCTCTCAGTTCGCCCTGCTATCAGAGGTACGTGGCCTGGTAACTCCCCAGGATCTGGAGCGTTTCGATGGGATGGTGCTGCGCCACAAGATCCAGGCTTTGGAGGCTCGGCAGGGGAGTGCCTGTGCGGCCGCTCTCCACTCTGACTCCATCTCTATGGTCTCCTACCCAGATACCCTGGCCTCCTCGTCAACAAGCTACATGACCTCCACCACCCTCAGTTCTGCACGGGTAGGGCGACTGGGTTGGAGTGGACCCACTCTCTATTTGTCTGTCTCTCTCGCTCTCTATCTCTATGTCTGTCTTGTCTGCCTACCTGTCTGTATGACTTTCTGTGAATGTCTGAGTCATTCATCTTTCCCAGTTGTCACTGATGCCTCGAAGCAGACCTCTTGGAAGTTGTCCCTGTTTGATGAGTTGTAGAGGATAGAGCCGTTAAGGACGACGTTCCTCAGAATGACCAGCCCTGCATGGGGCAAGGACAGGGGATTGGGAGGACAGAGGGGCGACATACCAAATACCACTCTATTCCCTATATAGCGCACTACTTTTGACAAGAGCCATAAGGATCCTGGTCAAAAGTAGTGCACTAAATAGGGAATAGAGTGCCATTTGGGGCGTAGACAGGGATAAGAGCATTGTGTCCCTGCTGAGTTGGAAAGGGTGTAAATCCTCCACTACAGATGAAAGAGACTTATTTATCTAGGAACTTCTTCCGTTTAACCCAGACTCCCCCTCCCTTTTCAACCCCACAGGAAAGACTGCTGTGGTTGACAGATATGATGGAGGTAGAAGTTGTTGCCAATACTCTTCTTTTGCATCCGTTTGCAGTGATGTTCTGCTTTTATGTTTGAAGTCAATACTGTTTGGAGTGCTTTAGTCCGCATTCACTTATCAGGTTGCATAAAGCCAATGCAAGTAATTTCCTCTGCTGGTTTGTGTCTTGTAGTTATATCCAAGTGTGACTGTCTTTTTGAAAGTGTGTGTGTGTGTGTGTGTGTGTGTGTGTGTGTGTGTGTGTGTGTGTGTGTGTGTGTGTGTGTGTGTGTGTGTGTGTGTGTGTGTGTGTGTGTGTGTGTGTGTGTGTGTGTGTGTGTGTGTGTGTGTGTGTGTGTGTGTGTGTGTGTGTGTGTGCATGCATGCATGTGTGTGTGTTTCCCTATTCACAGTGCATACACACATTGTCATGCAGTGTGCTTGTGCTAGTGGCCTGGTGACTCTCCTATTCCCGACCTTCATTTGTTAGTCACATTGTCTATAATTAGATACATGAAGCTTCTAGGCTGTATGTTGCCCTGGAAGACTAAATAAACCCTTGTTCACCAGAATAATGTCATAAATGGCTAGAATGAAATAAATGCTTCAATATAGTTGACATCTGTAAAGTTGTCTCTGTTTCTGCTTCCTTCCTGGAGTAAAGACCTTTTAGGGACCAAACATGTTTGACCGGTTGTCAGGAAATAGAAGGCTGTGAAAATGATCCAATATGTTTCTGATATGATTTCAGTTCAGCTTGGATGCATATTTTATATGGTTGAAATACTATCAGCTTTTATGATGCTGATAAAGATAGAACGTCTACAGACTGGTCCCTAACTGCACATTCGTATTTGCTCAAGATGCTGAAAGAAATTAATCCTATTTCTCCACTCCTGTTTCAGAATCAAAATGTACTTTTGCATCCACCGGACGGAGGCTCAGTTCAAGAACAAGCAAACCTATTAACCCCTGGCATGTCATGCAAAATTCAAAGCTGGGCTGTACAACATGAAAAAATGCAGGGAGCTTGGGTCTAGAAAAGACTGGATGGATTGAACTAGCAAAAGACTGGATGGATTAAACTAGCAAAAGACTGGATGGATTAAACTAGCAAAAGACTGGATGGATTAAACTAACAAAAGACTGGATGGATTAAACTAACAAAAGACTGGATTGATTAAACTAGCTAGCAAAAGACTGGGTGGATTAAACTAGCAAAAGACTGGATGGATTAAACTAACAAAAGACTGGATGGATTAAACTAGCAAAAGACTGGATGGATTAAACTAGCAAAAGACTGGATGGATTAAACTAAAAAAAGACTGGATGGATTAAACTAACAAAAGACTGGATGGATTAAACTAGCAAAAGACTGGATCGATTAAACTAGCTAGCAAAAGAGTGGGTGGATTAAACTAGCTAGCAAAAGAGTGGGTGGATTAAACTAGCAAAAGAGCGGGGGGATTAAACGAGCAAAAGAGTGGGTGGATTAAACTAGCTAGCAAAAGAGTGGGTGGATTAAACTAGCTAGCAAAAGAGTGGGTGGATTAAACTAGCAAAAGAGCGGGTGGATTAAACTAGCAAAAGAGTGGGTGGATTAAACTAGCTAGCAAAAGAGTGGGTGGATTAAACTAGCTAGCAAAAGAGTGGGTGGATTAAACTAGCTAGCAAAAGAGTGGGTGGATTAAACTAGCAAAATGAGTGGGTGGATTAAACTAGCAAAATGAGTGTGTGGATTAAACTAGTTAGCAAAAGAGTGGGTGGATTAAACTAGTTAGCAAAAGAGTGGGTGGATTAAACTAGTTAGCAAAAGAGTGGGTGGATTAAACTAGTTAGCAAAAGAGTGGGTGGATTAAACTAGTTAGCAAAAGAGTGGGTGGATTAAACTAGTTAGCAAAAGACTGGATGGATTAAACTAGCAAAAAGACTGGATGGATTAAACTAGCAAAAAGACTGGATGGATTAAACTAGCTAGCAAAAGAGTGGGTGGATTAAACTAGCTAGCAAAAGACTGGATGGATTAAACTAGCTAGCAAAAGAGTGGGTGGATTAAACTAGCAAAAGACTGGATGGATTAAACTAACAAAAGACTGGATGGATTAAACTAGCAAAAGACTGGATGGATTAAACTTGCAAAAGACTGGATGGATTAAACTAGCAAAAGACTGGATGGATTAAACTAGCAAAAGACTGGCTGGATTAAACTAGCTAGCAAAATAGTGGGTGGATTAAACTAGCAAAAGAGCGGGGGGATTAAACGAGCAAAAGAGTGGGTGGATTAAACTAGCTAGCAAAAGAGTGGGTGTATTAAACTAGCTAGCAAAAGAGTGGGTGGATTAAACTAGCTAGCAAAAGAGTGGGTGGATTAAACTAGCTAGCAAAAGAGTGGGTGGATTAAACTAGCTAGCAAAAAGAGTAGGTGGATTAAACTAGCTAGCAAAAGAGTGGGTGGATTAAACTAGCAAAACGAGTGGGTGGATTAAACTAGTTAGCAAAAGAGTGGGTGGATTAAACTAGCAAAAGAGTGGGTGGATTAAACTAGTTAGCAAAAGAGTGGGTGGATTAAACTAGTTAGCAAAAGAGTGGGTGGATTAAACTAGTTAGCAAAAAATAGTGGGTGGATTAAACTAGTTAGCAAAAGAGTGGGTGGATTAAACTAGTTAGCAAAAGAGTGGGTGGATTAAACTAGTTAGCAAAAGAGTGGTTGGATTAAACTAGCAAAAAGAGTGGGTGGATTCAACTAGCAAAAAGAGTGGGTGGATTAAACTAGCTAGCAAAAGAGTGGGTGGATTAAACTAGCAAAAAGAGTGGGTGGATTAAACTAGTTAGCAAAAGAGTGGGTGGATTAAACTAGTTAGCAAAAGAGTGGGTGGATTAAACTAGTTAGCAAAAGAGTGGGTGGATTAAACTAGTTAGCAAAAGAGTGGGTGGATTAAACTAGCAAAAAGAGTGGAGGGATTAAACTAGCTAGCAAAAGAGTGGGTGGATTAAACTAGCTAGCAAAAGAGTGGGTTGGATTAAACTAGCAAAAAGAGTGTGTGGATTAAACTAGCTAGCAAAAGAGTGGGTGGATTAAACTAGCAAAAAGAGTAGGTGGATTAAACTAGCTAGCAAAAGAGTGGGTGGATTAAACTAGCAAAAAGAGTGGGTGGATTAAACTAGTTAGCAAAAGAGTGGGTGGATTAAACTAGCAAAAGAGTGGGTGGATTAAACTAGTTAGCAAAAGAGTGGGTGGATTAAACTAGTTAGCAAAAGAGTGGGTGGATTAAACTAGTTAGCAAAATAGTGGGTGGATTAAACTAGTTAGCAAAAGAGTGGGTGGATTAAACTAGTTAGCAAAAGAGTGGGTGGATTAAACTAGTTAGCAAAAGAGTGGGTGTATTAAACTAGCAAAAAGAGTGGGTGGATTCAACTAGCAAAACGAGTGGGTGGATTAAACTAGCTAGCAAAAGAGTGGGTGGATTAAACTAGCAAAAAGAGTGGGTGGATTAAAGTAGTTAGCAAAAGAGTGGGTGGATTAAACTAGTTAGCAAAAGAGTGGGTGGATTAAACTAAAAAAAGACTGGATGGATTAAACTAACAAAAGACTGGATGGATTAAACTAGCAAAAGACTGGATCGATTAAACTAGCTAGCAAAAGAGTGGGTGGATTAAACTAGCTAGCAAAAGAGTGGGTGGATTAAACTAGCAAAAGAGCGGGGGGATTAAACGAGCAAAAGAGTGGGTGGATTAAACTAGCTAGCAAAAGAGTGGGTGGATTAAACTAGCTAGCAAAAGAGTGGGTGGATTAAACTAGCAAAAGAGCGGGTGGATTAAACTAGCAAAAGAGTGGGTGGATTAAACTAGCTAGCAAAAGAGTGGGTGGATTAAACTAGCTAGCAAAAGAGTGGGTGGATTAAACTAGCTAGCAAAAGAGTGGGTGGATTAAACTAGCAAAAAGAGTGGGTGGATTAAACTAGCAAAATGAGTGGGTGGATTAAACTAGTTAGCAAAAGAGTGGGTGGATTAAACTAGTTAGCAAAAGAGTGGGTGGATTAAACTAGTTAGCAAAAGAGTGGGTGGATTAAACTAGTTAGCAAAAGAGTGGGTGGATTAAACTAGTTAGCAAAAGAGTGGGTGGATTAAACTAGTTAGCAAAAGAGTGGGTGGATTAAACTAGTTAGCAAAAGAGTGGGTGGATTAAACTAGTTAGCAAAAGAGTGGGTGGATTAAACTAGTTAGCAAAAGAGTGGGTGGATTAAACTAGTTAGCAAAAGAGTGGGTGGATTAAACTAGTTAGCAAAAGACTGGATGGATTAAACTAGCAAAAAGACTGGATGGATTAAACTAGCTAGCAAAAGAGTGGGTGGATTAAACTAGCTAGCAAAAGACTGGATGGATTAAACTAGCTAGCAAAAGAGTGGGTGGATTAAACTAGCAAAAGACTGGATGGATTAAACTAACAAAAGACTGGATGGATTAAACTAGCAAAAGACTGGATGGATTAAACTAGCAAAAGACTGGCTGGATTAAACTAGCTAGCAAAATAGTGGGTGGATTAAACTAGCAAAAGAGCGGGGGGATTAAAAGAGCAAAAGAGTGGGTGGATTAAACTAGCTAGCAAAAGAGTGGGTGTATTAAACTAGCTAGCAAAAGAGTGGGTGGATTAAACTAGCTAGCAAAAGAGTGGGTGGATTAAACTAGCTAGCAAAAGAGTGGGTGGATTAAACTAGCTAGCAAAAAGAGTAGGTGGATTAAACTAGCTAGCAAAAAGAGTAGGTGGATTAAACTAGCTAGCAAAAGAGTGGGTGGATTAAACTAGCAAAAAGAGTGGGTGGATTAAACTAGTTAGCAAAAGAGTGGGTGGATTAAACTAGCAAAAGAGTGGGTGGATTAAACTAGTTAGCAAAAGAGTGGGTGGATTAAACTAGTTAGCAAAAGAGTGGGTGGATTAAACTAGTTAGCAAAATAGTGGGTGGATTAAACTAGTTAGCAAAAGAGTGGGTGGATTAAACTAGTTAGCAAAAGAGTGGGTGGATTAAACTAGTTAGCAAAATAGTGGTTGGATTAAACTAGCAAAAAGAGTGGGTGGATTCAACTAGCAAAAAGAGTGGGTGGATTAAACTAGCTAGCAAAAGAGTGGGTGGATTAAACTAGCAAAAAGAGTGGGTGGATTAAACTAGTTAGCAAAAGAGTGGGTGGATTAAACTAGTTAGCAAAAGAGTGGGTGGATTAAACTAGTTAGCAAAAGAGTGGGTGGATTAAACTAGTTAGCAAAAGAGTGGGTGGATTAAACTAGCAAAAGAGTGGAGGGATTAAACTAGCTAGCAAAAGAGTGGGTGGATTAAACTAGCTAGCAAAAGAGTGGGTTGGATTAAACTAGCAAAAAGAGTGTGTGGATTAAACTAGCTAGCAAAAGAGTGGGTGGATTAAACTAGCAAAAAGAGTAGGTGGATTAAACTAGCTAGCAAAAGAGTGGGTGGATTAAACTAGCAAAAGAGTGGGTGGATTAAACTAGTTAGCAAAAGAGTGGGTGGATTAAACTAGCAAAAGAGTGGGTGGATTAAACTAGTTAGCAAAAGAGTGGGTGGATTAAACTAGTTAGCAAAAGAGTGGGTGGATTAAACTAGTTAGCAAAATAGTGGGTGGATTAAACTAGTTAGCAAAAGAGTGGGTGGATTAAACTAGTTAGCAAAAGAGTGGGTGGATTAAACTAGCTAGCAAAAGAGTGGGTTGGATTAAACTAGCAAAAAGAGTGTGTGGATTAAACTAGCTAGCAAAAGAGTGGGTGGATTAAACTAGCAAAAAGAGTAGGTGGATTAAACTAGCTAGCAAAAGAGTGGGTGGATTAAACTAGCAAAAAGAGTGGGTGGATTAAACTAGTTAGCAAAAGAGTGGGTGGATTAAACTAGCAAAAGAGTGGGTGGATTAAACTAGTTAGCAAAAGAGTGGGTGGATTAAACTAGTTAGCAAAAGAGTGGGTGGATTAAACTAGTTAGCAAAATAGTGGGTGGATTAAACTAGTTAGCAAAAGAGTGGGTGGATTAAACTAGTTAGCAAAAGAGTGGGTGGATTAAACTAGTTAGCAAAAGAGTGGGTGTATTAAACTAGCAAAAAGAGTGGGTGGATTCAACTAGCAAAACGAGTGGGTGGATTAAACTAGCTAGCAAAAGAGTGGGTGGATTAAACTAGCAAAAAGAGTGGGTGGATTAAAGTAGTTAGCAAAAGAGTGGGTGGATTAAACTAGTTAGCAAAAGAGTGGGTGGATTAAACTAGTTAGCAAAAGAGTGGGTGGATTAAACTAGTTAGCAAAAGAGTGGGTGGATTAAACTAGCAAAAAGAGTGTGTGGATTAAACTAGCTAGCAAAAGAGTGGGTGGATTAAACTAGCAAAAAGAGTGGGTGGATTAAACTAGTTAGCAAAAGAGTGGGTGGATTAAACTAGTTAGCAAAAGAGTGGGTGGATTAAACTAGTTAGCAAAAGAGTGGGTGGATTAAACTAGTTAGCAAAATAGTGGGTGGATTAAACTAGTTAGCAAAAGAGTGGGTGGATTAAACTAGTTAGCAAAAGAGTGGGTGGATTAAACTAGTTAGCAAAAGAGTGGGTGTATTAAACTAGCAAAAAGAGTGGGTGGATTCAACTAGCAAAACGAGTGGGTGGATTAAACTAGCTAGCAAAAGAGTGGGTGGATTAAACTAGCAAAAAGAGTGGGTGGATTAAAGTAGTTAGCAAAAGAGTGGGTGGATTAAACTAGTTAGCAAAAGAGTGGGTGGATTAAACTAGTTAGCAAAAGAGTGGGTGGATTAAACTAGTTAGCAAAAGAGTGGGTGGATTAAACTAGTTAGCAAAAGAGTGGGTGGATTAAACTAGTTAGCAAAAGAGTGGGTGGATTAAACTAGCAAAAGAGTGGGTGGATTAAACTAGCAAAAAGAGTGGGTGGATTAAACTAGTTAGCAAAAGAGTGGGTGGATTAAACTAGCAAAAGAGTGGGTGGATTAAACTAGTTAGCAAAATAGTGGGTGGATTAAACTAGTTAGCAAAAGAGTGGGTGGATTAAACTAGTTAGCAAAATAGTGGGTGGATTAAACTAGTTAGCAAAAGAGTGGGTGGATTAAACTAGTTAGCAAAAGAGTGGGTGGATTAAACTAGTTAGCAAAAGAGTGGTTGGATTAAACTAGCAAAAAGAGTGGGTGGATTCAACTAGCAAAAAGAGTGGGTGGATTAAACTAGCTAGCAAAAGAGTGGGTGGATTAAACTAGCAAAAAGAGTGGGTGGATTAAACTAGTTAGCAAAAGAGTGGGTGGATTAAACTAGTTAGCAAAAGAGTGGGTGGATTAAACTAGTTAGCAAAAGAGTGGGTGGATTAAACTAGTTAGCAAAAGAGTGGGTGGATTAAACTAGCAAAAAGAGTGGGGGGATTAAACTAGCTAGCAAAAGAGTGGGTGGATTAAACTAGCTAGCAAAAGAGTGGGTGGATTAAACTAGCAAAAAGAGTGTGTGGATTAAACTAGCTAGCAAAAGAGTGGGTGGATTAAACTAGCAAAAAGAGTAGGTGGATTAAACTAGCTAGCAAAAGAGTGGGTGGATTAAACTAGCAAAAAGAGTGGGTGGATTAAACTAGTTAGCAAAAGAGTGGGTGGATTAAACTAGCAAAAGAGTGGGTGGATTAAACTAGTTAGCAAAAGAGTGGGTGTATTAAACTAGTTAGCAAAAGAGTGGGTGGATTAAACTAGTTAGCAAAATAGTGGGTGGATTAAACTAGTTAGCAAAAGAGTGGGTGGATTAAACTAGTTAGCAAAAGAGTGGGTGGATTAAACTAGTTAGCAAAAGAGTGGGTGTATTAAACTAGCAAAAGAGTGGGTGGATTCAACTAGCAAAACGAGTGGGTGGATTAAACTAGCTAGCAAAAGAGTGGGTGGATTAAACTAGCAAAAAGAGTGGGTGGATTAAAGTAGTTAGCAAAAGAGTGGGTGGATTAAACTAGTTAGCAAAAGAGTGGGTGGATTAAACTAGTTAGCAAAAGAGTGGGTGGATTAAACTAGTTAGCAAAAGAGTGGGTGGATTAAACTAGTTAGCAAAAGAGTGGGTGGATTAAACTAGTTAGCAAAAGAGTGGGTGGATTAAACTAGCAAAAGAGTGGGTGGATTAAACTAGCAAAAAGAGTGGATGGATTAAACTAGCTAGCAAAAGAGTGGGTGGATTAAACTAGCTAGCAAAAGAGTGGGTGGATTAAACTAGCAAAAAGAGTGGGTGGATTAAACTAGTTAGCAAAAGAGTGGGTGGATTAAACTAGTTAGCAAAAGAGTGGGTGGATTAAACTAGTTAGCAAAAGAGTGGGTGGATTAAACTAGCAATAGAGTGGGTGGAATGTACAGTAACATCCTCTGCCTCTGACATAAAAACAACAACAAAGAGCCCTCGGAAAAAAGGTTTTTGAAGATGCCCGAACCAAAGGCACATTTAGTGGCAGTAAGCATTGTAGACAAGGCTAAAGAGGACACCCAGGTTATAGTTAACTCAGAATGGAAAAAAATAAGCACTACAGCCAGAAGGAGGCTAAACGTCACAGCCACAGGCCCGCTTATGGCTTTGAGCAAGACATTGACTGTCAGGAGTTAAATGGACTTGACATGGGGAGAGTCATTGTGGGAGGTTTTGAAAACTAAGTTAGGAACTTATTTTTCCTTTATAAACTTGTTCTGTACTGTGAAGTTAATCTGTATATGTACTTCATATTTTCACATAGGAAGGAGGACTATATATTCTCATATGTTTTCTGCTTTAGCCTACATTGATTTATTTTAGTTGAGGTTATCTTCTGATATTGTGATATTTGTTCTACTGCTTTATTGATGTCTTGAATATTATAATAAATTCAGGTCTTGTAAGAACTCAGCTGAGTATGTGTGCATATGCATGTGGTGGGTATTCTGCAGTGACGTCTAAAAGTGTATGGGTAGTCATCATCCATCCTACCCTCCCGAATTCCCTGAGAATGCAGAACAATGGACTAGCTTCTTCGGCAAGGAGCCGATCTGCTTGGGAGTCCTATCGGAGAGTTTAGTTTGCGAAGATGCTTACGAGAGGCAGACGTGGCAAGGTCTTAGTGAGAATAAGACACTGGGCATCCCGCCCTCCATTACCGAGCATACTACTCGTTAATGTTCAATCATTAATGAAAAAACTTGATGAACTCGCGATGATCCCCTTCAAGAGGGACATCAGGTCCTGCAACATATTCTATTTTTCTGAGACTTGGCTTTCCTCCGACATCCAGACGGATTATATACAACCAGTGGGTTTTACAGTTTTTCAAGCAAATAGGAAGCGGGAGCTCTCTGGCAAGTGCAAGGGTTGGGGGCTCTGATTTCTGACCAACAAAACATGGTGCGACGGCGGAAACATACAGGAACTTACAGGTTTCTGCTCCGCGAACTTGGAACACTTGGTCATAAAATGTCATCCTTTTCACCTTCCGAGGGAGTTCACTGGGATTATCGCTGTGTACATCTCACCCCAAACCAACACCAAAAAGATTCTCAATGATTTTCATTGGACACTGAACAAACTGGAGATCGCATTCCCAGGGTACTTTAAGAAAAGTAATTTGAGAACAGTGCTCCCAAATTATTACCAACACATTGACTGTCTAACTTGCAGAAATTCAACTCTTGACAACTGCTACACACCTTTTCGATATGGGTGTAAGGCCCACTCCCATCCTCCTTTTGGAAAATCCAACCATGACTCCATCTTGCTTCTCCCCACCTACAAACAAAGACTCGAGGGAAGTTCCGGTGGTTAGGTCTATACAGCATTGGTCCAACCAATCGGAATTCACGCTCCAAGACTGCTTTGATCACGATGACTGCTTTGATCAAGTCACCGGATTCATAAAAAATGCATAGATGACGTGATAAAGATAGTATCTTTCAAAACGTACCCAAATCAAAAACCGTAGATTGATAGCAGCCTTGTAGGAAAACTGAAAGAGAGAGATGCTGCTTATGAACAGGGCAAGGTGACTGGGGACAATAATTTGGTTAAATAGTACAAATATGACTTACGCAGATCAATCAAGATGTCGAAACACACAAGTATAGAGACAAAGTGGAGGAGCAATTCAGCGGGTCAGCTCCTAACGATCACGGATTACAAAAAGAAAGCCAGCCACATCACTGTCACCAACGCCACCATACCGGACGAGCTAAATACCTTTTTCTCAAGATTTGTGAACAATGACCCTGCGCTGCAGAGGAAAGCCCCGTGACAACGTGAGCTACACACTCACAGTCTCCACTGAGGACGTATATAAGTTATTCAAACGTGTTAACGTTTGCTGGCCCAAGTGGCATCTTGAGCTGTACACTCAGAGCATGTGCAGACCAGCTGGCTGTCGTGTTATCTAACGTTTTTCATCTCTTCCTAGCTCAGGCCTCTATACCCAACTGTTTGAAGATGTCCACTATCATCCCTGTACCCAAGAAAGGGAAATAACTGAACTGAATGAATGCCCTGACAGATCCACAGACGACGCAATTGCCATTGCACTGCACACTGTCCTTACCCACCCGGACAAAAGAAATGCATATGTGAGGATACTGTTCATTGACTACAGCTCGGCCTTCAATACCATAGTGCCCTACAAGGTCATCACAAAGCTCACAGCCCTGGGTCAGAACTCCTCCCTATGCAACTGGGTCCTAAACTTCCTGATGGGCAGCCCCCAGGTGATGAAGGTAGGCAACATTACCTCCTCGACACGAATTATCAACACAAGTGCCCCACAAGGGTGCGCCTCAGTCCTTTCCTGTATTTCCTATATACCCACGACTGTGTGGCCTCACACAGTTCCAACTCCACCATCAAGTTCGCTGATGACACGCCAATAGTAGGTCTGATCACCAACAATGACAAGACAGCCTACAAGGAGGAGGTAGGCACTCTGACGGCCTGATGGCAGGTAAACAACCTGTTCCTCAACATTAGCAAAACAAAAGAGCCGATTGTGGACTTCAGGAAGAACCAGTGAGTCTTCAACCTCAGGAGGCTGAAGAAATGCGGCCTGTCCACAGGGGCCCTCACAGTGTTCTACAGGTGCACCGTTGAGAACGTACTGTCAGGCTGCATCAAAGTCTGGTACAGCAACTCCACCGCCGCGGACCGCAAGGCTCTTCAGAGTGTAATATGTGCAGCCGAACGCACCATTGGTTGCACACTGTCTGCTGGGTGTTGCAGGAAGGCCAATAATATCATCAGGGACCCCAGCCACCCAAACCATGTCCTGTTCTCCCCACTTCAATCACTCAGACGCAGGCAGTACAGGTCATCGCAAAAACTGAAAGACTAGTCCCCCCTCCCCCTCCTCCTCACCCTCAAATCTAATTTACCTCACGTGTTACTTCCCCTAGACTGCGGAGCAGTCTCAGGCACAGCATTCCAGAACTAGCGGCGTCACTACAGACCCAGGTTCAATCCCAGGCTGAGTCGTAGCCGGCCGCGACCGGGAGACTTCGGTCGGCAGTTGTACTGTGTTTCTTCCGACACATTGATGCGGCTGGCTTTTGGGTTAAGCGAGCAGTGTGTCAAGAAGCAGTGCGGCTTGGCAGGGTCGTGTTTCGGAGGACACATGGCTCTCGACCTTCGCCTCTCCCAAGTCCGTACGGGAGTTGCAGGGATGGGACAAGACTGTAACTTCCAATTGGATATCACAAAATTGGTGTGAAAAAACGGGTAAAAATAAAAAATGTGCTTCTGATGAAGAGCTAGAACTTAAGTAAATAGCCCTATCAGACTGAAAGGTCATTTCATCAAACTTGTGGGGCTCTCCATATTCACCGGGTGCTCATTTAAAATATTTGCTGCTACTTCACTCAATCCCGTTTGAAAAGTCTCCCTTCCTAGCTGTTTTTACATTCACCGAGACCACCCAGAATATTCCCAGATTTTCATAAAATGGTCACACGTCTCTCGTTTGTGCATCACAAACTTTTGTGTGAGGCAAAAAGAGTATGCTGAGTGCAGTTCAATTCGGTGCAGCCAACAGCAGAAGTCCGGAGTGCTTTGAGAGTTGCTCCTCCACATCTCATTGTGGTGCTCCTTTAGTAGGCTAAAGTTAGATCAAAGATGAGTCAAAGTCTTGGAAAATCACAATGATTAAATAGTATTCTGCATAACATAACCAAATGTTATGCCAAATCATTTTATTCATGTAGGCTACGCTGTCCTGCAAATGTTACGCAAAATCATCCTGTTGTGCCACACTTGGGTATTTTAAATGTGGTTACCCTAATCACAAATAACATAGCCAGCACTGCCATCACCCTCTTTTAACACTTCACTAAATCTTTCCCAAACATTACTCCTCTGTCCTTCCCTTCTCTTTATTTTCAACTCTCCATTCTGCAGCTTTTCTCTTATTGAATTAAACTAAGAGATTGTCCTTATTGTTTCTGCCCATTCCCTAAAGCCTTTGGCATGTAGACTATTTGGTGCACATACAGTTCCACACTAATAATGCCAGATAGCTTAAAAATAATGAACGGTAAACCTCAACATAGCCTAGAAATTGGACAAGAATGATAAGCCACCCAGCTGCCCTTCATCCACAAAATATATCATGACACTAAACCCGCCCGCCCCGCAGATACAGTGCCTTGCAAAAGTATTCATCCCCCTTGGCGTTTATCCTATTTTGTTGCATTACAACCTGTAATTTAATGGATTTTTATTTGGATTTCATGTAATGGACATACACAAAATAGTCAAAATTGGTGAAGTGAAATGAAAAAAAAATTATGGAAAAGTAATATCTGGTGCGACCAATTATCTTCAGAAGCCACATAATTAGTTAACTAAAGTCCACCTTTGAGCAATCTGTCACATGATCTCAGTATATGGACACCTGTTCTGAAAGGCCCCAGAGTCTGCAACACCAATAAACAAGGGGCACCACCAAGAAAGCGACACCATGAAGACCAAGGAGCTCTCCAAACAGGTCAGGGACAAAGTTCTGGAGAAGAACAGACCAGGGTTGGGTTATAAAAAAATATCTGAAACTTTGAACATCCCACGGAGCACCATTAAATCCATTATTTAAAAAATTGAAAGAATATGGCACCACGACGAACCTGCAAAGAGAGGGCCACCCATCAAAACTTACAGACCAGGCAAGGAGGACATTAACCTGTTAGTGTAGGGGGCAGTATTTTGATGTTTGGATGAAAAACGTACCCAAATGAAACTGCCTATTTCTCAGGCCCAGAATCTAGAATATGCATATAATTAGGATAGAAAACACTCTAAAGTTTCCCAAACTGTCAAAATATTGTATAACAGAACTGATTGCAGGCGAAAACCTGAGGAAAATCCAACCCGGAAGTGCTGTTTTTCCTGAAAGCTCTCTGTTCCATTGCATGCCTTCACTCTATTTAAAGGGATATCAACCAGATTCCTTTTCCTATGGCTTCCACATGGTGTGAACAGTCTTTAGACATAGTTTCAGGCTTTTGTTTTGAATGATCGAGAAAGATCACGTCATTGTATGGCTGGGTGCTAGCAACGTTTTGCATGCGCAACAGTTTGGAGCAGACATTTTATCTCGCTCTCCTATTGAAGAAGGTACAGTCCGGTTGAAATATTATCGATAATACACTGCTCAAAAAAATAAAGGGAACACTAAAATAACACATCCTTGATCTGAATGAATGAAATATTCTTATTAAATACTTTTGTCTTTACATAGTTGAATGTGCTGACAACAAAATCACACAAAAATGATCAATGGAAATCAAATTTATCAACCCATGGAGGTCTGGATTTGGAGTCACACTCAAAATTAAAGTGAAAAACCACACTACAGGCTGATCCAACTTTGATGTAATGTCCTAAAAACAAGTCAAAATGAGGCTCAGTAATGTGTGTGGCCTCCACGTGCCTGTATGACCTCCCTACAACGCCTGGGCATGCTCCTGATGAGGTGGTGGATGGTCTCCTGAGGGATCTCCTCCCAGACCTGGACTAAAGCATCTGCCAACGCCTGGACAGTCTGTGGTGCAATGTGGCGTTGGTGGATGGAGTGAGACATGATGTCCCAGATGTGCTAAATTGGATTCAGGTCTGGGGAACGGGCGGGCCAGTCCATAGCATCAATGCCTTCCTCTTGCAGGAACTGCTGACACACTCCAGCCACATGAGGTCTATCATTGTCTTGCATTAGGAGGAACCCAGGGCCAACCGCACCAGCATATGGTCTCACAAGGGGTCTGAGGATCTCATCTCAGTACCTAATGGCAGTCAGGCTACCTCTGGCGAGCACATGGAGGGCTGTGCGGCCCCCCAAAGAAATGCCACCCCATACCATGACTGACCCACCGCCAAACCGGTCATGCTGGAGGATGTTGCAGGCAGCAGAACGTTCTCCAAGGCGTCTTCAGACTCTGTCACGTCTGTCACATGTGCTCAGTGTGAACCTGCTTTCATCTGTGAAGAGCACAGGGCACCAGTGGCGAATTTGCCAATCTTGGTGTTCTCTGGCAAATGTCAAACGTCCTGCACGATGTTGGGCTGTAAGCACAACCCCCATCTGTGGACGTCGGGCCCTCATACCACCTTCATGGAGTCTGTTTCTGACCGTTTGAGCAGACACATACACATTTTTGGCCTGCTGGAGGTCATTTTGCAGGGCTCTGTCAGTGCTCCTCCTGCTCCTCCTTGCACAAAGGCAGAGGTAGCGGTCCTGATGCTGGGTTGTTGCCAACCTACGGCCTCCTCCACGTCTCCTGATGTACTGGCCTGTCTCCTGGTAGCGCCTCCATGCTCTGGACACTACGCTGACAGACACAGCAAACCTTCCTGCCATAGCTGGCATTGATGTGCCATCCTGGATGAGCTGCACTACCTGAGCCACTTGTGTGGGTTGTAGAATCCGTCTCATGCTACCACTAGAGTGAAAGCACCGCCAGCATTCAAAAGTGACCAAAACATCAGCCAGGAAGCATAGGAACTGAGAAGTGGTCTGTGGTCACCACCTGCAGAACCATTCCTTTATTGGGGGTGTCTTGCTAATTTGCCTATAATTTCTACCTGTTGTCTATTCCATTTGCACAACAGCATGTGAAATTTATTGTCAATCAGTGTTGCTTCCTAAGTGGACAGTTTGATTTCACAGAAGTGTGATTGACTTGGAGTTACATTGTGTTGATTAAGTGTTCCCTTTATTTTTTTGAGCAGTGTATATTGTACAAACAACCTGAGGTTCGATTATAAAAACGTTTGACATGTTTCTACGAACTTTATGGATACTATTTGGAATTTTTGTCTGCCCGGTCATGACCGCTCAAGCTTGTGGATTTCTGAACATAATGCACCAACCAAATGGAGGTATTTTGGATATAAAAATCATCTTTATGGAACAAAAGGAACATTTATTGTGTCATTGTGAGTCTCGTGAGTGCAAACATCCGAAGATCATCAAAGGTAAGCGATTCATTTTATTGCTTTTCTGACTTTCGTGACCAATCAACTTGGCTGCTAGCTGTTTGTAATGTTTTGTCTGCTGAGAGAGATGTCCTTCCATATACACTTGGTATACTTTCGCCAAAAAGCTTTTTTGAAATCTGACACGCCAGGTGTATTAACAACAAGCTAAGCTGTGTTTTGCTATGTTGCACTTGTGATTTCATGAAAATAAAATATTTTTAGTAATTTAATTTGAATTTGACGCTCTGCAATTCAGCGGATGTTGACAAATTATCCCGCTAACGGGATGGGTGCATCAAGAAGTTCAGAGAGGCAACAAAGAGACCAAAGATAACCCTGAAGGAGCTGCAAAGCTCCACAGTGGAGAGGGGAGTATATGTCCATAGGACCAGTTTAAGCCGTACATTCCACAGAGCTGGGCTTTACGGAAGAGTGGCCAGAAAAAAGCCATTGCTTAAAGAAAAAAATAAGCAAACACGTTTGGTGTTTGCCAAAAGGCATGTGGGAGACTCCCCAAACATATGGAAGAGAGTACTCTGGTCAGATGAGACTAAAATGGAGCTTTTTGGCCATCAAGGAAAATGCTATGTCTGGCAAAAACCCAACACCTCTCATCACCCCAAGAATACCATCCCCACAGTGAAGAATGGTGGTGGCAGCATCATGCTGTGGGGATGTTTGTCCATCGGCAGGGACTGGGAAACTGGTCAGAATTAAAGGAATGATGGATGGATGGAGGGAAATTCTTAAGGGAAACCTGTTTCAATCTTCCAGAGATTTGAGACTGTGGGACGGAGGTTCACCTTCCAGCAGGACAATGACCCTAAGCATACTGCTAAAGCAACACTCGAGTGGTTTAAGGGGAAACATATAAATGTCTTGGAATGGCCTAGTCAAAGCCCAGACCTCAATCCAATTGAGAATCTGTGGTATGACTTAAAGAATGCTGTACACCAGCGGAACCCATCCTACTTGAAGGAGCTGGAGCAGTTTTGCCTTGAAGAATGGGCAAAAATCCCAGTGTCTAGATGTGCCATGCTGATCGAGACGTACCCCAAGAGACTTCCAGCTGTAATTGCTGCAAAAGGTGGCTCTACAAAGTATTGACTTTGGTTGGGTGAATAGTTATACACGCTCAAGTTGTCTGTTGTTTTGTCTTATTTCTAGTTTGTTTCACAAGAAAAAATATTTTGCATGTTGTGTGAATCAAATGATACACAACCTCAGAAATGTATATTTTAATTGCAGGTTGTAAGGCAACAAAATAGGAAAAATGCCAAGGGGGGGGGGGAGGGGGGGTGAATACTTGTGCAAACCATTGTATAAGTGAGGGTACTGCGGGTTATGAATCAACCTGTGCATCACTAGTGTCTTCTGTCCTAAAATGTGTGCTGGTGCTTGGTAGTGGCTGTTGTTTCAACAGGAGTAATTTCAGACAGACATACTTAGCTGCTGCTGTCCTGTCAACTATTGATGTGTCTCCTCCTGGAGGAGGAGACTTACGTACACTTACGTTGACGTAACACACACACACTCAGGCACACGTAAACACATGCACACACACACACTCAATATTCTCTGACTTAGAGAACAAGCTGACAGTTGAGAAAAGCTGCAGCAGGCTTACCATACATAGTACACGATGGACCATGCCAGACCTTCACACACTCACAAGTCACATCTCTATCTCTGTCTCAGCATGGCCCCTGGATGGTATGACCAGGTGTGTGTGTGTGTGTTCTGGTAGTGGGGGGGTCTGGGCTGTGCCCCTGCTTATAGTTGTTGTTGTTTTGGAGTCACAGTTGAATGCCGCTGTTTTGGAGAGATTAGAGAGGTGGGATGGTTTTAGTTGGGGATCAGAAAATGTGGATTTATCAACTAGACACAGTATGGTGTACAGTCACATACCCAAACACATGCAAACACAGACATACTTACAGCTGATTACATGTGTGCACACACAAACACTCTCTCTCTCTACCTCTCTCTCTCTACCTCTCTCTCTCTCTCTCTGTCACACATGCACACACACACACTCACTCTCTACCTCTCTCTCTCTCTCTGTCACACACACACACACACACACACACATACTAAGTAACAACTATTGCAGCTGGGGCGCAACTTTGGTTTCAGAAGTGGGGTGGGTCTGGGGGTCCCTCAGATTTTTTTGGGCCATTTAAAGCTAATTTCCTGCATTTCTACTAGGGCTGTTGACGACATAAAAAAACACTACCAAGAGTAGTCTTTTCTTTCGAACAATCAATCAGTTGAAATTTGAAAACTTGTATTTTTCTATATATAGACACACCCTATGTGTTCTGATAAAATCATCTTGAGTATATGTACTGAACTTGTCTGATGCTTTAAGCATGCTGTTTTATTAAATATTTAAGACACACAAATGACTCAAGAGGGAGCCAGAGAGCAAGATAGCCTGACCAGAAGAAAAAAAACCTGTTCCTGATGCTGCTGCTGCTGGCCTTTGCAGATTCTGCCTTTACGCTCCTGAAGTTGCCGGTAATCTGCAATCTTTTTTATTTGGAGTGACAATTTATCTTACCATTTTTTTTACCCTCTTTCTCCCCAATTTCGTGGTATCCAATTGTTAGTCGTTACTGTCTTGTCTCATCGCTACAACTCCTGTACGGGCTCGGAGAGATGAAGGTCGAGAGCCATGCGTCCTCTGAAACACAACCCAACCAAGCCACACTGCTTCTTAATAACACAGCACGCATCCAACCCGGAAGCCAGCTGCACCAATGTGTCAGAGGAAACACAGTACGCCGAGCGACCTGGTCAGCGCGCACTGCACCCGGCCCACCACAGGAGTCGCTATTGCATGTTGAGACAAGGATATCCCAACCGGCCAAACCCTCCCTATCCCGGACGACGCTAGGCTAATTGTGTGTGCCCCATGGACCTCCCGGTCGCGGCCGGCTGCGACAGAGCCTGGGCGCGAACTCTGCTCTGCGTCCTCAAAACCCAATCTGCATCCTCAGAGTTTTGCGCACCAGTGAGCTCAGGACAGACACCGCTGTAGGCTATTTGTGCAAGGGATAAGAAGTAATCAGGTATTTTATGACGTTTCCATTGGATCAGAGCATTACATTTTTCCCTTTCATGCCAAGTGGTTATCGAAAAGGAGAGAGCTGGAAATATTGTTATAATACATTGAGGAACTATTGGCATTCTCAATTGATTCTAAAACCATACTTTGTTTACTTGTTGTTTGTGGTGAAGAAAAAATACTTTGAGAAGCTCCACAGCTCATTAGTGGTGATGAGTAACGGCAATCAGAAATACTATCAGACATCCCAAAATGGGCACATTTATAGGCCTATATTTGCGTGCAGGCCAGGTAGACTAGTTCTACTACTAAATGCGTAATCAGGTGTGCGTCCTCACTCAACATTGACAGGAGCATTTCAAACAAAAGACGACCAATAAATTGACAAACATAAATGGAATGAAATAAACAAAAACTTATTTCTCAAAAGTGTATCATAGATTGTGAGTTCTGCTAAACACATGTCCAATTTGACAAGGAGAACGGTAAATAACTGTAATAATATATTGAATGCAGAAAATACCGTAACCTACAGTAACACACATTTCAGATGAGAAATTATGGGAATTCATATTAAATTTAGGCTATTACTTGTGAGTGTCAGTGATATATTTAGAATTCAAGGCACACTTAACCAGCATGGCTACCACAGCATTCTGCAGCGACACGACATCCCATCTGGCGCTTAGTGGGACTATAATTTGTTTTTCAACCGGTCATTGAGCCAACACACCTACAGGCTGTATAAGGGCTATTTGACCAAGAAGGAGAGTGATTGAGTGCAGCATCAGATGACCTGGCCTCCACAATCCCCTGACCTCAAAGCAATTGAGATGGTTTGGGATGAGCAGCCAACAAGTGCTCAGCATATGTGGGAACTCCTTCAAGACTGTTGGAAAAGCATTCCAGGTGGAGCTGGTTGAGAGAATGCCAAGAGTGTGCAAAGCTGTCATCAAGGCAAAGGGTTGCTACATTGAAGAATCTCAAATATTAAATATATTTTGATTTGTTTAACACTTTTGTGGTTACTACATGATTCCATACGTGTTATTTTATAGTATTGATGTCTTCACAAAATAGTAAAAACAAAAAAAAACTTGAATGAGTAGGTGTGTCCAAACTGGTTCCTTATGTAATGGGGAATTAATAGACACAGCAAACAATGCACACAATAAAGTTATGAAACAATGAATACCCACAAAATGGCGGGAGATAATGCATTCTGGAGAGAGACGTGTCTTGTGCATCTGAGCCACAATCCCCATATTCTTAGACCATGTGGCCTTCTTATTGGATTAGTCCACTGAGACAGGCATAAATCAGACAGGTGTCTCGTATGCCATGAAAAAAAACATATATTTGTGGCTGCTAGACTGTCTGAACCTGACCCCTATCGTCATACAGTATTCCATATAAGGCACCCAGACCTTTTGAAAGTTACACAGTATCCCTTTACAATACATCAAATCTAGTGATAGATAACTTGATAATTCTGTCATCCATTGAGACATTGAGGGAGGATAATGGCAATGCATTTCTTAGCCGCTAAGTTACACAGTTTCTTCTGAAAACGTTCTTCAGTATCAACATTTCCAAGCAAACAAAAACAAGGAGAAGGGAGAATCTATATACATGCTGAGATAAAATAACACAGACAGAATACAGCCAGCCTTCACAAAATCATAACATGCAAATACAGTTGAAGTCGGAAGATGACATACACTTAGGTTGGAGACATTAAAATTTGCTTTTCAACCACTCCACAAATTTCTTCTTAACAAACTATAGTTATGTCAAGTCGGTCAGGACATCTACTTTCTGCATGACACAAGTAAATTTTCCAACAATTGTTTACAGACAGATTATTTCACTTATAATTCACTCTATCACTTTTCCAGTGGGTCAGAAGTTTACATACACTAAGTTGACTGTGCCTTTAAACAGCTTGGAAAATTCCAGAAAATGATGTCATGGCTTTAGAAGCTTCTGATAGGCTAATTGACAGAATTTGAGTCAATTGGAGGTGTACCTGTGGATGTATTTCAAGGCCTACCTTCAAACTCAGTGCCTCTTTGCTTGAAATCATGGGATATCAAAAGATATCAGCAAGAACTTTGAAAAAAAATTGTAGACCTCCAAAAGTCTGGTTCAGCCTTGGGAGCAATTTCCAAACGCCTGAAAGTACCACGTTCATCTGTACAAACAATAGTATGCAAGTATAACCACCATAGGACCACGCAGCTGTCATTCTGCTCAGGAAGGAGACGCGTTTTGTCTCCTAGAGATGAAGGTACTTTGTGTGCAAAAACTGCAAATCAATCCCAGAATACCAGCAAAAGACCTTGTGAAGATGCTGGAGGACACAGGTACAAAATTATCTATATCCACAGTAAAATGAGTCCTATATCGACATAACCTGAAAGGCCTCTAAGCAAGGAAGAAGCCACTGCTCCAAAGCCACCATAAATAAGCCAGACTGCGGTTTGCAACTGCACATGGGGACAAATATCGTACATTTTGGAGAAATGTCCTCTGGTCTGATGAAACAAAAATAGAGCTGTTTTGCCATAATGATGAATTGTTATGTTTGGAGGAAAAGGGGGAGGCTTACAAGCTGAAGAACACCATCCCAACCGTGAAGCACGGGAGTGGCAGCATCATGTTGTGAGGGTGCTTTTCTGTAGGAGGGACTGGTGCACTTCACAAATAGATGGCATCATGAGGGAGGAAAACGATGTGGATATATTGAAGCAACATCTCAAGACATCAGTCAGGAAGTTAAAGCTTGGTCGCAAATGGGTCTTCCAAATGGACAATGACCCCAAGCATACTTCCAAAGTTGTGTCAATATGGCTTAAGGACAACAAAGGCAAGGTATTGGAGTGGCCATCACAAAGCCCTGACCTCAATACCATAGAAAATTTGTGGGCAGAACTGAAAAATCATGTGCGAGCAAGGAGGCTTACAAACCTGACTCAGTTACACCAGCTCTGTCCGGAGGAATGGGGCAAAATTCCCCTTATTGTGGGAAGCTTGTGGAAGGCTACCCAAAACTTTTGACCCAAGTCAAACAATTTAAAGGCAATGCTACCAAATAGTAATTGAGTCTATGTAAACTTGTGACCCACTGGGAATGTGATGAAAGAAACAAAAACTGAAATAAATAATTCTCCCTACTATTAATCTGACATTTCGCATTCTTAAAATAAAGTGGTGATCCTAACTGACCTAAAACAGGGAAGTTTTACTGGGATGAAATGTATCAACCTTTGATACCGTTTGGAAATAAATTTGAGGTTTGTCAGACTGTCTTAAAATTGTTTCAATCTTTGAAGCTTCTGGCTTGTCCAGTGTTTGCTGCACAGAGAGAATAAAGTGTTGCATCTGCAAAAGCTCACCTCAGCACCGCCACAGACTGGTCTTCCCTGGCTGTCTGAACCTGTCACCATCTGATCCTGCTAAGACATGATGAGCATAGTATTATACCAACTTCTTATACCATGTCAGTGTGAAAAGTAGAGAATTAGCTAGGGAAACTGGCAGATCAATAACCTTACATTGCTAAACTGACTCTAATAAAAACTCACATTGTGCTGGCAAAAAACTTCAGAATATCAGACTTTAATCATTTGGCCACTGGTGTCATTGTTTGATTCAGGTCTAGTGTGATTGAGGCAAAATAATAGCTAAAGTTATTGAGTTAGTTAAAACCTGTTGACGGGGTAGGGTTCCCTTTTGGGAACGACCCCTCCCACGTTCAGCTGGAACGGTGGCGCATGGAATGCAAAAATATTCTTAGAAATATTTAACCTCCACACATTAACAATGTCCAATAGCTCAAATGAAAGATAAACACCTTGTTCATCTACCCAGCAAGTCAGATTTCTAAAATGTTTTACGGCGAAAACATAGCACATATTTATGTCAAACCACCACCAAAGACACAGCTAATTTGAATAGCCAAGTTGAACAAAATATGCAATAAACAAACGCAGGATTCAAAGAAAAATAATTCACTAACCTTTTGAAAATCTTCATCAGATGACAGTAATAGGACATGTTACACAGTACATTTATGTTTTTTTCAATAATATGCTATTTATATCCATAAATCTCTGTTTACAATGACGCAATGTTCAAAAAATGCTACTCAAATGTCCGGAGAAATGATGATAGCGCCGGCAGATTACGTCAGATAACAAGCAATACACATCATAAACTTTGACTAAATATACATGTTCTACATATAGATAGAAAGATACACTTCTTCTTAATGCAACCGCTGTGTTACATTTATTTTAAACGTTACAGAATTCGTTCACTAGGCTATAATATGAGACGGCGCTCACACATAAGCATTATGTCTCCTCTATGTTGGACTCCACAGAAACACACAAATAACCACATAAATATTCCCTTACCTTTTGATGTTCTTCGATCATAAGCCGTGGAAGTAGTCATACTTACCAAAAACTGCGTTTGGTTTTCAAGTCTGTGTCTTTGGGCTATCAAACACGACAAATTCCGTCTGAAATGCAGCCAAAATTCTAGTGGATGCGCATCAAAACTTCAAAATTACATATTATATGTCGACGAAACTGGTCAAACTACGTGCAGAATCCAGCTTTAGCATGTTCTGAACATGCAAACCAATCCTTAGCTCGAACAGACAAACACACGTCGTTTGGTCAACCCTGGAAGAAAGAGAGCTCTGGATTGGTTACATCAAAGTGCATGTATTTTCGCGTGACCTGAAGGTTTCAGCCCGCCAAAAGTGGAGGCAGCGCGCGATTCTCACAATGACAGGCCCCACTGAAAGCAGACATCGCGCTGAATAGATAGAAACTGTTCCCAGATCTGAAGCTGGTTGGGAAGGGTGGGAGCGATGACGTCAAAGTTGGCCCAACTTTCATGATGACAAGAGAGAGTTTGGGAGAATGGCTGCCCTGAGAGTTCTGCTTTACATACAGACATAATTTGAACGGTTTTAGAAGCTTTAGAGTGTTTTCTATTCAATTATAATTATTATATGCATATATTAGCAATTTTGGACAGATTTGTTTACTATGGGCACGCAATTCCTCCAAAGGGGGCAGTAGTCAGCCCATTATTAACGCCAACCAACTTTTGGCAATGGTACATCAACTGATGAAAACTAGCCAAGTTAATTTACTTCTGTTTAAACTGGACAAAAAGTCTATAAAACATTTCATACACTCAACAGCTGTTAGATACAGCTACCTGACAAATAGCTAGAGACTAGAGCTGAACTGGCTGTGGTTGCTACTAGCTAGCTAGTTCATTCTCTTCAGGCAGAACTTCATTCGAGGGGGATGAATTATTACTGTAGCTAACGTTACACTACTTGCTCAACACTAGGAATAAATATTTAAAACAGCAGTTACCTTGCCAGCTACATCAGTCAAATAAAGAGTATCCAGTTTCTGCTTGTTTTTACTTCTCTGAGAAAAAGCGTAACACACAGCGAGACAGCAGCACTGTGCCTTTCAGAAGCTTTTCCTTCACACAGCCTGTCTGCACGCTCTGTGGTGTCCACGCGGTCCTAAATCCAGCTGGCTGCAATTGCCATGCGGACGCCTCAGAGCGTGTCCTAAAGCACACCAATGCCGCTTTTGGTATCAAAGTGCAATTTGTCATTTGGTCATGTCCCCGCCATCCCCAGTGAAAGTTGTGCCCCTGTATTGCAGTAAATTAATTGCCCGTAAGTACTCCCCGTGCCGTCCGTGAGCATTTAATTAGACTGAAATGATGGGGCTTTTGTTTTGGTACAGGCAGAGTTTAATGAAGGGTCTGAACTCACTAAACAATCAACAGTGAACAACAGTTCATCCTGCACCATGCAGATATCTTGGGTTTCTGTGCACCTTGTGTGAGTGCTGAGTACCCACTGTAGTATTGCATTCCAAACTTTGAGATTGAAAGGTGTAATATAGAGATTTAGAGGTGTGTGTTCAAGTTTCAGATTTTAAGTTTTGATGTCAAATGCACAAGTACAGTGAAATGCCTTTCTTGCAAACTCAAAACCCAACAATGCATTCATAAATGACAATTTATTACTAGAAAAAAACAAACAAGAAATAAGAATAAGAAATATGAAATAGACAATAAAGTAAGTAAGTAAGTAAGTAACCATACTATATGCAGGAAATATTTAAAAAGTCCGTTCCAATACAGAGAACAGCAGCTTGCATGTGAGTGGGTGTGTGTGGGTGTGTAGAGTCAATATAAATGTATGTGCATATTATGTGTGAGTGGTTAGAAAATTATGGAGTGAGTGCTTGTGTGTGTGTTAGAGTGAGAGTGAAAGTGTGTGTGAGTGTGTATAGAGAAATGTTTGTGTGTGCATTTGTGTTTGTGTGTGTGTACCCACCTATAGTATTGCATTCCAAACGTTGAGATTAGAATGTAGATTTACATTTATTTAGAATGATTAGTATATTTAGAACGATATTGAGTTATTTTTCCTCCCTCTTAGAGATGAAACAACTCCTATGAAATGCAATTTGGACTCAACATTTGCCTTAGGATAAATAAGCAGCTGTTCACGTAACCTCCCTCTCTCTCGCTGTCTCTCTCTCTCTCCCTCCTCTCTCTCTCTTCTCTTTCTACCCTCGTCTCCCCCCTATTTTCCCTCCTCTCTCTCTCTCTCTCTCTCTCTCTCTCTCTCTCTCTCTCTCTCTCTCTCTCTCTCTCTCTCTCTCAGAATAACAGTATGGTGGACAGTAATGGGGAGGAGTCTCAAGAGAGTCTGGATGTACTGCCTGACGTCTCTCTGGTGAGCCCCGCAGTCAGGCCCAGAACCAGAACCTCATAAAGATGGACAGAGCAGAGGTTGGAGGGAGGGATGGAGGGAGAGAGAGGGAAAAAACAACAAGCTGGAAATGAAAGAGCGACAAGAAGAGGAAGCAACGGATATGCAGTTTGAACTCTTATAGCCTATTTCTTTCTTTCCTGTGGAGGAGTCTGTTTAGAGTTAGAGGATATTATGGCATACATTTTTCCTCCACTTCCTCTTCCTCCTCCCTCCTTACTAAGGAGGAACTTGCTCTCTGTCTGACACCTGAGGTAAAAGCTCTAATCAGAAACATACAAGCACAAACAAGAATACCTACCACAGTTACCAGAGCAACGGTAACCGATGTCGACAGGAGGCTGTGTTGGTTCCAAGGCGATGTAATGTGGGACACAGAAAGCAAAGACCTGAAGAGTCTTAAAAACACCTCAACTCCATTCAGCCAGAACATATTTGTGTTGGTTTTGATTGCTTTCTCTTGCTATTTTTAAACCCATGAATCACTTCATTCATTCTCTGCCCGCTCTTGTTGCTGTTTTCATTGTTCATTTCTCAGTTGGTTTTGGTTGGAGGGGAGAGCTTGTTGCCGGGGACACAGCGGACTGGGAAGCTGTAACCTGAGGTTACACAAAGACCATGTTTAGCTGTGGGTCTCAACTGAATCCTAAATGAGTTGTGTTGAATTCTGAGGCGTGATAATTGGTAGTGTGTGTGTGTGTGGAATGAGGAGATTCCAGAGATGTGCTGTAGTATATGAGTGTTTTGTGGGATGAAAGGAATGTGATCTGTTTGTTCTCCTCTTATCTTAGGATGAGGTGCATTCCACATCCGAATCTCCCCCCACCTTCAACCCCCCACCCCCCCCAGGGCTGCAGAGGCATCCCAGCAGACGAGACCAGGTCAAAAAACGCCCTTCCTCCGAATCCTCTTATTCTGGACTCTACTTCACCGCCCCTGCCCATAACCCACCCAAGGACCAGAGGGGGAACCAAGGGTCCCCCTCCTCACCCAAGGTCCCCCTACAAAATGATTTCTCCGTCCCCCATAAGAGGGACCCCTCCGTCCCCCATAAGAGGGACCCCTCTGTCCCCCATAAGAGGGACCCCTCCGTCCCCCATAAGAGGGACCCCTCTGTCCCCCATAAGAAGGAGATGGCAACTTCCAAGTTTTCCATGGTCAACAAGCACGCCATAGGCCCCTTCCCTAGAGTCCAGTCATCTATTAAGACCACCAAACCTGCCACCCCCTCCCCATATCTACCCCCTCCCCCTCCACTCCCTGCACCATCCACACCCCCTCTCCTTCCACACAGCCAGGACAAGGCCTCCCCTGGCTCCAACAAACAGCACTTTGTCATGGTGGAGGTCCACAGGCCCAATGCAGAGTCTGACGTCAGCGAGGTGCGGTCCCTGCCCCAGTCACGAGGTAAGAGGCATGGAGGGAGTAGGTTGGAGGAAAAGCCAGAGTTGGACTCCAGATTTGGACGTGAAGGATTGGTTACACAAATAAGAGGAAGTGCATGTTTATGTGTAATCATGGATGTATGTATTTCTGCCTGAGTGTGTCCCTGTGCCAGTCTCTAACCTTCTGCACCCATCCCCTCCAAGGTGCCACCCTGTCCCAGCTGTCAGACAGTGGACAGACACTGAGTGAGGACAGCGGGGTGGACATTAGCGAGTCGGGGCGACTCAGCAGGGAAAGCAGTCCCCACACACGCCCCCCACGAGACCCCAAGGGGGCACGTGGGGACAGCACCACCAAACCGGTGAGGAGGACACACCAGCGGGGAGAAAGACGACACAGAAAGAGAAAGAGGGAGATGTATGGATGGATGAATGGATGGATGGAGCTGAAAGGGAGAAATTACAAGAAGAGAAACAGACAAACAGAGCTGGGTTGTCCTCTGTCACTGCTCACTCTATCTGAAGCTTGTTCTCAATCCTAACTTCTTTCTGTTTTATTCTTTCTTTATGCACATACAGTTTTTCTTTCTTTGCTCATTGATACATTTTTGTCCTTTCACTGATTTCTCATCTATTCAATCACTTTCATCTCATACTGCGCTAGAGGTCTCTTGTTTCCTCTGCCTGTCCCTTTATGCTTATTGCTGATTAGTGGTTAGGTGGTGGGAAAATTGTTGATTGGTTCCTACCTTTATGGGCGGACCAATGTGTAACAAAGGTGCAAAAGAAAAGAGTTAATGGGCCTCCAGGGTGAATATTTGAGTAAAAAGGTGAGTTATATTATGCCCCCTCTCTTCTCTATCTCTCTCTCTCTGCAGCCGGGTCTCTTGGAGCGTAGCTCCACACTGGTGAGGGTGGCAAAGAGTGCCAGCACCCTGGGCATCGCCATCGAAGGAGGTGCCAACACTCGCCAGCCCCTGCCACGCATCGTCACCATACAGGTGGGTCTCAAACAGCCTAGAATACCCCTCATGCCCCTCACCCTTCTCACCCCTCCCTTTTCAAGTCATCTCCGAAATGACAACTTGCCAGACAATCTCCTGCACCTGTCAGAATTGATCTAGCCATGGTACTCTGTGTTCTGCAACTCTGCACTGCCATTGGCCCGTGCCGCCTCCTCTTCCACACATGGCTACACAACACAGCCTCTGTCAGATAAGTCTGTGGTTTCACACTGGAAGAGAACTCAAACTGAGATCCCTGGCTGCCATGCCATTGTTCCTCCACTCCAGAGGACTGGCAGATTTACCAGGGGTGATTATAACCTTCAGAATAGACTCTATAGCAGGGCTCTGACACTCAGGGGGCCTGAGACAATGAGACAATGCTAAGCAATTATACATTTTATTTGTCACATGCGCCATACTAGGTGGTGATGCAACCAGATGCTCTCAATGATGCAGCTGTGGAACTTTTTGAGGGTCTGAGGACCCATGCCAAATCTTTTCACTCTCCTGAGGGGAATAGGCGTTGTCATGCCCTCTTCACGACTGTCTTGGTGTGTTTGGACCATGAAAGTTCATTCGTGATGTGGACACCAAGGAACTTGAAGCTCTCAACCTGCTCCACTACAGCCCCGTCAATGTAGTCCACGATCATCTCCTTTGTCTTGATCACATTGAGGGAGAGGTTGTTGTCCTGGCACCACACTGCCAGGTCTCTGACCTCCTCCCTATAGGCTGTGTCATCATTGCCAGTGATCAGGCCTACCACTGTTGTGTCATCAGCAAACTTAAGGAAGGTGTTGGAGTCATGCATGGCAATGCAGTCATGGGTGAACAGTGAATACAGGATGGGACTGAGCATAAACCCCTGGGGGGCCCCCATGTTGAGCATCAGTGTGGCAGATGTGTTGTTACCTACCCTTACCACCGGGGGTGGCCCGCTAGGAAGTCCAGGATCCAGTTGCAGAGGGAGGTATTTAGTCCCAGGGTCCTTAGCTTAGTGATGAGCTTTGAAGGCTCTATGGTGTTGATCGCTGAGCTGTAGTCAATGAATAGCATTCTCATATAGGTGTTCCTTTTGTCCATGTGGAAAAGGGCAATGTGGAGTGCAATTGAGATTGCGTCATCTGTGGATCTGTTGGGGCGGTAAGCAAATTGGAGTGGGTCTAGGGTTTCTGGGATAATGGTGTTGATGTGAGCCATGACCAGCCTTTCAAACCACTTCATGGCTACAGATGTGAATGCTAGGGGTCGGTAGTCATTTAGACAGGTTACCTTGGTGTTCATGGGCACAGGGACTATGGTGGCCTGCTTGAAACATGTTGGTATTACAGACTCGGTCAGGGACAGGTTGAAAATGTCAGTGAAGACACTTGCCAGTTGGTCAGCGCATGCCCAGAGTACATGTCCCGGTAATCCGTCTGGCCCTGCGGTTTTGTGAATGTTGACCTGTTTAAAGGTCTTACTCACATTGTCTACGGAGAGCGTGATCACACAGTCATCAAGTACAGCTGGTGCTCTCATGCATGCTTCAGTGTTGCTTTCCTCAAAGCGTGCATAGAAGTCATTTAGCTCATCTGGTAGGTTTGTGTCACTGGGCAGCTCGCGGCTGTGCTTCCCTTTTTAGTCTGTAATAGTTTGCAAGCCCTGTCACATCCGGCGAACGTAGGATTCAATCTTATTATTGACGCTTTACCTGTTTGATGTTCGTCTGATTGCATAGCGGGATTTCTTAAAAGCTTCCTGATTAGAGTCCCGCTCCTTGAATGCGGCAGCTCTATCATTTAGCTCTGTGCGGATGTTGCCTGTAATCCATGGCTTGTGGTTGAGGTATGTACGTACGGTCACTATGGGGACGAGATCATCGATGCACTTATTGATGAAACCTGTGACTGATGTGGTATACTCCTCAATGCCATCGGAAGAATGGCGGAACATATTCCAGTCTGTGCTAGCGAAACAGTCCTGTAGCTTAGTATCTGCGTCATCTGACCACTTCCGTAATGAACGAGTCACTGGTACTTCCTTCTTTAATTTTTGCTTGTAAGAGGAATCAGGAGGACATAGTTATGGTCAGATTTGCCAAATGGAGGGCGAGGGAGAGCTTTGTACTCGTGTCTGTGTATGGAGTAAAGGTGGTCTAGAGTTTTTCCCTCTGGTTGCACATGCTGGTAGAAACTAGGTAAAACAGATTTTAAGTTTCCTTGCATTAAAGTCCCCGGCCACTAGGAGCACCGTCTCTGGATGAGCATTTTTTTGTTTGCTTAAGGCCTTATACAGCTCGTTGAGTGCAGTCTTAATGCCAGCATCGGTTTGTGGTGGTAAATAGACAGCTATGAAAAATATAGATGAAAACTATCTTGGTAAATAGTGTGGTCCACAGCTTATCATGAGATACTCAGGCGAGCAAAACCTTGAGACTTCCTTAATATTAGAGTTTGTGCATCAGCTGTTAATAACAAATAGACACAGACTTACCGGAGGCAGCTGTTCTATCTTGTCGATGCACAGAAAACCCAGCCAGCTGTATGTTATCCATGTTGTTGTTCATCCACGACTCGGTGAAACATAAGATATTACAGTTTTTAATGTCCTGTTGGTAGATTAGTCTTGATCGGAGCTCATCCATTTTATTATCCAATGATTGCACATTGGCTAATAGGACTGATGTTAGAGATGGATTACCCACTCGCCGTCGGATTCTTACAAGGCACCCCGATCCTATATATCGCCGTCTCTTCTTCATGCGAATGACATTGCGTCTGACTTGTTAAATACAAATCTTTGTCCAGTATGAGGTGAGCAATCGCTATTCTGACTTTTCAGAGCCTCTTTTCTGTCAAAAGAGACAGTGGCAGCAACATTAGGTACAAAATAATTTACAAATAATACAAAAAACACACACAATAGCACAATTGGTTAGGAGCCCGTAAAACGGCAGCCATTTCCCCCGGCACCATTATTTATGCAGCATGTTCCGTGTTTTAATGGTATGCTTGCGAAAAACCCCTGCAAAGAATTAGGGGTTTAAATTTAAATATTACAGTAGCCATAGCAATAGGGTCAAAGATCAACCCTGTGATGTCGTGACTAAGGTTAGACGTCCGTGGGTGTGGCTAGTTCAAGTCCAGCTCAGGTAAATATTGCCCTTTACCCTTGCCAGGTGCTTTACATGAATGTCTAACTGTAAGAGTACATTAAATGTGTTTTTTGGGTTCCAAGCACCCTTTCATTTGTTTAATCAAGACGATAAGAGTTGATCCCGTTCTCTCCCTTTACCTGAAGGAGTACATCCACTGAGAGCAGTGACTGTTATGTGAAATAAAGGGTTGGCTGAACTGAGGGTAATACTACCGTACCTGGCTGTAGCTCTGCTCTGTTCAGGTCTGTTTGTGTCTCTTTTGATTAACCTAAAGAGTGAGGAGAGAGGAGGGCTGGGGAGGGAGCTGTGCTGTTCTGTGGAGTTCAGAGAACCACTGAAAGCCATCCCGCTCAAAATATGCTTTGGTGAGATGCTAATGAAAAATAAAAGTGCCGCTGATTGCGAGGGGAGCGACAAAGGCTCTGACCGTGAAATCAGCATATTCAAAATCAAAGAGAGCAACGGAGGGAGGGAGACAGGGAGCTAGGAAGGGGAGAGAGATATACAGAGAGATGGAAGAGAAGATGGTACATAATAATAAAGGGGATTTAGACAGAAAGTTTACAGAGAAGGGGAGGTAGGGAGAGAGAGAGAGAGAGAGAGAGAGAGAGAGAGAGAGAGAGAGAGAGAGAGAGAGAGAGAGAGAGAGAGAGAGAGAGAGAGAGAGAGAGAGGGAGAGGCAGGCAGGCAGGCAGGCAGGCAGGCAGGCAGGCAGGCAGGCAGGCAGGCAGGCGAGTGACAGACAGGCATGGGAGATTTCAATGAAGGCTTTTGATGCCCAATGCAATCGCGGAGTAGTCAATACTATTGATAAAGGGTTTGCCTCCTGAGACCGCTTGGAAGTAAATCTTAATCACCAAAGCTTGATTAAAATATCCTAATATAATAATATAATAATATATGCATTTAGCAGACAAAAAGCTTTCATTAAAATATCACCCACTACCCTGGCGTTAATGCTCTACCAACTGAGCTAAGGACCACATAAATTAAAATATCATCACCAAAGCTTTAAATATAAAAAAACTAAAAATATCCTCACCAAACCTTTATTAAAATATCATCACCAAAGCTTTATTAAAATATCATCACCAAACCTTTATTAAAATATCATCACCAAAGCTTTATTAAAATATAATCACCAAAGCTTTATTGAAATATCATCACCAAAGCTTTATTAAAATATCATCACCAAAGCGTTTTTAAAATGTCATCACCAAAGCTTTATTAAAATATCATCACCAAAGCTGTATTAAAATATCACCAAAGCTTTGTTAAAATATCATCATCAAAGCTGTGTTCTCTTGTTATCTATGCATTGTAGGCAGGCCCACATTATTTTAGCCATACAGGTCCCGTTTTTGATGTACGTTAAACCCCGCCATGATGTAGGCTACATGTCCATGCCCATCATGAAACGAAAGATACCGGGGAACCTCGTAATTAGAAGTTATCTGCAACCTGTAAAAATCGCTAGTTTTCTATTTCATATGTTGAAAACCGAAGCCTTCCCTTAGGCCTACTATAATGAAGGTTGGTTCAACAGCAATGTGTGTCTTTTTAATATTGGTGATTTCATGATATCATTCATTACATTTTACATTTATTTATTGCTGGGGGTTTTTAAGAATAGATTGCTTATTTTTCGTTTAGTTGTATTATAACCGAACATAGAATGATTCACCTTCCTGGTTTTATCGTGACAACGTCTGTGGTGCGCTTGGAATGCAACTTCTGAAGATGTGTGAATACGATCTGATCCGTAAAATTGTTCCGATTATGTTCTGAAAACACAGGCCTATTTGGGAGCAGTATGACAGTGAGTGGACATTCTCCCTTTCTCTTTATAGTGGATCTTTATCCAGCTGCATTGTTTACATTGTTTTAATACTATATGCCCGCAGTGTGACATAGCCTATTTAAAACAAGTTGTTTTGTTTAGTATTTGATTAGAATTATTTGTTCTATTTTTACACCTTATCAATAATTCATTTAATCTAGCTTATTTTCAATATTTGCCTTGTCCATGCTCAGCTATAATACAATGTACATTAGGCCTAGCCCCTGTATCAGTGTGAATGCTATTAAAGCCATACAATTAGTTAGAACAATGTGGACTGCAAATGGGTCAACAAATTTAGCAAAAACAGGTCTACATTTTGTTATTACGTTTCAGTAAGCCATTTAACAAACTCTAACGGACTAACATCGGAATTGGAGTTGATTCCAAGGCAATAAATACACAACTTGAAGCAACCAAATATTTCGCCATTGAGCATGTTTTGATTGGCCAGTGAGGGGCCAAGCCTCTACACACCCACAACTTTTTTATTCATCAGAACCCTGACCTTTCGCTCAATGCCACCAAGTTTTTTGCTGATAATTGTGATAGTGAAAATAGCATAAATATTTCTGACATGATCCTCAACCTATAACGCTACCGCCTGCGCTTAGATTTACCATTGCATTAGGTTTGTTAAAATAGAGCCCTATGTTTCTGGCTCTTCCTGAATGATTACTTACTCACACCATACTCACACTAATACACAAATAAAGTATTCACAACCATTCACAATTCCTAACAGATTCATTTCATTCAGGATTATATACTTTTGCATCAAATCTTCAATAGATGCTCCCTGGGCCTAAACAGCACCAACATAGTCTTATAGTAAGTAGTAACTTTAGTTTAGCTTGATGTCTGTCAAGATGTAGAAATCTGAAGCATCCTTTTAGAACCAAATATAGTGCATCAACAACATAGCTCGGGCAAAAGGAAGCTCTCTTATCCATTTATATGCAGATGATACAGTCTTATACTCAGCTGGCCCATTTGTGTTAAATGCTCTATAACAAAGCTTTCTTAGTGTCCAACAAGCTTTCTCTACCCTTAACCTTGTTCTGAAAACCTCCAAAAACAAAGGTCAAGTGGTTTGGTAAGAAGAATGCCCTTCTCCCCACAGGTGTGATTACTACCTCTGAGGGTTTAGAGCTCATACAAGTACTTGGGAGTATGGTTAGACGGTACTCTGTCCTTCTCTCAGCACATATCAAAGCTGAAGACTAAAGTTAAATCTAGATAAGGTTTCCTCTATCGTAATCGCTCCTCTTTCACCCCAGTTGCCAACCAACCCTGATTCAGATGAGCATCCTACCCATGCTAGATTACGGAGACATAATTTATAGATGGGCAGGTAAGGGTGCTCTCCTGCGGCTAGATGTTCTTTACCATTCGGCCATCAGATTTGCCACCAATGCTCCTTATAGGACACATCCCTGCACTCTATACTCCTGTAAACTGGTCATCTCTGTATACCCGTCGCAAGACCCACTGGTTGATGCTTATTTATAAAAACCCTCTTAGGCCTCTCTCCCCCCTATCTGAGATACCTACTGCAGCCTTCACCCTCCACATACAACACCCGTTCTGCCAGTCACATTCTGTTATAGGTCCCCAAAGCACACACATCCCTGGGTCTCTCCTCTTTTCAGTTCACTGCAGCTAGCGACTGGAATGAGCTGCAACAAACACTCAAACTGGACAGTTTTATCTCAATCTCTTCATTCAAAGACTCAATCATGGACACTCTTACTGACAGTTGTGGTTGCTTTGCGTGATGTATTGTTGTCTCTACCTTCTTGCCCTTTGTGCCGTTGTCTGTGCCCAATAATGTTGGTACCATGTTTTGTGCTGCTACCATGTTGTGTTGCTACCATGCTGTTGTTATGTTGTGTTGCTACCATGCTGTGTTGTCATGTGTTGCTGCCTAGATCTCTCTTTATGTAGTGTTGTGTTGTCTCTCTTGTCATGATGTGTGTTTTGTCCTATATTTATATACATTTTGTACAAAATAAAAATTAATCCCAGCCCCCAGCCCCGCAGGAGGCCTTTTGACTTTGGATATAAAAAATGGTGGGAGAAGATGAAGCTTGATGAAACTTGGCTGACATTCTTCTCATCAATGAAACATTCGATCTCAATACAGTTTTTAGTTCCCAAAACTACAGTCTGTTACGAACAGTGTCAAAGTTTTGTAGACTTGACCCTTTGCCAAAATTGCAAAAAATGGTGTTAAGAAGGAGAAGGCCTTCACAGGGAAGGCGTTCCCTAACGGAAATATGCAAATACATGCTCAAATAAGGCTAGGATAGGATCTAGGATCTTGCTAGCTCAAGATAAGATAAGGTTGGCTTTGCCCACCTGCTCGCTTGTTTTGCCCACTATGCTTAATTTACTCTCATTGGAAACGATGCCGGTGATATATCTTGGGTTAGTTACCAGTATCTTTGGTTTTACTCTTGTAGTATCTTTAGTCTCTCAGGTCATCACAGTCCATGTGAACATTCCAAATGAGATGGCTACCTATATGTATATATCGACCTCCATACATTCGTACCCCTGCACATCAACACAGTACTGGTACCCCGTGTATATAGCTAAGTTATTGTTACTCATTGTGTATTTATTCATCGTGTTATCATTTTTTCTAGTTTTTTTCTTCTATTTTTCTCTCTGTATTGTTGGGAAGGACCCGTAAGTAAACATTTCACTGTTAGTCTACACCTGTTGTTTACAAAACATGTGACAAATACAATTTGATTGGATTTGAGCTGAGCTGAGGGACTGGAACAGTGGTGAGAGATGAGATCACAAAGGTCCTTTTGCTTCCTGGTTTATTAGTAATTGTAACAGTGACGATGTGCCAACGAGTGTTTGTCGTCTGTTTGTGCTCTCTTTATCACAAATAAATGTTCTAGGTCTCTCTCTCTCTCCCTCTCTCTCTCAGAGGGGCGGTTCGGCACACAACTGCGGGCAGCTGCAGGTGGGTCAGGTAATCCTGGAGGTAAACGGGGTTTCCCTGAGGGGCCGGGAGCACAGGGACGCAGCGCGCCTCATCGCTGAGGCTTTCAAGACCAAAGAGAGAGAACACGTGGACTTCCTGGTCACAGAGTTCAACGTGGCACTGTAGGAGGAAGTAAAGGAAGAAGAGAAGGAGAGAGAGACTCTTATCATGGAGGAAGGAGGGAGGAGGGACAGGGGCTACAGAGCTGGAGAGGATAGGGGGTGGCTGTGGGGGCAAAGCGGCATAGTCCTACACACTGTTCTGTACATTGGTTCATCTACCAACCTTTATCTGGTCACTTGGCCTCACCATCCTCAACATCCTCCAGCTTTAGCCCCAAAACTAGACACGGACACAGTTGCACTCTAAGTTGAGAAGTTGCCATGATTTCTGATTTTCATGGACTTTCACCATCCTTGTGACCTTGGTTTTTAGGATACTCCCTGCAGCAGTAATTTCTCTGGACACCTTATTGTATGTGTTTATGGCAATCTCATGTACTGTCACTCTATCTGTGTTGGCTAGTGGCATCATCCTGTGGATCTCAAATGGACAATTGGACAATGACGCCATCAGCACTAGAGCTCTGGCAGAAGATATGCTCCTGAAGCGGTCAGTTAGTGATCAGTTAGCGGTCAGTGTCTGAGAGACTAACAGCACACGCAAGAGACACAGGCTGTGTCGCAAATAGCACCCTATTCCAATATAGCTCACTACCTTTGACCAGAACCCCCCTATGTGCCCTGGTAAATAGTAGTGCACTAAATAGGGAATAAGGTGGGACGCAAGCCAGCCTTCCATCCAGCAGATGGAAGAGGCAGGAGGAAACACCATTTTCCAATGAGTTTGTTTTTGTAAATGTACAAATGTAGATACTATACGATATATACATAAAGATAATCTATGAATTATAGAAACCTACTATCTTACATGCTTAAAAAGTAGAATTCTTCAAAGTGTACTGTTAAGTCCCTTTTCTGCAAATGTGTCCCCAAGTGAAGAGTAATGGAGATGATTGTGTTTTAATTGCCCTCTCTGGCAGTGCTAGTCAGCCGTACTATTTGTGTTTACACAAGGGGCTTGCAGGGGCCTGCGTCACATAGTAATTACTAAGAGGTAGTAATGAGGCATTTGGGAAAGGAAACTGCTGCAGAAGCTCTCTCCGATACACACTCCCAGAACACATGTGGCCCAGCACATACACACACAGGCATGCCATCTTACCACACAAACACACAAGCACACAAACAGGCAGAAGTCACGGTGGATTGATGGAGAGCTGATGCTAAGAACTTGAAGAAGCACTTTATCCAATAATTGAACAGTTATGAGGAGCAAGTCATGGCAATCAGGAAGAGGAAAAGAGAAATAGAGAGAGACTGAGAGACACAGAGAGACACAGAGAGAAAGACAGAGAGAAAGACAGAGAGAGACGTAGAGACACAGAGAGAAAGACAGAGAGAGACACAGAGAGACACAGAGAGACACAGAGAGAAAGACAGAGAGAGACAGAGAGAGAGAGATGTAGAGACACAGAGAGAAAGACAGAGAGAGACGTAGAGATACAGAGAGACACAGAGAGAAAGACAGAGAGAGACGTAGAGATACAGAGAGACACAGAGAGAAAGACAGAGAGAGACGGAGAGACACAGAGAGACACAGAGAGAAAGACAGAGAGAGACACAGAGAGACACAGAGAGACACAGAGAGAAAGACAGAGAGAGACGTAGAGACACAGAGAGACACAGAGAGAAAGACAGAGAGAGACGGAGAGACACAGAGAGACACAGAGAGAAAGACAGAGAGAGACAGAGAGAGACGGAGAGACACAGAGAGACACAGAGAGAAAGACAGAGAGAGACGGAGAGACACAGAGAGACACAGAGAGAAAGACAGAGAGAGACGTAGAGACACAGAGAGACACAGAGAGAAAGACAGAGAGAAAGACAGAGAGAGACGGAGAGACACAGAGAGACACAGAGAGAAAGACAGAGAGAGACGTAGAGACACAGAGAGACACAGAGAGAAAGACAGAGAGAGACACAGAGAGACACAGAGAGACACAGAGAGAAAGACAGAGAGAGACGTAGAGACACAGAGAGAAAGACAGAGAGAGACGGAGAGACACAGAGAGACACAGAGAGAAAGACAGAGAGAGACACAGAGAGACACAGAGAGACACAGAGAGAAAGACAGAGAGAGACGTAGAGACACAGAGAGAAAGACAGAGAGAGACGGAGAGACACAGAGAGACACAGAGAGAAAGACAGAGAGAAAGACAGAGAGAGACGTAGAGACACAGAGAGACACAGAGAGAAAGACAGAGAGAGACGTAGAGACACAGAGAGACACAGAGAGAAAGACAGAGAGAGACGGAGAGACACAGAGAGACACAGAGAGAAAGACAGAGAGAGACACAGAGAGACACAGAGAGAAAGACAGAGAGAGACGTAGAGACACAGAGAGACACAGAGAGAAAGACAGAGAGAGACGGAGAGACACAGAGAGAAAGACAGAGAGAGACAGAGAGAGACGGAGAGACACAGAGAGACACAGAGAGACACAGAGAGAAAGACAGAGAGAGACAGAGAGAGACGGAGAGACACAGAGAGACACAGAGAGACACAGAGAGAAAGACAGAGAGAGACGGAGAGACACAGAGAGACACAGAGAGAAAGACAGAGAGAGACAGAGAGAGACGGAGAGACACAGAGAGAAAGACAGAGAGAGACAGAGAGAGACGGAGAGACACAGAGAGACACAGAGAGAAAGACAGAGAGAGACAGAGAGAGACAGAGAGAGACGGAGAGACACAGAGAGACACAGAGAGAAAGACAGAGAGAGACGGAGAGACACAGAGAGACACAGAGAGAGAGACAGAGAGACACAGAGAGAAAGACAGAGAGAGACAGAGAGAGACGGAGAGACACAGAGAGACACAGAGAGAAAGACAGAGAGAGACAGAGAGAGACAGAGAGAGACGGAGAGACACAGAGAGACACAGAGAGAAAGACAGAGAGAGACGGAGAGACACAGAGAGACACAGAGAGAAAGACAGAGAGAGACAGAGAGACACAGAGAGAAAGACAGAGAGAGACAGAGAGAGACGGAGAGACACAGAGAGACACAGAGAGAAAGACAGAGAGAGACGGAGAGACACAGAGAGAAAGACAGAGAGAAAGACAGAGAGAGACAGAGAGACACAGAGAGAGACAGAGAGACAGACAGAGTGCGAGCGAGAGACAGAGAGACACAGAGAGAGACAGAGAGACACAGAGAGAAAGACAGAGAGAGACAGAGAGAGACGGAGAGACACAGAGAGACACAGAGAGAAAGACAGAGAGAGACAGAGAGAGACGGAGAGACACAGAGAGACACAGAGAGAAAGACAGAGAGAGACGGAGAGAGACGGAGAGACACAGAGAGAAAGACAGAGAGAAAGACAGAGAGAGACAGAGAGACACAGAGAGAGACAGAGAGACAGACAGAGTGCGAGCGAGAGACAGAGAGACACAGAGAGAGACAGAGAGACACAGAGAGACAGACAGAGAGAGAGCGAGCGAGAGACAGAGAGATACAGAGAGAGACAGAGAGACACAGAGAGACAAACAGAGAGAGAGCGAGCGAGAGAGAGACCAATGAAAGAACTGAGAAGTGCAGTAGTTGTTGTGGAGGATTATTTGTGGGAGGGAGAGGGGGTGAGAGGGGGGAGAGAGAGTGAAGCGGTACATGTGCCATTCAGGGGAGTTTTAGCATTATAGCGGACAGATAGAGAGGGACAGATGGAGAGAACGACAGACAGAGAAAGGGACAGATAGAGAGAACGACAGACAGAGAGAGAGAGACAGATAGAGAGAATGACAGACAGAGAGAGAGAGACAGAGAGAGAACGACAGACAGAGAAAGGGACAGATGACTGTAAGTCGGGACAGATAGATTATTATTATTATAGAGAACGACAGACAGAGAAAGGGACAGATAGAGAGGGACAGAGAGAGAACGACAGAGAAAGGGACAGATAGAGAGAGACAGATAGAGACAGATGGAGAGAATGACAGACAGAGAAAGGGACAGATAGAGAGGGACAGAGAGAGAGAGACAGATAGAGAGAACGAGAGACAGAAAAAGGGACAGATAGAAGTTATTGATGTAGCAACAATAACCATCAAGTTTAAGTCAGGTTTCTCTTGATGTCCATTAACATACAAGTGCTTTGTTCACCCCATTCAGATAAGAGATTTTCCATCATTTCAATCATTGTATATTTATGCAGCATCCCAAATGACACCCTTTTCCTATAGTGCACTAGTTTTGACCAGGACCGATAGGGCTCTGGTAAAATGAAGTCCACTATATAGAGAATAGGGTGCCATTTGGGATGCAATAGTATTCTGTATGCATACTTAGAGTATGAGACACAATCATGAGAAGACTGCCCTATTCCCTGCCAATGCCACCTCAAATGCTTAACATTCAGCGTGTGTGGGAGTGTGTGAGTGTGTCCTCCTCCTATCCACAAGGCAGTCACTATTAAACACTGCTATCTGGGAGGAATTGCATAGCTTCAGAAATGGTGGCTTTGTTCTCTGAGCCATGTCTTTACACTGTGCATATGACACAGACAGCCCTTCAGAGAGAAGGATGAGAGGAAGGTGTACTGTGTCTAACATTGTTTCTACGTTGTTGCACTGGAGATGGGCAGAGAATGCAGAGCAAGGATCAGAGAGCAAAAGAGATTGACCTGATGCAGGGGGAGGGAAAGACACACACACACACACACACACACACACACACACACACACACACACACACACACACACACACACACACACACACACACACACACACACACACACACACACACATTACACAGGTTGACCTGATGCAGGAGAGAGGGAAAGGCACACACACACACACACACACACACACACACACACACACACACACACACACACACACACACACACACACACACACACACACACACACATTACACAGGTTGACCTGATGCAGGAGAGAGGGAAAGGCACACACACACACACACACACACACACACACAAAATCAAATACTAACACAATGGTCAATCCACGTTCTGCTTCTAACATGCTCTGAGACATTGCGTAATGTCTACAGTGAACTTTCTTTTTGCACACACTGACTCAGGCATGACTCCACACACACTGACTCAGGCATGACTCCACACACACTGACTCAGGCATGACTTCACACACACTGACTCAGGCATGACTCCACACACACTGACTCAGGCATGACTCCACACACAGGGACTCTTTCAAACACCGATAACAGGTCTTGAAATGTCCCAAACAATCTTAGTAACACATTAACTACACCGCATAAATGTGATTAAATTATAGACATACAGTCAGTTGTCTACTCTGATGCCAAGCCATTCAACCATGCCCAAGCGTCCAACGTAATTGTCTCCCCACGTCATATCAGGCTTTGAGGAATTCAATAAAGTTTTAAAAAATGTATTGGGATTACTTATTATTACTGACCCTGGATCTGGTGTTAATAACAGTCTGGCTTTCTCTTTAACCCATATTACAGAGTAATTCAGAGGGGAAGAGATGATGAAAGGAATCACTCCAATCCAATGACAGGGTGATTAATCAGCGAATATGATGGAGAGGCAGGTGTCCTGTCTTGTGGCATGGACTTGGAAACAAACACAGATGTGGGCTCTGTCCCAAATGGCACCCTGCTCACTATATAGTGCACTACTTCCGACCAGGGCCTGTAAGGTGCTGGTCTAAATCAGTGCACTATATACAGTGCATTCAGAAAGTATTCAGACCCTTTGACTTTTTCCACATTTTGTTACGCTATAGCCTTATTCTAAAATTGATTAAATAGTTTTTTCCTCTCATCAATCGACACACAATAACACATAATGACAAAACATACAGTTTTAGACATTTTTTGCAATTTGGAAATATCACATTTACATAAGTATTCAGACCCTTTACTCAGTACTTTGTTGAGGCACCATTGGCAGCGATTACAGCTTTGAGTCTCCTTGGGTATGATGCTACACGCTTGGTACACCTGTATTTGGGGAGTTTCTCCCATTCTTCTCTGCAGATCCTCTCAAGCTCTGTCAGGTTGGATGAGGAGCGTCGATGCAAAGCTATTTTCAGGTCTCTCCAGAGATGTTCGATCTGGTTCTAGTCCTGGCTCTGGCTGGGCCAACAAAGGACACTTATCCCAAAGCCACTCCTGAGTTGTCTTGGATGTGTGCTTAGGGTTGTTGAACCTTCACCCAAGTCTGAGATCCTGAGTGCTCTGGAGCAGGTATTCATCAAAGATCTCTCTGTACTTTGCTCCGTTCATCTTTCACTCGATCCTAACTAGTCTCCCAGTCTCTGCCGCTGAAAAACATCCCTGCAGCATGATCCTGCCAACACCATGCCTCACCGTAGGGATGGTGCCAGGTTTCCTCCAGATGTGACGCTTGGCATTCAGGCCAAAGAGTTCAATATTGGTTTCAATCAGACCAGAAAATCTTGTTTCTCATGGTCTGAGGGTCCTGTAGGTGCCTTTTGGCAAACGCCAAGCGGGCTGTCATGTGCCTTTTACTGAGGAGTGACTTCCATCTGGCCACTCCTGATCCTGATTGGTGGAGTGCTGCAGAGATGGTTGTCCTTCTGGAAGGTTCTCCCATCTCCACAGAGGAACTTTGGAGCTCTGTCAGAGTGACCTTCGGGTTCTTGGTCACCTCCCTGACGAAGGCCTTTTTCACCCGATTGCTCAGTTTGGCTGGGCGGCCAGCTTTAGGAAGAGTCTTGGTGGTTCCAAACTTCTTCCATTTAAGAATGATGGAGGCCACTGTGTTCTTGGGGACCTTCAATGTTGAATAGATTTTTTGGTACCCTTCCTCAGATCTGTTCCTCGACACCTGTCTCGGAAGTCTACGGACAATTCATTCTATCTCATGACTTGGTTTAACTCTGACATTCACTGTCAACTGTGGGTCCTTTATATAGACAGGTGTGTGCCTTTCCAAATCATGTCCAATCAATTGAATTTACCACAGGTGGACTCCAATCAAGTTGTAGAAATATCTCAGGGATGATCAATGGAAACCGGATGCACCTGAGCTCAATTTCGAGTCTCATAGCAAAGGATCTGAATAATTATGTAAATAAGGTATTTCTGTTATTTATTTTTTATACATTTTCACACATTTCTTAAAACCTGTTTTCGCTTTGTCATTATGGAGTATTGTGTGTAGATGGATGAGGAAAAAACAGTATTTAATCCATTTTAGAATAAGAATGTAACATAACAAAATGTGGGGGAGGGATCTAAATTCTTTCCGAATGCACTGTGTAGGGAATAGGTTGTCATTTTGATGCAGCCGTAGACTGGTCATTCTAATGTATCTCTCCCCTCTGCTCATTCACTACATGGCCAGAATTATGTGGACACCTGCTAGACGAACATCTCATTCCAAAATCATGGGGTTATTATGAAATTGGTCCCCCCTTTGCTGCTATAACAGCCTCCTCTGTTCTGGGAAGGCTTTCCAGTACATGTTGGAACATTGCTGCGGGGACTTGGTTCCATTCAACCACAAGAGCATTACTGAGGTCAAGCCCTGATGTTGGGCGATTAGGCCTGGCTTGCAGTCAGTGTTCCAATTCATCCCGAAGGTGTTCGATGGGGTTGAGGTCAGGGTTCTGTGTATAGCAGTCAGTTCTTCCACACTGATCTCAACAAATCATTTCTGTATGGACCTTGCTTTGTGCACGAGGTCATGTCATGCTGAAACAGGAAAGGGCCTTCCCCAAACTGTTGTCACAAAGTTGGAAGCACAGAATTGTCTAGAATGTCATTGTATGCTGCAGCGTTAAGGTTTTTCCTTCACTGGAACTAAGGGGCCTAACCTGAACCATGAAAAAAAGCCCCAGACCATTATTCCTCCTCCACCAAACTTTACAGTTGGCACTATGCATTCGGGCAGGTAGCGTTCTCCTAGCATCCACAAAACCCAGATTTGTTCGTCAGACTGCCAGATGGTGGAATGTGATTTATCACATACACACACATTCTAGGCGAGAACGGTGAGCTTTACACCACTCCAGCAGACACTTGGCATATAATATATAATATTACAGCCAAGTATTTTACATTTATTTAACAATCCCTTGAAAACGGCACACAGTTGTCAATGTTTTTAGCGGAGCTGCGGGTCTCCTTGCCCCCCCAGCAGGCAAAAAACTGCCTGGCTGTCTGTGCCTTTTTCTGCTAAGCCTTTGTGCTCAGGCAGAGTTTATGACAACACAGTAGGCTAATAACATAGAAATAGAAAGACAGTCATACACACACATTCTAGGCTACTAATGTTCCATAATCAAACAATATACAAACAAGTGATACATAAACATGACATGAACATCAATACCTTTGGTTGCAAAATTCCAGTGACTTTTTCAAACAGGATGTCTTGAAAATCTGAGATGTTTTGGAAAGTAACAAGAACTTTGCAACATTCACCCTGTGATTAAATCTCTGTATCTGTTTTCTTGTCTGTTTACTCTCTCTCTCTCCCTACCTCTCCCTACCTCTCCCTCTTGTCTGTCTGTCTGTCTGTCTGTCTGTCTGTCTGTCTGTCTGTCTGTCTGTCTGTCTGTCTGTCTCTCTGTCTGTCTGTCTCTCTGTCTCTCTGTCTCTCTGTCTCTCTGTCTCTGTCTCTGTCTCTGTCTCTGTCTCTGTCTCTGTCTCTGTCTTTCTCATCATTCTTTCTCTACCAGATAAGCTTTCTCTCTCATTCAATACACACACTCACTCACAAAAACACAAACGGCATCCCCACTCTCTCTCTGACACAGGCACACACGCACACACACACACACATCCCCACAGAGGAGATACATGCTCTTTGAGTAATTGTCGTGTCAGCCGACCAGCCATTGAAGGGTTTGTCATCGTTCTGCCTCTTACAGTTTTTCTCAGTCGCTTTGGTGCATTTCTCTGATCAAAAGTGCAATTCTTGATACTACTTGTACAAATTCCAAATCATCTAGTCACTTGTGCACATCATTAAAACAATTTCTTATTCCTTTGAACAAATTGCAATTGATAATGTACAAGTGTCAGCTTTTTTCCACATTATCAATTGCTCATGTCATGTTGATAAAAATATAGTAGATGGTTCTCTGTTGAATAGTCTACCCCTCAAAACATCTAGGCATTAGTTCCTTGCATAAGCCATTACATGCAAAATTGTTGAACTATTTGTCATAAACTGTCAAGCATAGTTCACATTTCTATTAGACCTTTTGTACAAAAACGTGAATTGATGAATCGTGCAGGTGAAATTGACCCTCACTCATGAAGGAATGTAAAGTGTTAGTTCAACCAACAATCAACCAGTTGTCTAAATTTCTCAAAGTTGCATCTCATGAAGAATCAATTGGCAAGCATATATAGACAGACCACAACACAGAGTTGCAATTTTCCAATAATGGATGGACCAGGAAACGAACAGGGTCAACAGCCAAGAGGAGGAAGAAGAGGAGCAAGGATGCGTGGTGGAAGGCAAAACAGAGGAAGAGGCAGAAGAGGACATAGGGGCCACTATTGTAGACCATGTTGTCAAAAATGGCCTTACAATGGCTGAGACGGGTCGCAGGGTGCAGCCGAATATTGGGAGATCAACCGTGTCCTCAATAGTTCAAACGTTTCGAAGAGAGAACAGGTATGTCCACCAGTGCACTGTTACTGCATATAAGCATTATACTGTATACTTCCTACAATGCTTCATATTACAGTAGTCCACTTGTATTTCACAGCATACAGAAATATACTCTGCACCTTACATGCACCCACCTGTATGTTTTACAGTAAAATGTGTGTTCGCATAGTTTTTGTCTATGTGAAAGTATGCGATGCATCACTGCATTTCCCCACATAGGACTGACTGCAAGATTACCTCAAACCGGTGGCAGAGGACAACTTTTCACACCTCAACAGGAGGAGGGAGGCTATTTGCACCATGGTTCGAGTAAACAATGCCATGAGACTCAAATACAAAGGACCATTATAGAAGACAACGATGTCTTTGAAAACATCCATACGGTTAGCATCTCAACCATCGACAGGGTGCTGCATAGAAACCAGATGAGTATGAAACAGCTGTACCGTATACCATTCCAAAGGAATGAGGACAGAGTTAAGGAGCTACGGGACCAGTATGTACAGGTAAAACATATATCTATGTAACTACTTTACAGCAACATTTTATAGTGATATATAGTACAGTAAGCATAAACTGCACACATGTCCATTGCTGTGGAAGGAACATGCAATATATGTACATTTTATGTCACTCTTCCTTACCAAAACAAATTCAACTGTGTGTTCTGGGATATAGCGTATAATGGAGTTGGAATCAAGTGAACCCTCTCACAACTTTGTATACGTGGATGAGGCTGGCTTCAACCTGACCAAATGCAGAAGGCGGGGTCGGAATATCATCGGTCACAGAGCTACTGTGGATTTGCCAGGCCAACAGGGAGGAAATATCACCATGTGTGCTGCTATTTTGGAGCATGGTGTCCTAACTCATATCCCCCTTATAGGGCCATACAACACCCAGCATCTACTCAACTTTTTAGAGACTCTCTACATGGCTCTCATCCCTGATGATGAGAGGGGTCTGCTTAGAGAGGATTTGCCAAAGTATGTGTTCATTTGTGATAATGTGAGTTTCCATCGATCAAACATCATAAGGCAATGGTTTGTGACCCACCCGAGGATGCTCATAGAATTCCTCCCACCTTATTCACCATTCGTTAATCCAATTGAGTAGTTATTTTCAGCATGGAGGTGGAAGGTGTACGATCGTCAGCCACATACACAGATGACCCTGCTGGCTGCAATGGATGCAGCATGTGAGGACATCACAGTAGACGCCTGCAGAGGATGGATAAGGCATTCCAAAAGATTCTTTCCACGTTGCGTTGGAAGGGAGAATATCCGGTGTGATGTGGATGAGAATATGTGGGCCGACAGACAGGAACGTCTGGATGTGTAGAGAGCACAACAGTGCTGCGGGCAAAGTTGTGCCTTAGGGGTGGTTTCCTGTGTTTCTTTCTAATTTAGTTGTTTTTCCTTTGTGCCCCTTGGGTTGTCCAGTCTCTTTCAATCAATAACCCACATACAGTAATATGTAAATAGTACTGTTGAACTTGATATATGCCATAGAAGTGCAGCCTTGTGCATTTTCAATACAGTAACTGTCATCCAAACTGTAGCCTAAGTTTACATCAGGTAATACTGTCAAAGTACACAGTTACATTGACAACATGCCTAAACATTTTGACGACCTTGTTCATGAACAATGACTCAATGACTTATCATTCTGATGACACTGACATGATAATTGGCATGAATATTTACTTTTGAGAGATGTACTATGGATTTTTAGTGACTGACTAGCTTTAGAAACATATCCATTGTATATTGCAGTTTGTACAAATTGTTCTGAGAAATGCACTTGTTATTTTGCACATGTTAGGGATGATGTGAAAAATACACCAAAGCGACTGAGAAAAACTGTAAGTGTGGAGGATGGAGACACCAGGGCTTGACGTTACTGGCACCAGGCACACCTTTCCCACTAGCCAAAGACACCCCATCACTGGCTGTAGACTGCATTAGTATTCGGCTCCTCTACCTCAGCCCTTCCTGGGGAGGACCATAGCAGCACCATTGACCCCCAGTGGAAGATGCCAGTCTGTGGCCTCAGCTTTATTCTTATATTCCTGGGGCTGTATGTATCAAGTGTCTCGGAGTAGGAGTGCTAATCTAGGATCAGTTTTGCCTTTTAGATCTCCATGAACAAGATTACATATTCATAAAACGTCTCAGAGTTTTAGTGCTGATCTAGGATCAGTTTCTATATTATATTAACTAAGATTGCATGGACATGAATGACCTGATCCAGGATCAGCACTCCTACTCTGAATTGTTATTATTTTTTTCCACCTTTATTTAACCAAGTTGGCTAGTTGAGAACAAGTTCTCATTTGAAACTGCGACTTGGCCAAGATAAAGCTTTATGAGTATGGGTCCTGATCTTAGATCAGCTCTCCAACTCTGAGACAGACGCTTTATGAGTACGGGTCCTGATCTTAGATCAGCTCTCCAACTCTGAGACAGACGCTTTATGAGTACGGGTCCTAATCTTAGATCAGCTCTCCAACTCTGAGACAGACGCTTTATGAGTACGGGTCCTGATCTTAGATCAGCTCTCCAACTCTGAGACAGACGCTTTATGAGTACGGGTCCTGATCTTAGATCAGCTCTCCAACTCTGAGACAGACGCTTTATGAGTACGGGTCCTGATCTTAGATCAGCTCTCCAACTCTGAGACAGACGCTTTATGAGTACGGGTCCTGATCTTAGATCAGCTCTCCAACTCTGAGACAGACGCTTTATGAGTACGGGTCCTGATCTTAGATCAGCTCTCCAACTCTGAGACAGACGCTTTATGAGTACGGGTCCTGATCTTAGATCAGCTCTCCAACTCTGAGACAGACGCTTTATGAGTACGGGTCCTGATCTTAGATCAGCTCTCCAACTCTGAGACAGACGCTTTATGAGTACGGGTCCTGATCTTAGATCAGCTCTCCAACTCTGAGACAGACGCTTTATGAGTACGGGTCCTGATCTTAGATCAGCTCTCCAACTCTGAGACAGACGCTTTATGAATACGGTCCCACGCCTTGATCCCAGATCAGCACTCCCCACTCTGAGATGCTTTATGATTACGGGTCCTGATCTTAGATCAGCAGTCCCACTCTGAGATGCTTTATGATTACGGGTCCTGATCTTAGATCAGCAGTCTTTTCGAGTCAAACCTTACTAATACACATAATGTGTGGGAATAATGGGTGTTTTCATTCATGTGGAGAATTGCTAATGTTTTATATGTAGAATAAGAGACACAACAGACGCAGAACGTTTCTGCAGTAATTCATCTAAGGTTGCCATCTAGAGGAACAATAATACATGGCATTGAAAATATAAGAAAATGCCGACCTCATGTTGATGAAGTGAAACTGAACAGTTTTATTTCCCCCTTTATCATTTGAGTCATAATCAATGAATGATATGTATTAACCCATACACATCATTGGTGTTGATACATAATTCTGATAATTATTATAATATACTGATTATATCTATCCGGGAGCCTATAGAGAGAAGCATTTGATCTCTGACTCACTGGAGGGGCACTTATATTATTATGTCTACATTTTCATATGCATTTACTGCACATTTTTATTTCTGGAAAAATCAGTCAGAAAGTCCTGCCCCCTAGCGAACCAATCGGTACTTCGCTCTATTGTTTGGTTTCTTGATAACATTTAGCTTTGAAAATCTGTGCCATGCCACGAGAACGGAAGAATTATCCAACAATACTCTTTCACCTTTTTCCTGATAGATTTACATTATTGTCCACGATCAGGTATTACAACCCAGTTAATTTGTGTTAACCATAAATTAGCTGTAATCTACTTTTAATAAGTTATGACTATAAATCTAAAATAGAGAGTGATGGGAATTCAAATACTGATTTTTCGGGACTTGGAGCGACTTGGAGAGTGTGTTCATGTCCGAGAAAGAATAGATAAATAGACAGAATAGATGAAGATATTATAGCACACGTTTTAAAATAAAGATGTATACTCTTTGCTATGGTCAGTGACTGAATTGAAACTGAACCTAGCTATAGCTCAGTCTTTTTGTTTACTCAGGTGGCATTGAGTGAAGTCATGTTTTGCCATGCACCGCATGGTCACTTGGTGACATTGGGGTGAGTCTTTTTTTGTATGCAGTTCTCAAGGCAACTAAGGCCTGCTACTTTTAAGTCTGCCGATGCTGCAATTTCACTGTCTCTCTGAATTCCTGCTACGACTGCCTTGGATGATATAACCTAAGAAGCACAAGGTAAGTTTAGAATCTGTAGCGTCCTTGTGTGTGTGTGTGTGTGTGTGTGTGTGTGTGTGTGTGTGTGTGTGTGTGTGTGTGTGTGTGTGTGTGTGTGTGTGTGTGTGTGTGTGTGTGTGTGTGTGTGTGTGTGTGTGTGTGTGTGTGTGTGTGTGTGTGTGATAAAACCTCCCAACTCCATTGTGCTATGCAAAGCTATTCCTGAAATGTTATGTAAAAATGTCATACTGTACATTAGTAGTATCTATATATTACTTTGTTGTTACATAGTCATTTTACAATGATACTACACAAGTGTGAACAATTGACAAGTCTGACGGGCTCTCTTGGGCGGCCTCTGTGTGCTTTACCCCAGTGGAGTCAAGGAACCACTGACGCCCTGTAATGTTTCTCCTAATTTCACTGCATCAGTGGGACTGTTGTCCTCAGCTCACTAAACATTGATCAACCTTGACTAACTGATATAGCATGTTGTCAGGATGGAAAATCTTGTGGGTAGGCAGTTTGGAGACTTGGGAATTTTGTAATAAGTTGACCTGGTATCAGTCACCTAAACTACTGTGGTCACCTAACTTTGGTTTTGCTAAGTTAAAACTTTGAGCATTATTCACAGCACGAGGCCCAGGCCTGTTTGTCATTCTCCTAGCATGAGCACCCAACAAATTCTGCTCTGTGACTGTCTGCACATCCTTATCTCTCCCCCTTGCCTCGTAAGAAGATTAGCCTATGTTGCTTAGATATTTAGCAGGTCATCTTAGCTAATATTCACTGGACTGGGCTCTCTCTCAGCTTGAGTGATATCCTGAGGCTTCAAATAGATTCATAGAATCATCAGAATTCTCGTCTTCAGCCTAACAAAACTGAAATGTGTTGCTTTTGGCTCCATTGATGTCTGTCTTGACAGCTTTGGGAGGGAGGGCTGGGAGTCTGTCGTCGCGGAGAGCCTAGCTGGCAGGGGTGTTAATTAGCCTAGCTTGGCAGCTCCCGTCATCCCAGTCTCAAAGAGAGACAGCTCCCCTGGCACCCCAAGAAGTGGCCTAGATGTCAGTGTGGCTCTGTGGGGCTCTTGTGGAGAGGTACTAGTGGGTGTGCTCAACAGATCAGCCCTGTCTGTCTGTGAGCTGTAGGTAAACCCCGCACGGTTTAATACCCCAGCCTGACCACATAAAATCTTGGAGTATGGTTTCAGGGCTGTATGGACACGTCGCTTTGATTTAAGCAACAGGTGAGTCCACATTCTTTATGCTTTACAATCAACAGAATGGCTATATTGCTCTATTGACGAGTGAAGATGTGCAGACTAGCCTAATCTATGTATCAAAGACATGATCCTACAGTTTCAATGTATAGTCCTACATAAGATAAGTTGTTTATTTTGTATGCATCCTATCTAGGCTACATCAAAATAAGTCTGATATTCACTAATGAACTATGTCCCGGATCTGAAATTAGCATTGAAAAATGCCCCGAAGTTGTTTGTCTGCCTGAAGTGCTTGTGTTTTCCCAGTTGTCTCAGTTGTCTCATGCTGCGTCAGCCCAGCTGCCTCTTCTCCTCTGTGGAGAGAGACTCTCCATACATGTGTGTATGAAATGAGGCCAGAGGGGCTATATGAGTCTGCTGGCGTCTCAGGTTGTTCTGGCAAATCTCACATAGCAACTTCATTGAGAGGAAGGATGCTTAACATGCTTTTTACATTGGTATCACAAACCATTTTTTAAAATCATGATGAAATTGGCCATTTTAGGCCATTTTTAGACCTATACATGCCTCCTGTAAGACCCTATTATAGTGTTTTCTCAAATATGGAGTATGTCAAGATTCTGAAATTCACATTTATTCAACATACAACATCTGAATATTCATATCTCAAAACTACACTTTTGGATGTTGCTTATTGTTAGACATATTGTTTGTAACAATATATTCTTCAAACACTTCTGGGTCTTTGTGTCTTGTAAAACTGATTTGTTATCCTAATAGATTATGTTCCATTGTTCGTCCCACAACACATTCACAGGTAGAATGTTTATATTCTTGTGTGAGGTATTTTGAAGTGCATGAAAGTGCATTCCAGTATGGTGAGGAGGTACGTGTCACTCATACAGATGAGTCTATAGCTGCTTCCCACTCAAACCCCCAGAAACTTCTCATTTGTCTTCTCTCCATGCTTTTTTTGTTGTCCATGAGTCAATGCTGTGTGAATGTTGATTGGCTGAAGGTAGAGATAAGAAGTGCAGCTTTGAGGCCTGTTGTTCTCCGAGCTCAGTAAGGCAGGGTTTGGTGTTGTCTGTTGCTATGGTGACAGTCAAAGACTCCATGACATCAAAAAATAATTTTATCTTGATATAAACCCCAGATGTGTTCCCATTGCTAGCCTAAATAGCTATATGCAATATCTCTCAAAACTGAGCAATTAAAAAAAAGTCAATTGATCTTCATAATTTGCATAGTTTAACTGAAACATGGATCTTTATTTCTTCTAAGATTACCTTTAGGAATTAATATCCCCATTCCCCTCTCCTGTATGAAAGCCCTTCTTTTGTGCAGGCCACATGGTCTGGGGGTCTAAACACAGACTTGGGAGACCGGGGTTCAATCCCTGTTCCCACCCTTTGTCTCTCTCTAATCTGTCTCCCCATATTATAGTCTGTCTCTGAATAAAGCAAACATTAACCCCCAAAAAATGTTTAAAAAGAGAGAGAGAAAAAGCCCTCCTACGTAAGCATGAAATATTGGGCATACTGAAGGAGTGACACGTGATTATCTGTTAATTAAGATGCTTCCATGTTAACAGTAGAGAGCAGCTGTGTATGAGGATGAAGACAGACTGTTCATTTCCTTTCTCTTTAATCACAGTTCATTAGCTCTGTGTTCTGCATCAAATGATTGAACGACGGCCTTACTGCCTCAAAGATGGCCTGCAGTTTTCAGTGTAGTGAAGTCACATCTGTCTTCAGAGAAGTAGGGATGCAGTGGTATAATGCTGCATTTGACTTTCCCCAGATGTTGGTGCGTACGCAGCATTACCGTGTGTCTATGGGAGCATCCCAAATGGCACCCTATTCCCTAAAGTGTTTGGTCAAAAGTAGTGCCCAATGCAGGGGAAAGGGCGACATTTATAATGCAACCTGTGAATATGTGTGTGCTTGCATTTGAAATTTGTTGGACTGGGCAAAGTGAGTTAGGCTTCCCTCACTAATCCTGTAATATTACTGCATTTGGTTTCAGGGTATCCAGTGCCCCAAAGCTTTCCATAAGAACAGACCTATAGCCAGGTCCAGAAGGCTAGATTCTGAGCCATGGCTGTGGGAGGTGGGCTTCAGAGGAGCACCAGAGCAGCCTATGGCTAGAGGTCAGACTTGAGAGAGAGAGAACCAGAGAGAGAGAGGATGGAGACCAGAGGGCGCAGTACCAGGGCAGGGGTTCTGTTCTGGACCCCTGCTCCTCAACACCCCTCTCCCTACAGCTCCATAGACTCAGACGTGGACTGGTGGGATGGGGATGAGAAGGAAGGTGGGGACAGGAAAGAAGAGGAAGAAGAGGACTTCCACAGCCAGATGGATGAGAATGGGATTATAGGACTGGAGAACGCCTTGCATAATGTGGGTCTGGGGGAAGAAGAGGAGGAGGGAGAAGAGGAGGGAGTGGAGAATGGAGAGGATGATCTGCCCTGGTACTCTGGAGCCTTGGACCCAGAGGGAGTGACAACAAAGTGACAACAGAGGGAGGACACGATTGGTAGAGAGTGACAACAGAGGGGGGACACGGTTGGTAGAGAGTGACAACAGAGAGGGGACACGATTGGGAGAGGATGACAACAGAGGGAGGACACGATTGGTAGAGAGCGACAACAGAGGGGGGACACGGTTGGTAGAGAGCGACAACAGAGGGGGGACACGGTTAGTAGAGAGTGACAACAGAGGGAGGACAAGATTGGTAGAGAGTGACAACAGAGAGGGGGACACGGTTAGTAGAGAGTGACAACAGAGAGAGGACACGGTTGGTAGAGAGTGACAACAGAGAGGGGGACACGGTTGGTAGAGAGTGACAACAGAGGGAGGACACGTTTGGTAGAGAGCGACAACAGAGGGAGGACACGATTGGTAGAGAGTGACAGAGGGAGGACAAGATTGGTAGAGAGTGTGTCTGAAGACCTCTCCTCCCTTTTCCCACCTGACCTGCTCAGTCCATCCCCCACGTATCCCTCCTCCCCTCCCAGAGGTTGTACCTTTCTTTACCTCCTCCACTTCTCCTCCGAGGAGTTGGCTAATGCTCCCGGGATTGAAGCTGAGACATTCCAGGAGGAACCCACCTTTACAGAGAGCCTTCCGGAGTCCCGCAGCAGCCAAATGAGCCATGCCCCCAGGCCTCATTGGCAGGGGGGGAGGAGCTCAAGCCTAGGACCTCCCCTTACCCAGCAGCCATCTTTCCTGAGCATGGGATATCTTACCGACTCAGATAGAGAAACAAGGGGGGTGAAGAGAGCCTATAGGATGAGTCAGGCACTAACTACTGGCAACACGCCTCCCACTCTCCGAGGAAGATGAGACAGCCCACCCCACCCCAGGAGAGGGACCCACCCCAGACTTCTCCAAGGTAGAGCCCAGGGTCCGCTTCCCCATAAGCGGCTACACCCTCCACCCCCCAAGAGCAAAAACTCCCCCAGAACGAGGTCTCTGTCAGTGGAGCCCGCACTGGTTTTCAAGTCCACTGCTGACATAGTGAGAGAGGTGCTGCTGAGCAGTACAGACGGACCCCCTCACCCCCCAATGGACCCCACAGGCCCCTAAACTCCATGGTGCCAGAGGACTTCAGATGCCCACAACAGGCCAGCACTCTGGTACAGCAGCTACAGGTACATACACAGAGAGTAGGACCACACCACAGGCACACGTTCAGACTAACTCTGATTCCTTAGCATTCTGATATGCTCAGACTAACTCTGATTCCTTAGCATTCTGACAGACTCAGACTTACTCTGATTCCTTAGCGTTCTGGCAGACTCAGACTAAGTCTGATTACTAAGCGTTCTGACAGACTCAGACTAACTCTGATTCCTTAGCATTCTGACAGACTCAGACTAACTCTGATTCCTTAGCGTTCTGACAGACTCAGACTAAGTCTGATTACTAAGCACTCTGACAGACTCAGACTAACTCTGATTCCTTAGCGTTCTGACAGACTCAGACTAAGTCTGATTACTAAGCACTCTGACCGACTCAGACTAACTCTGATTCCTTAGCGTTCTGACAGACTCAGACTAAGTCTGATTACTAAGCGTTCTGACAGACTCAGACTAACTCTGATTCCTTAGCGTTCTGACAGACTCAGACTGAGTCTGATTACTAAGCACTCTGACATACTCAGACGCAAAGGCTAAACAACTTTCCATGTCTTCCACACGCTGACACTAATTCACTGAATGATGCTCCAATTGTCTAGCTCAGAATTGTGCTTCTCTACTTTCTATCCAGCTCACGGCCTTGACTTTGTCCTCCCTCCTCTCTCTTTCCTGCCTCCTCTTTTCTCTAGGAGGACTACAACAGGCTGCTGACCAAGTATGCTGAGGCAGAGAACACTATTGATCAGATGCGCCTGGAAGCCAAGGCAGTCTATATAAGTGTGTGTGTGTGTGTGTGTGTGTGTGTGTGTGTGTGTGTGTGTGTGTGTGTGTGTGTGTGTGTGTGTGTGTGTGTGTGTGTGTGTGTGTGTGTGTGTGTGTGTGTGTGTGTGTGTGTGTGTGTGTGTGTGTGTGTGTGTGTGTGTGTGTGTGTGGGTGTCAATCAATTAGTCAATCAATCAATCAAATGTATTTATAAAGCCCTTCTTACATCAGCTGATGTCACAAAGTGCTGTACAGAAACCCAGCCTAAAACCCCAAACAACAAGCAATGCAGGTGTAGAAGCATGGTGGCTAGGAAAAACTCCCTAGAAATGCCAGAACCTAGGAAGAAACCTAGAGAGGAACCAGGCTATGAGGGGTGGCCGTCCTCTTCTGGCTGTGCCGGGTGGAGATTATAACAGAACATGGCCAAAATTTTCATATATAACCAGCAGGGTCAAATAATAATAATCACAGAGGTTGTCAAGGGTGCAACAGGTCAGCACCTCAGGAGTCAGCACGTACTGCTCCTGCTGTCTCTAAAACCGTAAAGTTGGCAGGTAGCAAAGTAAGGTTAGCAACAAAACACACAGCAGCCCGTAAACAAGTCTACAAGTTGTCAGCACACAGATGTGTCATCACGATACCTGTATGTGCTACAAAACTTCCATTGAGCAATTGGACATAGACAGAGTTTTCTGTTCAAGGTCCAGGGGGTGTATGGATCAAGCATCCCAGTGCTGATCTAGGATCAGTTCTGCCTTTTAGATCTCAATGAAAAGATGACATGGACGGTGGGACACTGCTACTCAGACGCTTGATTCACACAGCCCCTGACCAATGCTCATCTTGAGATCAGTGTAACACTGAACACTCCCTCCATCCCCTCTGTGGTGTGTGTTGTGTCTGGCAGACTGAACACTCCCTCCATCCCCTCTGTGGTGTGTATTGTGTCTGGCAGACTGAACACTCCCTCCATCCCCTCTGTGGTGTGTATTGTGTCTGGCAGACTGAACACTCCCTCCATCCCCTCTGTGGTGTGTATTGTGTCTGGCAGACTGAACACTCCCTCCATCCCCTCTGTGGTGTGTGTTGTGTCTGGCAGACTGAACACTCCCTCCATCCCCTCTGTGGTGTGTATTGTGTCTGGCAGACTGAACACTCCCTCCATCCCCTCTGTGGTGTGTATTGTGTCTGGCAGACTGAACACTCCCTCCATCCCCTCTGTGGTGTGTGTTGTGTCTGGCAGACTGAACACTCCCTCCATCCCCTCTGTGGTGTGTGTTGTGTCTGGCAGACAGACGGGTTATATTTAGTCCTCAAATGAAATCACATTGTATTGGTCACATGCTTCATAAACAACAGATGTAGACTAACAGTGAAATCTTTGCTTACGGGCCCTTCCCGACAATGCAGAGAGAAAGGAAATAATAGAAAAGTAAAACGTAATAATACAACTAATATTAAAAGACATTGAGAAATGATAACTATACACGGAGTACTAGTACCGAGTCGATGTGCAGATGTATGAGGTAATTGAGGTAGATATACACATGTAACTGTGAATAAAGTAACAGATAGTAAAGAGTCCAAAAAAAGTTTGTGCAAAAAGGGTGATGTACTAGGCCATGTGCATGACCCGCTGCGGCGCCTTGCGGTCGAATGCCAGGCAGTTTCCATACCAAACAGTGATGCAGCCAGTCAAGTGGACTGTATGATTATGATTACTCCAGTGGACTGTACGATTATGATTACTCCAGTGGACTGTACGATTATGATTACTCCAGTGGACTGTATGATTATGATTACTCCAGTGGACTGTACGATTATGATTACTCCAGTGGACTGTATGATTATGATTACTCCAGTGGACTGTATGATTATGATTACTCCAGTGGACTGTATGATTATGATTACTCCAGTGGACTGTATGATTATGATTACTCCAGTGGACTGTATGATTATGATTACTCCAGTGGACTGTATGATTATAGCCTGTTTAAACATCCTAAATGCACGCTATTCCCATTCAGGGCTCTGGTCGAAAGTAGTGCACTATAGGATATAGGATACCATTTGGTACAGTTTATTTCAGAGGGCACCCTGCGTGCACAATACTCTACCTACTGAAGAGAAAAACCAGCCTCTGTTGTTGTTGGACTATTCTCAGCACCTCTGAAGAGCCACATTGGTATTGTAGGTCAAATGAAAGAATTAGACAGTAGCAAACAGAGTTTGTGGTGGTAGAACCCAAGGAATGTTAGGTTCTCATGTAGCTCAAAAAGCTATAGAATAAGATACAAATTCTAGCACACTGCATTATTACTAGAACAACTTTAACTGATGCTTGTGTATCACAGTTTACTATTTGGTTAGACGGTTAACAACACCACTTAGCTTTTGCAGTTGGGTTGGTAGGTCTTCATTTCTCTCTAACCCCAATACTAGACCAACACTAAATAGACCCATGCTGTCATGTGGAATACAGTCAAGTGACTCTGCGGTTCACAATAGAACAATCGCATGCATTGATTTTGCCCTCATGACAAAGTCAAGGAAAACAGGAAATGACGTAATTGATTTCAGAGCCCTGTAGGGGAGTCCTCTTCAGATGGACAGTGTAGTGACAGTTTGTTTTCATAGTCTTGGACATTCACAGTATCTTGCCTCTTTAATGTTGGTTATAGCCTAGTCATTGATTTGAAGTGGAAACTAAGGCTCACAAACATCGTATCGAATGTGGATCTAGGAGGATTCCTTCCTCCTGTCCTCTGTCCCACATTCCTTCTCCAGCTGCAGAGCACTCTACTCTTAATACTATTTCATATCAGAGTAGCCCCTCATACTCTTCTCCTTACCCACCCAAGCACACAGCCATCTGTCTCTCTCCTCCTCCTTCTGGAGACATAATAGTGTAGATATGCAGGGAAGGCCAATTAAATTCTAATCCTTTATCGAACACAGCCCAATATGTGCTTGTATGAAAATGATTAAATGGCTGTTTCTGACAGTTAGCCTATTCCCCATTATGTTCGGTGGGCACTGGGTAGTCATGGCAGCTGTGTTGAGCTGGTGCTACACAGACACTTTGGGAGGTCAAGCAGAGGTCACTGTGATTTACTGTCTCAAGGGCTTACCAGAGAGGGGCAGTCAGCTTCAGCCACAGCCATCACTAACACACCCACTCTTTCTAATCAAAGTTCTATCATCCTGAGACTGAGAAGGGTTGTGATAAAAACTCTCCACAAAATGGAGGATGTGATGGATACACATATATACACATAGATATACAGAGGCTAGAGCCACCACATAGATTTCAGACTTTTCTATTTTGAAAAGCATATCTCCTCCAAGATAGCATAACTATCAAGGTCTTTATTTATATCCCTGCCTCTGTCCCAACAGCTTATGACTATAAACAAATTTAGGCTATCGTTTACCTAATTTATGTTTAGGTGGCATACATCTCATTGATTTGACACCTGTTTCTCTCTATGGTTTTGTCTCTCTCTCCAGGTGGGCTTCTACTCTGACCCTCCCAATTGCAGTCACGCTGTCTAATCAGGTGTGCTCCATGAAGGTGAAAAAGTCATGACCTTAACCTTTCCCCAAGCTCAGAGGACGGAGCTCAGCTCAGGCTCCATTCACCTGAATGAACAGGCTGCCCACCAAGGTACTAACAGTCATCTTTGAATGATCTCTGCATCCCAAATGTCACCCTAATCCCTTTATAGTGTACCACTTTTGAAAAGAGCCCTATGGGTAAAAGGCTAACATTGGGGACACAGATCAAATTTGGGACACAGATCAAATTTGGGACACAGATATTGCATTGTTTAAATATGTTCTTACACTCCATTGACAGCTGATTCTGCCTCTCATGTGTGGATCCAAGCAAGAGTAACTGCTGCATGAGCAACAGCTAATGGGGATCCTAATAAATAAATCATTCAACAATTCACACATTTCAATTGTCCTTTAGTGCAAACCTATTTTCTCTCCACACTAAAGGACCTGGTGGAATCTCCCTTGTCCGTCCCTCCTCAACGGCATCCTCTTCCTCGAGAAGCCTGGGCCCTGGAGTTGGAGAGGGCTCTCTCAAAGCAGACTCACAGATTCCTCCACCAGGTGCAGACATTTGAAGAGCTCCTGAGGAGAGGGAAACTCAAACCGTTTGAGCAGATGAAGGTATTGTTCTGATATTTATCTCCCTTGAGTCTTGCAAATAGAGGAGCATCTCCCAGTGCTAAAGCCACCATTTTGTATTAGTAATGATGTGATGTATCCCTTAGCTTCTCTGCCTCTAGCTTCTCCAGGGGCAGGTTTCTCTGGAAAGAGGTTATCTATAGCAGCACGAGATGAACACAGAGTCCAACTGCAGAGTGGCTGAGCCCCTCTGACCCAGGTAGGTGAGACCACACTGCAGGATATCTACAATACTGTGTTTAAACTGTTATAGAAAGGGTCTATTAGAACATGCATATGGTAGGAATGAGAACATTCAAGTGTGCGTTGTGTTTTGTCTTTGTGTGTGTGTGTGTGTGTGTGTGTGTGTGTGTGTGTGTGTGTGTGTGTGTGTGTGTGTGTGTGTGTGTGTGTGTGTGTGTGTGTGTGTGTGTGTGTGTGTGTGTGTGTGTGTGTGTGTGTGTGTGTGTGTGTGTGTGTGTGTGTGTGTGTGTGTGTGTGTGATAGGGAGTTGGAGGGCTGTATATTCCAGTGTGGGATGCGCTTGGAGGAGCTCAAAGAGCAGGTGGAGCAGACTGAACAGGACCGACCCACCTCAGAGGCCCCTCCCACTCTACCGCCTTACCCCACGCCCTACTCCATGCCAGAAGGGGGCAGGGAGCACATGCCACTCCCTGAGGTACCATGACAACACAGCTACTGAATAAACTACATTAGTATAGTATAGAATAGTGAATAATCTATCTCACAGAATGGAGGCCTGCCTTTCAAAGAGTGTTAACCTCTGAGTGTTAACCTCTTGCTTACTCTCTCTTTCTCTCGCTATCTCTCTCTTTCTCTCTCTCTCCAGAGCCCAGTGTTACCTCTGCCTGGAGAGTCTGGGGGATGAGGGTGGAGGTTAGCTTGGCTAGCGGAGAGAACGAGGGAGTGGAGGGAGGGATGGGAGAGGAGGAGGCACTGCCGTCCCTTCTCCTCCATCCTTTAGGTCACAAACACAAACGTGTAGAGACTTCAGCTTGCTGATGTACCAGTAAGACTCCATCAATTTTAGACACTTTGAGATTCGGAAAAACAAAACATTTGGGATATGGACTTGCATTTGTTTATGGACAAAAATTATAAAACATTAACATTTGGAGACAGTGGCCAGAGGTAAACAAAACCAAAGCATGGATTGCTGTCTTACCTTGTCCATAGACCACTTACAGAGTAAGGAAATATGTCATTTTGTAATTTGGGTGAATCCTTTTAAGAATTCTAGTCTGTATATGAAGTACAGAACTATTCAAAAGCAGCCAATTGATCAATGTAGTAGTAATGTCAATATCAGTTTGCTTGTAAATACCACATCCAAAGGCTCTGTCTCTTCCAGCTACCAGAGTTTCAGGGAGGTGCCCAGATTGCTAGACCTGGATCTGACAGAGGGAGACCATGACTTTCATGATGCAGGAGAAGAAGCCACACATGCAGGTGGTGAGGGGACAAGAGAGGGACCACACCCAGGGACCAGGAGGGAGGAGGGCCACACATGTCTCCCTCAGAGGTGAGTCTGAACTCACTGCACCGGGGTTGTATTCACTAGGAACCAAACTGAACCAAACGGAAGCAAACTGACTGAAACAGAGAGTGACTATCTGAACTTGTTGCCATTTTACGTTCCATACCCTTTTGCTACGGTGTGCTGACTGTGCACTAATGAATTTGACCCAGGACATCAATGCCTCTAAATGCTGATCATAAACTCTTACCAGCTCCTGAATTGTATTATTTTTTTAATACTCTAAATTCTATTATGTGTTTTCAGATAGCCAATGCTAGGTCAGAAGGACACTACATTCATTCCACTGGCAAGACCAAGGACCAGCAAATCAGTTCTTTGTTCCCCTAAAGACCTCAGCCAATCATGGCTCGTCTGCCAGTGACAGCAAGAGGTCAGAGGTCAGGAAGTCTCGAGGCAGCAGTCTCACCAGTCTGGGGGAGAGTACTGCGTCAGAGAGGAGGGGCTCCAAACTGCAGCCTGGGACCAGGAGAGTGTAATCTCAGGTCAATTACTTGAGAGACTGGATCAAGCTTCCATTCCATTTTTGACTACTTATTCACCTACCTGGTGTCTGCTGTGAAAGAAAAAAATGTCATTACTTTTTGCACACTATCCACCCATTTCCTGTTCATGACTGAAAACACAATGTAATTGCATCTAACTTGTTTCCAAAACATGTTCAACCAACAAATATCTGAATTTGTACTTTTTAGTAATTTAACTGACACTCTTATCCATAGCTAGGTGGGACAACCACATATCATAGGCATAGTATGTACATTTTTCCTCAAAGTAGCTATCAATCAGTAAAGTCAGAGCTAGTAAGTGAGGAAAAAGTGTATAGGTCTATGCATATGAAAAATAATGTTGAATAATAAGAATGTTGTTCATTTATCTTGACAATTCAGCAATATCTTCTAAACCAGCAGTAAATTGTCTCTCAAACCCTCTGTGTGATAGGATAGGATCATCTCACCCGAGATGTGGGCTCTGAGAGCAGTCACCTGACTCCTGCAGGACCCAGTCCCTTCCACCAGATGGCCACAGCGAGGTGAGCTACTCTCCAACTCCTTCCCTCTCTGTCCAGTCAGTGACTTGGCTGTAATTCTCACCGAACCTCACATCACATTCCTCACTCTCTCTCTCACTCACACACACAGACAGCTCTGTACCGTGCCCTTACATTATCCCTAGTTGCCTATCTAAACTCCTTCCCTGTTTAATTCCTAATTATAGTTGCCTAAATCAAATCAAATTGTATTTGTCACGTGCACCGAATATAACAGGTGTAATAGACCTTACAGTGAAATGCGTACTTACATGCCCTTAACCAACAATGCAGTTTTAAGAAAAATAAGTGTTAAGAAAGTGCATACAAAAATAAAATGAAGTAAAAAAAAATGTAATAATTAAAGAGCAACAATAAAAGAACATTAACCAGGCTATATACAGGGGGTACCAGTACAGAGTCAATGTACGGGGTACATATGAGGGGGTCAAGATTAACACTGGAGTGATAAATGATCAGATGGGCATGTGCAAATAGTCCAGGTAGCCATTTAATTAGCTGTTCAGGAGTCTTGGGTGTAAAACCTTTTAAGATACCTTTTGGAACTAGACATGGCGCTCCGGTACCACTTTCCGTGTGGTAGCAGAGAATACAGTCTATGAGTAGGGTGGCTGGCGTCTTTGGCAATTTTTAGGGTATTCATCTAACACAGCCTGGTATAGAGGTCCTGGATGGCAAGAAGCTTGGCCCCAGTGATGTACTGGTTCTGTACGCACAACCCTTTGTAGTGCCTTGCGGTCAGAGGCCGAGCAGTTGCCATGCCAGGCAGTGATGCAACCAGCCAGGATGCTCTCGATGGTGCAGCAGTAGAACATTTTGAAGATCTAAGGACCCATGCCAAATCTTTTCACTCTCCTGAGGGGGAATAGGCGTTGTCGTGCCCTCTTCACGACTGTCTTGATGCGTTTGGACCATGATAGTTCGTTAGTGTTGTGGACCCCAAGGAACTTGAAGCTCTCAACCTGCTCCAGTATAGCCCCATCGATGAGAATGGGTAATTGCTCAGCCATCCTTTTCCTGTAGTCCGCAATCATCTCCTTTGTCTTGATCAGGTTGAGGGAGAGGTTGATATCCTGGCACCGCACTGCCAGGTCTCTGACCTCCTCCCTAAAGGCTGTCCTACCACTGTTGTGTCATCGGCACACTTAATAATGGTGTTGGAGTCGTGCTTGACCATGCAGTCATGGTTGAACAGGGAGTACAGAAGGGGACTGAGCACGCATCCCTGAGGGGCCCCTGTGTTGAGGATTGTTGTGTCTAGGTGTCAGGTAGTCCAGGATCCAGTTGCAGAAGGAGGTGTTTAGTCCCATGGTTCTTTGAGGGCACTATGGTGTAGAACGCTGAGCTGTAGACAATGAATAGAATTCTCACGTAGGTGTTCGTTTCATCCATGTGGGAAAGGGCGGTTTGGAGTGCAATGGAGATTGCGTCATCTGTGGATATGTTGGGGCGGTATGCAAATTGGAGTGTTGATGTGAGCCATGGCCAGCTCTTCAAAGCACTTCATGGCTACAGACATGAGTGCTACGGGTCGGTAGTCATTTAGGCAGGTTGCTTTGGTGTTCTTGGGCGCAGGGGCTATAGTGATCTGCTTGAAACATTACAGACTCGGTCAGGGGCAGGTTGAAAATGTCAGTGAAGACACTTGCCAGTTGGTCAGTGCGTACACGTCAGTACACGTCCTGGTAATCCGTCTGGCCTTGTGAATGTATACAGCTCATTGACTGTGGTCTTAGTGCCAGCATCGGTTTGTGGTGGTAAATAGACAGCTACGAAAAATATAGAAAACTCTCTTGGTAAATAGTGTGGTCTACAGCTTATCATGAGATACTCTACCTCAGACGAGCAAAACCTTGAGACTTCCTAAACATTCGATTCTGTGCACCAGCTGTTATTTACGAATAGACACAGACAGTCTTACCGGAGGCAGCTGATCTATCTTGTCGATGCACAGAAAACCCAGCCAGCTGTATGTTATCCATGTCGTCGTTCAGCCACAACTCTGTGAAACATAAGATATGACAGTTTTTAATGTCCTGTTGGTAGATTAGTCTTGATCGAACCTCATCCATTTTATGATCCAATGATTGCACGTTGGCTAATAGGACTGATGGTAGAGGCGAATCCTTACAAGGCAACCCAACCTATGTCCCCGATATCTCTGTCTCTTCTTCAAGCGAATGACAGGGATTTGGGCCTTGTCCTGTGTCTGAAGTAAATCCTTTGCGTCCCACTCGGTAAAGAAAACATCTTTGTCCAGTACGAGGTGAGTAATCACTGTCCTAATATTCAGAAGCTCTTTTCGGTCATAAGAGACGGTGGCAGAAACATTATGTACAAAATAAGTTACAAATAACACAGAAAAACACACACAATAGCACAACTGGTTAGGAACCCGTAAAACGGAAGCCATCTACTCCTGTGCCATTACTTTTAAACAGACAGCTTATGGGTTCCCTTGTAATCTTATCAGTTTGTGTTCCTGTCTTTGTGTTCCCTTCCTCCCTCCAGTCTGTGTAGCCTGTCAGTTCCAGAGGAGCAGAACTCAGGGAAGCCCCAACACACACCCCCTCTCCCCTCCTCCTCCCCCTCACAAAGACCTCAGAGACCCCTACCTACAGAGGAGGGGCTTCTATGGAGGAACTTCAGAGTTGGTTTAACGTTAGACCGTAATGCAGATGAGCAGTAGAAATAAAAACATGTCTTACGTTTTTGTAGCTCATAAATCCAATGTGAAATATGATAACTATGGTATCCTTAATACATTATTTTAAACATCTCTCCCTAATTTCGGAATCATGCTTGTAACGTTGTCAGGAGGTTACAGTAATCTATGTAACGTTGTCAGGAGGCTACAGTAATCTATGTAACGTTGTCAGGAGAATACAGTAACCTATGTAACGTTGTCAGGAGGCTACAGTAATCTATGTAACATTGTCAGGAGGGTACTGTAATCTATGTAACGTTGTCAAGAGGCTACAGTAACCTATGTAACGTTGTCAAGAGGCTACAGTAATCTATGTAACGTTGTCAGGAGGCTACAGTAACCTATGTAGCGTTGTCAAGAGGCTACAGTAATCTATGTAACGTTGTCAGGAGGCTACAGTAATATATGTAACGTTGTCAGGAGACTACAGTAATCTATGTAACGTTGTCAGGAGGCTACAGTAATCTATGTAATGTTGTCAAGAGGCTACAGTAACCTAACATAACATTGTCAAGAGGCTCCAGTAATCTATGTAACGTTGTCAAGAGGCTACAGTAATCTATGTAACGTTGTCAGGAGGCTACAGTAATCTATGTAATGTTGTCAGGAGGCTACAGTAATCTATGTTATGTTCTCAAGAGGCTACAGTAACCTATGTAACGTTGTCAAGACGCTACAGTAATCTATGTAACGTTGTCAGGAGGCTACAGTAATCTATGTAACGTTGTCAGGAGGCTACAGTAATCTATGTAACGTTCTCAAGAGGCTACAGTAATCTATGTAACGTTGTCAAGACGCTACAGTAATCTATGTAACGTTGTCAGGAGGCTACAGTAACCTATGTAACGTTGTCAAGAGGCTACAGTAATCTATGTAACGTTGTCAGGAGGCTACAGTAACCTATGTAGCGTTGTCAAGAGGCTACAGTAATCTATGTAACGTTGTCAGGAGGCTACAGTAATATATGTAACGTTGTCAGGAGACTACAGTAATCTATGTAACGTTGTCAGGAGGCTACAGTAATCTATGTAATGTTGTCAAGAGGCTACAGTAACCTAACATAACATTGTCAAGAGGCTCCAGTAATCTACATTTACATTTACATTTAAGTAATCTATGCAACGTCTGTCAGAGGCTACTTAATCTATGTAATGTTGTCATACACCTTATGACAAGAGGCTACAGTAACCTAGCCACGTTGTCAAGATCTTGTTAGAGTAATCTATGTAACGTTGTCAGGAGGCTTTCAGTAATCTCCGTAACGTGGTGATTGAGGCTCCAGTAATCTATGTAACGTTCTCAGAGGCTAGTTTGTTCCACGTTGTCAAGACGCTAACAGTAATTTGTAACGTGGTCAGGAGGCTACAGTAACCTTCCTAATGTTGTCAAGAGGCTACAGGCCAGAGGTGGAAGAGGCTACAGTAACCTTGTTTGGTTTTCAAGAGGCCTGAATCTAGAACGTGTCAGGAGGCTACAGTAATCTATGTAACGTTCTCAAGAGGCTACAGTAATGGTCTTGTAACGTTCTCAAGAGGCTACAGTAATCCAGTGGAGTTGTCAAGAGGCTACAGTAACCTATGTAACGTTGTCAAGAGGCTACAGTAATCTATGTAACATTCTCAAGAGGCTACAGTAACCTATGTAACGTTGTCAAGAGGCTACAGTAATCCATGTAACGTTGTCAAGAGGCTACAGTAATCTATGTAACGTTGTCAAGAGGCTACAGTAATCTATGTAACGTTGTCAGGAGGCTACAGTAACCTATGTAACGTTGTCAAGAGGCTACAGTAACCTATGTAATGTTGTCAAGAGGCTACAGTAATCTATGTAACGTTGTCAAGAGGCTACAGTAATCTATGTAACGTTGTCAAGAGGCTACAGTAATCTATGTAACGTTGTCAGGAGGCTACAGTAACCTATGTAACGTTGTCAAGAGGCTACAGTAACCTATGTAACGTTGTCAGGAGGCTACAGTAACCTATGTAACGTTGTCAAGAGGCTACAGTAATCTATGTAACGTTGTCAAGAGGCTACAGTAATCTATGTAACGTTGTCAAGAGGCTACAGTAATCTATGTAACGTTGTCAAGAGGCTACAGTAATCTATGTAACATTCTCAAGAGGCTACAGTAATCTATGTAATGTTGTCAAGAGGCTACAGTAATCTATGTAACATTCTCAAGAGGCTACAGTAATCTATGTAATGTTGTCAAGAGGCTACAGTAATCTATGTAACATTCTCAAGAGGCTACAGTAACTTATGTAACGTTGTCAAGAGGCTACAGTAACCTATGTAACATTGTCAGGAGGCTACAGTAACCTATGTAACATTGTCAGGAGGCTACAGTAACCTATGTAACGTTGTCAAGAGGCTACAGTAATCTATGTAACGTTGTCAGGAGGCTACAGTAACCTATGTAACGTTGTCAAGAGGCTACAGTAATCTATGTAACGTTGTCAAGAGGCTACAGTAATCTATGTAACGTTGTCAGGAGGCTACAGTAATCTATGTAACGTTGTCAGGAGGCTACAGTTATCTATGTAACGTTGTCAGGAGGCTACAGTAATCTATGTAGCGTTGTCAGGAGGCTACAGTAATCTATGTAGCGTTGTCAAGAGGCTACAGTAACCTATGTAACGTTGTCAAGAGGCTACAGTAACCTATGTAACGTTGTCAGGAGGCTACAGTAACCTATGTAACGTTGTCAAGAGGCTACAGTAATCTATGTAACGTTGTCAAGAGGCTACAGTAACCTATGTAATGTTGTCAAGAGGCTACAGTAATCTATGTAACGTTGTCAGGAGGCTACAGTAACCTATGTAACGTTGTCAAGAGGCTACAGTAATCTATGTAACGTTGTCAGGAGGCTACAGTAACCTATGTAACGTTGTCAAGAGGCTACAGTGACCTATGTAACGTTGTCAGGAGGGTACTGTAATCTATGTAAAGTTGTCAAGAGGCTACAGTAACCTATGTAACGTTGTCAGGAGGCTACAGTAACCTATGTAATGTTGTCAAGAGGCTACAGTAATATATGTAACGTTGTCAGGAGGCTACAGTAATATATGTAACGTTGTCAGGAGGCTACAGTAACCTATGTAACGTTGTCAAGAGGCTACAGTAATCTATGTAACATTGTCAGAGACTGCAGTAACCTATGTAACGTTGTCAAGAGGATACAGTAATCTATGTAACGTTGTCAGGAGGCTACAGTAACCTATGTAATGTTGTCAAGAGGCTACAGTAACCTATGTAACGTTGTCAAGAGGCTACAGTAATCTATGTAACGTTGTCAGGAGGCTACAGTAACCTATGTAACGTTGTCAAGAGGCTACAGTAATATATGTAATATTCTCAAGAGGCTACAGTAATCTATGTAACGTTGTCAAGAGGCTACAGTAATATATGTAATATTCTCAAGAGGCTACAGTAATATATGTAATGTTCTCAAGAGGCTACAGTAACCTATGTAACATTGTCAGGAGGCTACAGTAACCTATGTAACGTTGTCAAGAGGCTACAGTAATCTATGTAACGTTGTCAGGAGGCTACAGTAACCTATGTAACGTTGTCAAGAGGCTACAGTAATCTATGTAACGTTGTCAAGAGGCTACAGTAATCTATGTAACGTTGTCAGGAGGCTACAGTAATCTATGTAACGTTGTCAGGAGGCTACAGTAATCTATGTAACGTTGTCAGGAGGCTACAGTTATCTATGTAACGTTGTCAGGAGGCTACAGTAATCTATGTAGCGTTGTCAGGAGGCTACAGTAATCTATGTAGCGTTGTCAAGAGGCTACAGTAACCTATGTAACGTTGTCAAGAGGCTACAGTAACCTATGTAACGTTGTCAGGAGGCTACAGTAACCTATGTAACGTTGTCAAGAGGCTACAGTAATCTATGTAACGTTGTCAAGAGGCTACAGTAACCTATGTAATGTTGTCAAGAGGCTACAGTAATCTATGTAACGTTGTCAGGAGGCTACAGTAACCTATGTAACGTTGTCAAGAGGCTACAGTAATCTATGTAACGTTGTCAAGAGGCTACAGTAATCTATGTAACGTTGTCAGGAGGCTACAGTAACCTATGTAACGTTGTCAAGAGGCTACAGTGACCTATGTAACGTTGTCAGGAGGGTACTGTAATCTATGTAAAGTTGTCAAGAGGCTACAGTAACCTATGTAACGTTGTCAGGAGGCTACAGTAACCTATGTAATGTTGTCAAGAGGCTACAGTAATATATGTAACGTTGTCAGGAGGCTACAGTAATATATGTAACGTTGTCAGGAGGCTACAGTAACCTATGTAACGTTGTCAAGAGGCTACAGTAATCTATGTAACATTGTCAGGAGACTGCAGTAACCTATGTAACGTTGTCAAGAGGATACAGTAATCTATGTAACGTTGTCAGGAGGCTACAGTAACCTATGTAATGTTGTCAAGAGGCTACAGTAACCTATGTAACGTTGTCAAGAGGCTACAGTAATCTATGTAACGTTGTCAGGAGGCTACAGTAACCTATGTAACGTTGTCAAGAGGCTACAGTAATATATGTAATATTCTCAAGAGGCTACAGTAATCTATGTAACGTTGTCAAGAGGCTACAGTAATATATGTAATATTCTCAAGAGGCTACAGTAATATATGTAATGTTCTCAAGAGGCTACAGTAACCTATGTAACGTTGTCAAGAGGCTACAGTAATCTATGTAACGTTGTCAAGAGGCTACAGTAATCTATGTAACGTTCTCAAGAGGCTACAGTAATCTATGTAACGTTCTCAAGAGGCTACAGTAATCTATGTAACGTTGTCAAGAGGCTACAGTAATCTATGTAACATTGTCAAGAGGCTACAGTAATCTATGTAACATTCTCAAGAGGCTACAGTAATCTATGTAATGTTGTCAAGAGGCTACAGTAACCTATGTAACATTCTCAAGAGGCTACAGTAACCTATGTAACGTTGTCAAGAGGCTACAGTAATCTATGTTACGTTGTCAAGAGGCTACAGTAATCTATGTAACGTTGTCAGGAGGCTACAGTAACCTATGTAACGTTGTCAAGAGGCTACAGTAATCTATGTAACGTTGTCAAGAGGCTACAGTAATCTATGTAACGTTGTCAAGAGGCTACAGTAATCTATGTAACGTTGTCAAGAGGCTACAGTAATATATGTAACGTTGTCAAGAGGCTACAGTAATCTATGTAACGTTGTCAAGAGGCAACAGTAATCTATGTAATGTTGTCAAGAGGCTACAGTAATCTATGTAATGTTGTCAAGAGGCTACAGTAACCTATGTAATGTTGTCAAGAGGCTACAGTAATCTATGTAATGTTGTCAAGAGGCTACAGTAACCTTTGTAAAGTTGTCAAGAGGCTACAGTAACCTATGTAACATTCTCAAGAGGCTACAGTAACCTATGTAACATTCTCAAGAGGCTACAGTAACCTATGTAACGTTGTCAAGAGGCTACAGTAATCTATGTAATGTTGTCAAGAGGCTACAGTAACCTATGTAATGTTGTCAAGAGGCTACAGTAACCTATGTAACATTCTCAAGAGGCTACAGTAACCTATGTAACATTGTCAAGAGGCTACAGTAACCTATGTAACATTCTCAAGAGGCTACAGTAACCTATGTAACATTCTCAAGAGGCTACAGTAACCTATGTAACATTCTCAAGAGGCTACATAGTAATCTATGTAACATTCTCAAGAGGCTACAGTAACCTATGCTTCAGTGTGGAGGGGCAGGTAGCCTACACACACACACACACACACACACACACACACACACACAGTGGCAAAGATATCCAGCTGGAATAAGTTTCTGAGTGACGGAGTGAGGGCTTTGCATAGGCGCTTTGTTAGGATTTTTGTGGGACTGGAAACAAATGCCTGAAACATAAAATAAAGCTATTAACCAATTCCCATTCTTTTAAAAGAAAGGTTCTGTTCTAGAACAGTATAGATCACTTCAGATCCCTCAAAATAATTTTGTTATTTTCTGGTTTTCGATTCTGTTCCCTGAACCGGTTCTAACCCTACTTAAGAACACATGGAAACATTGTGTAATGAAGCACTAATATCTGTCTGTCTAGTAACTACACAGTCTACTCTGTGTCAGAAGCATGTACCCTCCTGAGATCAAGCAAGGAGGCTGCTAGCTGTTTGGCTGTTTCTTTCAGTGTCCGTTTATTTCATTCTCCACCTCTCCCCTGCCCTCCTTTAAAACCATCTCTCCTCCATCTTTACTCAGTCCACACTGTGTCAGAGGAGGATAAGGGACAGAGTGACCGTTCCACCTGAACACCCAATCCCCAGCGCTGCTACCAGCCAAACCACTCCACCACTGCACCCTATCACCATGGCGATCCCCCTCAGGCCCTGAGCTCTGGTCAGTTGACTAATCACAAGTGAGTCTCTCTCTCTCTCTCTCTCTCTCTATCTAAACTGCCATGGGGACAGCTCTTCCAATTCCCAACAGAATCTAGGAGGGGGAATTATTAGACGTTTGATTTTTAATTTCCTTTTATGCTGAGAGTGTTGGCTGGTTGGCGTCTTGCTTCTATCTGGGAAAAGGGGTTATTGCATTGGTTCCTACCAGTGAAGCCATCCAGTCTCTAAAAGTGGAAGTGAGCAGACTGAAAGTGCGACTAGAGGGCAGTCTGAGACAGACCAACCCTCCCAGTCTTGTCAGAGCTCCCCCTCAGCCCAGAATGACCACACACACCCTCTCAGCTCAACACATTGCATTAGGTTGGCCATTTGTTTTTTTTAAAAGTGAGATTTCATCATACACGTGTTACTGTTGAAACAGGTTAATTGCCATTTCTACCGTCCCTTAGGGCTCTGGTCAAAAGTAGTATACTATATAAGGAATAGGGTCCCATTGTCTTCTTTAATTGATTTTGTAATGTTCCTTTGGATTCCTCTCCTCTCTCAGTTCTGCTCAGCGAAGGAGCGATGGTGAGAGGAAGAGGGGCTAAGTTGGGTGAATTTTGACCCATTCCTCCTGACAGAGCTGGTGTAACTGAGTCAGGTTTGTAGGCCTCCTTTCTCGCACATGCTTTTTAAGTTTTGCCCACAAATGTTCTATAGGATTGAGGTCAGGGCTTTGTGATGGCCACTCCAATACCTGTTGTCCTTGAGACATTTTGCCACAACTTTGGAAATATGCTTGAGGTCATTGTCCATTTGAAAGACCCATTTGTGACCAAGCTTTAACTGATGTCTTGAGATGTTGCTTCAATATATCCACATAATTTAATGCCATCTATTTTGTGAAGTGCACCAGTCCCTCCTGCAGCAAAGAACCCCCCCACAACATGATGCTACCACCCCCGTGCTTCACTGTTGGGATGGTGTTCTTTGGCTTGCAAGCCTCCCCCTTTTTCCTCCAAACATAGCAATGGTCATTATGGCCGAACAGTTCTATTTTAGTTTCATCAGACCAGAGGACATTTCTACAAAAGTACGATGGTCTGTTTTTTTATGGTGGTTTTGGAGCAGTGGCTTCTTCCTTGTTGAGAGGCATTTCAGGTTATGTCGATATAGGACTCGTTTTACTGTGGATATAGATACTTTTGTACCTGTTTCCTCCAGCATCTTCACAAGGTCCTTTGTTGTTGTTCTGGGATGGGGCCACAGTGTCTCCTGACCCCTCCTGTCTCAGCCTCCAGTATTTATGCTGCAGTAGTTTATGTGTCGGGGGGCTAGGGTCAGTTTGTTATATCTGGAGTACTTCTCCTGTCCTATTCGGTGTCCTGTGTGAATCTAAGTGTGCGTTCTCTAATTCTCTCCTTCTCTCTTTCTTTCTCTCTCTCGGAGGACCTGAGCCCTAGGACCATGTCCCAGGACTACCTGACATGAGGACTCCTTGCTGTCCCCAGTCCACCTGGCCATGCTCCTGCTCCAGTTTCAACTGACCTGAGCCCTAGGACCGTGCCCCAGGACTACCTGACATGAAGGCTCCTTGCTGTCCCCAGTCCACCTGACTGTGCTGCTGCTCCAGTTTCAACTGTTCTGCCTTATTATTATTCGACCATGCTGGTCATTTATGAACATTTGAACATCTTGGTCATGTTCTGTTATAATCTCTACCCGGCACAGCCAGAAGAGGACTGGCCACCCCACATAGCCCGGTTCCTCTCTAGGTTTCTTCCTAGGTTTTGGCCTTTCTAGGGAGTTTTTCCTAGCCACCGTGCTTTTACACCTGCATTGTTTGCTGTTTGGGGTTTTAGGCTGGGTTTCTGTACAGCACTTTGAGATATCAGCTGATGTACGAAGGGCTATATAAATAAATTTGATTTGATTTGATTTGATTGATTTGCACTTTTCGCACCAAAGTACATTCATCTATAGGAGACAGAACGTGTCTCCTTCCTGAGCGGTATGATGGCTGCGTGGTCCCATGGTGTTTATACTTGCATACTATTGCTTGTAAAGATGAACGTGGTACCTTCAGGTGTTTGGAAATTGCTCCCAAGGATGAACCAGACTAGTGGAGGTCCACATTTTTTTCTGAGGTCTTGGCTGATTTATTTTGATTTTCCCATGATTTACATTTACATTTAAGTCATTTAGCAGACGCTCTTATCCAGAGCGTCAAGCAAAGAGGCACAGAGTTTGAAGGTAGACCTTGAAATTCATCCACAGGTACACCTCCAATTGACTCAAATGATGTCAATTAGCCCATCAGAAGCTTCTAAAACCATGCACCATTTTCTGGAGTTTTCCAAGCTGTTTAAAGGCACAGTCAACTTAGTGTATGTAAACTTCTGACCCACTGGAATTGTGGTACTGTGAATTAAAAGTGAAATAGTCTGTCTGTAAACAATTGTTGGAAAAATTACTTGTGTCATGCACAAAGTAGATGTCCTAACCGACTTGCTATAGTTTGTTAACAAGACATTTGTGTAGTGGTTGAAAAACAAGTTTTAAATGACTCCAACCTAAGTGAATGTTAACTTCTGACTTCAACTCTACATATCCCAACCAGAAGCTATGGATTACAGGCAACATCCAAACTAAGCTAAATTCTAGAGCTTTCAATGAGCGGGACACTAAATCCTGCTACGCCCTCTGACAAAGCATCAAACAGGCAAAGTGTCAATACAGGACTAAGATCGAATCATACTCAGAGCATGTGCTGACCGGCTAGAAAGTGTCGTCACTGACATTTTCAACCTCTCCCTGACCCAGTCTGTAAATCCTACATGTTTCAAACAGACCACCATAGTCACTGTGCCAAAGAACACACTGTAGTACCCACATCTGTAGCCATTAAATGCTTGGAAAGGCTGGTCATGGCTCACATCAACACCATCATCCCAGACACCTTGGACCCACTCCAATTCGCATACCGCCCCAACAGATCCACAGATCTATATTGCTCTCCACTCTTCCCTTTCCCAACATCACAAAAGGATCACCTAAATGAGAATGCTGTTCATTGACTTCAGCTCAGCGTTCAACACCATAGTGCCCTCCAAGCTCATCACTAAGCTAAGGATTCTAGGATTAAACACCTCTCTCTGCAACTGGATCCTGGACTTCCTGATGGGTCGCCCCCAGGTGGTGAGGGAGGGCAACAACACAACCGCCACGCTGTACTCCCTGTTCACCCACGACTGCGTGACTGTGCATGATTTCAACACCATCATTAGGTTTGCAGACGTCTCGACGGTGGTAGGCCTGATCACCGACAGTGTGGTGCCAGCATAACAACCTATCCCTTAACATCAGCAAAACAAAGGAGCTGAATGTGGACTACACAAAATGGAGGGCCTTTGTACACTTCCATCCAAATCAACGGGGCTGTTATGGAACAGGTTGAGCGCTTCAAGTTCCTAAGGGTTCACATTACTAAGGAACTATCATGATCCACACACATCAACACAGTCGTGAAGAGGGCACGACAATGCCTCTTCCAATTCAGGAGGCTGAAAAGATTTGGCATGGGCCATAAGATCCTCAAAATGTTATACAGTGGCACCATTGAGAGCATCTTGACTGGCTGCATCAACCCTTGGTATGACAACTGTTTGGCATCCGACCACAAGGCGCTACAGAGGGTAAAGTGTATGGCCCTGTACATTACTGGGGCTGAGCTTCCGGCCATCCAGGACCTCTACACCAGGCGGTGTCAGAAGAAGAAAGCCCTAAAAATGTTTAAAGACTCCAGCCACCCAAGTCATCGACTGTTCTCTCTGCTACTGCACGGCAAGCGGTATCAATGCACCAAGTCTGGAACCAACAAGGCCCTGAACAGCTTCTACCCCCAAGCTAGTGCTTTCGGAAAGTATTCAGACCCCTTGACTTTTTCCATATTTTGTTACGTTAGCCTTATTCTAAAATAGACTAAATCAATTATTCCCTTATAAATCTACATACAATACCCCATAATGACGAAGTGAAAACAGGTTTTTAGAATCTTCTGCAAATGTATAAAAAATAAAACAACAGAAATACCTTATTTACATAAGTATTCAGACCCTTTGCTATGAAACAGGATTGTGTCGAGGCACAGCTCTGGGGAAGGGTACCAAAAAATGTCTGCAGCATTGAAGGTCACCAGGAACACAGTGGCCTCCATCATTCTTAAATGGAACAAGTTTGGAACCATCAAGACTTTTCCTAGAACTGGCCTCCCGGCCAAACTGAGCCATCGGGGGAGAAGGGCCATGGTCAGGGAGGTGACCAAGAAACCAATGGTCACTCTGAAAGAGCTCCAGAGTTTCTCTTTTGAGATGGGAGAACCTTCCAGAAACCCATACATCTCTGCAGCACTCCACCCACCAGGCCAGACGGAAGCCATTCTTCAGTAAAAGGCACATGACAGCCTGCTTGGAGATTGCGAAAAGGCACCTAAAGATCTCTCAGACCATGAGTAACAAGATTCTCTGGTCGGATGAAACCAAGATTGATATCTTTGGCCTGAATGCCAAGTGTCACATCTGGAGGAAACCTGGCATCATCCCTACGGTGAGGCATGGAGTGGCAGCATCATGCTGTGGGGATGTTTTTCAGCGGCAGGGACTGGGAAACAGGATCTAGGGGAAGATCTATGGAAAGATGATCTCGGGAAAGATGAACAGTGCAAAGTACAGAGAGATCCTTAATGAAAATCTGCTCCAGAGTGCTCAGGACCTCGAACTTGTGCGAAGTGTCACCTTCCAACAGGACAACCCCTAAGCACACAGCTAAGACAACGCAGGATGTCCTTGAGTGGCCCAGCTAGAACCCGGACTTGAACCTGATTGAACATCTCTGGAGAGACCTGAAAAAGCTGTGCAGCAATGTTCCCCATCCAACCTGAGAGAGCTGAGAGGATCTGCAGAGAAGAATGGGAGAAACTCCCCAAATACAGGTGTTCCAAACTTGTAGTGTCATACCCAATAAGACTCGAGGCTGTAATCACTGCCAAAGGTGCTTCAGCAAAGCACTGAGTAAAGGGTCTGAATACTTATGTAAATGTGATGTTTCAGTTTTAAAAAGTATTAAATTAGCAAAAAAATAAACAGGTTTTTTCCTTTGTCATTATGGGTATTGTGTGTAGATTGCTGAGGGACATTTTGTTTAATCCATTTTAATGTAATGTGGCAAATATGTAAAAGTTTTTTTCTACTATTTCTCTTTTCTTTGCATTGTAGGGATGGCCGGTATGTAAGCATTTCACTGTTAGTCTGCAACTGTTGTTTACAAAGTGTGACAAATACAATTGTATTTGATTTGATTCAATTCCTGTTTTCTGTTGTGTGTAAACGCTTTGTCATTTTAATTGACAACAAGCCTGTGTTGATTTCTGACTTGCAGACTGAAGGACGGAGAGAGAGACAGAGGCACCCGGCCACATCCCCACAGAGATGTGAGAGGCATGTCCTTTGTAGCGCCGACCCCTCCATGCTGGGCAGTGTGCCGCTGGTCCAGTGTGTGCCAGTGTGCCCACCAGTTCTGTGAGTACGCCTCTCACTCACACACACACACACACACACACACACTTTTGGAATTGTTAGCTAGATTACTTGTTGGTTATTACTGCATTGTCAGAACTAAAAGCACAAGCATTTCGCTACACTCGCATTAACATCTTCTAACCATGTGTATGTGACAAATACAGTTGATTTGACACACACACACACAAACTCACCACTTAAGTGGTGACAACACGAGTAATCAGCTCACTTATGGGGAGGAACTCCTCCAGGTGCAAAATCCTGGAGGTGCTAACGTTTTGCATTAATCCTCTAATAGTTTTATTAGTGTGAATATTTGAATCACACATAAGTCTGTCGTGATTTCATCATTGTTTAACATTCCACTTTCTCCCCCTATGTAGTAAGAGCAGTAGTAAGTAAGTGTAGTTCTGAATCTGTCCTGTTCCCTGCAGGTACTACTCCAGCCCAATGATAAAGGCAGCTCAATCCCACCCCCAGTTCATCTATGTGTCGCTGAGTGGGGGTGTGGCCTCTGGGTTCAGGGGTCGTGAGCAGGTCAGAGGTGGATCTGGCCATTCCATCTGCTGACCTGCGCTCTCCACCAGAAGGCACTGTCACAGTCCTGCATGCACAGATGGATCAGACCAGAAATACACCAGGGTCGTATTTATTAGGCACCAAGCAGAAGAAAACTGACTGAAACGGGGAGGAACTTCCTGGATTTGTCCAATAAGAAACACTTGTTTCCGTTGCAAAACATTTTCTTGTGGTTTGCACTAATGAATACAACCAGGCAAGTCTTTGGACTAACCACTGTGAGGACACAGATGTCTCTAAATGTGGCGTTATGTACTGTACACTTAATATTCGGTGTAAGAGTTTATTTTTTTATTATTATTTTTTTTAACCTTTATTTAACCAGGCAGTCAGTTAAGAACACATTCTTATTTTCAATGACCGCCTGGGAACAGTGGGTTAACTGCCTGTTCAGGGACAGAACAACAGTACCTTGTCAGCTCGGGGGTTTGAACTCGCAACCTTCCGGTTACTAGTCCAACGCTCTAACCACTAGGCTACGCTGCCCAGTTTGATATGTGGAGTAACATGAAGCCTGGGTACGGATACTAGGACCTCAACCCAGTCATTAAGCCGCTGGCTTCTTTGGAACTATTTGATGGTCACCCAGTGGCTCAGCACTGATAGTAAGGTAGGGTCTACACACACTCTACTTTATACAGGTTACAGGTTACCTTTTAGCTTTAGATCAAAGGTGGAGTGCCAATATTGCAATCTCAAGTATCATATAGAAACAACACAAATTCATCTCTTACTCATGAAATGCACTAGAATCTGAATAATTTATATATGAATGATTAACGTTTCAAAATAACGGACATATGCTCATTGTTTGTTTAATTTGCTTTGAAACCTGGAATATTCTTTTTACATTTGTTTTGTTACATTTGAACAATGACTGGTATGGATCTTCAGGTGAGGAGATTAACTATTCACACATTCATTTCTTCCATTTGTTTACCCTCATTTATTGATTCTAAATTATTTGTTTTGTATTTTGTTCTTGATCATTTGTGTATTGTGTGTAATATTTAGTTAATAAGGTTACTAATTGGTGTCAGTGTTACTGTAGTGTAAACTTGTACACATCAGGAAAATATTTTATCCGAAAATTGAACACAAAAATAAGATTTCATAAATACACATTAATAGGATTTCAGAAATGGAGATTTGGAAATCTAGATTCTGGTATCTGTTGTACCTTTTGTACTGTGATTTATTATCAAATTATTTTTGTTCAAATATTTTGTAGTAAAACATTTGTAGTTCCGATTTGAAGCCAAATAAATGTTGATGTTAAGACAGAACACAGAACACTTTATAGCGTCACATTCTTGAAACCGTTTTCTATATTTCTCTTGTAATAATGAGTACATTACAGTATGCACCTGTCTCTAATGGTTTGCAAAGTAAGGCTGATGTTGGCCATGAACTGCAGAGTCACCTGGGTGTCACACCGTCAGAGACCCATACACACTGAAGTTGTACAACTGACGTATTATGCATTTGACACAACCCTTTTGATACAATGCAGAGTTTCTCTGTTCAAAAACAATTACACACGTGTTGTGGAGACACCACACAACTCTGTTGTATCACAAAAATATCATTTGTATCACAAACAACGTGGCGCCGGAAGAAATGGCGCAGGAAGAAATGGCAGCAGTTTTACGGGCGCGGAACCAATTGTGCTATTATGTGTTATTTTTTTGCGTTATTGGTAATTTATTTTGTACATAATGTTTCTGCAACCGTATCTTACGGCAAAAAAAGAGCTTCTGGATATCAGGACACTGATCACTCACCTCAGATTAGACACATTTTTTCTTCAACAAACAAGACGCACAAGACATTCTCCAAACACCCGACAGGGCCGACATCCACGTTCTTTGCAAGAGGAAGCAACGCAGGTACGGAGGACAAAGAGCCAGATGCCTGGTCAGGACCCGGAGAAGGTGAGTGGGAAAGCTGCCGTTACCGTCAAAACTACTCGCCAATGTGCAATCATTGGACAATAAACTAGACGAGGTACGAACACGAATATCCTACCAACGGGACATTAAAAACTGTAATATCCTATGTTTCACGGAATCGTGGCTGAATGACGACATGGATATTCAGCTAGCGGGATACACGCTGCACTGGCAAGATAGAACAGCTGTCACGAACCTCGCTGAAGAGGGTGCTTCTTCCTGTTCTGGCGGGGCTCGGCGGTCGTCGTCACCGGCCTATTAGCTGCCATCGATTCCTTTTCCGTTTGTGTTGGTTAGTGGTTAATTGGGTACATCTGTTCTGTATTAGGGTTTGTTTGTAGGGTATTTAAGGGCACTAGGCCCGCTGGATATTTTGTGCGGACTTGTTTATTGTTACTCTGTGTTGTGATTTGTTTTCTTATCTTTATTCTCTGGTCTATTTTGTCCTGTTGTTTTGGACTGGCAACCTATATACGCCCTGTGTGTTGGCGTGATCATTTTTCGGTTGCACCGGTGTAATAAATTTGATAAACGACAGAACCCTGCTCTCTGCGCCTGATTCCATCCACCACTCTTAGTTTTTCGTAACAACAGCACACGAGGGGGGGCGGTCTGTGCATATTTGTAAACAACAGCTGGTGCACGAAATCTAAGGAAGTCTCTCGATTTTGCTCACCTTAAGTAGAGTATATTGTGATAAATTGCAGGCAACACTACTTGCCTAGAGAGTTTTCGGCTATATTTTTCGTGGCTGTTTATTTACCACCACAGACAGATGCTGGCACTAAGACCGCACTCAGTCAGCTGTAAAAGGAAATAAGCATACAGGAAACCACTCACCCAGAGGCGGCACTCCTAGTGGCCGGAAACTTTAATGCAGGGAAACTTAAATCTGTTCTACCAAATCTCTATCAACATGTTAAATGTGCAACCAGAGGGAAAAAAATCTAGATCACCTGCACTCCACACACAGAGACGCCTACAAAGCTCTCCCTCGCTCTCAATTTGGTAAATGCGACCACAACCCTATCCTCCTGATTCCTGCTTACAAGCAAAAAGTAAAGCAGGAAGCACCAGTGACTCGGTCTATAAAAAAGTGGTCAGATGAAGCAGATGCTAAACTACAGGACTGTTTTGCTATCACAGACTGGAACATGTTCCGGGATTCTTACGACGGCATTGAGGAGTACACCACATCAGTCATAAGTGCATCAAGGACGTCGTCCCCACAGTGACTGTACGTACATACCCCAACCAGAAGCCATGGATTACAGGGAACATTCGTACTGAGCTAAAGGGTATAGCTGCTGCTTTCAAGGTGCGTGACTCTAACCTGGAAGCTTACAAGAAATCCTGCTATGCCCTGCGATGAACCATCAAACAGGCAAGCGTCAATTCAGGGCTAAGATTGAATCACACTACACCGGCTCCGATGCTCGTCTTATGTGGCAGGGCTTGCAAACTATTACAGACAACAAAGGGAAGCACAGCCGCGAGCTGCCCAGTGACAAGAGCCTAGAGCTTCAACTTCCGGCGCCGACTGAGATGGCCGCCTCGCTTCGCGTTCCTAGGAAACTATGCAGTTTTTTGTTTTTTTACGTGTTATTTCTTACATTAGTACCCCAGGTCATCTTAGGTTTCATTACATACAGTCGAGAAGAACTACTGAATATAAGATCAGCGTCAACTCACCATCAGTACGACCAAGAATATGTTTTCCGCGACGCGGATCCTGTGTTCTGCCTTACAAACAGGACAACGGAATGGATCGCTTGCAGCGACCCAAGGAAACGACTACGAAAAAGAGGGAAACGCGGCGGTGTTCTGGTCAGACTCCGAAAAAGGGCACATCGCGCACCACTTCCCAGTATTCTTCTTGCCAATGTCCAGTCTCTCGACAACAAGGTTGATGAAATCCGAGCAAGGGTGGCATTCCAGAGGGACATCAGAGACTGCAACGTTCTCAGCTTTACAGAAACATGGCTTACTGGGAAGACGCTATCCAGGGCGGTGCAGCCAACGGGTTTCTCCACGCATCGCGCGGACAGAAACAAACATCTCTCTGGTAAGAAGAGTGGCGGGGGCGTATGCCTCATGACTAACGGGACATGGTGTGATGAAGGAAACATACAGGAACTCAAATCCTTCTGTTCACCTGATTTAGAATTCCTCACAATCAAATGTAGACCGCATTATCTTCCAAGAGAATTCTCTTCGATTATAATCACAGCCGTATATATCCCCCAAGCAGACACATCGATGGCTCTGAACGAACTTTATTTAACTCTTTGCAAACTGGAAAACATTTATCCGGAGGCTGCATTCATTGTAGCTGGGGATTTTAACAAAGCCAATCTGAAAACAAGACTCCCTAAATTTTATCAGCATATCGATTGCGCAACCAGGGGTGGTAAAACCTTGGATCATTGTTACTCTAACTTCCGCGACGCATATAAGGCCCTGCCCCGCCCCCCTTTCGGAAAAGCTGACCACGACTCCATTTTGCTGATCCCTGCCTACAGGCAGAAATTAAAACAAGAGACTCCCACGCTGAGGTCTGTCCAACGCTGGTCAGACCAAGCTGACTCAACACTCCAAGACTGCTTCCATCACGTGGACTGGGACATGTTTCGTATTGCGTCAGATGGGAATATTGACGAATACGCTGATTCGGTGTGCGAGTTCATTAGAACGTGCGTCGAAGATGTCGTTCCCATAGCAACGATAAAAACATTCCCTAACCAGAAACCGTGGATTGATGGCAGCATTCGCGTGAAACTGAAAGCGCGAACCACTGCTTTTAATCAGGGCAAGGTGTCTGGCAACATGACTGAATACAAACAGTGCAGCTATTCCCTCCGCAAGGCTATTAAACAAGCTAAGCGTCAGTACAGAGACAAAGTGGAATCTCAATTCAATGGCTCAGACACAAGAGGCATGTGGCAGGGTCTACAGTCAATCACGGACTACAAGATGAAATCCAGCCCAGTCACAGACCAGGATGTCTTGCTCCCAGGCAGACTAAATAACTTTTGCCCGCTTTGAGGACAATACAGTGCCACTGACACGGCCTGCAACGGAAACATGCGGTCTCTCCTTCACTGCAGCCGAGGTGAGTAAGACATTTAAACGTGTTAACCCTCGCAAGGCTGCAGGCCCAGACGGCATCACCCAGCCGCGCCCTCAGAGCATGCGCAGACCAGCTGGCCGGTGTGTTTACGGACATATTCAATCAATCCTATACCAGTCTGCTGTTCCCACATGCTTCAAGAGGGCCACCATTGTTCCTGTTCCCAAGAAAGCTAAGGTAACTGAGCTAAACGACTACCGCCCGTAGCACTCACTTCCGTCATCATGAAGTGCTTTGAGAGACTAGTCAAGGACCATATCACCTCCACCCTACCTGACACCCTAGACCCACTGGAAGCTTACCGCCCAAATAGGTCCACAGACGATGCAATCTCAACCACACTGCACACTGCCCTAACCCACCTGGACAAGAGGAATACCTATGTGAGAATGCTGTTCATCGACTACAGCTCGGCATTCAACACCATAGTACCCTCCAAGCTCGTCATCAAGCTCGAGACCCTGGGTCTCGACCCCGCCCTGTGCAACTGGGTACTGGACTTCCTGACGGGCCGCCCCCAGGTGGTGAGGGTAGGCAACAACATCTCCTCCCCGCTGATCCTCAACACGGGGGCCCCACAAGGGTGCGTTCTGAGCCCTCTCCTGTACTCCCTGTTCACCCACGACTGCGTGGCCACGCACGCCTCCAACTCAATCATCAAGTTTGCGGACGACACAACAGTGGTAGGCTTGATTACCAACAACGACGAGACGGCCTACAGGGAGGAGGTGAGGGCCCCGGAGTGTGGTGTCAGGAAAATAACCTCACACTCAACGTCAACAAAACTAAGGAGATGATTGTGGACTTCAGGAAACAGCAGAGGGAACACCCCCTATCCACATCGATGGAACAGTAGTGGAGAGGGTAGCTAGTTTTAAGTTCCTCGGCATACACATCACAGACAAACTGAATTGGTCCACTCACACTGACAGCGTCGTGAAGAAGGGAGGCTGAAGAAATTCGGCTTGTCACCAAAAGCACTCACAAACTTCTACAGATGCACAATCGAGAGCATCCTGGCGGGCTGTATCACCGCCTGGTACGGCAACTGCTCCGCCCTCAACCGTAAGGCTCTCAGAGGGTAGTGAGGACTGCACAACGCATCACCGGGGGCAAACTACCTGCCCTCCAGGACACCTACACCACCCGTTGTTACAGGAAGGCCATAAAGATCATCAAGGACATCAACCACCCGAACCACTGCCTGTTCACCCCGCTATCATCCAGAAGGCGAGGTCAGTACAGGTGCATCAAAGCTGGGACCGAGAGACTGAAAAACAGCTTCTATCTCAAGGCCATCAGACTGTTAAACAGCCACCACTAACATTGAGTGGCTGCTGCCAACACACTGTCATTGACACTGACCCAACTCCAGCCATTTTAATAATGGGAATTGATGGGAATTGTGTAAATATATCACTAGCCACTTTAAACAATGCTACCTTATATAATGTTACTTACCCTACATTATTCATCTCATATGCATATGTATATACTGTACTCTACATCATCGACTGCATCCTTATGTAACACATGTATCACTAGCCACTTTAACTATGCCACTTTGTTTACTTTGTCTACACACTCATCTCATATGTATATACTGTACTCGATACCATCTACTGTATGCTGCTCTGTACCATCACTCATTCATATATCCTTATGTACATGTTCCTTATCCCCTTACACTGTGTATAAGACAGTAGTTTAGGAATTGTTAGTTAGATTACTTGTTGGTTATCTCTGCATTGTCGGAACTAGAAGCACAAGCATTTCGCTACACTCGCATTTAACATCTGCTAACCATGTGTATGTGACAAATAAAATTTGATTTGATTTGATTTACCAGACGAGCTAAATCACTTCCATGCTCGCTTCGATGCAGGCAACAAGGAGGCATGCATGAGAGCATCAGCTGTTCCAGGCGACTGTGTGATCAGGCTCTCCGTAGCCAACGTGAGTAAGACCTTTAACTTCTCTAGGGTAGGGGGCAGCATTCGGAATTTTGGATGAAAAACATGTCCAAATTAAACGGCCTGCTACTCGGGCCCAGCATGTAACTGGTACATTTGGGTAGAAAACACTCTAAAGTTTCCAAAACTGTTAAAATAGTGTCTGTGAGTATAACAGAACTGATTTGGCAGGCGAAAATCTGAGAAAAATCCATTCAGGAAGTATTTTCTTTGTTGGTTTTGTAGTTTTCTATTCAGTGCCATTACAGTATCCATTGACTGAGGACTCAATTTGCAGTTCTTCTGCCTTCCACTAGATGTCAACAGTCTTTAGAAATGGTTTCAGGCTTGTATTCTTTTCAGATGGATTACCAGGACGTGTGCTCTGGGCATGTGCTGACCAACTGGCAGGTGTCGTCACTGACATTTTCAACATGTCCCTGATTAAGTCTGTAATACCAACAGGTTTCAAGCAGATCACCATCGTCCCTGTGCCCAAGAACACAAAGGCAACCTGTCAAAATGACTACAGAAGCGTAGCACTCACGTCTGTAGCCATGAAGTGCTTTGAAAGGTTGGTAATGGCTCACATCAACACCATTATCCCAGAAACCCTAGACCCACTCCAATTTGCATACCGCCCAAACAGATCCACAGATGATGCAATCTCTATTGCACTCCACACTCCACACTTTCCCACCTGGACAAAAAGAACACTTACGTGAGAATTCTATTAATTGACTACAGCTCAGCGTTCTACACCATAGTGCCCTCAAAGCTCATCACTAAGCTAAGGATCCTGGGACTGAACACCCTCTGCAACTGGATCCTGGACTTCCTGATGGGCCGCCCTCAGATGGTGAGGGTAGGTAGCAACACATCTGCCACGCTGATCCTTAACACTGGAGCTCCCCAGGGGTGCATGCTCAGTCCCCTCCTGTACTCCCTGTTCACCCACGAATGCATGGCCAGGCACGACTTCAACACCATCATTAAGTTTGCAGACGACACAACAGTGGTAGGCCTAATCACAGACAAGGATGAGACAGCCTATAGGGAGGAAGTCAGAGACCTCGCCGGGTGGTGCAGGTTGAGAGCTTCAAGTTCCTTGGTATCCACATCAACAACAAACTAGAATGGTCCAAACACACCAAGACAGTCGTGAAGAGGACACGATAAAGCCTATTCCCCCTCAGGAAACTAAAAAGATTTGGCATGGGTCCTGAGATCCTCAAAAGGTTCTACAGCTGCAACATCGAGAGCATCCAGACTGGTTGCATCACTGCCTGGTACGGCAACTGCTCGGCCTCCGACCGCAAGGCACTACAGAGGGTCGTGCGTACGGCCCAGCACATCACTGGGGCAAAGCTGCCTGCCATCCAGGACCTCTACATCAGGCAGTGTCAGAGGAAGGCTCTAAAAATGGTCAAAGACCCCAGCCACCCCAGTCATAGATTGTTCTCCCTACTACCGCATGGCAAGCGGTACCGGAGTGCCAAGTCTAGGACAAAAAGTCTTCTCAACAGTTTTTTATCCCCAATTCATAAGACTCCTGAACAGATAATCAAATGGCTACCTGGACTAAAGAATGTGATGAGTCTTTTGTCCTTGTAATGGAAGCCAATTTATTAGACAGCCTTAGTACATTGGTACACATGAAGTATACTTTTGTTTGTGCTTCAACACTTGCAAATATAGAATCCCAATAAGTTAAACCGGTTTAGGACAGACTTATGTTTCATTTATTAATATTTCTTCCCTCTGACAAATAACTTGGATATAAATTAATTGAATAGACAGTGAAACCTTTACAACAGCAACTGATAATAGAAAAAAATGAAATTAATTGTTGGCATAACAGAAAACGCATAGTGCTATCAATATACAATCTGTTTTGCCAGGCAATAGAGAGGAAAAATGGAGAAATAAAATGATAGAAATATTGGGGTTACATTTTCTTTGCAAAGCCATTCACCATTGGAAGAGTTAAAATGTACCAGAAGATAAAACGGACACACAAACAAAATATAGATATTAGTTATTTTCCCTGTTGACCACAACAGCTACAGCTAAAACATCACAAACACGTGACTTCACATTGGAATTTTTTAAAGGAAATCTTTTACTACTTCACAGTCAGAAACATCACCAGTCAACAGTGGGACACTAAAACATCAACATATGGCATATACACAACACACTACTCAGTGCATGACCCGGTTAAACATTTTGATACTAACCAATGATAAGACTTACAATGTGACAGGATACAATACTGAAATACAAATCGGCCCTTTATGATTATTCTTTAAACATCTGCAAGCAATGGCCTTTTGACACTCAACCGTGAAATCTCTCCAGAGAAAAGGAAAAGGATGTGGTGAGTAAATAGTTCCAGTCTTATGGCTGGAGGAAGGATGCTTCTACCATTCTGTAGCTATTTACAGTCCTGTTTTTCTCTATCCTCAGACCTAGGGTCAGTTTGGCTGTTTGTTACTGTCTACCTCACATATAGCACTGAAGGATCTCTTGGATTGCTTGTTCTCAGTATTGCCATACTAAAAGATATACAGTAACAGTCCACACAATGTTCAGGCATGCTACCAGGGATGGAAATTAAGTTAGCCTGCTAGCCTATGACTAGTACTTTTCAGACCGGGCTAGTAGAAAATGTGCCCAACTAGTCCAACGGCTAGTGAAATGTTGTATTTTCAAATATCGCATGGCACAGATTTTGGACTAGTAAAAATTGCAGTCTTCTAGCCTGGCTGGTCAGTGCCCAAAATCCTTAGGTTCCATCCCTGTATGCTACTGATACAAATGTCTTGACCAGCTAGCATTCTTCCCCCTAATAGGACAGGGATGAGTTATATTGCATGTTGAGTGATATGATCTTACTGCATTGACTTTCCTAGTGCCAACCAACTCCAGTAAGGCATCCCTCCTCCACCCACTACCAGTAAAAATCACACCAATAAGATAAACTGAGGGAACAAACAGAGAGAACCTCTACATTTTACACATTCTAGCAGGTTTCATAGCATACAATATTACATTTGGTACTTTCAGTTTCAAATGACCTTAGTTGATATTTAAACATTTTTTTAAATAAGTTCTGTTATTTGCATCCATTGTAAAACATGAGAATACTTGCAACATGATTTTATTTCTGTTTCAACATATATTTTTTCACCAATGCTATCATTGTTTTATATTCTTATTCTTCTCGTGCAAGATGAGATATTTCCACAATTCATGAAGGATGACTGGGAGGATGACTGGGGGATGTGTAGGGTAGAGGAAAGGAGATAGATAAGATGGGGCTGGGTGGTTTTAGCTTGCTGGTTCCTCATCTGGTTTGTTCATGGTCTTGAGCTGTTCCAGGAGGGCGGTGGGGGTGAAGACGTGGGTTGATCCTAGAGAGGTGGACAGATACGCAGCAGAGGAAGCACACAGACAGAGCATTATATTAGAGCTGCCCAAACATAAGCCTGCTAGGAAAATGTGTTTTCAGCTCTTGCTCTGAATGCTTAGATGAAACCACTGTATTCTTGAGAAAAAAAAAATGTTGGAAATTAGATAAACATATACGTACAACCAAAAAACTTGAAATCATAGTCCATAGTCAGCATTTGGAGAATGTATTGGTTATCATTATTGGTTATCATACGATGTGTGGGCTATTCACACATTTTAGAGATTGAAAGAAGATTGGTGGGGGACTGCCTGCCAAAAATGCACATGCACAGACATCACAGAGCAGGCAGGATTCTGTGAGCTGCAAAGCACTGGTGGTAGAACCCTGTGACCACACCTATAGGAGAGTGCAGCCAACCAGCTGTAAGCTTGTGCATGTGACCTAAGAAGCTTTTATCACAGTGCATGCAAACATCAGCAATATGAAAAACCTGGTCAAAACACTGCAAAAAAAAGAAAAGCAGATTTCAGTCCAACCATTCTCTGATTGGATGACATCAGGGAAGTAATTTTGCCTATGCTTGTGAATGAAAATGTGAAATTGAAAGCTAAACACAACAGCACCACCAAAATATGAATGAGCTGACTTTTTCATAGCTGAAGACACATTTCGGACACAGTATAACTCAGGAGGTATAGGATTGGAGTCAACCAAACATTTGTCCATCTAGTTTATCACTTTGTCACTAAGATGTTGAGTGTGTCAATGGCTTACCCTCCATCTTGGACAAACCAAGGTCTTCATAAAGCAGACCGCTGGACCAAAGTTTTGATTTACTCCCCATACCTACTCAACAGTTTAATCAGTAGTATTGTTATTCTTCATCGGTTTGTTTCTAAAGGAAAGCTGCATGTTTCTGTCATATTGGCTCAACAAGGAAGACGCACAGGTTTACCTGTTGCTAGGTAGAATTCAATTAAAGTTCAGTAAATCTAATTGGCCCTGGCAGTTAGCCCTTTCTAGCTGTGGCATGACAGCCAATCAGGAGTGGTTTATCCCAGCATCAATAGGCATAGACAGAGACAGGAGAGGTAGAGGCAAGTCCATCTTAAGTTGGGTCACCATGGGGATGCAGGCATCATGGGTGTAAGGGAGCGTGGGGTGGGGTGGGGTTGGGGTGAGCACTAGTCACAGATCAACTTTGGACTGGCCATGCCTGGTTCTCTCCTGTCTCTCAGCGTCTGAAACACACAGCTTTGCAGGCCTCTGGCCAGAAACACAACACTTTGATACATGTTGCTCCCCAACACTCACTACATATCCAAATACCAGATAACAGAAACAAACTGTTTTTTTGTAAATAAACAATGGTCATTTTGTTCTGGAAGTGTTGAATGTGGCAGTATGTGGTAAAGAGTCCATACTGCACGGTGATCGATACTAAGAAAACACCAAAACCATGAAACCAAAAGTTGTTTGAAAAGGATATAGCTTTAGCAGATAAGCAAGAACGAAATGGATGTCCTTTGCTAATGTGTTGAGGGAAAGTCACTCAGGAGACAACTTTAAAGGGACAGTGCGAGACTGGCAATTAAGCCGTTTTTCTACTTACCCAGAGTTAGATGAACTTGTGGATACCGCTACCGTACCTGTTGACTTCCAGTCGTTGTGCTAACACTAGTTAGCATTGGCTTGCGAAACTACCTCTAACTTCCTTCATACTGGACACAAAGACATAACAATTCTATCCACTAGTTCATTTGACTCTGGGGAAGTAGAAAGAAATGACTTCATTGTCAGAATCTCACACTATCCCTTTAACAAAGTGTGCAGGAAAATATATTTGACAGTGTGGGGAAAATCTTACTTACTTAATTAAACAAAATCCCAAAATTAGGCAGTGATGTGGTAATTGATCATATTGGTGTTCGAAAAGTAGACCTATGATGTGCTTTTATATTCCTGTCTTTATGTCCCAGAACCCATATTGGTCTACTATTGGTTGACTATGCTGTATGGGCAACATATGTTGTTGCTCGGGGGGAAATATGGAGCTATATGCGAAAGAAAGTGAGGGGGGCAATTGTGAAGTCTTTTTATGATGTGTCGCATCTTTTCTAGGTGCTAAAGCATATCGAGTGAACATCGCTACATTCCCAGTGTCAGTGTCTGCAGAGAAGCACTGTGTCCGAGGGAGTGGAGATAGCAGTAGGGACATACATTGGTGTTCTCTGCAGATGACTCGTGGGCCATGTAAGCATGCATGTGATGTCTGGTGGACTGAGAGAGCGTGAAGTGGAGGAGAGGGGGAGAAAGTTGAAAAAAAAGAGAGAACAAAAAGAACGAGAATCCTTTCTTGAAATCCAACATCAACTCAAGGACCTATCCTGTAAGAAACCACTAAATCAAGTTGATTGTCTTGAAGGTGTTAATTATAAAAAAGAATTAGATCGTAATAATAAAGTAGAAAAAGATGGATCTCGGGGGTAGATTAAATCTGGGAAGTAGGGTATGAAACAGGCTGAGAGGGCCCTGAGGGCAGAGAGGGCGATTTAATCCACCCAGCTGAGATGATGTGGAGGTGGAGAGGGGCAGCAGGGATGAGGTCAGGACGCCTGTAGCAAGGCCAGCTCACACAGGCTTCACTACCTGAAGGCCCAACAGACAGATACTGCAACACATGTCCACTCTATCGGTCAGCAGCATGGCATGGCCAATCGCTATTGACTGTGGGGGTCACCAATCACACTGTATCACACTGTATCACACTGTGATTGGGTGTTGGCCTGCAGGAGGTGGAGCTTGAGGTAACTGGGAAATGCAGTGAGCCAGGGACCAGACAGCCATCCCTGAGGGTAGGGGGGCGGAGTTTAAACAGTACTGAGTGTAGTAAGAGGAGTACGGAGGGGAAAAAAGCCCTTGTGCTGTGGGGGTTCAGAAAGGGCTTCTTTGCGCGGCTGCCTTTACTTTGTCAGAGTGTGATTTCTCTCTCCCTCCCTCCCTCTCTCTGTCTGTCTCACTCGTCTGAGCCTGCGTCTGGCTCCTCAAAGGACACCCTAGTGGACTCTCGGAAGTCAGGGTGCTGCAGGTCCGTTAAGAATTTGATGGGGGTGATGGTGTGGGTGGAACCTGTGGAGGAACAGAGGGCGCTTCACGCTCATTTCTCATCACATGCCATGCCTCCCATGCCACTTTCTCTCTTCTGCCCCTTCCTTGCCATCTCCAAAAGAAGGGGTTAAACACACCACTGCACAGCACCACCCACATACTGTACATACACACACACACACGCACACACACACACAAAACCCAGATGCACAGAAAAAGACAGGGTGTAGCTGCAATTCAAAGACAACAGTGTTTTTAGACAGAACAAGACTGAATCCAAAAGCAAAAGCATAGCACAGCAAAAACAACATAGGAGACCACCCCCTCCCTTAGGACTGGCTGACTCGACAGACAACATTCAATGAACAGGGAACACATGTCACCCAAAAGGGGTTTAAACATATCACAGGTGACATTCCAGGTAAGTGTTCATCAGAAACATAACGTTTTCCTCCATCTAAGTTGCTAGATATAGCACTAAGTCTAGCACTAAGTCTAGCACTAAGTCTAGCACTAAGTCTAGCACTAAAAAAAAGTGTTGATTGCTTCAATAGGCAAACTAGGGTCATGACATAAGCTTACGCTTAATTAACCTTTACTGACTGGGATTCATGGTGTGGGTGTATGGGAGTCAGAAAGCGAATTGAGGTCAACTATGTTGGTGTGTGGATGAGTCAAAATGTTCATGAAGTACGGTCGAGTGCGGTAGACGCTCAAAAGAGAGAAAGATTATCCGGATGACTTCTCTGCTTCGTTCTTCTTTATCCACTTGTGGTCAACACAGTGGGAACAGAATACAGTTCCATTGGCACTGATGATGGCAGACACATGTGTATTCATGTTCTGCTGTGCTGACCACAATGAATGGGGACAAAACAGAAGTAGCTAATGTACGAGAGTCAGTCAGTTAGTGAAGGACGCCCATTTCACAATCTACGTCCTAGCTCCCATCCCTAAAGCACCTTGTGTAGATCTTGAAAATAATTGTGTAGATATAAGCCATTCCACCTAGCCTATCAGAGGGCATTGTGGACATATTACCACATTGTGGCTACCTATCCAGACTTTTCAGACCTAAAAACCAGACCTCCCAGAGGGAGGGACTATGTGTCCATTTGAAATTAATCTGCATTCTTGCATAAATGAAAGGAATCCGTGTGTTAATGTACCACTAATGTCACACTCCCTACGGAGGACTCCCTCGTATCCCCCCTCGGCCTGCGCCCAGTGGCGCCCCCCGGTGTCAGACTCACCAATGATAGCCTCCCACTTTCCGTTGGCCTGCGTGACCTCATAGGCAGAGCGCATCTCGCTGAAGGACGCGCCTCCGATGATGAAGACCATGACGCGCGGCCCAGTGCGGTACTCGCCTGGGGTCTTATTCTTGTGCCAGTGGCCATAACGGGCACTGCCAGGGAGGGAGAAGCACAATCACAAGGGTGGAATATCACAGTCTTACTATTTCAACACTGCTGTACTGGGTTAGGAATGAGTCTATCTAACTAGGAAGAGAGGTAAGAGGGCAGAGGTAGGGTCCTTCTCTGTGTGGAGAGACCTGGCTAATCTGACCCACCTGTCTATGTTCCAGGGTCTGTCTCCAACTGAGTCAATAACACACACCGCCACCTTCCAGGCCGAATACATTGCAGACATATGCCAGATCTCACAACGCCTGGATTACGTTTACAATTTAGTCATTTAGGAGACACTCTTATCCTGAGTGACTTACAGTTAGTGCATTCATCATAAAATAGCTAGGGGGGAGTCATGCACAAGTGTTATAATGTATCAGCAAACCACATCATATGATATAGCAATCTGATGCCTCCCTGCACAGTCTAACGTCTGTAATGTAGTCAGTCTGGA